>NC_052533.1:128916156-129521156 GCF_016699485.2 Gallus gallus | reverse complement strand
TGGTATCATAAGCCTGTTTTGAAAGAGTTTGATAGAATGATTGCAGCAATTAGTTATTTAAGATCTTATAGGTAGGCATTCTGAGCATACCTCTAATAAAAGAAAAAACAAAAGCACATCACACCACTAGATGTTAAAATACGTGATTTCAAAGAAAAGCAGTTTCTATTCTAGCAGATTTATTTCCTCCTGCACTTCCACTGAAGGAAACATTCAGACTCCCAGTGTATTAACCTTTGTTCAGTAATCACAACGTCTACTAGCATTCATCAACATGCGTACTTTATTAGGAAGAAAACAACTAATCAACCATTTACTTTCCTGCAAACAGTCAAAGGCAGCGTTCAAGATGAGATGAATTACAAAACATTCTGTGCATATTGGAAATTTGAAGGAAACACATTTTTTTGTCAGCCAACAAGTTGCAGCATGAAAGATTTCACAGGTAATAGAACCATAGAATCTCAGGTTGGAAAAGACCTTAAAGATCATCAAGTCCAACCACAACCTAACCATACTACCCTAACTGTAACAACCCTTCGCTAACTCATGTCCCTGAGCACCACATCCAAACGGTTTTTAAACACATCTAGGGATGGTGGCTTGACCACCTCCCTGGGGAGCCTATTCCAGTGCTTAACAACCCTTTCTGTAAAGAAGTTCTTCCTGATATCCAACCTAAACTTCCCCTGGCACAACCTGAAGCGGTTTCCCCTCATCCTGTCACCTGTCACCAGTGAGAAGATGCCAGCCTCGCTCTCACTGTAATCACCTTTCAGGTGTTGGAAGCAAACAATAAATTCTCCTCTCAGCTTCCTCTTCCCCAGATTAAACAGCCCCAGTTATTTAATGCTCTAAATAATAGAGCATTTGGCATAAAATAGTAATGTGAGGAATGCCTGACAATGAGTCTTTGAGGAAGACAGCTACCCAGCTGAAGTTGAGTTTTTCTCTAAGTGCTCAGGCAGTACAGTTCATGTGCCAGTACCAGGAAAATACGGTTCAAAACAGAACTTAACAGACAGATTTATAGACAAGTCAGTTATCATGAAGACACATTGCTTTGAACCGTAATTACTAATGGGTTGAATTACACTGTGCTGAAAGAGCATGATAATAGTTATGATAGATAAGGATTGTTTGGAAAGACCAGCCTCATCTTCTAGAAGCAGCACAGAGGTCAGTGCTAGTTCTTTGCCCAATGACGACCTGCAGCAATAGAGAAGCACCTCACAAAGTGAGCTGGTCATGGATATGCCCCAAACCTGAAACATAGGTTATATCAGGCATGTCCAACCTGAGGCCCACAAACCATATGTGACCTAGCACAGTTCACAGTGTGCCCCTTCCCTTCCCACACGATAAAGACGGTGGCTGTTCCCCATGGAGCAGCCCTAGGCATACACCCATTGCTCAGCAATAGCAAAACTGTCAGTGCGCTATCAGCACTGTGTCAACTGTAGACGTGGAATGAGGAGGGCAATGCTGTGCAGTGCTGACTCCGGTGATGGCACATAACTGTACGCATGCTGATACACTGTCTAAACATGCGGCTCTGAGCAGTGAAGAATACACAGCTGTGCTTTCCATTTTGATGCTGGAATTTGAGAATAGTATCGTAGAGTCATAGAATCCTTAGAGTTGGAAGGGACCTTGAAAGGTCATCCAGTCCAACTCTCCTGCAATGAACAGGAACACCACAAGTAGATCAGGGTGCTTATAACCTGATCCAGCCTGACCTTGGATGTCTCAAAGGACAGGACATCAACCACATCACAAGGCAGCTTGTTCCAGTTCCTCACCACCCTCACTGTAAAAAATGTCTTCCTTGTATCAAGTCTAAATATCCCTTCTTTAAGTTTGAAACCATTTCACCTTGTCCAATCACAACAGACCCTGCTAAAGAGTCTGTCCCCTTCTTTCCCGTAGCTCCCCTTTAGATACTGAAAGGCCGCTACCAGGTCACAGTGGAGCCTTCTGTTCTCCAGGCTGAACAGCCCCAGCTCTCTCAGCCTGCCCTCATGGGAGAGATGTTCCATCCCTTGGATCATTTTTGTGGCCCTCCTCTGGACACACTCCAGAAGGTCCATTTCTCTCCTGTACTGAGCACTCCACATCTGGATGCAGTATTCCAAATGAGGCCTCACCAGCGCAGAGCAGAGGGGCAGGATCACCTCCCTCACCCTGCTGGCCATGCTTCTTTTGATACAGCCCAGGATACAGTTGGCTTTCTGGGCTGTAAGGGCACACTGTTGGCTCATATCCAGCTTGTCATCCACCAGTACTTCCAAGTCCTTTTTGTCAGGGCTATGCTCAGTCTTTTCATCCTCCAGCTTGCACTGGTAGCAGGGGTTGCCTTGACCCCAGGTGCAAGACCTTGCACTTGCCTTTGTTGAGCCTCATGAGGTTCTCCTGGGTGCACTGTCCAATCCTGTCTAGGTCTCTCTGGATGATATCCTGTCCCTTGGGCATGTCAACTACACCCCACAGCTTGGGATTTCAAGATTACAAATAAAAAAAAATAAAATCAGCAATTTATATTTGTAAGATAATTTACAGTTGATATAAATAAATGACCTGCAAATTTTCAAATGGAATATATGGAATAATATTCTGTAGCTGAGAATTTGCTCTGTCAAATGGTGTTATTATTCTCTTTGGATCTACTGTCATTTCCACTGAAAGGAGTGGGAGGCATTACTTTTGGAGCAACATCTGGTCCAACACAATTGCTAGTCACTAAATGTGACCCTAGCAAGCCAAAAGGCTGGACACTTGTGGGTTACCTTATAATTTAGCAGTTCTGTCCTACCATAATTCAAATCAATAGCTGCTGCTTGAAAACTTGATCCTAGCTGACAAATGTGCTATTATGTACTTTTCAACAATTCCAGAGAAAATATCAATGCTATGACACAATTACAGATTTTCTTTGCTTCTGGCATGCTGTAAATGTTCAAGTCACTTGGATGGGAATAAAGGAATATACTTAATACACTGTAATTACTTTTCCTTTCCCTAATCTACTAGCTCTTGATGGATCTTTCCCCTTCATTGGAATTATACTGAAAGCTTTCACTCTCTTTATCCTTTCTGTGGAAGTTGTTAGAATATTACTGGATGAAATGTCTCTAAGAGGAAATGCGACCAAGTTTCTCAGCAAAAGTAGGTGAATATTTTCCTTGTTTCGCTTAAGTTTCACAAGATTTGTATCTTACTTACTTAACTAATAGATAGATGATAAAGATCAGATTAGGAAAGAAAAAAACTTGTCAGATTGATTTACTACCATTTATGTAGAATACCAACACCATGGAGAGCTTAATATGGTTCCAGTATAATGTAGAACCTTGTAACTACTAAAGTCTATATGGACTAAATCTTCGTTTCTTGTAACTTGTATGTTCATTCTCTTAAGGCATTTAGTTCCTTTCACATTTTTAACTGAGAGAGTTTTTTGTTTGTATTGTTTTTTTAAGTGCCACAGCATCGGATGTCCCTAACGGAAGTAAAGGCCAAGATCTTTACATCAGTGGAAATTTACCTGGGAGATAACTTGGTTTTCAGCCACACTGTCCTCTTCTGGGCAAACCTTTAGAGCGGTTGGAACTGCAGACCTCTATCCCAGCAGAAAGTCTAGCTTTCAATTATACGTTCAGACACATGATGTCTCACAACCACACCATGTTAACCTTTCCGGTAAATTAATTATATTTTTCTCGATGCATTCCAAACAAATCATACATCCAGACAAAACAATAAAATACACCCTCCCATGCCTCCACTCTTCTCCAGTCCTGCACTGTTTCAGGGTTTTATCTTTTTTTCAGAGACCCCTTATCACACAAAGGGCATTTCCTTCAAAATCATGGGGCCACTCTAATTTTTCTCCCTTTCTAAAACAGCCAAACTTACTTTCTGTCCTCTGTACTGTGTATGAGGATGAAGCCATGAGCAAAACCGATGTCAAGTTGTTGTTATCTTCCCCATTAAATAATGGCTTTCAATATAGTTCAAAAGTGTAATATTTGCAGAACATTATTATTTTATTTATCCAAATGTTAAGTATTTCTTTTGCAGATTTCAGTCTTTTTGAACTGCCAACCAATGCTTGGAAGACCACACAAAGTGGCCCATGGATTTTTTCCCTTAAAATTTAAGGAATTACTTATTATAAAATGTTTGAGAGAAATTATTTTAGTGATACAAATGCATCGCATTAATAACAGCTAATTAATAACCTTTCTGACCAAAAAGAATGGTTACTTGTTTCTCTTTCCAAAACTCAAAACTTTTGTGTGCATTTTATTTTGTTTTGTTTTCAATTAAAACTCCAGAACAGCATCTTTTGTGTTGCTGGTAATTATTCTGAACTTTGTATCCCAATGGAGAAACATGTAAATATACGCTCTTGTGTCTATTTGTTCCTGACATTAGCTCAGGAAATGTGTTTTCCTCACTCTGCATTTAGCTTAGCCAACTGGTGACAGAAGTAGTCATTTGTGTTAATACAAGCAGAGCAGAGTTAAGCAACAGAACAGACTACAAGTCTTGGTAACATAATATGACCATCTGAGGAAACAACAATTGCACAGAATGTTTTGTCTTAAGTGTATTCTTTATTATTTATATGCTAATTGTCAATGTGGATGGAGAATGTTTTATAAATCACTGACAGCTGCCACTGGAAACCTCTTCATTTTGAGGACTTTTCAATATTTCCTGCTGTCCTTGAAGTCATTGAGAAGGCTACTCCCAACTTACACTATAATGGAGTAAAGGGACTTAGGTTCTATCCAAACATATTCTGTGATGCCTGCTTAGGATTTGAAGGAACTCTACAAATGCTGCCTGGAAGTGTTGGTGAGACTCTGACCTGAGCCAGCAATGCTGAAGCCTGCAGGAAGCACTCTACTTCTTATCAGGATCCAGGTGGAGTGTGGCCCATTAATCACTGCCCTCTGAGCCTTGCCACCCACTTTTTTACTCATCTAGCTGTCCATCCATCCAGACTGTCATTTAACTTTGATACTTGAAGGGCTTAATGTTTGGAAGATAGATAGTACATGCTCCTCCAGCATCTATTTCCTGAGCATCCTAAGAACTGCCATGTGAGTCTTTTTATTCTTTTTACATGTCAGCTCTAGGGCTGTTAAGAACTTGTCCTTTCCTTCTTGACTGTGGCTCAAATATGTCTAGCAGTGTAAAATAGCACAGATCACAGAAACATGTTACACTGTAAATACCCTAAACAAAGACTATTTCATTAATTATTTTGTATGACACTGTAGACGACAGCTGGGAGCTTTCTCTTGTCTGACCGTTAACGTTATATGAAATGTTTCCATATCCTGAAATGATTTGGGAATATGTGAATGTGAGGATCTAGAACTACTCAGTCCCTCAAAAAATAATGACCTTCCTAACTGTGTGCCAAAAAAAATGAGGTATTTGTGTACAAAAGACAAGAGAGCCTTGACTGGTTTTGTGCCGCTCTGGTAATATAAGTATGGTTTTGCTCTGACTGCTTTGGTCTGTTCTGAATCTGCCCTTAAAAGTTGAAAAAATTTGAGTGATTTTACCACTAAACTCTGTAACAGGAAAACATTAAAAATAGCAAGGGATATTGCTGAGTGTTTACTTAGAACTCTTGCTGAATTTTAGTGCCCAAAGATATTTCTAGAAAAAAACACATATATTAACATACAGATAAAGCTGTTCATCAGCAAGAGATGGTGAAAATATACTTAGCATTCTACACAGCCTAGAAAATTTAGAGTTATTCTAACCGTTGGAAAAGAACCATATTGTATCTTACTGCCATGTCACTGAGACATTCAGAAAAGCTTGTTGCTTCCCAGCAACTACAGTGTGAAGGAAAAATATTAAAAAAAGAAATCCTTAAGAAGCCACAGAATCAAAGAGCACTTGAGGTTGACAGATACCTTTGGACAGCATCTAGTCCAGCCCATTGTTCATGTAGAGCCAGCTACGGCAGAGTGCTCAGAGCCACATACAGTCAGGGTTTGATTATCTCCAGTGATGGAGACACCACTGCCTCTGTTTAATTTGTGCCACTGTTGGACCACCCAACAGTGAGACTTAACAGGGTTGAACAGAGGGAAAAGATCATCTCCCTTGACCTGATGGTAATGTCCTGCCTAATGCAGGCCAGGATACATTGGCTTCCCTGCTGTACATTGCTGGCTTATTATCAACCCTTGTCTTTACTCCCAGGACATTCTCTGCAAAGCTGCTCCCCAGCCAGTTGGCTCCCAGCCTAGGCTTGCGAATGAAAATATTTTTATCTACACTAGGGCTAAAAATTAAGGGCAAGCATCCAAAAAGGCAGTTGCACCTTGGAGCCTTTAGTTGGACTTTATGTATGTGCAGTTCCGGAAGTCCTTCCAGTACTGACTTCAGGTCCTGAGAGGCAACAGGAGCAGGACACTTCACATCTGCCTTTGCATCTTTGCACGTGATCTTGCCACTCACAGTTCACGTTATGGACAATATACACGTTTAGGGTGCAGTAATGACTTGCACTAAGAAATAGGTTATGTGGCACAGCTGCTTGCATCCTCCATCTGCTGTAAGAGGAACCTAAGTGAATACGTGGATCAGATGAATCTGTCCCTTGGTCCCTATGATTTCACAGCAAAATACAGGACACTGGATGATTATCTCTATAATTCTTATTACTCCCACACCTCACTGCCACGTGAGAGCAACATAACTGGGAGTCCAGTTAATGAATGTAACTCATCTGGGCAGAGATACAAGAAGCTGCAGCTAGGTGCAGGTTAAACACACCCCTGCAGAGTCTGCAGGGAAGCCTGATTTTAGGGGTGCAATGATTATCTGGCACAACAACAACACAGTGTCCAAATCCTGTAGTCAGGATTCTACCTCTTTCTGCCTTGGCTGTAATGGTCAGGTCTCAGGGTTACCAGAGCATCTAACTTCTCCTCTGCTCACCAGCCCTTTCCCAAGTAATCCTCTGCAGAAGAAGAAGTACTTTAAAATGCTTAGATAGTGCAAGAACTGAAATAAAGCATCCTTCTACTCAGCCACTAGGCAAAACAAACTCATAATGGCTTCTTTCTCGCTCATTTTCTAGAGAAACTGAAGTAAGCCAGTCAGTCCCATCCGAAGGACGTGGCTGGGAGGAGCACAGTCCCACAGAACTGCCACAGGGCTGTAGGTGCCCAGGAAAGACAGAAAGATTTAAAAAACATGTTACTTCAAAGTCACAATTTCTTGATTTCTCCTTTTTCCTCCCTTCCTGTGCTTGATGTGCTCACTCCAACACTCTTTCACAATAACCTAGGACTCTCATTTCATCCCTGCAGGGAAGAGGTAAGAATGTTTGGATGCTTTAAGCATTTATTTCCATATTTCAAATAACTTTACTTCAAGTTACAATTCAAATATCAGGTCTGAGGTTGCAATACACTATTTTAGAAAAGTTATAACTTTCTGTGATGTTTTGCACTTCCTTTGCTGTCTCATTTCAATACCATCTTAGGATGTCTGGGAATGTCAACAGGCAAAACAGCTCCAGTTTTTCCATGCATTTTTAACAAGTAAATTGCAAATGTGGTTATTGCTAAATGAAGCTGTGCCTTTCTACACAAGTTCTTCCATAAATACATGTTTTGTACTATTACGAAGAAAAATCCTTCAAATTCTGACTGTTCTTGTGATACAGCACTCATTTTACTGAAGCTGTAGATACACGAATGACTAAACCAAGGGCAGAGAGTTGACGTTTTTATGCCTGGAATATGTACGAGCCACCAAGCATTGTGAAATCTCATGGTCAGGCTAAGGCTCTGACAATGGCATTCCCCTTCAGTTCTTTGCACACAAACAAAGCTGTAGTGACAGGCTGAGGAATGCGCAATGACTGCAGATGATAACAGCAGCCAGTTGCAAATGATCGAAAAGTGACTTCTAAGCCACCAAGGGTAGCAAGTTGTGTCTGCTGTGATGTCACATCAGAGCCAGAGCTGATGTGCCTTGATTCTGTTTCAAGTCTTGTCTGAGAGAGGGCAAAATTCATGGTATGCAATTGACATAATGGCTGAGGATTGTAATGGATTTTTAATTTCTTTGACCCCTGGCACAGAACACATCACTGTCTATCAGAGCAAATATCAACAAAATCAGTGGATCTTGCACAACTGTTTCTAAATTCAGTGTGAATTTCTTTTTCACGGTACCTAATCCTAAGTCTATTGTAATCAACGTGTTTCCCATGAGGTCTCAGTATAGAAGACAGTTATATTAATGTTAGGCCTAACTTTTAGCAGAGCTCACTAACGTGCTTAGATTCATGTTTATTATGTGTGAGGCACAGCAGATCAGCATAAATCAGCATGTAAGTGAAGTTGCTCAGTTATAACAACTAACCACTCCTTGATAGCAGCGTCCTCTTCACATACAGGCAAATCATAAAATTGTAGAATCACAGAATGGCTTGGGTTGGAAAGGACCTTAAAGTCTAGCCAGTTCCAACCCTCTGCAACAGGCAGGGCTGCCACCCACCAGATCAGGTTGCCAGGGCCCCATCTTTGGGCCCTGGCCTTGAATGCTTCCAAGAATGGGGCAT
The DNA here is from genome assembly GCF_016699485.2 of Gallus gallus. NCBI lineage: Eukaryota > Metazoa > Chordata > Aves > Galliformes > Phasianidae > Gallus > Gallus gallus. The sequence continues at coordinate 129,512,542 of NC_052533.1, read as the reverse complement.
CCACAGATTCTCTGGACAGCCTGTGGCAGTGCCTCACTACCCAGTGAGTAAAAAAATTCTTCCTAATTTGTAATTTAAATCTCCTCACTTTTGGTTTAAAATAATTCCCCTTTGTTCTGTCACTGTATACCCATGTAAATAGTCACTCTGCCTCCTGTTTGTAAACTTTCTTTAAGTACAGAAAGGCCACAGAGAAGTCTCCCTGGAGCCTTCTCTTCTCATTAGTTTCAAATGGACCCACTTTTTTTTAGCAAACTTGCTGAAAGCACACTGAATCCTACTACCTAGGTCACTGATAAAGATGTTGAAGAGTACTGGTTCTCAGACGGACCCCTGAGGAATACTACTCATGAACAGCTTACACCTGGACATAGAGCTGCTGACCACAACACTCTGGATACAGGCATCCAACCAATTCTTTATTCACCAAATAGTCCACCCTTCAAATCCATAGTTCCCTGATTTAGAGAAAAGAATGTGGTGTGGGACCATATCAATATCAGTGCAGAAGTCCAGGCAGATTACCTGAGTTGTTTTCCACTGGTGCAGTGATCCTTGATGGGAAAATGCTATGTTCTACATTGATGGCACTGCTTTCCTACTCTGCAGCTCAGAGTTTCCCTGTCAGCCTCTGCCTACTAAGGTACCCTTCTTGAACAGGCATAGCACAGCTCAGGAAGATGGATGAAAAGAGTACATAGTGATAAAGATGGGGACCATCTGCTCTCTAGACTTTGCTCTCAGCCATAGGACCTACAAATGTGTGTGTATATGTTACTACAAAGCATCGAACAAGCAATTGTGTGTGTTTTGAGGCTGAAGTTGTGAACGGGAATGATTAAGTAGAGAGGCTGCAGTAACTGTAGAATTTGTCAAAGTAGTGCCTCAAGCACACATCTCCACAACTGTGTAGAGTGCCCTGAGCTGGTGCTGCTCTCCAGCCAATGAGTATCTGATTGTTACATGCAGAACAGTGGAGACATAGCAAAATGGGTAGTATATTCTGAAAATGCTTCCTGGTTCATGCCCTTCTGGCAATGTGTACAGAGTATCACCTACTTTGTGGATTCAGGTAGGGCTTAGGCAGCAGTGTGGCTAACTAATATTCAGATGCCAATGCAACTTACCCACTGAAACATGACTGACCACCTGTGATCAGTCAAGATAACTGTCAGAGGTTGCAAAATGGAGGATTTGATGTCTGTAGATGCAGTGAACAGAGGCTAAGGGTGGGTCTGCACCAAGGCTCTATTGTAAAAAGACATATATGAGCTGCTGCAGCCAAGCACTGTATAAAGGGTATAAATGATTGTTCCAAAGGGTCATATGATGAGTGTGTGAAGAGGAAGTCTGAATATGGAGATTCATCTTTTTCTTGATACCAAAATATACAGAAGGGAATAGGCAAATTCTCATATGAGCTCTTTCTGCCATTCCTTTCCTCAACTCTCAGCTCAGCTATTTATTAAAACCTCTCCTGAGCTGATTTTCCACTCTTTAACTTGTAAGACAGACTTAGCTCTAACTTAAAGGGAATTCAGTAAGGTCTGTATAGCATTGTTCTTCATGTAAACATAAAAATAATGTGGTAAAAGTTGAAGTAAGTTCAGAGCACAACTTCGAGTGGCATTTATCTGCTAATGATCCCTTAATTGCTATGTCTGACAAATAACACAGTTAGAGGAACTCAAAAAATGTCTCTGCTGATAGCTATGACTACTCTGGTGGAAGATACAGATCAGTCTAGGATGAGTCAAAAACCGGGTATGAGAAACATTACAGTGACAGGGACTTGGTTTCAGATGGTCTGTGGAGAAACACCAGTTATGGAAGTGTTACATTTCGTCTGACCCTGGCATTGCAGGAGGAGAAGCTTTCAAAGACTGGGGAGAGATTATAAATCTTGATCTCCTTGCTTTAAAACACAATAGCTGGCTCAGAGAGGCAATCTTAACATTTTTGGTCTGCCTGCAGAACATGTTCGGCTAAACTACATAACTGTGGTATTCCTGCCTATTAAAACCAGGATATCATGCATTCAGCTGATAAATTCCTTTATTTTTGTTATGTAAATCCGTAATACTCAGTATTGCAAGTTCCGTGCTACACAGAAACCTCCCCAGCAGCATGATGGAGAGCTCCCAGCCTTGCCACCTCACAGAGCCTTCTGCATTCCAGAAGCCGTCTGCCACCATTGCAAATCCAGCCCTGGAGAGGCTGCTAACAGGCTTTTCCTCTGCCAGACACATTACACGAGATGTGGATGTGGGAGATAAACGATGGCTTTAGGCCTCTCAGAGCTATGGTTTGCATAAGGAGCAGTTTTCTTAATCCGCCAGTTCGCCTAATGGTATTTTTTGTTTTCATGGCTGGTCCCCACTGACAGAAAAAGAAAGCTGTTATCCCTCCCTCCTGGCACAGTGTTTTGGTTCCTTCACTGAATGTCTGTGTATTCTGACTTACTATTAATTTTATTAATATTATAAAAGATATTTATGGTAATGCGAAAGCAAGTGAGCAATATTTTAAATGGCTTTTGTACAGTACCCAGAAATCTCATATTTTGTGTCCTAGCCTTAACAATTCATGAATGCATCAAATTCCTTCTTTTTGTCCCAATAGCCACAAAAAGTCCTACTGATTTCCATTGTATTTCCATTGTGAATTCTGGAGCCAAGGTTTTAGTGCAAGGCTGCCTGAGATGTTTTCCGGAAATATCACAAGTGGTTTTACAGCCTAGCAGCATCCAGAGGCAGTGTGGAGATGCTTTCATTAGTACTGCTTTAGTGGATTAAGGGAAGACTTTACTGCCCAAGGCAATAGAGCCAGCCCTAACTTTGTATCTGGGAAATTCAGTTCACTGTTTGCTGAGAGAGCTTGCTAAGAAGAGTTTCTGAAATCAGTTTTAGTCATCTAAACAAGATGAGGAAGGGACAAAACCCTCTACACAATCAGAAAAATACTTGTTTGTTGAAAGTTTCAGTGTTGAAAGTCACAATTTGGCATTTGCCTTCTGACCAAAGCTTTGATGCAATTAAGGTCAAGCAGCCACTGATGTTACAGCCTGGATTGTTACCAGTCTGAAAAAACATTTAAACTGTCACGAACTGAACGTCCATACCATCACTGTGTTACTCAGGTTTTTGACCCCTAGACCTATTCGAAGTTAAGACCAGAGGTGAAATCCCCTTCAGCACTGGATGTGTTGCACATTATCACTCCTGCCTCATAGATTCACAGATACATCTCTGAGAAGTGAAATTGGTTGCTGCAATTAACAGTGGTCAACGTTGTGAAACAACAGCACCATCTTAACATCAGTGGTTTGTAGACCCATTAGGATTTAGCTTTCTGTGTGAGCAAGATGAACCACTTAACAGAACCTCCAAATATGTTGTGATCTGCAGTGGAATAAATTAATCCTTTGGTATTAATCCTGTTTCTGTAAGGATGAGAAAGAGAACCTAAACTAATTCTCCACAGGCAAGGAAGAGCCCTCAGATCTAATTAACAGGGAACAAACTGTGCTGAAAAGTCTTTCTTTTCCCTTTCCTGGGCCACGGAAAGCAAAAATGTTCAGTAAGCAATAAAAATGGAAATTTATTGTGGGAACCAAACCTTTTAACACAGGCAATAGGAGGCTTTAGCAGAGATATAACCTTTTACAGTCTCGTTTCCTGCCCCCTTTCGGTGCACAGGGTGGCAAACCTAAGCCTGTTATCTCTCTTCTGCTTCTGAGGCTCCGGAGGTCCCTGGGTGACCCAGAGCTATGACACAGATATCCTTCCTGTCTGCCACCCTCAGTGATTGCTGCTGTGGTGGCCTCATCCCCAGCCAGCTGCCCCTTTCAGTGCAACACTTAATTTACCTTCATTAAATTCTGGAGAAATCCAGTGTTTTCTCATACATAATATATTACACTCAACAGCTGTTGTCAACACTGCTTTAATAGCAGGTAGTAAAACTCTTGTGGAAGTATTTTACAGTGCTTTGCCTTAACCAAAAGCACATGTAAATAAAGGCTGTTCTTTGAACTCTGGATTGGAGCCAGCAATGGGATGCTACACCATGGCTGAGTCTGGCGCATCCTCTGTTCATAAAGACTGTGTGCTGAGCCGTGCTCGCCTTTCTCTGTTAAAACTTGAAGATAAGCTTTAACAGAAATGAGTTTTACTAGAGGGAAAACATTTGAGAATCTGTCTTTCTGTGTTGTTCATATACAGTCACTAAATTAAAAAAATAAAAAATAAAAAAATCCAAACTTCTGCATGTTTCTTTTCCATTCATAAGTGACAAATCCTTATAAGTCAATGAACAGAAATCCACAGGGCAAAGTTTTAGTTGCATCAGTCAACAGGAATTTTGTTGACTTTGATGGTATAAAGATCCAAGACCATCATCTCCAGGGTGGGCTCCTCAGGTTGAAACAATAAATTGCTTTCAGAAAGACAGTGCAGCTCCTGGGTTGCTGTTTTCTTTGTGTGTGTATTTGTGCTGAAACTTGCAAGTTCCAGTTTCTTTCTTACACAACATCTTTTCTTTAAACTGTGGTTCAAGTTACAAGTTGATTAATAGTTCAACTGAAGGTTAATAGCAGAGCCAGAAGAAGGACAGACAAGAAGCACAGGTAGAAACCAAATGGCACAGTCTCTAAAGCTGCTGAAATTAAGCTGAATAAGTAATAGTACAAATACACCTGCGCAAATCCACTCTCCAAGGCAACAGTATGTTGTTCACCAACATATCTGCAGAAACATGGTTTGGATGCCATGACCACTTCCTCTGAGTACAAAGGAAAATAAATGAATGTGAAAAGGTATGGGTGTACCTAGGCCACAGAACCCCCATATGAGAGTCCTGTATAATACCACACGTCTCCTCTCACACTGGAGCATATCTTCTTGTACAGCATCCAGACTTGAAAAGGCTCCCAATGACATTGAAAGAGCCGTGTCTGTGGGTTAGTTGCATCACTGATAATTTGCCAGCGTTTGAGATATAAAGTGTGCAATTTCATCATCAGAAAGTGTCAAATGCCCTAGCATTTTGCCTTTGGTCTTGCCAAACCTTAGGTGTGGGGTTGGAGACCTTCCTACTAGCAGAAGTTCTGTTCCTGAGTAGGCCAGCTCTGAAAATTTGAAAGGGAAACCTAGAACCTGTTGGGATCACATGTATAATGTTTTGGAAACACAGATAATTTTAACCTTCAGTGTGTTCCATCCTTTTTTTCTTTCAGTGCCTATTCAGTCGCATGTCTCTGGAGCAATCTCAGGAGGCACAGCTCCTCCTCTAACCTGTTCTGCGTGGTAGTGTGGTGTTGTCACTTCCTCGCTCTTGGCTGGTCTCTTGCTGTCCATAGGATTCAAAGAAAGCTTTCTTATGTGTTCACATTTTTCTTAAATGATGGCATGCACACTGTTTTAGGCTGGAGTTTGTGTTACAAAACCAATCTATCTAAGGTCTCAGCCTGCTGGGGTAGCAGTGATTACTGCAGTTCTTATAAAACCAGACCTTCTTTAGCACAGCATCCTGTACAACCCCATATCCTCCTAGCACCAGATGTGCCATTTTAGCCTGTATCCACGCCTTCCACAGGTGGACATCCTACTGGTATTACTGGCACTGATTTAAAAAACTAAAGATCTTAGCTGAAATGACATTCTTTCCTTCATAATTTCTCTGAGTTGGGTGACACTTTGGAGTTTTGCCTCATTTTCAAGTGCCCTCCATGTTTATTGATTGTATTGGGTATTTCCTTCCAAACTGGAAGCCCATCAGACATTCATGTCAAAATAAAATCAGGTTAGAAAGTTCATTCACCATTGCTTTACTTCTACCTTCCAACTCTTCTCAGAAGTGCTTTTCTGCTGAAGGAGAAGTGCTCATCTTCTCAATCTCACACTTTGGAAAAGTGGAAGGGGCTTTCTGAACAGGTGGTTGAATAGTAACTATCATCGAGACAGAAAGTTGATAACAAATTTCAATGATAAACACATTTCTCTCCAGCCAGAGTGAACATGTATCAGAAGAATAAAACTGTGTGATTTTAGGACTAAAATAATAGTTGATAGAAAACAACAACAACAACAAAGAATTAGAAGATTAAATTGCAGATTAAAGAAGAGGTTTGCTTTCAGACAGCAGGTATAGGCTGTTTATGTGTGCAGGCTATGTCACTCTTGTAGAAAGCAAGTGGGAAATAGTGGGGTTTAACTGGCATCAAAGGAAAGGAGGTCTGTTACTGTACTGAGAGTGAGGGGGTCAGTGAGAAGTAGACAGGGTTGTTGGTGTGTATTTATTCAGTGTCTGTATAAATTCAAAATCCAGGGAGGTTCCTCAGATCCAGGGCCAGAACCCAGCCATGCCTAATCCATCATCTCACTCAGCATTCCCACATGTCCATTAATCTCTGCCATGGCTGGGAGAGTCCCTTTTCCATCACATACCTTAGAGCTGGCTTCAGGGTCTGTTTACTGCTAGATTAGAGATTTGGGTGTGAAGTCACTCTGGAACTCAGCCTCTCCCACAGCTGGGGCTCATGCCTTTGGGAACACTTTTAAAAAGCAACTTGAGACAGAATTAACTACCTGAGAGAGAGAAAGGCTGCAGCTATCTCTTTTTGGAGGAGAGCCCTCACCCCACACTCTGCCCATCACAAACCTCTGCTATTTCACACATATCCAGACTTGTCTCTGCTTTCTGTGATGGTCATCTCTTCACCTGCAATTTTGCCTGCCATCCTGCACAGCTAAAGCTATGTTTCTTCTGTATTAGAGCCACACAGGAGGCCTCAAAGTCCATTTGAGTCAATAGAAAGGCTAACTTACTGGGATTCAGCTGACTAGATGTGCATCTGAGCTATTCCCTTTATAGACAGCTACAAGAATAGGTACAGCTAAGCTATGATCTGTTCCCATTTTAAAGGAGACATCTAAAATACCAGATAGATTGAGTTCTAAAAGTACAATGCCCACTGTCTGTAAGGGGAAAGCAGAATACACACATGTCCACATGGCAAACTACTGAAATTAGGTGAGAGCATCTGCTAGACAGCAGAGCATCTTCAAGCTTCAGCAGGAAGAAGGTAAGTCTGAGGTGAAGGCAGAGAAACAGTGCAAGGAGCTAGAGGGGGTGGCAGATTTGCTGTTGTAGCATACAGAGAATGGACAACCTTAGATTAGGCATTTGTGTAGCTGATGCAGTGGTGATTAGAGCCTTGTGTTAAGGCAAGAGGAGAGCCAATATCTAATGGGGATCAACAACCACAGAATCTGTCCAGTGTAAAACCTGGAACAACTCTTCTCGCAGGAACACTCATCAGAGGGATTTAATGTGCCTCTGTATCTGTGGGATACCAATGGGTAGCTTATTTTCTCTCCCTGTGGAGTCCCTGTCTTTCAGGAGAGTGGAACATCTGGCAGAGGGCTCTTCTCAGATACTGCACCAAAATGGCTGCACTGACTATAATATAGTCAGTGATGATGGAAAATAATTAGAGGACAGGTCTTGTCCTACAGCTTCTGATGCCTTCATATCACTCGAGAGCCTAAGAGTCCTTCCAGCTCCTCCTCATTGGGAACTCATTATTCACTTTTGATGCCTTCATTTTAATGTTCACTGAGACATGAAAAACACTGATAACAAACTCAGCCCTGGCTACATGCTGATCACCATCTAGCTCAACCATGCCTGTCATCTGTGGAGATCCTGAGTTTCATATTCCCAGTAAGGCTCCTGGAGATGAAATCTTCTACCAATAAAAGAAAGTTCCAGCAAAGGCATAGTGGGAAATGTCTCCATCACAGCTTCCTCCAGCTTGCTTCTCCCCCTGCAGAGCTTTGGGTAATAGCTCGTCCTAAAACACATTCAGTTTTGTTCATTTCCAGGGGAGATGATGTATGGGATTTTGCTTAATTTGACAATGGTCCATTGTGAGGCTTTGCAAGGCAGGCACTTATCCGTTAACTTTCTTTTCTGAATTATTTTGGAGCTGTTTCCTTCCAATTTGCCTTTTTCTTCTTGGCCTCTACCCAAAACAACACTGTATATACATATATTTTATTGCAATTTGCAGAGAAGAATTTGTCTCGAACAATTCAAGCTGCACAAATAGTAACATGTAGTCAGTAAATAATAGGATAGTTAAAAAAATCAATCAAACAAACAAACAACAACAAAAAAGAAAAGCTCAGCTCTGGGAAAGCTAAAAATGGCCATGGTCCTTTTGCTTATTGCTCCTGAAGTAGCTCCTCAGCAAGCTGGTTGGTTCTTATCCCTCTGGTAGATGGCTGTGTGCATGTGCAGGATACATGCTGTTGTCCTTTCTAGAACCCCGTCCAGCACCTTACACCTCCCATCTCTTCTGTGCTAGCAGCAATGCACTGTGGCTCTTCAGCATCTCCCCAATATCTCCTTTAACTCTATGTAATGCCTAGGTTCTCCCTGGGAAGGCAAGAAATGGCCCTCTTATGTTAAGAGCCAAAATCTCCAGTTTTGCTCACAGTGCTGGGGAGCCCAGCTGTGTTACAACAGCTTTTTGTTCCTGAAGTCTTGTTGAATTCAACCTTTATTCCTTAACAGTTCCTGCATTTATTTAAGTATCTATTTAAGGCCACATGGATTAAAAGAACAGGCTTAAATATCTGGCAACATGTTCCCAACTTGAAAAGGACTGATCTATCCTTTGATCATCCATTTGAATTCCTATCTAGCTCTGTATCACCAAGTGTAAGAGCTCTCAGGCAGGAATGCCAGTCCATACCCTAAAGCCTTGGCTCACACCATGTGGACTGTGCCACCATTGGTACAGGCCCTGCTGTGCTTTTTAACTTGTGCCAGACAGTGCTCTCCAAGGCAATGCTTTGAGAGTAGCGTGATTCAATGCTTGTTCCCAGCAGCTTGGTTGAGGCAGTTTTATTTGAGGAAGGAAGGGAAGGGCAGAGGGAAAAGAGTCTGGAGAAGACTAAACAGCCATGCTATTTGTCCCCTGTGCCCACAGACTGGCAGATGTGACCTAACTGAATGAGGTCCAGAGGCTGCAGTGAGGCAGGGACATTGGGAGGATTCTGTCATAGGGCTCCAATGGCCAAGTGACATCTGGATTGTCTTCAGGTGGAACTCAAGTTGCTGACTGAGAGCAGAAATAGGTCCAAACTGATGCCATGGTCTGTCATCATGGTCAAGGCCTGCTTCAATGGTAGACTGACGTTCCAGGCTGGATGTGGCTCTGGGCAGCCTGGTCTAGTGGTTGGTGACCCTACCTGTGGCAGGGGGTTGAAACTAGATGATCTTTGAGGTCCTTTTCAATTCAGACCATTCTATGATTCTGAGGTTTGCGTGAGAGTGTGATGGGGTACTCTGGTGCAGTAAGTAGCATCAGTGGGTAACTTTTTCCCTTCTTTAAATTTTTGCCATCACTGCATTTAAACTGTCATCCAGGTCTTGGAAGAGAGATTTTTTCCCAGATGATTTCTGGGAGCAGTCAGTTCAGAATGAAATAAGCACTGATTCTTCTTCCTTTATGTCTTATCCAAAGGGCAGCACTGTGATTTTGGGAACTATTTGCATGGCCTGCCTTGGTAGCTGAATTGCCTTGGGCCTCCTATGTAGCTGATGGTGAAAGGTGCTCAAAATGACTTTCCAGAGGATCTCAAATTAGAAACACCCTGGAGGGCCTGCTGTCTCTTTCCACTGAATACAATTAAATAGACTCTTAATTTTGGCCCTCTGAATTTCACCTAAATTAGATGCCTAAAGACAGCCTGAGTATCCATCTGAGGCTGCATGTGTGGCTTGCTGAACTGCACTGACACCCAGCTGTCACAATTAAGTTTGTTAATCAACACTGATTAGGAACACAAAGCTGCTGAGGGAGGGAGAGAGAAAACTATATGCCAGATTATTCTGAATCTGTTACCGAAGGCATGTACTCACATTTTAAGTATAAATCAGACATGTATTAAATGTGCAAAGGTCACGCTGAGGCACATTGGCCTTGCTCTCAGTTTATGGATCATCCTGAAGAAAGCAAAGAAGGAAAACTTTGCCTAAGTAGGTAAAAAAACAATAAAACAAACAAACAAAACAAAAAAAAACCCACAATTTCTACACAAACATAAGCTTTTAGTTACCCAATTGCTTTACAGATAGTGTGAATTTTACTGATACCTCAGTATGTAAATACAGAACAAGTCCTGGGTTAGAAATGAACATACATATCTCACAAAAATTAGTAGTCTTAAGTGGGGATTCGCATGTTCATTTTCATAGAATCATCATAGAATCAAAGAATGGCCTGGGTTGAAAAGGACCACAATGATCATCTAGTTTCAATCCCGCTGCTGTGTTCAGGGTAGCCAACCACTAGACCAGGCTGCCCAGAGCCACATCCCAGCTTTGCTTTGAATGCCTCCAGGGATGGGGCATCCACAGCCTCCTTGGGCAACCTGTTCCAGTGCATCACCACCCTCTGTGTGGAAAACTTCCTCCTAATATCTAAACTAAAGCTCCCTTGTCTCAGTTTAAAACCAGTCCCCATTGTCCTATCCCCCTCCTGTTTATATGCTTCCCTCAAGTATTGGGAGGCCACAATGAGGTCTCCCCGGAGTCTTCTCTTCTCCAATCTTCTCTTCTCCAATCCTCATCCTTTCTTCATAGGAGAGGTGCTCCAGCCCTCTAATCATCTTTCTTTTTACATCCTACTGAAACTTTCAGAGCTGAGAGGTGTGCCAACAGGGCTTTTACTGGTCTGAATTTCTTCCTCTGTGCTGGCAGGAACGTGTCACTTCTGTATCTTCTCTCAGCATGTCCATCCCTAGCACTTGGCTCATGTTTTGGGAACTGATTAGAGTTGTCGTTTTCAGCTGATTTGGTGGCTTGGCCTTCATGTAACCCAAACATTTCTTGGCTTACTCTGAGATCTGCTTTTCCTAACTCTTGTTGTATTTCAACAGACAAACTGCATCAGTACGTATATGAAAATATCTTTTATCTAGCTTTTATCTTTGCCAGTGAGGAGTAAAGTTATTTATGCAGTAGTGCCATAGTACTCCAGGGCCACTCCTGGAGAGCCGGAGCTGCTGCTCTTCAGGCAGTTGTGCCTGGACAGCTGAAGCACCGTGGAGGACAGGGTTTGTTTGTGCATATGGCCCTGTAAATACCTGCATTGATGCCTGAGGCAGGTGGCTGCCAAGGCTTCTGCAAGCCCAAGTTAGCAGATCTGAGAGTAAGCAGGTCTTAAAGCCAGAATGCCAAAACAGAAAATTACAGCTCAGAAGGTAGTATGGAATCAGAATAGGGACTGGAAAATTGTTACATAAAGAAAATCTTTGTCTTTGGGTCATTGCCAGTGTGTGATAGGCCATAAGAAGGAACCTGAGATGTCACCAGGCTTATTAACCCAGTTGCTTCCCGTGCAGCAGCACTCTCAGTGCTCTGGTCCCTGGGGGTGGGAGGCCGTGATAATTGACTCTTCCCCAACTTCAGGACAGCTGCCTGCCACTATTCAGAAATGCTGCAGCTGAATGCTAATTAACCAGACACAAGCCAGGGGATCCATAAAATGTCTTCCCCATTGTTACACTGATAATTTCACAATCATACTTCATCCCTCACTCTTCCCTAAATCTGCTTTTTATTCTCTTCAAGGGGGTTGTAATTTTGGTAGCTATTCTTACTCAAACTAGGTTGACATTCAGTGGCAAAGATAATACTGGCCTTTTTCTTCATATGTTGGATGCTCTATTCACATAGGAGGATGGTTTGTTGAGTTTTGGCCTAGTAAGTGTTGGCATTTTTGTTTTCACTTCAGTGAGTGCTGTTACTTTAAGATGCAGATCATCTCTAAACCACTAATTTTTCTCTAACCACTGCTGCAGTTAGAGGACCTCTCACACCAGCTACGCTAGCAAATCCTTGGAGAAACAGCCTACTAGTTCCAATCCCACTCCCAGCACTGAGATATCCTAAACATCCATGTATATAAATCTAATAGCATCCAGCACCATCTATCCATTTTGTTTTCTTGCCAACACCAGTTCAACACTGGATGAACACAGTGCATTTTGAATCTCACAGTGCATTTTGGGTGGTACTTATACTGTTCTTGGTTGCAGGAGTGGTCACAGAGAGCAGGCACTTCAGACAGTGTTTTCCTCAGTCCTGTGTCATGCACTTTCTGCTGAGTTACAATGCTCTTTTGTTTCTGTGTGACCTCATGTCAAATACAGAATTGCTCAGGTTGGAAAAGACCTTCAAGATCATCAAGTCCAATTGCAATATATTTGGGGCATTTGTGCCCTGTGGTCCTATGGTTTAATTACTCACTGTGGGCTCCTCTTCCTCACCAGGGCTGGGCTGAGTGGTGACCTGACAGTGCAGTGCGTCATTCCGAAAAATTGATTCCCAACCATTTCCTCCCTCATCTGTCATCGGCTGCCCGCTGCCCTCAGACCTGATAATTCCACAGGCAGTTCAGATAGAACTTGCTAATGAAGGACCACTGAGTCTTTGCTCTTGTTTCTGGCTGTCAACACTGGTCCGCTTCTCCTAAGTACAACTGCTGCAAAATTAGCCATTCAGCTCAGGGAAGTCATTGCTCTTTCTGTCTTTGCAGTCAATGGGAAGAGAGGGAGAGAAATTGATCTCCCCAGAGCCATTCATTCCATTCTAAATGAGACATCTAAAATAGGCAGGTATGAAGCCAGTAATTCCAGAAAGCTGATTTATCTTTGGTTTTAGTAGCATAAAGCTTTATTTATTTATTTATTTATTTGTTTATTTTTGCCAACTAGAGCCAGCTTCCATGAACCTGTCCTGAAAGTGGGCCATTCTTGTCTGGGAAAATGTGTCTTCTTTGTCCCACAGCAGTTCGTTTTTGATCAAGGCTCATTGTAGATGCTTACTAAGGGGGGATCAGAGAGGTTAGGCACACTTGGAAGATTAATCTGAGACCTTTAACTCTGTGTCTGGCTCTTGCTGCCTGAGTGACAGCAAGGGAAGCCTTAATCTGAGGTAGGAGCTGAAGGAGCAAATGTGAACCGCTCCAGCCTCCCCCCATGGAATTACCTCACTTGTGAGGAAGCTGGGAAAACCAATGCTTTACTAACTTTTGAGTCATTATTAAATTGTGGTAGACAACCTTCTGTATAAAAATGTTTATACTTCAGTGTTACACAGTTATGAATGTCTGTGTGACAGCAGCAGGCAGCCTTGGGAACTGTGTAGGCATGTTGATCAGCACATGGTGGCCCCACACACCTTGTGAGCCTTGAAGACCTGCAGTAAAGGCGTGGAAGCAGAGAAGCCCAACACACCCAGGGTGTCGGTGTTTTACTACACTTTTCACTGGTACAAGAACTTCTGAGAATAACAGCACAAATCCATCACCTGAGCCAACCTTTGGAAGCCATGAACAAAGCCCCTCATAGGACTGCAAAGAAGAAAAAGATCTATAGCTTTGTTTTGTTTGAAGTGATGATGGGAGTGGATTCTTTATGGTGGTGAGCAAGAATAGAATGGGCAACAGGCAGAAAGTGGAACACGGGGAGTTACATACTAACACAAGGAAGAACTTCACTTTCAGAGCGATGGAGCACTGGAACAGGCTGCCCAGACTGTGGAGTCTACTTCTCTGGAGATAATCAAGACCTCTCTGGATACATATGTGCGACCTGCCGAGGGAACTGCTGTGGCAGGGGTTGGACTCCATGATCTCTAGAGGTCTTCTTCAACCCGCACAATTCTGTGATTCTGTGAAATTAAATGGAGGAGTTGATGAAGGAAGGCAGGCAGAGAGAAAAGCCACCACTCCCACCATGCCCACCTCCATCCTGGCCAGACTAGAGCCACCCACACACAGCAACCATCTTGCCAAGCTGTAGATGTGATCACACCAACCCAAGCGGCCTCCTGGATCACAATCACCCCACCTCCAGGCTGGATATTACTCGTGTGACACAGCTGCTCGCACATGGGACAGGCACAGCCTTTAGCATCCTGGAGACATCAAAGTCTGAGCATGGCCATGGTCTGATAGCTTATGGGGTCTGACAGGCCGCGAGGTCTGACCGCTTATGGCTGTCACAGAGAGAAAAGAACCAAAGTGCTGCACACAAGTTCTGTAAAGAAAATGTTTTATTTAAAGTGTTAAATACCATCACCAGAATGAGTTCGATTTACATTAGTTGGTGTTCATTACAGGCCTAATCTGCCTTTTTTTTTTTTTTTTTTTCCCAACTGTAATTCCTTTTAACTTTTTAAAACATAGTATGTACAAGACAGCAGTGATCACTGGAATAGTGCTATTTACATGACTAAACCATAAGTAGAGTTGCAGACGTGTCAAAATTAAAAAAAATACATTAATTTTTTTTTTTTAAATAAATACTGCATAATGACAAGTATGTACAAACCTTCCATGCATCGTGTCCTTGATTTTAAAGTTTGAAATAATTTGTATAGGACAATGAACACAGCAACGTGTGCGCACATCTCACAGTATCAGGAAAATGGTTATGTATTTTTCTTTTACTCTAGGGAATATTGTAGACTGCATGTTGATAGTGTTTATTTGCTGCTGGTAGACAGGTGTCTTAATTATTTCAGTAAGTATAATTTTACCAGTCTGTTCATTAACTTAACAACGATCCGCTATATAAACTCTGAAGACAAGACACAATCTCGATTTATATGATATTGCACAAAGTAAAAGGCAATTTAAGTGATACTATTATTACTTTTGCCCTCTAATGAGGCATGTACAATTTCTCAATGGGAAACATGAATAGATTTTCAAATAAAATCAGAATAATTCTGCGTGGCCTGAAAGGTAAATGCAATGCGTATTTCAAAAATTATTGCAAGGTTTCAATATTAAACCTTAAGTAGGTAATAAAGGCATACAAAGACCCAGAAAAAAAGGGACGTCTTATTATTAAATGTTAGCCAGTTACATTCCCTTTAAATCATGTAATTTAATGAGAAGCTTGAACTTGCAGCACCACCCAATGGCAGTTACTGTCTGCTACAAAAACCAGGATTTTGGAATCAGTTGACTGCAATGAGGGTTCTGGTAATGGTTTCAAATAACTGCCTGAGAGGTACCCATAAGCTTTCTTTAAGGCTATTTACGAACTAAAGATCGACATTTTCAGACTGATATTACCTAATTATCTCTTTGCCAACACAAATGTAGTTTATGAAAACTGAACTTTACAGCAGAACTGTAAGAACTAGTAATCTTTGCTGCTTTTATAATCTCAAGATTGTAGCAATTAATTTGGTTTAGTGCAAATAAAACTGTTTAAATTTATCTCCTAAAAATCAATGGTTTACTTCATTTTTTCCTCTTTCCAAAACCTTCAAGAAATGATACTTCAACCTTTGAATGAATGATGCTGGTGCTGAAAAGAAATTTATTGAAGACATCTTACAATGGCCACATGAATCCAGTATTTTGCTGTAGAATTCAATTTGAAGGTGAGAAAAAATGAAAATAAGTTACCATGCACTGTACAATAAATTGCAAAAAGTTCAAATATCTTTTTTTTTTATCAAATACATGCTGAATTACATTAATGTACTCCCAAGCCATGTTGCAAAATCCTTTTCAACATGCTTGAAAAAAAGTAAGTTCTTAAACAATATTTTTCTCAAATAATTCAGAAATGCAGAACAATCTGCAATCCTCAACCAAATATGGGGCGTAAGAGAGTACTAAGTCAAAAGGTAGCCATTTTAGAATATGATGATCATCCTGGGAGGTGGAGCGGGAAAAGAGTGAAAGGAAGAAGGGAGACTGGAAGGAGAGAAAGGAGGAGGTAAAAGAAGTGTACAATTTGCACATTATGTTGAACTTTACAAGGCTTGTACCTTTTACATTTAAATAAATTTAATATATTACACTTATTTCTTGTCACATAAACAGAATTTTAAATATTTGCTAGAAATTATTTTTTTATTTTTAATATACGTCTGCAAAAATACAGACCATGACTGGTTTAAAGAATGATAAACGTGGTGCGTCTTTGTATCACCCTGTTGCATTCTCTTCCCTTTAAAACCATGCACTAGTGAAATTTATTTTTAAAAATAATATAAACTGTTGAAAATGGCTGATTTATTCTTTTGTTTTTTGCAAGTTGCAGCCCCAAGAAAATAATTTAAGTGTTCAGCTAAATCTGTGTCCATGCAAAAAAGTTTCTTTAATTTCATACAGTACAGTATATCCACAGAATTTTATTTTTCAGAGTCCATCATATCTGGGGTTTCACTGTATCTATAGCTGGATGTTTGAAGCCCACCACTTTAAGTCTTGAACCTTTCTGATGTGAAGAGTTTTCAGATCTCAAGTAACTGTTTCAAATGACAGCTGACTTTTCCAGCATTCTTCTATTCTTCCAATGTCTGCAATTTCACCAACTTGTAACATGGCTTCATGGGAGAGTAACTCCATTTCTGTGGCATAACCAAGCTTTAGGAGGGGAGGGCAGATAAAGAAACAGGAGCAACAAAATAGATATGCCATTGAAAAGGACTTTTGTTGCATGAAACAGATTGATTCTTTTAGTTTAGTCCATGGCTTCAGATTGGACCAAAACTGAGTGTCCCTGAACTCCAAACCTATCAGTTCTTCATGACTTCAGTCCTTCACCTGAGGGCCTTCTGTAGGGCACAATGTGTGCAACTTCCTTGAGAACACAGGATCGCGTTGTAGCCCTAGAAACAGGCTCAGAAGACACAACATTAAGCATGCAGTGTTACCAGGGTTTGCGACCTGTAATTTATTTTTTTTTTGTAACGCTGGTTGCTATGACAACAGTTTCACAGCTGCTATGAGCGAGCATACGAAGGTCCTGTTGAACTTTCAAGAGATGATTGGGAAGCTCTTCTGGTGAGAGGAGCTAAAGTTGGGTCTACTAGGGAAGAAGGAGGGAAGAGTTTGAACCACCCAATCACCATGTTGGACAGGTCCAGTTCATCTAAAAGTATCTGTGCCACTCCCATAAAGGATTTGTGATCCATACGTCCATAGTCTCCCCAAACGATTATCTGTTAGCAAAGAAAATACACAAAAACAGAAATAAATCAGTAACAATGACAATAACTTATTTGATTCTTCAAATGCTTCCTTTTATTTAATTATACACAGTAAGGATTGAACAATTCCACTGCTGATACAGGTTATTTCAGCATACATTACCAAGATACAGCGGCAGAAATGAGCTGGGAAGTAACTGAGTATTTATCCGTAATACCAAAGAAAGCCCACTGAGATAAGAAGCACACATAGTAAAGGCAAAATAATATATAGTTAACTTTTCTCTAGCACTTTCAATTTGCTAATCATCAGTAGGTGTTACTCTAGTATTTCTGTACTCAACAAGGCTTTGAAATAGTAAAACTTGTCAAATGAAGCGTGAAAGATTTCTGTAAATTTCTCAGTGAGAACTGAACAAGAGATGTTCTCAGATTAAGAACAGTAATGCAAATTACCTGTAAAACTTTTCCTTGGGGACTTTCTTCAAATGATAGAAGTTGCTGATAAAGTGGTTCCAGCGTTTTTCTTGCTACCTTTGTTTTCTTTTTGGCTATGCAGACTCCATTTTCTAATAGATACACCTTTACATATGGTGCTGAGAAGGAAAGAAAAAGTAAGTCCAGATTTTTGCATGCTAGATGCAATATTCTATCACTGTATGCTAAATTTTGTTTTTTACTGGATAACTTGTTTGAACAAATCTCCACAAGCAATAGTAATGCTTATTATCATGCAAAGAATCCCTGCATTTTCTTTACTTTTTCCCTTGTATCATTTTTTCTTTACTTCTTTTTATATGTCCTTTTTTTTTTTTTTTTGTCAACAAAATAGTTCATATTTTGACCTGGAAAAATCAGATATTCATAGAATCATAGAACCTTAGAATGGTTTGGGTTGAAAGGGATCTTTAAGATCACCTAGTTCAAACCCCCTGCTATAGGCAGGGACATCACTCTCTAGACCAGGTTGCTCAAAGCCCCATCCAGCCTGGCCTTGAACGCCTCTGAGGAGGGGGCATCCACAATCCCTTGGGCAACCTGTATTCCTATACGTGACTGTACTGTACAGTGTGCAAAATAGGCCTGTTAAATAAATGAATGACTTGCACTGAATTTGGTGAAATTTGGATCAATGCTCCAAATTGTTATTAATTCAAATAGTCTACAAGGTGAAAATTAGTGAAGAAAAGACTCTGACACAATTCCTATTTTGGCAGAAAAGCTCGCTAAAAATATCAGCCTATTGTCCTTTTCACAGAATGTCATAGAACATGAGATTATAAAATAAGGAGTAAGTATCACCTAATGGTCTACTTTTCAGAGTAGGTACCTATTTCACACTTCTTGTTGATTCCCTCTTCACCTCTAAGATTGTTATATCACCTCTTCAGTGTACATGCCACTTCCAAAGAACCATAGAATGGTCTGGGTTGGAAAAGACCTTAAAGAACACATAGTTTTAACCCCTGTGCCATAGGCAGGAACACCTTCCACCAGATCAGGTTGCTCAAAGCCCCAGTCCAACCTGACCTTGAATACTTCCAGGGAGGGGACATCAACATCTCTGGGCAACCTGTGCCAGTGCCTCAGCATTCTCATGATAAAACATTTTCTTCCCTATATCTAATCTAAAAAGAGGACACTCTTTTAGTTTACAGTCCTTACTCCTTATCCTGTCACTACACACACTGATAAAGAGTCTCATTCTAGCTTTCCTGTAAGTCCCCTTTGGGTACTGGAATTCTATCTAATTCCCAAGATTGCATTTGCAATTACTCAAATACTTTTGTGTCTTCTGGTAGCATAGAGAACTGCCTATTTTTTTTTCTCCCGAAGTAATGTTGAAAATTATTTTTGTACGCACTCTGTGCTTTTATACCACTTCAGTACATTTCTCTATTTCAATGAACAGTATTGTAATTTGCTGACACATGAGTTTGCTAAAAAAAGTCACCAAAGTTGAATTGTAAAGCCTCAGAAGTTGGAAAGTTTTTTTTGAATTCTTCTTTTTTCAGTAGAACATTATTCATGGTGCAACAATTTTTCTTCCTTACCTGGCAGTGTCTTTGAACCTGGTTTTACAACAAGGCCACGGGCTCGGATAATTTCTACTTCCAATTGTCCTTTCTTGTCCATCATTCCTACCTGGATATCTCCTAGAAAACAAACAAACAAAGAAATTCTAGAATGAGTATTTGACAACCTCTCTCTTCTAAATTCCACCAGTAAGTACGATCCAGACTTGAATACTACTTGGTAATTTAATACCTATTCTCTTCACCGCTACTTATGTAATAAAAGAATGAAAAAGCAATACCATCTGCAATAACATCTCACCTCCCTCTTCCATTGCTCTTACTACTTCAAACTACATTCTTTTTTAAGAAATTCAGAGACATAAGGCAGCAAGGGTATTAGTACAAAGCATCTCTGTAGAGCTGCTTAGAACCATTTCACTCTTGCTCTTGTTTATGAAAAGGTACGAAAAAGTACTTCTAAATGTATAGAATCTGTGGGCATGATAATAACAACCACTTTGCACCTAAATTTCCATTTTTGTTCAATACTACTCAAGTAATTCAGAGAAAGAATAGGTCTCACAGCCACATTTCAAAGACTGAATACTGAAGAAGAACAGATAAAGGTTGAATTTTTCAAGGCATCTTTCTACTTTTGAATATGCTTATGAAAATTCACAACTATGTACAACTTTGGCTCAGGATATAGTTCTGGACTTAACTAAGTTGTTCAAAATCACATGGAAAATCCTTATTTAAAGAATTAGAATCTATTTAATTTCTATGTTCTGATTACCAGACTCAGTATTTATAGGACACAAATGCTTACCCATTGATGGTGTTGCCAATGTCTGTCGCCCTACAAGCTGGGCAGGACCAAGTCCATCCAGAAAATCACTAAACTGACTGTCTGCAGCCAACCTCACACCAGGGAAAATCAAACTGAAAAAGAATATTGGGAAAAAAAATCAGTAAATACTCTTGAACTTGCCTTTTGTTTTGGTTAGTTTTCTAGATTTTTGCCTTTATCATTTATATTTTTGGTAACACTGCTTATGATCTGATCAGCAACTGCTTGAGAAAACAGTAATTTTCTACATAACCGATTAAAAGAAAAATACAAAAAACTACTGAGATTTGTAATGACCAATCATATATGAATGTCCATCTCAAGTGCATACAGTGCAGTGACTTGAACCAGTACCAGTTCAACAATATACCAGTAAAGGTATATTGTTCAGTGCCATGAATACCACTAAAAAAAATCTATCCACGATAAGACTGTTCTGGGCAGAGCCTTGGACATGCCATTTAATGGTCTTTAACTTGGGCTTCTATAAAAAGCATGACACAGGACATTAAAATATATGACAGTCTCATATGTCTGCCCACATCAATTTTTCAGGATTAATTAGCAGAATCTTTGACAAAGTCTTTATTCCAGTGAATGGGACCTGGAAATGCTCTAGAAATTCTTGGCTTTGCTAAACAGAGGAGGCACTCTTGAAGGCAGAGGCTTTCAGAAGAGAAATCAACTTTCTTGTGTTTAACCCACAGCACTGCACACACTGCATTGCGTGTCTCTGACCCACCAAGTGTCTTTGCTGGAGCTGCAGAAACATTCCTCACACTGCCCTTATGAATCATGGAAGGCTCTCTTGATCACAGGAAGAAACATAGGCTTGTTTTCCATGCAGCCCATCAATGACACTAGCTTGTGGGAAAGATTCTGACTGAACAGGACCTACAGCATTAGCCTCACTTTCATCTATCAGTTTTGCAGACAAATGTCAGTGACCGCAGCAATGCCTGCAGCTTACTTTCCCTCGGAGCTGTAGCTGTTCATGCTCCCATCCGTTGACTCCCGGCTGGCCTGGCGGGTCATCCAGTTTCTCATCTCCACAGCCAGCCCTGTCTCAGTGCTCCTCTGGACGGTGCTCCGCAGCTTCTTACCCCCTGCCTCTGCAGAGACAAAAGAGACATCTCCATCACACCGTGACCATCTGTAGATCTCTGCTATGGCCAGGGAACAGCCACTCCGTGCTGCAGCAACAGTTGATGCCAGATTGCTGACCTGCACCAAATCTTCCATTTAAAATACATCAGTATTTTAGTAATGGGCAAGCAGATGGAACACTCAGCGTAAGTGCCTTTTAAAGTACCTTTGTTTTGTCACCACCAGCTTTTCAAGGCAGACAGCATACACAAAACCCAAGTCTGGCTGAGGAGGTAACCAGATTTACAGTAGCCATAATCTTGTCAGTTTAGAGTATGTTTTCTCTTAGTGATTCGATTAGAATGCTGCCATTATGTCAAAACATGCAGTGTCTGAGGAACACTCTAATCCAGCTGAATTATTTCATTTAAAAGCATCGGTCATTATCTGCTTAATCAAATTACAAACATCCATTAGTGAGGACAGTAAACAACAAATCAAGGATCCTTCCCATTCCTTATTCTGTATTCCCAGTCTTCTCATTCCCCTTGCTGCTTTAATTTAGTATCAAAAAAGACAGTAGCACAGTCTGAAACTTTATTCCTATCTCCAAGCATCACAATTTTTTACATCCACTTGCATAGCTTATTTGTAGTTGTAAATCCAGCAAACTGGTAGATTGCTTGCATCCCTAGGAGGACCTCTGAACGCTGGAGTTGGCTTACAGTAAGAGGACATATTGCAAGAGGAAAGGGCTGTGGACTTCAGAAGTCCCTCTCGGTGTCATTCTGTTCTACAGGCTGCAGTATGAGTTGAGGTATTCAACAACCGTATCCCAGTCCCTCCAGAAAGGAGGAATACAGATTGGATAAAGAACATGGGAATTTCAGTGTGGTGGGGAACAGATACCCCGAACATCTTGAAAACCCACTGCCCCTTTTCAGAAAATGGGACATACTTCAACATTTATCAATAATGAAACATTTCTATATAAGTATTATGTAAAGCTCATTCATGCCTTGTAGTCATATCGCTTATTAAAAGACTTCTGCACATTCCTTAAAAGCGTGGGGCCCCCAGTATGAGAAAGATGCGGAGCTCTTGGAATGAGTCCAGAGGAGGACCACTAAGATGGTCAGAGGGCTGGAGCACCTCTCCTATGAAGAAAGGATGAGGGAACTGGGCTTCTTTAGCTTGGAGCAGAGAAGGCTCTGGGAAGACCTCATTGTGGCCTTCCAGTACTTGAAGGGAGCGTATAAACAGGAAGGGGGAACGGCTGTTTACAAGGGTGGATAATGATGGGACAAGTTTAAGACATCCCGTCTTAAACTGAGACGGGAGGTTTAGGTTAGATATTAGGAGGAAGCTTTTCACACAGAGGGTGGTGACACACTGGAACAGGTTGCCCAAGGAGGCTGTGGATGCCCCATTCCTGGAGGCATTCAAGGACAGGCTGGATGTGGCTCTGGGCAGCCTGGTATCGTGGTTGGCAACCCTGCACATAGCAGGGGAGTTGAAACTAGATGATCATTGTGGTCCTTTTCAACCCAGGCCATTCTATGATTCTGTGATTCTATGATGACTTTAAATTAGTACACATATATAAAAAGAAAAATTCTAACTCTTACTCTAGATCTTCAGCTACCTTCACACTTAACAGAGTGAAATCATTTTTATTTTTTTTACTATGTCACAACTACTTCTGAAAATGCCATTATCTGGAACAATAAGTACAAATAAAAAGATACAAAGCTAACGTGACATATGGAATATGAAGGGCAGAAATCAATAATTGGGTTGTAGCATTCCAAGTGTCTGCTGCCCCGATTTTTGTATTAAACTAATGAAAGCTGATAGCTAACTTCCAACACTGGTCCAATGTTGAGCTAAAATTCAATCATTCAGGTCAAAGAAACACTTCCACAAACTGCCCAGAAAAAAAGTTTACCATTATCTTGTAGAGAAGGTACATAAAATTATAGTTACACGTGAAAGAGACACAGCTCCTGAAGCCCCATGCTTTTTTCATTAAAGTACTGTTACAGGATGTTACCCTTTCATTGTAGGATGGCTTAGCATTCATTTTTGTTCAGTCCTCTTAAACAGTGGCCGTTTTCATTTTATTATTATATACATGAATTATTCGAACTTAATGAAATGACTCCATCTTACATGATTCATCAGGTTTTCCTATCAGCTTTCACAGATTTGGGCATTTGGGATCAATATAAATTGGACTATGTGATATATGAAGCATACAGCACCCTTCAGCAATTAGCAAGGCAGAATTTCTTTCTGAATTTGAATGCAAATTTTGCATGCCTTCACCCTAGCAAAATATTCAGAGAAAAAAATCAACACAAATGTTGCATATCAATTTACTGAGAAATTAGGGCACAACTACTGCAATTCAAGTCATAGTGGCACGTGTTTCATCAGCTGTTGTTAGCATCCCTCTGATCCAGTGTTCCTTTTCCACATTAATTTTAACTGAAATAAGTACTCTGGTTCACAGAAAGACAAGCCAACAGCTGAGGAGGTGCAACTTGTTTACAGCCTGAAATTGAACATGCACTGTAGACCCAAATTTAGTATAAATGCAGGTGGTAAACAGGAATTATTTCGACTCTGATACTGAATTGAAGGAGGACCAGTATGAAACTATGCGACTATTTTCAAGCTTTCAGCAGGAAAGGCACAGCTCTCTGATAGTGTCAAAAGAGAAACATCTGACCTTTCAGCAGTAAGACTCCTAATCATGATGTTGATGTTTCTTGAAATAAGAACTGGAGATTTTAACAGCAAAATGGCAATTTGCAACAGAAGTACAGCAGAGCCCCACCCAACTCACAGACATGATTCCTGAGCCGATGCTTTGGAGATGAACATTCTTTCAGATTAAGCTTATCTAAACTAATATTTAATAACGTGAAGTGCCTAATACTGATTATTCACACTACTACCAATACTTTGTTCCCTGGAGAAAGATAACTAAACAAATAATATCACACAGTTTCTCGTGAAATTTAAAAACAACAACAACAAAAAAGGTTACATGTTACATGTATTTGTTATTAAAACCCTTAAAATATTCAAAGTAGCAATGAAAACATTAAGTAGTTCCTTGAGGAAATAGCCTTTGGTGCCATACTTCCAACTGCAGCTGGTAGAAGACAGGGCTGAAGGCCTTACCAATCCTTTAAACTCAAGCTGTTTTCCCACATCCTTGCCTAGAAATTAAAACATCCTCAGTGATGTTGATTCAATAACTTGTGTGGCTGCACTCCTGACTGGATCCAGTCTAGAAGTAACGAATGAACAGCACGTTTAAAAGTTGTTCTTTTTCTTCTAATACAGATTATTTCACAAAACCAGTTCTGAAAACAAACGTCCAGCTCAATGAGCCCTACTGAGGTGATGCCACTCTCTAGCTAGATCAATAACATGGGGACTCATCTGCCACTGACAAAGAAGCAAACGTGCAACTGGTGCCACTGTAAAGTGGCAGTCTGGGTTTGTAAGCATGAAGTATTTATACATACACATTCACTTCACACACTGTTTTTAACACTTCCCCACCTCCTAAATGAGAGGATGCAGAAATGAGAGATTCAGTAGAGTACTTTGTTGCTACGTATGTTGCTGACCACCTACACTGAAAATAATTTTTCTCACAATTTACTCAACTCTAATGAAGAACACTGGAAATGTTCTCCAAATTAGTATAATCTAATCGCCCTAGAAAGAAAAAAATTCTCATCAGCAAATATGGAATATATTATCTGAAAAACACTAGCTCAGAATCTTATGGTCATATTGCAAGGAGTGGAATAAATTATGAGAAATAATTGCTCTGGCATTTATGAAAGCACATTCATTCCTATAGTTAATCACACTGCTAATTTAACTAATGTGGTTACTGCAAATAGACTCTACAGGCCACATTTTCTAAATGACATGTGGAATTATTCGCTCCCACAACTTGGAGTGCAAATCATTTGCAAATTAGGGATGCGACACTTCTGAAATGATCTTCCACATCAAATGAGGGCAAGTTGCAATCTGCAGTGAGCAGAACGGATCACCTTCTGTGAGCAGGGATCTAGCCGGACGAAAACTGCTGCCAGTGGGGGAAAACAGAAGGCCTCAGCTTGCTCTCAGAAAGCACTGGATGCAGAGCACTGGAAGAGGACCCTGCTGGCCTGGGCTGAGCCCAGCTGGCTATGATGATCTCCATCAGGAATGGGATCTCCTTGCAGGACTTGCATGGAGTATGGGGCAGCTATGGATTCAGAAACACTCTTGTGCTTGGGGGGCCACTTCCCGCTGCAGCAAGAAGGCGGGATGAAACTGGTTCAGAATTTTCAGCTGAACTCAGAAGGAAGACTGAAGTGACCATTTTTCAAGAGCAAAACTCTCCAAGTATCCAGAAAACTGCTCTGGGCATGTTAAGAACAAGTTAAATAAAATCATGAATTTAAGAACACTTGATCCTACCCAAGACAAGGAGACAGGGTAGCTGTTGAGTCCCCAACCACACAGAGTTCTTGATATGGCAAAGCCCGAGTCTTGGCTGCACTGAAGCAGGCACTTAGCTCTTCTTTAAGCACCACAGGGAACCACAGCTGAGCAGTTTCTTTGCTTGCATCACCCACAGACCCCAGATAGCCAACATGGAATTAGGATCTACTAATTTAAGCAGGATATGGGAAACCCAGATTCCACCATCACCTTGATTTAAGTATTTGAGCCCATCTTACCGCTTCTCAAAAACACTGCTAACCATCAGCTTGTTAAGCATTCTGTTACAATCATCCCAATGAAGTTTCTCCCCAGTGCATGATGCAAGCAGCTCTGAAGCCCAAAGAATAGTGCCAGGAGTAACCATAACCAGAGGCTTTTCTTTTGCACTTGTAAGTAAGAAGGGAGGACCTGTGCTCCTTCTTCCCACGCGTACCTGATTGTAAAACACTGAGAAATTCAGACTGGGATGGGAATGGCCTGCTGTAGGAACCCAAAGCAGCACTGCCCTCAGTATGGATGTACTGGATGGAGTGGAAGCAGCCAGGTGGGCTAAGTCTGACAGAGCCTAGACTTAAACAGCCTCAGTCTGCATAATGCTCCCAAAGTCCTCTGGAAAATTCTGTCCTGCAGGATGGGAGGAAGTAACTGCCAAAAGACAGAGCCTTGCAACCTCTGATCAGAAAAGATTTTTAAATTTCTTGGGAACCATCATTAGTTGTTCATTTTTAGTCAAAAAAATATTATTTCACTCTAGTCCTGTGCCTTTCTGTTTTGTCCCCTTGGCTCTGGTCACAATAGAAGCATGGGTAATTAAGATGAAGGTTAATTAAGACAGTATCTAAGAAAAAGTGAAAGAAAGAGAGAACTGAATGAAATAATCAGCTGCAAAACTGCTGCTTGAGCTTCTGGTCAGTACTGGAAGTAGAAGGTTCTGGGTCCCATTCTCGATGCATTCCCATATTCGGGACCTAAGAAGCAGCCACGATCAATCTTAGCTGTTTATGGGATAAAAAGCTTAGACCAGGTTGCAGCATCCTTTGCCAGTATTTTACTTCCCTTTCACAGCAAGACTGGTCACACTTTCAGTCTGGAACAGATCCCCGTGGCTTGCTGTGGCCGCGTGATGTGAAGTCAGTTCATCACATCCAGCTCCAGAGCAGTGCTGTTGTTTAAGGCAGGCACCTACTCTTTATTTTCTCCCATATTTTCATGTGTTCAAAGTCATATTCTGCCACTTTAATTTTCCTGCTCTGTTCATGATCATTCTCCTGCTAGTCCTAAGTGACCCTTCAGCAAATGTTTAAGAGCATCAGAAAATAAAAACTGCTTTTGCCTGCATGGGGCATCAGTTTAAGCTTTTGAACACTTACAATCCCAAAAGCTTTTGAAATATTTTTACAAGACTGAGGTGTTAACAAGAGCCGTATTTACCATACAGTGGTAATTACTTTAATGTTCCTAAAATTCTTGTATCCCCTGTATTATTATCAATACAGAATCAGTGGTGAGCATGTTACATGCAAAATGACCAAACCAGTGCCTCTGGCAGTTCTTAGCTTGTTTCCAATACCTGTGCTGGGTACCGCTCCTTGAGATGCTGGCTGTGCACGTACAGAACCACAGCAGGGAGGTTTGCTGCTCAGCCATTCCCTTAACCAAGAATTACCCTTGATAAGAGATCTCACATGCTGAGAGTTGTCTCAGGAAGCCTGCCTGGCTGCAGGGAGGCACTGCTGGTGCTCCTGACACTCTCAGGCACCTCCACTCCTCTGCTTGTTACTTGGCCTTGGCTGTATGACAGCAAACCGGCTGTGCAGACTCTTGATTGGCTCCTCTGGTTTATAGATGCTGAGTACAGATTTTGACTGCAACATTAACACAGCAGGGGGTGTTTTTAAGTATAATGTAGAGCAATATACTTTACAGTACAAACTGAAGCAGCAAATTCCTGTTTCCATACAGAAACCCAACTTTCCTTAGTATTTCTTCTGTGTTTCTTCTTAGTATTATCTTCTGTTTCTTTTTGCACCTGCATATCCCTTGTACTGACATCAGAAACTGCAGTCTCTAGAGGAAAAATCTTTGGCTTTATCTTTTTACTTTCTTACTCAGTCCTTACAGCTTTCCAACTGAACTAATGACACATCCATGCACCTCATTAAAAGATACAACAATTCAACTTTCGTGTGATGGGTATTTACCTAAGTACATTTGAAATGGAACAATCAAAACACTAAGCTTGCCCTTTTGAAATGATAACAATATAACTTTCTGATTTTATATGCAAATAAAAGGAAATATTTCTAATATTTTTTTAATTGCCTACTTGCCTCATAAGGAGGTCAGGACAGCTCTACTAAGGTTACGTTGTGGGTTTTTTTTGACTGCATGGCCAAGAAGGCCAACACAACTGTACACGACCACTTAGACCTGTCCAGCACTGTTGCAGAAGTTTCTGCCTCTGTTTCTGATAGGAGCACAGCTTTTCCAAGTGTACTCAGAGGACCCACCAGACAACAGCCTTTTACAACTGCTGGAAGACCAAACACAAAGAAGACATGACAGTGGGAAACTCTGATGCCCCATCTACCAAGTGGCCTGAATGAACAGTATTTAGGTACCCTCACTTGGGTAGGTGATATGAGTGCTCTGGCAATTCAAATCTACCAGTTCTGACTTTGTGTATGTTCTGGAAGTGTCAGCACAGAATGGTAGCATTTTATATCCGCTCTGTACATCTTATACAGTAATGTACATGACTACAGAAAGTACAAAGCAGTGGGAAATCAACCTCATCCCTAAGCTATTAAAATTCTGAGAAAATCTACCAAGCAATTTTGTAGTGTTACATTCTAATTTTACATGACATTTACATTAGGAATCACTACATAGGTGCATAACTACATCACAAGAAATCATTAAACCCAGACTTTGATTTTGCCAATGACAAAGGATGATCATCTTGAGTAAAAATAAACCATCAAAACTGCAATTCTGAGTTACAACGCCATTATGTTTACATGCACATGCAGTTTCCTGGATGACGAACATTCTTGGGCACTCACTGCAAACAGTTACTCCATGTAGTGCCAAGAGCAGATTACAACTTCTGAAACAGTGAGGAGTGTTTCTATAATGAGGAGCTTAGAAAAGCTTCTTAATTTTTATTTTATATGAATTGAGAGATATTTTCTAAATATGTAGTAATACTAGCAGTGCCATTCTTTAACTCAATCCTATTTATTTTTAGTATAGTGAGAGTCATTACATCCATTATCAGAAGGATCTGTGCAGCATTTTTGAATGATGTACCAAGTGTGCTGAAACAATTCAACATGTTCTATTAGGACTTAATGAGATAGATGATGCCAAGTAGTTGGATGGCTACTGAGATTACACAAATTAGAAACAGATCTTCCTCCTAGCTTTGTCTAAGATGAGTAATGGTACCATGCAAATATCATTATTTAAATAACCACAGTTCCCAGAATTGTGACATTTCACACTGTAATGACCCATTTCCAAACTACTGCTGTTAAACATTTAGCTCCAGAATTGAAAAGGTGGCAACCCAGCATGGCACTGCTCTGACTGTGCTGTTGACCTTACCATTGAGAAATGGCAATTATAGCATGTAGATGTAAGTCAGACGGCTTTTTCAGGTTGATGGAGGTACCGCCAGGGATGAGACCTGCTGTACACTGTACTTTAGTGGCTGCTGCTGCAGCCATGCCTGAGCCATCTGTCAGCTGTTCAGGTAGATGCTGCTGAGTAACCAAAGCTCGGAAGAGAAACACAACAAATTTAGAAGAAATACAGCATTAAAATGCTTCTGGGCATATCCACTGTTTAGTCAGGTTGTACTTCAAACTTTAATCCTTCTGCAATCCCTTCTACTTTTCTCTGTAGTTTTTCCAGCCAGTTCCCAGATTTCATGTGTTTTTTTCCAGCCACGTTCTTTACTTTGCTCACAACAGTATAGCTATTTCTGTGCTTCTTATTTAAAAGGTCTTATCCACCTCAGTATTTACATCATTCATCAGAATAGTACCTGGTAAAACCACCTGGGACTGAAAAAAGGCCAACAGAAATTGCTGGAAATGACTTCTGTGCTTCCTCTGCCATGGAGGCAGCCAGAGGAGTGGAACCGATGGGAGACCCCAGTCTCACAGCATGGATGGAGAGGCAGACCCAGTGCAGTACTCAAGCAGCAAACATGAAAAAAACTACTGGACATAAACTTTGATGTCATGCAGATTTATCCTCCAAATGAGCCACCCCACTGTTGCAGGAGATAGGCAGTAAACAGTCTCTGGTGTGTTAGCATCAATCAAGCCTACGGTCCTTAAAGCTCTGCCTGTTACAGCTGATGCCCCTCTGTAGGGCAGTATAACTTTCCTTCATTCTCCACCTTCAATCTGTCTACGCACACTGCACGTAAACAAGGTCATCTTTACCTGCAAGGCCAAAAAGTAGGCCAATTCCCCCAAGAAGATGCAGTTATTCTCATTTTCGTCACTGCCTGATATTCTTGCTACCACTTTATTCCTTTTAAGAGGATAATTTTAAAGCATAACTACTTCATGTGCAGGATTCTCTTCACTTTAATAATTACCGCGTTAATGAATTTATTGTTACTACTTCCCCCATTTTCTATTTCTGGTTAAATTATTGTCTGCTTGTTATTGTCTACTGGGACCTCCGTAGGGACAGTGTGGCCTAACCACAGAACAGAATCCAGGAACTACACAGCTTTATTCCAGCTCTACAAGTGAGCAGATGATTAATCTGTGAGCAATGCCACTGAAACCAATAACTGCTCAACCACACAGTTAAGTGTACATTTAAAGAAGTCTTGATCATTCACTAACTAGCATCAATGGCAACATTCCTGCTTGCATCTACGTGGGATTGAACAGTTCAAGCAAGTTGAATTCTAGCAAGTTTTCCAGATAGTTGCCAGCTGGAAACAACAGCATATAATGTGCTTCAGTTCCCACTGAACCCCACTAGCAACATTCAAGTTATCTCTTATAGTAGACATCATTATGCAGAACTGTAATGTATCTTCTCCTCAGCTAACACAACTCATTCTTGCTATTTTTGGCATGACTGTCTTGGGCTGAAGAACATTCTGTGGCTTTTTTTCTCAATTGCCTTTTGTTTTTCTAACATACTGGGATACCACGATTCTTTCCAGTTTTTTTTTCTGAATTAATTTGTGTCTTAAATTATCATAAATTGTCTCTTGAATCATCTTCAGCACCTGCAAAGCATTTGACTTTCCCCTTGAATCTCACAGCTCCAACACCACTCAAAAACTCAGTGCTTTGGCAAAGATATGAAATTGAAATACACTTCATTTTGGACGGTGTATTTCTACACGCAGGTCTTGCCGTGAGCAGCAGTTCCATAACTGCACTCCTGACAACCTACCATTTAACAGCACATTCCATCACCCCAGAGTAAATGCCAGGCAGAAGTGAATGTAAATAGAGTATGAAAAGGAAACTGTGGCACAAATTTATTACAGCAAACAATAGACATGGTGTAATGTGAGGAAGCACCAAGTTAGCAGTCCCACTCATAACAACAGACATAGGCTTTCTACTGACCACACACGAGCTGAGCCTCTGCTTTTGTTTCTCTGTGTAGGATACCTGTCTTTCTTACTCACAAGAATTCACTTGCTCAAGCACATTATCCAGTCAGGCACAGGAAAGCGTGGTAAACTCAAATCCACTGCTTTCCGATTTCTTATGTGTATAAAACTTGGCGCTACGTCTACATGGACATCTAAAAGGATGTCACAAACATGTACAGTGAAAACTCCCAAGTTATTTACTGACAACATTTCCTTTAATCTCAACAGAGCAGGGATTGAGAGACCAAATGTGAGGCTCTAGATGATTCAAGAGCTGCTTTGGAATTTGCCCTCTGCACCCAGCACCTCTCTTCAACCACGTCCCATACGTAAATCCTTTCCAAGCAGCAGTGGATGCCAATTCTCATTCTGCAATACAGGCTGTGCCCTTTATCATAAATGAAGCTAACACAATATGCAAATGACATGCTGTGTATACCTTGACACTTTGTTAAAAGGCTTAATTTGCTCTGGTACCATATGAAGCGACAATTCTGGGTATGCACAGGCAGAAGTAAATCAATGAAGAAGATTTTTCAATGCCATTTGCTAGACACGGGTAAGAATAATAAACTCATTTAGAAATAAAAAGGAGGGACAAACTTGAAGGAGTCGTGTAACCGATCAGCAGGCTGGAAATGCAGAGTTTCAGCTCCCTGGGCTGTAAGCTTGGCTGACCCATGGCAAGTTGGTGCCCATCTCTGGGCTGGAGAACTGCAGCCTCTCCACAGCTCCTTCAGCACAGTGCAGCTGGAATGCCAAGGCTTCTTTAACCAACCGACACTCAAATGTACCTTCTTGCTTGCAGTATTCTAAAAACGGCTTCTAAATTTCTTCCTATTAATACCTCTAGTGAGTTTCAGTGACTTCCAAATTTGAAATTACGCATTTCCTTCCATACCTAAAGCTATGCCCATGGGCCAGTGTGCTCATTTCAGCAGTCAATGAACAGTAGTCTTTAAGGAAGTACCACAAATAAGTACTCCAAAAGATATAATTCTCTATTTGTATTAAAAGTGTGATTGAGTGGGAAGTGTAAAAGCACTCCCACTGCAGGTTGTCCTTTTTTAACCTATCCATCATACACAGAAATAACTCCTTCTTGAGGGTCACTCACAGAAATAACTACTTCTTAAGGTTGTGTAACTTATGAAGTGGGTTTAACACTTTGCTTTTACAGATCAAACTGTAAAAGAGCATTAAGTACATGAACATGAGAGTGCACATACCACACCAATTAACTGACAGCGGTGGTACAGAAATATAATTGCATAAAAGCATTCAGAAGGCAAAAAAAATCCAACTTGAGAGCAGGGGTGACTTGCAATAAGAGAATCCCATGGCATTTTTTTCTTGATAGTCTCAGAGAGGGCACCAGGGAAGGGAGATCAGCTGCTGTGCCTGCCATGCCTGTTACCTGGATGTCTGGAGAAATTCAGCTGCATAGGAATAGCACAGCAATTCTGTCTCTAGTTTTCATTTTCATTACACAAATTCCTTTTTGAAGTGTACCCAACAGCTGTATAGGATCATATAACTTAAATCAACATAGCATGTAAAAAAATCAGTATGTAGACTCCTGTCACTTGCTTCAAAAACTTGCCAGCACTAACTAAAAAACTGCAGTTGAATTACCATTAATTTATCAGACATTCTCTACTGATTTCCATTAAGTTCAAATTTCTTCACACCAGTGAACAGTTTAAGACTCAACAATCTCAAGTGAGCGATAAAGTTTTTCCTAGAGAAGTAAAAAAAAAAAAAGACCAGAACAAAATAAATCGATACTGTGAGTCCGCACAGGACTGATGCAATTACTGTACAATCAGGACTGAAAAGACAACCGCTCTGGAATGGACAGAAGAATAATCTTGAAAGAACACCTAAGTATATTTAGTGCCATTTATGATACTATCAGTCCTTTGAATATGTGTGTTTTAAGCTGCAGAGTTTATCAGCATGCCAGAAGACCAAACAAAATGCCCTCCAAATCCTTCCCTGCAGCCTACTGACATTTTTTTGCAGCTCGCTTCCCTGTTTGCAGCAGGAAATAGACGAAGAAAGGAAGGACAGCACGTTTTGCCCCAGAGAGCAGCTCCCTGTATCTACAGGAGCCAACCTGACGTGTCCTTAGCAGGGACAGGCAAGGGACTGACCTCAGCATCTGCATCAGGAAGGAGAGGTGCTCCGGGACGACACTGTGGGAGCTGCTGCGACGGGAAGATCAATGGAGACACGTCAAGTGTGGGTACAAACCTTTGCCACTGCTTGGTCAGAGATGCAGAAGGTGATACAATGCTGTGCACGTGTTTGAAATACAGTTATACACCCATAGCTGATGGATGTTTGCCTAGTAGCATCACACAAATACAGGTATCTTCATTTGATCTTGCTAAACCTAACCAAGGTGCCGTGTATGCAATTATTCCGAATGGAATTAAAAATCTTGAATTATTTCTGATAAACACTTAATTGGAAGACTCTCGATTCTACATGTAGATCTACCTGACCCACCACGTGGTTTTCTTTACCATACACAAGTTGTGTCCCACATGAGTATGGTGTTACCCTCCGTACACACACATCTTTACATCTTACAACATTCCCAACAGTAACTGTAACCCCGCAGGTTTCTGATCAGCTCAGGCTCCCCCCTCCCGACCCCCGGTTACACACAGAACCCACTCTGTTTCTCTTCCTTGTTCTGTGAAGTCCTGGTCCCACAGCAAACCCCTGGGATGGGAGCAGCGCTCCACTGAAGGACTTCAAGGAGAGAGGATTCGTGTGAGCTGCACGGCGTGCTGCCACTGCCACACTGCTGCTCCCAAGGAGCACTTACACGGGCAGTGTACTTTGACAGGGGACGCCCGAACGAGCCCACGTACTGCAGAACTGCCCGTGAGGTCGTGTCGTTTCTTTTCACCACGAAGAAAACGCAGACAAGAGCCCTCTTCCCCCCTTTCTATGTAACTAACGCCTGGGCAGTAACTTCATGCCCAAGGTGATGCTCAGCACCCCCCGTGCTCTTTTCCCCCTCTCCAGCCGCCGGCACCGTGGCCGTCTGCCGGGATCGGAGCCCCCCGGCCCCGCGCGCCCCGAAGCTTCCCTCACCTCCGTCCTCCTCCTCTAGCGAGTTCATGCAGGGGAAGTACACCGCCAGCGCCTCGAAGGAGGCGGAGAGGCTGCTCCGGCTCTGCGACCGCTGCATGCTGCGCCCGCCGGCCGCCGTCTGCCGGCCCATCTTGGCCGAGCGGCACCCGCCCTTGGCGCGGTACAAGAAGCGCGGCGTCTTGGCGGCGGGCGGGCGGCGGCGGGGCCGCGCCGGGTAGCGCTGGGCAGCGCTGGGCGGGCTGCGCGCCGCAAAGCTCCGCACTGCCCCGCCGCCTCCGCGGCTGTCGGGCAGCGGGGCTGCCGCTCGGCGTGAGGAGGCGGGGGCGGGCCGGTGGCCGTGGCGTGAGGGCGGCCGGCGGGAGCAGCGCCCGGCGCGCCTCAGGCAGCGGCGGAGCGCGGTGCCCGGCGGGCGGGAGACAGGGAGAGCGGCGTCCCGCAGGCACCGCCCGCAAACTTTGTTTCTCCCCGCCCCAGCCTCAACCCCAGCCCCAACTCCAGCCCTAGCTGTGCCGAGCCGGCGAGGGGAGGGAGGGAGAGAGCTGCGGGGGCCGGCCGAGCGCTGAAGGGGCCGCTGGCGGCGGGGGCAGAGACGGCTGTAGGGGAATCCGGAGCCCCTGGGCGCGCAGTGCTGGGCGCTGGCACACCTGCGGGCAGGTGGCCTGCTCCGCCGCCGGCTCTGTGAGCTCGAAGGGGATCAGTCACAGACAGGCTGAGGCTGAACATCCTGCGTCCGCCTGAGTCTGTGCCCCTCTGGCCCACCCCTGCTCTAGCAGGTACCGATGGCCAGGCGGCATCTCAACATCCCCAAGGAGGAGACCCCACAGCCTCTGGGCAACCTGTGCCAGTGCTTCGGCACCGCACAGCAAGGCAGTGCTGCCTGGTGCTCAGAAGGAGTCCCTGTGCCCATTGCCTCCTGTCCTGCAAATGGCCCAGCAGCCTGTGGCCATCAGCTGTGTGAGCCACAGCCAGGTCCCACTGCACCTCCACTTCTAACACTTCTTCGTTGATACAGGGATAGATTTTCTGAATTCACAGAATTTACTCATAGCTACGGAGCAGTAAGAAATTAAGCACCCGATGTCATTAAAAACACCCCCAGTCTTCGGCAGCATCAATAACTTCTTCCCCCTTCATGACAGTGCAAAAGCAAGAACAAACCCTGCACACCCTGTTTTGTTACTGATGTTACTACTGGCAGTAAACACAGGTGTTTTTTTTTTCCTCAGTTTTCTTTCGAAAAATCTTTAACTCCTCCCGGGTAACAGTGAAGGATATTCAGTTTGATCTAATAAACTGCACAATTTGATGCCGACTGGAATGCTTCACAAATAATATAAATACAGTCACACCTGCAGAATACTTCACTGAATTATGCTTGAAGAACACCACTTGTACCTGGATAATAACAAAAGAGCATGGACAATCCTCAGAGTTGTTCCTGTGCTTTGCTAGGGAACAAAAACTGATCAGAAGCTCAGCACTCAGTAATAGAACTCATGACCACTCAATCTACAGGAGAAAAATGAGTTTTTTGTGAACTGCAGCGACAGCTATTTTTACAACACACACAGTATTTTCATGTCAAGAAAACTGGAATAAAGTATTTGTAACACAAAGTGTTTCAAGCACTTATGTGGGGACAAGATGAATCCTCTCTTCCTCTCCAGTAGCAACAAATGTTGGCCAGGGCAACCTGCCTAGGCTGGATGCTTCACTCAGGAGTATTCTAAATGGAACATTTAATTGGTGACCCTACATGAGTTGGTGAGTTACTAAAATACTGTGAAGCAAACATCTCTAAATTAGATAATGATTATAATGATAATGATAGCAACAGGAATCTCTAATATACAGTTACCACATAATTGGCAAAAATAATAAAACATGTAGAAGTAATTGCTAAAGATATTTTTTAAAGTCTTGGCTGTAAAGTTTTCTATCTATAAAAACAACAGCAGACAACTTCCTTCAACATCTTCATCCCTGCCAGACATGGCAGAAAAGTCAGTGCTTGTGGTTTAATACATCTGAACAACCATTCCTGACTTCATTTGAGGAAGGGATGCATACTGCTACCAGGCTGCTTCGTTGGCAGTGCGTGGCCTCAGTGGGAATTCAGATGTGGCCTCAAGGCCATGCATAGATCTGGGAGACCCCATATCTCCTTGCCATGTGTAATAAAATGTATATTATATATATTTATATGATACT
Organism: Gallus gallus; assembly: GCF_016699485.2. Lineage (NCBI taxonomy): Eukaryota > Metazoa > Chordata > Aves > Galliformes > Phasianidae > Gallus > Gallus gallus. Next base: position 129,476,061 of record NC_052533.1, on the reverse strand, counting down.
ATAATATATAAATTATTTTCTACCAAGACAATCACTTTAAGTGCTCCAGAATCATTTTAACTGCTACTAATTGGTTTGTGTCACCAGTTACAAATGAATAAAAGCCCCATTAAATGAACTGCATCCAAACTCTAGCAATTTCAATGCTAGAGCATTACAAAGCATGAGATTTCCAGGTACTTTTTAAAATTTCTGATAATTTGTTCAAAGAATAGTACATTGCATGAATCCAGGTCAAGCTGAACAAGGTCAAGCATGTGCTATAAATGTATGTACTATCCCGAGGCAATTCTATTTGTAGGCTTTGACATACCATCAAATATTTTGGTGGCTAATCTACAGAACCAGGAAAGCAATTGCTTAGTGGTTGTATTCCCTAAAAATTACTACAAAAAAAAATCACATAACATGAATTTATGCATTAGATCTTCAGGACCTGGTCTAAAAACAGACAACCACTCCTGGGATTCTGTATTTAATACACATATATTTCCTTACAGCATGTGCAGCAATTAAACACAGGAAAAATAATAATGGAAACAATATATTCTCCACCTTTTTCAGTCTTCAGACTGACTGGGTGTATTTCAGCAAATGTGCTCCAACTAAACACAAATTATGAGACTTTAAATGGAGACACTTAGGAAGAACAATGATTTGATAATTCCTTCATGAATCCTTCATGATTCCTTCATGAAGCACTTTTTTGCTCAAAGAAAAAATAAGGTTGTTTTTTTTTCCCATTGCTACTTCTATGTACTGAACCCGGATGTTATAATTTTCATGATGTGAGGAATGCAACATTATTTGTGTGGAGGATTTTTTATTATTGCCTACTCCGGTTCCCAAATGCAAGAAAAAAGAATACATACGTTGCCATAAAGAGGTTCCTAAAGTCTTGTGCACATTTTTAAGGGACTTCTCTGGTTCTGATACTATGGAAAAGTGACCAAAAGTTTCTTACCACCACCTTAAACCTGAAGTTAAGAAGGTGTTCTGGGAATGGGACTGGGAATGAGTTTTTGCCCCTTTCTTCGTCACCATGTCAATCACTGACCACTGACTTGTTTGCTTTAAACACTGTTGTCTTCAGAAAAGATAGTGCAGCTGCCTACCCTTCTGTACATCTTAATTATCTTTACCTTGCACTGTGCCCATCGACTACTAGGTATAAGATATTACACTTATAATTGAAACACTTTAATCACTTTCCAAATACATCAACAATCAAAAAATCTTTGTGTAATATGTCATCTAAAAGAAAGGTGAAAGGCTTCCCCTTAAAACGTGAGGGACAGCTCCTACACGTCCTTCTGAGATGCAATCCAGGCCAAGTTTTATGTGACTTTTGGTCTATCTTCACAACCTCCAGCCTTCATGGAGCAGAGACATCCAATGCATTTCAGAAAGGCAAAACTGATATATATCATCACTGGGCTCCAAAAAAGAGTTAGTTAAATTATCTCCTTCCCCCCCCCAAAAGGAAAAAATGAAGTTGAAAACTCAGCCTTTATCAAATTCTAGGAATCCCACATAAATGGGAGAATTAATGCTGGTATTACCTTGGAGGATTCACAATTCTCCAGATGTATTATTTAAGTAGTACTTCAAGATCCTTATAAGCGCTGCCCAGTCAGACTATAACAGTGTTATTAGGTGTACTAACAACCTGTTTCTCACTGCAATTTGATAAATGTGAGAACTGTACAGACATCCTCATGCCCACAGAGGGGAATGTGGCAGGTCCAGCCATGCAGAAGAACAGGGCAGGCCATAGAAAGCTACAGGTCCTTGACAAGATAACGGCTGTTTTTACTGCTTCCCAAAATACAAAAAATAGCTGGCTTTGCCTTAGCATTTTCTTGATTGTAACTAACATAGTCACGAAAGCCATTCTAATCCCTGCATATTCCCAGGCCTCAGTTCCCTGTCCATGGGCCAAGTCCTGCAGCATGGACCACCAGTGGTCTCCTATTCTCCTCAACGTTTCATGATAGCATGACCACTCCTACATCATATCCTCAGCAATCAGGATACCAGTATTCTAAATTGCATTTTTAAAAAGTCAATACATTTTGCATTTTCTCAGTGTTCCATATGAAGCAGCCACATTTTTCCCTCTGCTGAACCGATAACAACAAATTTTTCCATTCTGCTTCTTTTGGCATTTGCTACTGGAAGGTCAACTCCACCCTAAGTAGCAAGCTAGGTCCACAGTACAGATTTCTACCAAAATAGCTTTGCTGACTGACACAGCTGTTCTGGGAGAATTCCCTAGTTGTTAGTGCAAGTGTGGTTATATCAGCAAAACAGTGTTCTATTAGTGCTGCTTGTTTTGTGTACCCACTTCTGGACTCATCTGCTGGTTCCCAGTGCCAGAAAAGTGTTCCTGTTCCTGTTCCTGCTGCCTGAACAGCCTGTGCCAATGGAAGTCTACCTGTAAGTAATTTGGCCCCAGAAAGGATTATTTAAAAGCTTTGCACGTTTTAAGACCACATACAGATGTGAAGAACTGAAGGAAGCAGCTTTCATGTCTCTTCCAAAACACAGATTTCAATTTCTGAGAAAGAAATTTAGTAATTTTAACAACGTGTGGAAGGAGAAGTAGTAACTTTTTTTTTTCCCCTAGAAACAGGATGCTTTCAGGTCCATGGAGATATCAGTTTTAATTTCTTAAACAATGAAGTAGGATTGCTTGTCCTGCAGTTGGTATTCTGTATTATGCCTTAATGAACATAAATGAAATCTGGAAAACGAAATCTCTCTCTTGCTTTAACGCTAATATTAGTCACGCTTGAAAGCTGGCTGTGATTATTTAAATAACATATTTAGGTTTCCCCTCTGATGTTTACCATAAAACCCCCAAAACAAAATAAATCACACTTTTTCTAAATTGCAGAGGGAGCTGCTAATGGCCCAGCATGCAGTAACGCGGCACAGCGAGCTCACAGGTAGCTGGGAGGTCAGCAGTGGAGCAGAAAGCCTTTACACAGCTAAGTATTTCTATTTTGATTAAAGTAATTTCACACCTTCCTGATCACAAGGCAACCTACAAACCACAAGGTGTTTGAGAACTCAGGAAAACGTATTACTTTATGGTACTTCATCAGGGTGAGAAATAAAGAGCGTGGAAATAAAAATGTACATGCTCTTCTGAGGTTAAAAAAGTTTGTTTTCCAATTTTTTTGAGAAAGAACCCCACAGAAAACAATGTTAAGCTGTTAAAAAAATCGTGAAAAAGCATGCATAGAGGCTATCTGCTCTTTATTTAGATCTCAATCCACCCTTTTTTTTCTCCAAGACAGAAAATTGGCACAGAATAACTTTCTTTATAATGAAACCCACCAGCTTAGAAACAAGCTGCAGGTATTCACATATACTCTCAAACAATATTTCCCCTACCTGCGCACTCCACAGAAGGTTCACAAAATGTCCTATATGAGGTCATTGTAATTTATTTCTGAAACTGGAACTTCATGAAACATGATTTGTTTCTGTCTGTAATTCAGCCCTCAGCACCTAAGTGACCAAAGTAGTGGGGAAAAGCTGTGCTTGAACAGTTTGGGAGCACAGTGTACTGCAGCAAGGAATGTGCAGAGGTAACAAACGCACTGTGTTGATGCAGCTATCTGCTGGTGTTACCTAACAAAAGATACTGTGGAAAAGCACCCTGTTATCTCTGTGCTTTTATTTTTCCAGAACAAAATAAAATTACTGAGATTGTGTTTTGCAAACGATAGGTGACAATGAAAAATGAAAACAGGCTGGAAAGCAAGGTATGTATCTGCCACCCACTGACTCCTGTCCCTGCAGCACCTACAGCTGAGACTGCTGCTAAAATGCAGGTCTGGTCAGATGTCTGCCATGAGACTATTACATTATCATTGAGTGGTAAAAGCTTTGGTGAGTCCAAATGTCAGCACTGGAAGGGGACATTTATCTTGCAAAGTCAGTAACCTAATTTTGGTATAACCCATAGAAGGTTAATGTACATGAAGCAGGGATTAATTTGGAAAGTTCTGTGCCTATCCATTATCTGTTTTTCTTGCAGAAAAACTTGTTGGAAACATCCCACCCCACATCCCTCTGCATTACTACGATGCAGAACAGACACACAGCTGTGCTGTGTAAAGCCCTGCAGGGACACACTATATCCACCTGGCAAAGCACACTCCTTCCAAACGCCTGCATGTCTCCTGGTTTTCAATTCACTAAGGAAACACCTTAATTGGAATGGTCAGCTCTGACCCCACAGGCAGAGCTGGAGCCAGTCATGTGCACTGGGACTAGCCAGCAAGAACAATGAAAATAGCTCTCCAAGCAGATCTAAAAGAGCAAGAGAAATATATATTTTTATCTACTGAAGTCATGTTTAACTGACAAAATCACAAATTTTAGCTTTATAGCTTTTTAGCTGTTGTATACTTCACACTGTCTTTTCTGCTGGGGAACATATGCTGTTATTACACTGCTCTCATTTCCACAGTGTTTGAGTCAGAGCAGTGTCTCTTCAGCCTTGATCATACAGTCACATGAATCCCAAAATCCCATTGCTGATGAAAAACACTTTTTTTCTCTTTCGCTTGTTTTTGTTCTGGTAATCTACAGCTAGATCTGAGTGAGTAAGTGCAGTACCAAGGCACAGTGTGAGCCACTGGAACTCGATCACTTATTGCTACACTGTTAGAAGTCCCTCACAAGGTATCAGCCTGAACTACTCATGCTCCTCCAATAAATCCTTCGTTCAGTAGTTACAGCAGGCCAGAAATCACTTCCAAAATGGGGTTCTGGATGGTGAGAGAGCTGCACAATATGGCTTTGCATAATTTGGTGCCAGCTGGACTGAGTGCCAGTGAGCAAGCCCGTGTGCTTCAATGCTGCTCAGAGGAAACTTATTTCTCTCAGATATGACACTACTGGAGATGTCAAACTGCCAGGCACAAATTTGACTGCAGGTACAAAATGCAATGTTTACTTGCCAAACAACTGATTTGGCTTCAAATCACTCTGTTACAGATAAACTTAGGGAAGAAGTAAGCTGTCTGAAAGCTGCCAATTAGCTACGTTATCATTGTATTAATGCGTTCAAATATGATTCAAAACACTGTACATAAAGTTTTCATTGCTGTGAGTAACCTGAAACACTCAGAATACCTTTCACACTTTGCAGATCATCTTGTGTCAAGCCCCCACCACTTCTTGGGTGGCTGTGTGGCTGCTGGTAGATGTATGGTCTGGCCAGATGCAGGCATTGGCAGCATGCTCCTGCCTCGCCAAACCACCCTGCATGCGGCGCTCTCCTACCCCACAGCTTGTTTGGTCAAAAACACCACTGCAGCCTTCCAAGGAATAACTAACACACTGCTACCTTCTCAGATGCACATATAACATAAGACAACTTCTGAGGTCCGTGGCTTTCCCACTCTGAAGCCATGGGCCAATTCACAGACATCCAACAGGCAGCTTGCCTTCTGTACCCAGACCAGGCTAACTGCCCACTAAGCTGGAATTCCTCCTATATGCACGTGTGTCTGCCTCTATGAACATACATGTACATGTACATTAACATATAAATACATGCACGCAGACATGCATAAAAAATGTTATTCTGTGTTTATCTGCACACACTTGCATCTATACCATAGTAACAGTTTTATATCTTAGAACGTATAGGAGTAGATGATCAAGTGAAAAAAGTAATCAAGACAACAGCCCATCTGTTTAACATAATTAAACAGTAACAAAATAATCTTACATATAAACTGTATGTTAAAAATAATCAATATAAATCAGTTTTTATTAAAAAACATAAGATCATTAAACTATGTTCCCATAAACTGCAGCTAAGTAGTACGTAAGCTGTTTTACAGAGGAGATGAGAAACTCTCCCTCCCACTTAGAGATCTGTCAGGAACTCTGGGTTCTCAGAACCCAGTAAGTCAAGCCAATAATTCTTTGATTATTTCTCCCCCCTCTGCCCCATTCCTTTTGTTTCAGAAACAAAATAAAATAGATACACATTTTGTTAATTAAAATTCCTTTTTTTTTTTTTTCCTGTATGAATACTGGTTATTGTTACTTTCTAAAATAATCTTTTGTGGATTTAACAAATGTCAGATTTCCATCAGAATTCTGCACCAGCATTCTTGTTTAGAAAGCTCTACAAAATTCAGTTAGAATAGAAGCAACCCACTAATGCAAATGAGTTATTTGACTACAGCTTTTCTACATTTGACTGTTATGTAGTGCGTCAAAGATAGCTTACTCTTTTCTTAATTTTACAATTGTGGGCCTTAAGGTAATGTTTTAATATAGTTTAGTGAATCAACTTCTCCTGTTTTTCTCTACACACTATTCTAAATCAGTCACTCCATGTTTAATAATTTTAACATTTGTGGTCAGTTTGGGGAATATCAGATTGAGGGTCATTTAATATATATGTGGCTTCAATCCTGCATGCATGAACAGGGAACAGTGTTCTCTAAACACAAATGTGACAAGGGATTATATGTTTTAAACTGGCATTTAAATCTTACTCCACTCTGCAATGTAATATGGGACAGAAAGCTATACACAGTCCAGTTAAACTGCTGGTGCTGGTGTCTGTCAAAGACATGAGGCTGCCTCTTGGCTTTGCTTACACCTGTGTAATAGAGGGACACTCCCTGACCTCCTCTAGATTAACTTTACATTTGTTGCTTCATAGAAGTCTATCAGATAAATACAGAAATCAGCTGAATTATGCCTTTTTTCTTTTATAACATCTTTTATAATTAAGCTACCAACATGGCTAGAATATTGTCCTTAGGAGAGAGGTAAGTATTCTTAAATAGGACTAAAGAGAAGTATCTTAATACAGTGTTAAGCTCTTTAACTTGAATAATGAAAAACAGCATTAACATGAGTTACTCACACTTTTGCAAAAAGCCAAATGAAACTTATGGATAACCTGTCAGAGTAAGGACAAGAGAGATGTTCCTCTGTGTGCTGTTCTGAATAAACCACATGTAAACTTCAGGCTTTTGACATCCACAAGGGACGGTGGCCCTCAGCCTCCTGTTTTTATGTGCCAGACCAAACAGGGGACCAGAGACAAATAGCGACAACGTAGAGAATGAAAACGGCCATAACAAGACAAACCAAAGGCCCAATCATTCAATATCCTGTCTATGAGCATGGCTAATACCAACGCCTGAGAGCTGCAGGTGAGAGAGAAAAAAAGAATAACAAAACAACAAACATATGCATAGTAAGGAACCCCTCTATTTCATCAACCTCTGCTTTCTCAGTTAGAGGCTTTTGTACTTCTTGCCATGGCTAGATCCAAACCTCATTTTGCATTTTCTCTCTTTGAGCTAGTACGTATATTTGGCTCATACAATAATGCACAGAACAGGTCCTGCAGTTTAACTTTGTGCTGTGAGGAATACTTTCTCTTCTTGTTTTTTTTTCTTCTTTTTTTTTTTTTTTTTTTTTTCTGGCAACTGCATGCAGTTCTCTGTCACTTGTATTATGAAAACTGTGAATAAATAATTCTGTAGTCACCTTATTCACAGCCATCAATCATTTCCTTCCGTCATTTTTTTCTGAGCTGAAAAATTCCATCCATGTTTTTCATCACCCTTGTTGCATTTCTCCATACCTGCTCTGGCTCTGTGCCCTTTCTGAAGCTGTGGACCATCAGAGATGTACAAGGCAGAATAATGGCACTTACTTACTTTCTGCTCAGCTTTGTTATATTCTTTTCCTAATAACCATAACTTCCTTTTTGGGAAAAATGAAGAACAACATAGGAGCTTAACTGTGGCATCAAAACAAGAGGCAGAAAAACATTAAATCACACTTTCTGTTCCAGATGACTTTACAAGAAATACACTTTCTCATTTTCTGAACAATTTCTAATCTTTAAAGAGTGATGAAAATATCTTGCTTTGGTTTTGGAGCACTGCAAAAACCTGTGTTCAGACAGTGGTCTGAGAAAGCAGCGATCGGCTGTGGGTGCCGAAACTCAGGGACCTACGACTCTCTTAGTACACAAATTTTGACTCAGGCTCTGTGCTTGCTTTGTGTTGCATCCTGCAGGACAGAAATAAATCGGATAGACCAATCTGAAGTTAATTTATGATTAAAAGAGAATATTATGAAGAAGGACCATAATTTTCCCTTCATTCCATATGAAGAAAAATGGAAAACTTATTCAGAATTCCTAAGTAGGAAAATCTTTTAAGGTAAGTAAAATTTTGTAACAAAATTAAGGAACGACAGTCTCTAGGATTTTGTCAAACAAGGAATGAGATCCATCAGAGGAAGCCAGCACACAGCAGACAGAACTGAAACGTTAGACGAATATGATAAATAAATAAATGTCAAAATAAGAGCAATTGCTTCTTGGGCACACACCAACAAATGATAAAAGTCAAAGATATAAATGTTTGAGTAGGAAACACCTTACTCTGGGATTTGATGTGAAATGTGCAAGGAATTTTTTTACATGGGACTAGGAGAAACCACTGAGCATCACTTCCAAATTTCAACCAGAAGGGAAAAATCTTCCCTTTCATGTTGTTTAGGCTACCTCAATTGGGCTGTAGAAGACCAACAAAAAACATTTTTCTGATGTTCTGGGGCGTGCTTGGTATATCTCAAACACAAACCTGGTCACCCCCTCCCTCCACTTACAGGAGGAATATGACAGAGGCTGAACTAGAAGGACAACTGTAAAATTACTAGTTCATGTCATGTAAAGGAACTTGTAGACACAAATCCTAATGCCTGCAGAGTCCTGGTGACACTAATGAAAGTCTGCAGACATAAATGCTCCAGGATGGCCATTTGCAAAATCAACACTCTAGGATGAAAGGACTGGGGCTGTTTAGTGTGGGGAAGAGGAAGCTAAGAGGAGACCTTATTGCTCTCTTCCAGTACCTGAAAGGTGATTACAGTGAGAGCGAGGTTGGTCTCTTCTCACTGGTGACAGGTGACAGGATGAGGGGAAATGGCTTCAAGTTGTGCCAGAGGACGTTTACGTTGGATATCGGGAAAAACTTCTTTACAGAAAGGGTTGTTAAGCACTGGAATAGGCTCCCCAGGGAGGTGGTTGAGTCACCATTCCTGGATGTGTTTAAAAACTGTTTGGATGTGGTGCTCAAGGACATGATTTAGCAGAGGGTTGTTAGAGTTAGGGTACTATGGCTAGGTTGTGGTTGGACTTGATGATCTTTAAGGTCTTTTCCAACCTGAGCAATTCTATGATTCTATTTTTGAGATATGCAGCTAAACAAACAGGCCAGCTGGAAGACTAATAAAAGGTGCAGTAGTTTCCCTTTTGAATTTACTATGAACAAGTACGGGCTTTCTTATAGAAAATAAAAGATTTGAAGCATGACACATTTGTCATGAAAGGGAACTTCAGTCAGCACGTGAAAATACTGCCTGTGAGGAAATCTGCAAGATGTATGGGAAGAGGAAGTAAAGAAGACAGACTGTGGCAGTAGCAACAGATCATGCTGCGAGGGTTGTCTCCTGAGACCTGTCAAACCACTGTTCAGTTCAGGGAAGATTGAATTTATTCCTTTGGATTGGGCGAAACTGTTAACAGAGAAATATATCAGTTTCAGTTAAGGTGATTCCATTCCATTCCGTTCCATTCCATTCCATTACCTTTGGTTATATTCCTGGCTGTTCCTGAGTGCTCAGGTAACACACACAACTTGACTTATAGGAAATGTGTCTCAGTTGTCAGCTGACTAAGGCATCAAGTAAGGCAACCATTGCTCTTCCCAGTTCCCTGAGTCCCTGCTAGGCACTACCCAAGGAAACAGGGCCCTGCAGGAGGAGTGACAGTCCTGGGCAGTGGCCCTGTGGCCACACTGCAAGGCCTGCCCTATTGCGCCTTCAGGGGAACCAAAGGGCACACAGAGCCTTTGCTCAGCACCTCACAATCTGGCAGGTCTCAAATTAATAGTTATCAAAGGTGCTTCTTAGCTTTCAGACTTGTATTTTCTTTTGGTGGTTTGCGTTTTCTCACTGTTATCCTAAACCTTGTTAACCGCATCTAGGGTTAAGTACTGTAAGTGACCTTCACTTCAAGGCTGTTCTATCTCTGATACTTTTTTTTTTTCAAACACACAAATTAGCTATTTAAAGAGACACTTTCAAATTATTAAGAATGATGTGTTTTATGTCACGGCTACCTTGAAAACAGCCCCCTTTTTTTTTTTTTTGGCAATTACTCCACTACCAAATATCAGCTGTACCTAATCTATCAAACAGTAAAGCCATAAGAGCAGAGTATTTTTAGAGGAGGATCTTTCACTTTCAAATGTTCAAGTTTCTACTGAGAGCCAACAGCATCACAATTTGCTGTGTTAGCTTATTCTGTGAAATCTCTCTTATGATTTTGAAGAGAAAGAAAACATAGGAGGAAAAAATTGTCGTTTTTAATACCAATACACTCTCAGTAAAAATAATAATTTAATTTCAACTTAAAAAAACCCTTTAACCTAAATATAGGATGTTTGAAATTTAAAAACTAAGTTGTTTAATTTTTAAAAGCATTACTACATGGAGATACCATTTATTTAAAAAAAAAAAATGAAAGAAATTTGCTGAGAATCATAGTACTAAATACAGTTTGTTGAGGCATGCAAATAATACCAGATTGACAGTGTTTAGAATGCAACTGTTTCTACACAGAAAATTTAGCCTCAATTTATTTCAGGTCAGAGAATCACAGAATGGCTTGGGTTGGAAGGGATCCCAAGGATCATCAAGTTCCAACCCCCCTGCTATAGGCAGGGCCACCAACCTCCAGATCTGGTACTAGACCAGGCTGCCCAGGGACCCATCTAACCTGGTCTTAAACACCTCCAGGGATAGGGCATTCACAACCTCCCTAGGCAGCCTGTGCCAGCACCTCACCACTCTCTCTGTAAAGAACTTCGCCTTGACATCCAATCTAAACCTTCCCTTCTTGAGCTTAGGTCCGACTACTGCAATTTAAATCCAAAATCTGACTTAGCACTTTGACCAAGGATAGGGAGGGACAGTCTTTTGAGCAGCAACATGTGGCCGGAAGGGGCCTCTTGGGCCATTGAGGCTAGTCCCTTCCTCTGGGACTTTTGAATCCACCAAGCTTGAACCGACTTAGTATTTGCTGATATTTTTCCCAGTCACTCATTAAGTGGTGTTAGACCCTTTGTGACAACTGCCCTGGTTCACTGTACATCTACAAGAGTCATGAAGGCTAAGTTAGCCACAGCATCTGATTATTTGCAACAGTCCTGTTTGGGAAGATCAACTAATGAGATTCTTGGGTCTGACTACAAAACAGTCAGGAGGTGGGAGGAAGCAGTTAAGAGCAGATTAATTGTAGTAGGAAATAATGATGCTGATGCAAAATTATATGAATGTTATCTATCAGTGCTGAATATGACGAATCTGGGTAAATGGTGATATGAAGATCAGGTTAACAGGTTTCTTAAAGAGTTTTGGAGATAAGTAGCAAGGAACACATCTGTGCTTTGTGTTCCTCATGACTGAGATACTTTGGTGACCTTTTCTTTAAAAAGCTGCACTCCCAAGACTACACATTTATTATTTAGCATTGCATTAAATACCTCTGCAAAATCAGAAGACAATGTTCGTGCTCAGAACCTTTAAATGATGAATTTGAGAGTGGAATGAAGCTGCATTCCTGTTCCTTTTATGGTTCTCAAATGTCTGTCTGTACTGGCAATTTATTTTCAGTACAAATACAAGCAATCATCCGTCTATGCTCAGTTTTTTATTATATTAAAATGTTTTAAAAGGAACACATGGCCTTCACTGGCACAAATACTTGTATTGTGAGATAGCTCCACTCTGCTTTTGCCTTCTTCTTTGCCGATATAATTTTTTTGTCAGTATGCATATACTGTATTTCTATTACTGCAAGTTCCCACTTCTGTGAACAAATACAGTATTGTTTGCCTTCACAAAATAAAAGAAAACGCAGTAGTTCTTCTCCAAATTATTAAAACCATGTTATGTAATTACTTGCAACAGAACTTGTTAATTCTGAGCACTTACAATGACCAGATGAAGTAAAATACAGTATCAGTCATAAAGATATCCACATACCTCCTGTTAATGGCTAATATGAAAGTAAAATGTTATTTTTTGATACTGTAATACCAAATAGGCTATGCAGATATATAAGTTCACTGGCAAAAAGCCAGTGCATGGCAGTTCTTCCCTACAACTGAGCAATGGCTAACCCAAGCCTGAAGGCCTACAATTGTAACAGAGAGACCATCTAACAAGATTGACAGTGTGCAAGACTGTATTTTGCAATGAAGCAAAGGAATAGACTGATAAATGTTCCCTAAATAGATACCGATAACGCATTCCTTGCTTTTGTCTACCCCAACTGTAAACAAACCATTTCCTAATTTTCATTCAGCCGAAATATTATCTGTACATCTAGCTTTGTCAGAAAGAAGCAAAACTAAGTGAAGGAGAAAGAATCCTGAAGGTTGCAAGAGTTCAGGGCACTGGCAATGATAAAAAAAGGAGAGAAAGGTGATTAGGGAAGTGATTAAGGAAGGTTATTTTAACTACTGAGTACTACTGAGGTCTGCCAACATCCAGGAGAACTAGCATAGCCAGGGCTGCAGGAAAGAAATGTGTGCACACTGTAGAATGGTAGAACATAAGGACTGGACCTGTCTACTTCTGGGGAAGGGGCTTATTACAAGATATTGTTTATCTTACAACCATGCTGTTTGCAGTTTGTTTTAACTACCAAGACTTGTCCGCTTTTTTCCAGGGAGCAGCAATATCAATTATCATCGTTCCTAAGTCATAATCCTATCCAGTGAAAATAAGTACTCTGTGTTTAGAGGCTGATGCCACAGCAGGAACTTTGGCTTTTTCAACCATGGGACAGTTTACTCGGCACCTGCTGGGTGCTGATGGTGTCCACCTAGGTCATAGGGGGAAAAGAATTCTGGCCCAGGAGCAGTCTAGGCTCATTGACAGGACTTTAAACTAGATTTGATGGGGAAAAGGGATGATAGTGAGCTTGCCCATGATAAGGTGCAAGATAACATAGATAAGTAAGAGGGACAAAGTGCTATCGGGGGCCCTCAAACTGCTGTGTCTCATGATGATGAAGGCTACAGGGATACTAAAGGCAAATACTTCAAAGGAATTAAGGAGCTATCCTCCAAGAAAGTGACCAGACCAGATGAGCAGCTGAAGTGCCTCTACACCAACAAATGCAGCTTGGGAAGCAGACAGGAGGAGTCGGAAGCCATCGTGCTAGTGAAAATCCACAGTATAGTTGCCATCAGTGAAACCTGGTGGGATGATTCCAATGACTAGAATGAGGCTTTGATGGCTACAAGCTGTTCAGAAGGGACAAGCAAGGTAGGAGGGGAGGAGACACTGCCCTTTCTCAAGGAAGGAAAAGAGAGTGGAGAACTGTCCCTGAAGAATGGCCATGGGCAAGTTGAAAGCCTGTGGGTGAGGGACAGAGGCAACAAAGGGAGCCTGATGAATACAGGGCATCCGATCAAGCAGAGCCTGTTGCTGAAGCCTTGCTCCTCCAGCTATAGGAGGTGTGTGATCACAGGCTCTCGTCATGCTGGGGGACTTCAACTACCCAGACATCTGCTGGAAAAGTAGGATGGCGAACTGTAGGTGATCCAGGAGATTTCTGGAATGTATTGAGGACAACTTCCTGAGCAAACTAATGAGCCCCACCAGAGGGTTGCAGTGCTGGACCTGTTGCTCACCAATATGAGTGAGCTAATTGGTGACACCAGGATTGGAAGCTGCCTAGGCTGTAGTGGCTCCATTATGTTGGAGTTCACACACTTAAGGGATATCAGAGAGGCAAAGAGAAAAATCAGGAATCTTAACTGTAGGAAAGCCAAATTCCAGCTCTTCAGAGGGTTAGTCAATAAAACCTCCAGGCAATCTGTCCTCAAGGACAAGAAAGCAGATCAGAGTTGGCAGATCTTTAAGGAATTGTTCCTTAGGGCACAAGAGCTCTCTGTCCCCAGGACTAGCAAGTCAGGAAAGGAAGGGAAGATACTGGCATGGCTGAACTGGGACCTGCTGGTTAAACTGGAGAGCAAGAAAATGATGGGTGGAATGTTGATGGATGAGAAACTTGTGAGATCATACCCTGAGAGTAGTAGTGAGTGGCTCAATGTCCAGATGAAGATCAGTGACAAGGGGTGTCCTTCAGGGGTAAGTACTGGGACCAGTGCTCTTTAACATCTTCATCAGTGACATCATCAGTGGGATTGAGTGCACCCTCAGCAAGTTTGTGGTTGACACCAAGCTGTGTGGTGTGGTCAACATGCCCAAGGGACCAGAGGCCAACCACAGAGACCTAGGCAGGCTTGAGCAATGGGCCCAGATGAACCTCATGTTGTTCAACAGAGTGCAAGGTCTTGCACCTGGGTCATGGCAACTCATGCTATCAGTACAAGCTGCGAGTGTAAAGATGGAGAACAGCCCTGCCAAACAGGATCTGGTTACTGATGGTAAGCTGAACATGAGCCAGCAATGTGTCCTTGCAACCCAGAAAGCCAACCATATTCTGGGCTGCATTAAAAGAACTGTGGTCAGCAGGAGTACTGTGTCCAGACGTAGATTCCTCAGTGGAGGAGGGATGTGGGCCTGTTAGAGCACATCCGGAGGAGGGCCACAAAAGTGATCCAAGGGATGGAACACCTCTCCTATGAGGACAGGCTGAGAGAGCTGGGGCTCTTCAGTCTGGAGAAGACTACAGGGAGATCTAATTGTGGCCTTTAAGTATCTAAAGTGGGGCTATAAGAAGGAAGGGGACAGACTTTTTAGCAGGGTCTGTGGTGATAGGATATGAGGAAAAGGTTTCAAAGTAAAAGAGGAAAGATTTGTACTGGACATAAGGAAAAAGTTTTTGCAATAAAGATGATGAGACACTGGCATAGGTTGCCCAGAGAAGTGGTGAATGCCCCATCATTGGAGATATTCAAGGTCAGGCTGGACAGGGCTCAGAGCAACTTGATCTAGGTGTAGATATCCCTGTTCATTGTAGGGGAGTTGGACTAGATGTCCTTTAAAAGTCCCTTCCAGCTAAAAAGATTCTGTGATTCTATTTATTACACCAAGAAACTGTAAAAAAAAAAAACAGCTTCAGAAATAATCAGCAGTGAAGTCTTTCATTTCATTTCATTCATGCTTTCATTTATTTTCTTCCTGATTAGCTTTCAGGCCTTTGTATAATAAAGCTTTAGTGATTTTCCAATGCAGCAAGGACTGTGTGGGAGTAATTGTCATCACTAAAAAATCATTTGCACACCTGTGCGTAAATCTCACCCTTCTTTCTTGGAGCAGTTCTATGGCCTTCCCCAGTCATGTCTGGAATATAGCCAATTTTGTACCTGATCTGCATACAAAGAAGGAACTGTAGACTGTCTATGAAGCTGACTCTTGAGATATCAGAAGAAAACAGTCCCAAACCCTCTTTACTTCAGAATCCTTACAAAAGGACCCAAATTGCTAACAGAGTATGTAACGGTTTTCATGGACATGTTGCAGAAATCAAGCTGTTACTCAGCTACCAGAGCCAGCATGTACACTGCTACCTGATGCCCTTCTCACTGTTCTCACATTGGCAGATAGGAATGAAGCAGTTAGAGTAGAACGCAATCTATCATATGTATAGAAAGTGTCAGATTTCACCAGAACTGCAGAAATTAGAAACAGAGAAATCTGTTAATCCAGGTTTAGTTCTGTATGTTCCATGAATTGATTTTTTTTTAATTACATCTACAAAATGCCATTAATTGGTAGGAAGTAATTCTTCTAGCTTCACTTGGTGAGATTTCGCTTTCAGTTTAACTGAGAGCTTGCTTGATTCACAAGATAACCCCCAGAAAGACACCACTACAAACTCCACATCCAAGCCACTTCGCACATCCAGCTGGCAACACTGTGCTTAGCCTAGACTGAGAAGTGAAGACGAGAAAAGCTTCATGTCAGAGCTTAAACACACTATCAATATTCATTATCCAGCCCGGAGGCACTGAGAGCACAGCAATCCCCAGTGCTGCGACCTGACAGAGTACTGCAGCTGGTTACGAAAGCTGAAAATGCCATTTCTATACATCCCCCAAGGAAAAGGCTCTTCTATGGTTGTGCCATATAATAAAAAACTATCCCACGTGGAGATTTTTTTCTCCTTGCTAACTTGCAAATCTATTAAACAATTGCAGTCTCAATATCTTTAGAGACCTTAAAAGACATTAGTTTCCTACAAGCCTAATAAAAATAAATGACTGCAAAGAGCTTCAAATCAGAGCTCCCACTCAGAAGCCCAAGCTTGGGCTGGACTGTGCCAATCACCATTCACACAGTTTGTGTCCCAGTTAGCAGGAGGAGTGTGAAAGAGATAAGAGAGCTCCTTAGGAGATTTCATCAAGAACTGCAGTATGCTGAGTAAAAGAGTATTGCACCATTGAGAGGAGAGGTGCAGGCTCCAACACCTCTGGTATCTGCAGAACAATTTAAGAGAAAAATAACAATATATATACATATGTAATATGTATACCTGTATGTGTATACTATATACATATATATATATATCAGAAATATGTACACCTCAAATTTATATGCATATTTACATCAGGCTTGCTTTCTTTGGGGCTGCTAAATCTGTTTGAAAGAGTTGCCTGTTTTCCCTCCGTAATTTACAGTACAAAATTAAATGGCAAAAAGGCACCTTAAAAGGCAGCTTGTATCTGAACAGATAAAAATTCAGACAAACTTTTGATTCCAAACAAACAGAATTTTTAACACAGCTTCCTTTTTGTCACTGTTGTTTACTGCATGGAGGGTGGGTCTGTGAAACTGATTTCCTGTCCCAACAAAGCAATGGTTTTCAATTTCTGCCATCATTCATCAGTAGTTTTTAGAAACTACACTTCAATAGCTGTTTTATATTAAAAAACAAAACAAAACAGACCAACACAAAACAACAGGTGATGCATTAACAATAAATAATTACTGAGCTCAAACAGTAACAGAAAATCAATTAGAAGGAGGGAGAGAAGAAAGCTGTACACCAGACAAAAAGGTGTTTCTATTGGAGCTCCTCACATACTCTGCTATATCAGGATTTTCCCAGCCACTCTAAGCAGTCCCACACAGTTCTCACTCACAAAGGCTTTTCTCCCTAACCATATTATTCCCCAGCTGCTGTTTTCCCTCTAATTCCCTCCTTTCTGATTCCCACACCCTACCAACAGCCGGACACACAGTGACACAGTCCTCTCCTTACTTCTTCTTTCACTGGTATAATTGTTGAATTTCTCCATACTCCACTTCCTTCACCTCTTGACTCCTTCAGTCACATTAAAGCCTGCCTTTCTGCCTCCTGCTATAGTTCATCCTCACCAATCACTTCTGCTTTCACTCTGTGGTTCATCTTTGATGAAAATCTTCTCAGCAGGCTGTCTGCTCCCAGCCACAGATGTGGAGCCCTTCATCCTGGAGCTATACGTTTTTACCAGTAACATAAACCCTGGTAACTTCCTTTGATATTGATAACGCTCAATGCTATTAGTACCTTCCTTTCATACTGTGTTAAGGTCAATGGCTTATAGGTCTCAGTTTTCATGAGAATTGATAGAACAGTTTCTTAATATTTTTAATTCTCAAGTCCTTTCTCTAGAATCTTCAACACTGCCAGGAGTTAATCATTTTAATGTTTGCTTTCTCATCTGCTTTCTTGTCAGGTCTACTTACTTTCAGTGAGATCCAAACTCGCTCTTTGCTGAAGACAAAAAAGCAGTGAAATGTATTCACTTCTCTTTAGAGACTGGACAGAAGTGCCACAGCTCATGGTGAGAGGTGACGAAAAGACAGGAAGAAGTGGGCTGAAGGTGGAACTGGAAAATGCAGTTAATTCTGTTACAGGTAAGAATGACAGTTAACCCAAACTGGCTAAAGACTTCCCTACAAAGTATTTTCTGATGAAATCAGAATTTTTGGAGACAAGCCTAAGAGCAAATGGAAACTAAGTTCAAGGACTTTCAAACGTTTTACCTGTGTGATCACTGACTGTGATTTCAGTTGGTTGTGTCCTGACTACATCTCTGTAGATAAGGAAAGAAAAGCAATTATGGAATACAAAACTATAAAGCTTAGAGTAACTAACATGGAGATAGAGGACGCAGTAAAATTTACATGGAAGTATTACAAGCACGTTCCTCTGCCATCTGCCTTATCCGCCTGATTTAATTATCTCTGTGGTCTGTTCATTCAAACGTAGATGAAATTATCCGAGGCGTTATGAAACTACAAGGTGTTACGGAGGGTAGGCACAGGCTAATAAATCCTCTATAGACACATTCATAAAGGGATGACTGCATGAATCCAATTTTCTTTAGCTACATTTATAGCAGTGAAGACTAAAGGGGCAGGACACTCACCCGTAACCACCCTGATTACTTCTTAGCCAGCTGTCTCTCTGTGATTTGACTCAAGCTAGCTGACCTTTCTCCAGAAGTGCGCTGCTCAGAAGGCAGCATGGGCATGGGAGGAGTCCAATAGATTTTAAGGATGAGGAGATCCCGCTATGAAGAAAGCTTAAGATATGTTTGCCATGTGGCCATCAGTCAGATCCTTCTCAGGACCAGGGATGATCTTTTTTCGTACCTTTAAGTGACCGTAAGACATAAGAGGTGTCTCCAGTGGGAGACCTGCAGATTCCTTTCCATATGTACCGCATATCTCCAAACCCCACATAAGTACAGGTTGGCACTGAGGTAAAATCAAATGACAGCAAGTTTCTTTCTCAGTCCAGGAAAGCCGAGAATATGCTACATGGATAGAACTGTCCCATGTTTAAATTCATTTCCCCACTGAGAGACAAGCATGGTGGCAAAAGCCAGGCGCCAACTTGGGCCATCTGAGAAAACTCATTTCAAAACTGCAAAGAATCCTTTTCCCAGTGGGGTTCTGTTCAACAATTCCTATAATCTGCCAACAAGCTGCTTGGAAGCAGTTGCTTAAATGGAAGAGTAAAAGGCATGCAAGCAAATGACTTCTGAGCACTTACAGACGTTTCTGTCAGGAAGCTGCTGAACTGACTGATGTGTTCATTTTCACGCTGCTTGACCTCTAATGTGGAGCTGCTGCTGGCACCTGGTTTCTTTCAGTACATTAATTGATTACGATGAGTCCAGCTAGTGAGCTAGCTGAGAAGTGCTGCCTTTAAAGGTAACTCCTACAGCAGCAAAGTCCTCAGCTGATGAGTAACTGATGGAACAGCTCAGAGAACCATTCCTGTTGCCTGGCAAAATCTAACTCTCCGGAATACTATGTATTCTACCCATTTAATTGCAAGTGATTTTCTACACTTCCTGCTATTCCTGTCCCCTTACTGATGAAAACGTGACTTTAACAAGATGGAGATATTAAAACTCAAAGTTTAGTAACTGCTGTAAGAGGGTATTTTGCAGCAAGATGGCTGAAGGGCTCCTCCAGATCTCATCTTCTAGAGGTTCTACTAAACAAAGAGATCTGAGGCAGAAAACTGGATTGTTTCTGTGTCAGGAGTGGATTCACAACAGTCTTTCCTCCCGCTGTGAGGGTCAGCATCCTTCAAATGTGCCACTACTTTCAGTGAAAATCCTCATGTGCTTAATAGCAAGCACATGTACTCATTTGTTTATTTCCAACATTTGTAACTAATATTCAACCTCAAAAAGAAAATTGGAACATTTTTAAAACAGGGTAATCTTAAAAACCCTGCCTAAACATTTTTCTTCCTCCACATTACATTTATCCATACAAAAACTGAACTTGCATCGGCAGGATGGGAGCTTAAGTTTTGGTCTTGTAATTTAAGGTATACAGAGATTGTAAGCTGAACCAACTAACCCAAAGGTTATGTACATTGTGTGCAAATACATCAGAAAAATCTACTGAAATAAAAAATTACTTAGTTGACAAGGAACAGAATATTTTTGCCTTTTTTTTAAGAAACCATTCAGCTTTTCCTAAACATTTTCCAGTGAGAACTGTTTGAGAACAACGTGCATGTTTTATTCCTCCTGTACCATGTGCTCAACAATGATTTTTTTTACTTTCTAGAATACTTAGCATACATACCCTTGAGAAGGAAGAGACTGTTTTAACTGAATTTGAGCCTTAACAGGATTAGAGCAAATTCTATCACTTTTTAAAGCAGTAATCAAAATGCACTACTAGAATCCGTACTGACATTAAAGAAAAATCTTTAAGAAATTCCTCAATTGTATCCTAATAGAAAGTAAAAACCTATGGCAAAAAAATACAGTTCAGCATTGTCCTTCCTGAAGTAGATTCTCAAGTTTCCACTAAATTTAGATGCACTTGTGATGACTTCAAAACTCTCACTACTCATTGTCAAAGCGTTCAGTAACTGGTCAGTATAAGCATGTGCTTTTTGTTTTACTTCAATTTCTTCAAATTGAAAAAGAATTCCTTTTACCTGGTGTTGTCCAGCAAGACAGTTAAAAAGCAGGATGCACACCCAGAAAGTCAGAAAAAATAATTTCAAAAAATCCTGTTTTTGATGTGTTACTAAAGCATAGCGTAGGGACTATGTAAGTTTAGGCTTGTATGCTGGCTCTCCATTGACTTCTGCTAGTCCTCAGGGAACTTCTCAGCGCTGTTCCTCTTTTATCATTCCCGGTCACTGTCTCACTTCTCCATACAGACTTCAAGACTCAGATATGAATAAAAAATGGTTAAAATTGGGGTTCCAGAGTATAAAATGTTCAAAATTTGGCAACTCGTTCCAAAGAAATAAATGTGAAAATTCTGCTCAGAACCTCACTGTGCATAGATTTCCAATAAATCAGCTTTCTATTCTAATTTTCCCTCTAATTTTGATTCTATGCATGCTGAGAATTGACTGACTCTTGCCAACATGAAGACAGCAGGGACTGAGCCTATACAGCAGCATTCAGAAAATGCAAGTTCTGCATAAGATCTGCTAAGATTTACATACTGCAGCTAAAGGATTGTGCTTAAGGAATACAGTGCTGGCCACCACTTTCCTTTGTAACATCTCTAGAGAAGCAGAAAGTTCTGTGTCGCAAGCAAGAGGGTGTTCTCATGATGGAGGATGATCTGGGTACAGAGCCCAACTCCTGTTTTTGAAGACTGATGTACCTCCTGCTTTCTTCGTGACTACTTGGCATACGCCATCTGACACAGGCCTGACTCACGCTACTTTGCAAACAACTGAATTTGTTAGCACCCAAAAAAGGCCAAATAAAGCACTGATAAGGGACCCATGTCTGTAGGCCAGTGGTTAGGGTGATTAGATGGCTCAGCACCCTTATCCAATGATTGCTGGGAAATAACATTGGTGCTTTTAGCTAATTTTAAATTACTGTCTTGCTAATATAATTTATCTGATACAAGTTTTGTGTGACAGCATCATCACTCTTTATTTGTGATAGAAAAAGCCAAGCAAAATGGAGATGCCTAGGAAGCATATACCAGTTCATGACAAGGGAAATCATCACAAGGAATCCAGTCCACACAACTGTATTCTCAATTTCTGAATAATTTCCCATGAGAACTGTATGTTTTCCAGCACCCGCAAAGTATTAGAACTTCTGCTTCTCCCATTTCACTCAATGGAGAGCACAGATTTGAGTCTTACTTACCATAGATGCATATGACAGCCTGCAGAAATGGGCAATATGAGACTGCAGTAAAACTAAACTTTTTTAATACTGCAGCATCCACATAAGTTCAATATCAGTTAAGCCAGAGAACTGTTCAGAATTAGTCTGGGAAGCAGGACTGTAATACCAGCTTTACCTCCGGTGACATTTTTGTGATTTTTTTTATATGGAGGTAATTATTTTAGGAAATATCTCCTATCCTTAGAAATAAATTTGCATTATCATAAGAGTATTAATGTTATTGCTCATTGCATGGGCATTGTTAGACACATAAATTCAATATTGAGCTATGACTTGCTACAGGACCTTTAGTATTTCCTTGCATTCAAGTACACCAAATAAAATCCTATATTATTATGAAATGTTAAACCTAAAAAGATGCAGCTGTAATAAAACTGTAAATATAAATGTATTTATTCTTGGTGCTGGAATCATGGTTCTGAGACCTGTCCTAGAGGAAGGTATGAGAGCCCTCTTTGTTCTTCCTGATCTCAGTAAATCAGCCTCCAGGGCACAGTGCTGTTTAATGAAGGTGCTTCATAGAGCAACATGTGGATGAGTATTATCTTTCTAGAATAATATAAGCGTGCAGTCATTGAGGTGGCTATGTAAAAAAATCGGCAAGTCTAGAAATTTTAATTTACCTGGAAATAGCTGTTATTCTCTAAAATATAAACCATAGAGATATACGGAACTACAAGGACATGAGCATCTTGGACATTTCAGGCTGGCTGAAAAGTGAATAATTGCCCAAACAGAAGTACAAAATTGCCTACAAAGTTCTTCTCTTCTAGTTTCTATGAATGCAGAGCCCTTTTACACAGAGTATCCAACAAAAAATTCATACATATAGGTTGCCTAAAGGATTATGAGGTTACAAAAGTATTCCTCAAACAAAAATTTATGGAAAGATTAAATTATTCTGTTGAATATCTCTCCTATAGCATAAAATAGAAATGTTTTCCAGATTAAATTAATTCAAGAGGGAGCATAATGGGTTTTGCTTATGCAACAATGGAAAGCACAGATCTTGTTTACTGGGAATACAGAAATAAAATAGCTTTAATCTTTTTTTTTTTTCTGATGAGATATGTTTTTTTTTTAGTGGGAATCTTATGAGAATTCTGCTCTGAATAAGAACAGATAACTTAGCAGTATTCTTACCAAGAAAGATCACCCTACATTTCTCTCTCTATTTTTACCTCTAATTATGAAAGGT
Source organism: Gallus gallus (assembly GCF_016699485.2). Classification (NCBI taxonomy): domain Eukaryota; kingdom Metazoa; phylum Chordata; class Aves; order Galliformes; family Phasianidae; genus Gallus; species Gallus gallus. The sequence goes on along the minus strand of NC_052533.1, from coordinate 129,453,117 downwards.
GTGAAAATCTTGTAGAAGGTCAAGCTAAATGTTCTGATCTCACTTAGAGCTTGCTGCTTTTTTTCCCTTATTAATGAGACCAAGTGGTAATATAAGTAAGTGGCCTTTTTAAGGAAAGGGTTGGCAACACAGAAAATTATTTTTAGAAATATAAGTCATTTTTTTATCATGCAAATGCCTACAAACAGGGAATTTGGTTTTACTTCTACCACAGTCAATTGGAAACCTCACGGGTGTCTATTTATCTACCTATTAACTCTCCAGAGTTCATTTAGTAAAAGCTGATTAATGTTCTTGGTAATGCGTTCATTATAATGGCTCTTTCTCCTTGGTAAAGGAGAGTCACAAGTCTCAACTAATCAGTAGAACAAATTGGCCTTAATCTCTTGTCAACTACTAATCCGATATTTCTATCAAAGTAATATGAGCTTATTTTGAAATAAAATCAGATTATACATCGGGAAAACTGATACACGTACGATACTACGTATTAAAGCTATTTGTTAACAACGTTAATCTGCTTCTGGAATAGGAGAGAGAATAAAACGCCACACAAAAGACAATGTTTCATTGTTAGACAATGAAAGCCAATTGATGAAGTTTTTCCTTCCGTCTCCACTGTTGGAAGTTATTAATCACCTTCTTTTTAATAGAAAACATGTACTGCACGTGTGGTAGAAGACTGTTCTTTATAAAAATGCAAACTTTCAACTGAGAAATGTGAAAAGACCAATGTTCCCAACAGATTCTTTTCAATCATACCAGTAATTGAGGAAATGACTTTGTGGGATATATGGTTGGTTCACAACAAACTGAAGACATTCTACATATGAAAGTAGCACTTCAGACCCTAGTTTCAATACTCTATAAACTACACAGAATACATAATTTTAAGACACACGCAGAAAATAAAATCTCACTCAAAACATATGGACACAAATCTCTGCAGGCATTACTGCACTATTACGTATCAAGTCATGACATTACATGCGTTCTCTTTTATTACATATTTTAATAGATGTCAGCTATTGTAGTCACATTCCTATCTATGCCATGGCATTCTCAAATGCTGAGAATGTACAGAACTCTGTACATGTGACTGAATGTGCACACAGGAAATGTTTTAAAATGTATGGGTCACAGTGTGGTCTACCAGATAAAAAATCTTTTGAAAACAAACTGCTCAGGCAGTTTATAAGCACAGTGGGCCTTAGCTAACTAAAGAAGGCAAAACATTTGTCAGGAGATACATGTCAGCTAAATAAGGTATCTGCCTATCTGCCTGGCAGAGATTTGAGTTAGAAGCAAGACAGGATAATCTGAAGAGGACAAAGATTTCACCCATGAACTGAATTTAATGGAAGGCTACAGGTTTGCACCTGTATGCAAGCCTGGTCATCAGTTCTCTTGGGACTGTCTAGCAGGAAACAACTGAATTCCAGATGTGAGCAGCTGAGCAGACAGCACTGAGATGCTGGTTGGGATCTGCATTTTGTCTTTGATTTACCTTGTAAAGGAAGCCAGCTATTCCACCAGGAGAAATGCCTGTGGAATTAAGACCTGAAGGTCACAACATAAACTCCTCCTAACCTGCCAGCCTTCTAGGAATGATATCTTGAATCATGTGTTGGGATTATTCCTTCAGTGATTTTTTGTAGCAGTGAAAACATACTGGAATCAGAACTAAGGTCAAGTCTCATTCACCTTGTCAAATCTACTCTATAGTATCCTGTATTTTACTAAAGTCTTAAGTAAAACTTATCTTAAGTACAATTACTTTTGTGTCACACAACGATTAACTTGATTCCAAGGAAAAATAAATTACAGAGATTTCCAGGCTTTGTTTTTAAATTGCTTTGAAATAAATCACAAAATACAGATCCTGTATATTCTCACACCTAAATCTTTCATTAAGTCAAATAATATCACAACTAGCAGTGCTGCTGCTACAAATTTTAACGAGGAGATCTAATATGAAATGGAAAATAAATAAATAAATAAATTGCAATGCTTCCTTAAACAAAAACGTTAAGCAGAAAATGAGTTTTGTCTATTTGGAGTCATTGTGTTCTGTATTCCAGTGGTCTTAACACCGGCAGTTTTTCTGTTATTTCTTTTCCCTTAAGGAGAGTGATTCACAGGGCACCATTTTTAAGATCCTTTCATGTGATGGGTCTGAGAACACCTCACCCATATGTACTGGACACTTGGATTCTCTTGGCAAGATCAATAGAAACGGTCAGTTCTTAGTGTCTGTGTCAATGAAATCAGGTCAGCCCAACTTCCTAAATTTTTATTCTGCTCTCATAAATTACCTCTGATGAACTTGTTCAGTAGAGTTAATCGATTAGCAGTTTTCTAGGCATTTTAAGGCTGCATTATATCTCTGAGGAGCATACAACATTGCTTCTACTGCTTATCCAAGTTTTTGTCATATTTCAGATGTATTCAATCTGCTCCTTAGAGCAGATTGTGTCTTCCAACACAAAATAGACACTAATCATAACTGAATGAAATCAAAATGCTTTTGGTGGATAATAAATTATATCATTGTTAATATTAATACAGCTACTCCTTTTCATCCCACCTAGAACAACAGATCAAAATACCCTTTATTCAAAAGACAAAGAGTTCCTACCAGAATACACTAGAAATACAGACTAGAATAAGAAGTACTTTTGGTTATATGTATTTCGTGTGTCGATATATAGTACTATGCCATATAGCAGAAGTAACATAAAATTAAATTGAAATGACAGTAAAAATTGATCTTTTAAGGAATTTATACTATGCCATATAACAGAAACAACATAAAATTAAATCAAAATGACAGTAAAAAATGATCCATTAAGGCATTTATTGTATGCCTGATTCACATGTATGACAGCAGCTATAATGACCCATTTTCAAAAATTTCTGGCATAGTTTTAGTTATAAAATATGAATGAAGAAAACCATTGAAACACAATTATGCCTAACAAGACACTAAAAAGAAAGTATTGAAAAAAGAAAGTAAGTAGGCACTTACTGACTTCAATGAGAAAAAATCTTATAAGAAAAGTTACTGTAGTATGATCACAACTTTATTAATAGTATTGTTATTTCATGATACTGACATGCTAAGTAAGGAGACGCATAGCTGACTAATCAAAGAGTATATCTTCATAAACTACCCAAGAACCCTTTATAATTTGACCAGTTTGTATACAGTAACAGTGCCTTGCAAGTGGAGCATCCCCTGCCTCTCAGTTCCAGCAAATTTACTTACAGGAAGTTTACAGCACATTCTGTATTTCAATACCAGGCCTTGTATTAGTGCCTGTGCCAACACAACTCCTTGCTCAGGCACTTACCATCTGAAAACAGGAACAGGATGAGATAAAATAGGCAATATTTATGAATTCATTACATGCAGTAATTGCAAGTTTTAAAACTCTGGCATTCTTGTATAACACATGCCCAGTATTCTCCTTAAGATTTCTTGATGGATGCTGAAGACATGCAGGACAAAACTTCTTGATATGACCTGCCCCTCACCTACACAACAGACCACTGCGTTGTCTTACCGTAGACACAGTGTTGGAGGTTCTCCTGACATGTGGCCACCAGCTTACTTATTGTATCACCAGCATGTTTGTATGACCCAACTATTTCAACGATGCATGTTCCTGCCCCTGTGAGATACAGCCCCATGGCTACCAGACAGGCCACTTCAGGTCCTGGGACAGAGACAGCCTGGGTGCACCCCAGGAACTGGTGTGCAGTAACAGCTGTACAAAGCAGCCTATACCCAGCCTACACACAAGGGGCCTTTTCAGAAGGAGCAGCAGGAGCTGCTTTGGCTGTAGAGCCCTGGTAGGCTGAGTGCAGGCCTGAATGCAGATATCTCTCAGGGAGCAGCTGAGGGAGAAGTGCTGCTAGCCAGAACCATGCGGGCTCTAGGGTTTCTGCTGCAGGAGACATACAGCCCTGACATACAATTCAGCAGTCACGAGTTTTTCCCCACAAGAATACCCACTCACACTCAGTGGGTCAAGAGACCTTGAGAAGTTTTGAAAGAGTCACATTTCGCCATTTTTCCGTAGCTTGAGTACCTATCAATTGTTGGGAAATTGATTAGATAAAACAGAGGAACTTCAGATTAAAAGTATTATCCCAAATAACTAAATCAACTTGGCATCTAAAACAAATCTAGGCAAGCCACACAGTGATACTGATTCTCTTTAGCGCTGATATTTATATTTGAACAACACACAGAGAGCTGAGAGCCTTCATTTAGTATCTTTTAGAGTAAATGATGAACACAGACCAGAACTAATAAGGTAGTGCAATGTGTATGACTTGATATCCATGTACATTAATACAGTTATATACTCATGTACTATCACATGAGCAAAATCATAGATTCCTGTGTGAGTGGTTACTGTTTTTGGTTGTCTTTACACAGATATTTAACAGATCTGTGTAAAGATTACTTCACATTTCCCATTCATTTGAGCTAAGAGAAAACAGAAACGTATGTGAAACTGCCACTTCAATAACCTCCAAGTGAGCTGTTAAATGAGGAGACTGCTGCAAAGACTTGCTTACTGATGGATTCATCAGTGTCTGCATGATTTTCAGAGCGTTCCAGGTGTGTGTTCTTTACCCTCTGCTTCTTCATTCCTTCCTGACTCTTCCCATATTTTGCTTAGGTATTGAACATATAAGTCATGTATATAACTTGAAATATATAAATATATGTATGTGCACACATATAACATACTTAATTGCATTTTTATATATGTACATATAATATGTATATGTATTCAAATATAAGTAATAATTTTCCATATAAAATACACTTGTCCTATATAGATTCCTTAATTGTTAATGAGAGCTTTTCAGAGTGCATTATATGGATTTTCCCTGGAACAGGAGAAATAAAAAAAATTGTATAAGATTTTAAATGCTTTAGGTATCAGACAGAAAAACTCTCCACCTTCCCTAGATAAAATATTTCAGTATTAAATTTTAACTGACAAACAAAAATGAGGAAAATATTTACTGATACTGAATATGCCTGTAGGGTGAAAAGAAAGGTATTAAAAATAATAAAACCACTCTACTTATGCACTAAAATACAACATAACATTTGGTTCATGGAAATTATTTTGTTTCAAAGTAAGAGTGCATGTTCAAATGTGAGAGAAGAACGTGCTGAAATAAACAGACTCTGTATGTTACAAAAGAGAAGGAATTTTGCAACTGCATTTCAGCGACCCTTCACAAACTCCCATTCAGAGTTCCCAAAAATGTAAGAACAGCATCTCAAGTTGGCTCCTGGGAAGCAAAGGAATTGTTAAGTAGGGTCCAGCAAGCAGAAAATACAAGCCTCAGTCCAACCTGAAAAGGATTTCTGCTAAAAACCAAGTTTAGTGAATGTGCAGTTAAAAAAAAATGCTTGAGCATTTTCTTCTTTCGCTAGAATATTGTTGATCAGGCAACTTCAACAGGACAGCCAAATGAATAAACCGCAACAAATGCATATTATGCACATTGAAATGATGACACCAGAGGGAAAAAAAAGAGCCAGTTCCTACCAGTTTGGCTGAGTTGTGATGTGCTACGGCTTTTCCTTGACAGACCCACGATGGCCACCATCTTGGCGCCGATGCTGGAGCGTCTCTTCTTGCTGCCCCCACCAACGGTGCCCACTGCCGTGTCCGACTGGCTACCGTCGTTCTTCTCCAGCGTGTACATGTCCCCACCGATGCTGGTGCTCTTAGTCATGTTCTTTCCTGAGGCGCCCATCTGTCTGCTTTGCATTTTGGATGTAAAGACACTGTCAGCCAGTGGATGGATAAACAGCGCAGACACAGAAGAGTAAAAAGGGGAAGACAGAAAAGGACAGGTTTCAGAAGGAAAGTTCTGGGAGACTGGAGGGTAACAGCAGCTAATTCACACAGGTAGGGGCTGGTTTTTTAGAGGTAAAAAGCAGCTTTAATGCTAGATCAGAAGGTCTTCTAATCAAACAGGACTGATCAAACATTGAGACTGACCAAAATTTTGTTTTAAATAACACATTCTTACTGATTTTCTTAAAACACATTACCAGAACAAGCATATCAAAGAATTAATATATCAGTATACCACCGTATACATTTTTGAAAAACTATGCAAGAATAGAAATATATTCATACATTCAGAGCATTGCTTTTCCACATTTGATAAATCAGATCATGAATATTTGTTCATCTATCAGCTTAGTTTATCAGCTAAAAAGCTTCTGAAAATGGCTTGAGTAGGGATTACCTGGGCACAACAAGAGACACAAGGAAAATAAAATATAGAAACTGTCATTTATAGCTCATACTTCAACTACAATTATAATTTTCTATAATGATAAATAGTCATTAGCTAGAATCAGAAGTGTTGCCCAAAGTTGAAGAAAAGCAAAGGGTCTTCAAGACCCATCAGTAAGCTACAGAAAAGTCACCACCTGGCTCTCCTGTATTATTCTTATGGTTTTCCTCCAGCATCACTTGACAGTGACCTGAAAAGATGGTTAAAAAAAAGGCTGGGTGAAAATAAGCTTGCTTCAATATAATGCTTTTCTAATTGATTATTCCATTCCTTACACATCTCTATTGTGTGTTTGTTTAGCTTTATCCACAGCAGTAGTAAGTTGTGACGTGCCTGTACTTTTGCCTGTTGAGGTGAGAGCAGCATACTGACATTGGGCATTTGCTGTCCCTCTAATAGTGTCTCTGTCACCAAATAATTGAAGTATAAAAACATAAGCAGTCAAAAACCTGAATTGATTCCACTTCTTTACTAACGTCCCAACTTTTAGCTCTTACAGCAAATAATTATTTAATTGTAAGTTCTAGGGTTATCTGATCTGACATTACTGTAACATTTTATTTCTCTATTTGAACAAGCACTGCACAGAAATTCACCAGTGAGGACAATGCAGCTCAGAAGGTACACACTGAAAAAGAGTTTTCAGTCTGCCAGACAGACGGTTGAAGTGTGTCCAGACCCAGACAAAGACCTCCTGATGCTGCTTGGGAAATTTATGTTCTGCAGACCGCCTCAGTGCTCTGCCTCTCCTCACATACAGACACGCAACCTGTATTCCTCAGGGAAGCGGATACTTGATTCATGAATGAACTAAATGAAAGTCTGAAGTCTTAGCTTCCGCTTCTAATGCAGACATTTCATGGATGTTTTCAGTAATCCAGTTTGGTTCAGTTATCCTATGACTTTGATAAAATTACACAGTGATGAACTAATTTTGATTTTTCTGGCAGCAAATGCATATTTTATATACATACGTTATAAAAGATTTGGACACAATATTATAAGACCCATTTTGTTCTTAATCACAGATTGTTCCTACGGGCTATAAGCAGCTTGCATCTGAATTACTTCCTGCAGCATGCCAGAGCATGCTCCAGGGCAACCTGTCCTCTCAGTGCTCCAGGTTATGGGACAAGATGCTTTCTTTTGCATGGAAATGACAATCTGCAGTGATGATCATATCCAAATCTTGCCCTGACAAATATCCAGACCAGGAAACTCTTGAGCAAATGTGGGCCTGATAATATATATGGAGAATATTTCTATTTCAGTGAAGTTCTTGCATGGAACTTAGCACTTTGTTCACTGCATCTCACTAATAAGTTTATACTAGATACAGTGTTAGGCAATCTGTAGGAAAAAAACACAATAGAATATTTTTAGAAAATGGGAAATTGTTCTCTTTGTGTGTGTGTGTGTGTATAAAAACACCACTATATAAATGCTAACAAAGATTATTTTTGCTTTCTAAATACATTTTCAAAAATGTACTTAGGCTATTCCTGGAACTTTGCCTCTCAGCAAATGGCTTTGGAGTGGATTTTTCTGGATGTAGCCACAGTCTTCCTCTTACCTATAACAATCTAAAGCTATTTCAAAAACATACATTTATATTGCTTATTTAGCTCCTATGATCGATTTATAGAATCACAGAATCACTAAGGGTAGAAAAGACCTCTAAGATCATCCACTCTAAGATCATCCACATACCATCTATATTTCCCCACTAAACCATGTTCCTTAGTAGCACATCTACACATTTCTTGTCCTCCAGGGACAGTGACTCCACCACCTCCCTGGGAAGCCCATTCCAGCGCCTGAGCAAACTTTCAGGGAAGAAGTTTTTCCTAATATCCAACCTAGTGCAACTTGAGGCCATTCCCTCTAACACTATCCCTACTACCCAGGAGAAGAGGCTGACTCCCTCCTTGCCAGCATCTCCTTTCAGGTAGTTACAGAGGGCAATAAGTTCTCCCCTGTAAAAGCTTAACCACAGAATTAATGCGGTGGCCTCAAAAGCAAAGGGATCATTGCATCTCTTCGCACTGATTTAAGGGGGAGTGGGATGAAGCATCACATTTGGAACAATGATGCAATTATTTAAGATATTTGAGAGTTTCCCAGAAAGCTTTTTGCTCTTTAGTTGACAGCTGCATTTACATGAAGGCACAAAACGCCTTGAGTTAAGCCACAACACAGAGGAAAACACAACAGCTAGTTTATAGAAGTGTCTTTGTAATCTTGTCCAAAAATAGTGGGTGGGCTTCCTAAGGAAGCTATGAAGAAAAATATGAATGAGAGTTCAGTTCAACAGATATACAGGCACAAAACAGAGTTGAGAGTAACCTTGACATGACAGATAACAAAAGACTGGAACACAGTGGGAGCCTGAATGTGTATTCTGTATCCTTTCTTAACTCTTTTTCTTCTTAGTAAACATTGACACACACTGGAAAATTTGAAGAGGGATAGAACATCAGTATAAAGGGAGGAGGGGAAAGGAAAAAAAAAATGGACCTGCATTCCTGGGGCTTTTTAACACTATGATAACTGATTTGTAAAATGATAGCATCACATGCTGTGTTTTCTTTCAAATTAACACCTTCAGAGTTTGCATTCTCAGGAAGGAGATGCCACAAGAACTTGTTCTCAGTTTCAACGCTATCACACATTTAAGAAATATTGGAGAGATCTAGAAAGGACAGTGCTGGGAAGAGCCAGAATCTTCAGCTTTATATTATGTCATATTCTTCTAAGAATCAGAAATGAAGACCCTTACCCAGTAATGCTATTTTTAACCCAAGTTTTCCAAGGAAACATGATTAATTTCACAGTGTTTTCTGTCAGAACTCTTTTTGGCAAAGGAGTAGAAAACTAAAGCTACTTAGTTACTAAGACAGATCCCTGGGGAGAGATTTTATCAATGCTCTTCTGGGGACAGAAAGTAGTATTGAATCTCTTATTTCATGTGCCAGCTTGTTCTCACAGCACAGATTGATAGGATGAGTATTTTTACTGCCTGAAGAAAAACCTGTTCCAATGATAGAATTTTCAAGAATCACTGAATCACTGAATATCCTTAGTTGGAAGGGACCACAAAGATTACTGAGCCCAACTTGTGGCTCCACAAAGGAGTACCCGCAGTTCAAATCCCATGTGTGAGATCGCTGTCCAAACGCTCCTTGAACTGTGGCAGCTTGTGGCCATGACCACTGCCCTGTGGATGCTTTTTCCAGGGCTCAGCCACCTCCTCAGTGGAAAACCTTTTCCTAACACACGACATGAAGCTCCCCTGGCACAGCTTCATGCTGTTCCCTCCCTACGCACAAAGTCAGTGAGCTGCTGTTGTATTTTCTAACAGAAAATAGTAATTATGCCATTGCTTTGTAAGTGATATTAACACTGAAGACAGGTCTTATGTCAGAGAAGTGATAACAGAAATATTCTTTTTCTCATAAAACAGTGGGAAGAAAGTTCCCATTTCCTGTGTCTAATATGCATTTACCATATTGAGGTGCTTCATGTGTCATATCCTAAAATGTACAATTCTATTAAAATGCAAAAGTTTGCAACAATTGCCCATATTAAAAAATTGATGTGCTTAAAATGGCTGGCATGCAGACAAAGTTGCTATAATTTCACTAAGCAATAAGCTATGAAAGCACTGTGCATTATAAAAATAGGCTCTTTGGCTTCTGTTTAAGGGTTCTATATCACAAAATCAAGTTTTGCTGTATACACCTGCCAGCAATGAGGTGGACTTCATTTAACCAGGTTCTTTATACCAGCTAAGAAAGAGAAAGGGAAGAGGATTCAAGTAAGGAAAAAAGATTTAAATTTAGAATTGAGTGGATGTTCCAAATACTCATACAAGTGGCCAATACAGAAGTTCATTCACCAAACTCAACTCGTTCCCTCCAAATACAATGGTAAAAATACTTGCTCTAATTCAACTTTCTGAGCTTTTTCCTCCATAAAAGCAGAAGGAGATGCATCTTTTTTATGCTCCTAGCTTGCAAACAGCTCCCAGAGAAAGATATTGCACAACAGGGGCTTTGTTTATTTTTTCAGTTCTTCTTTCTCAAAAATGCTCTGGGAAGTGAGTACTAGGAGAGTTCTGAAAAGCTTATTGCATTTCATAGTAAATCTGCAGTGCTCATGACCAAGCCTACTCCTTCATCCGTACTCTGAACTCTTTTTGGCCATTCAAACCTTCACTGGCTGATTATTGGTAAATGCTTGGTATCCTCACCACTGAAGTTACCCACTTGGGCTGCCTTTTGGCAGTGCCAGAAATGGACTTTTTCCTAAAAGAATAGGGTGTTGTATGTCAGGTCATGTTCCACTCTGAAGTAACAGGACTGTCAAAGAGATGTCTTAGTTAATAACTCCTATAAACTTTTATCTTAACAGGAGACAGAAATGACTTATCTATGAAGTTTTCTTTTCATGTACATATACACAAACGGACACATGCATTCAGTTAGATATATTCAACAACATCTTATATTTATGAGAGGATATGAGACAAGGAATAGAAGTGCACTAAAAATACAGTTTTCAAGATGCCTGATAAGGTATTCAACTTAAGAAAATCCTCTACAACAAGAATATGCAAGCCACATGGGGAAAAAAATAAACCCACAGAATTATATAAACAAACTAACTGTGTTAGGCCAGCCATGTGCATGATGGTGCAGTAATCACCCTTGGGAGAATCCAAACAAGAATCACCTGATCACACCACTCCAGCTGCAGGCAGCCCCTGGTCAAAAGCAACCAGGGAGAAGGTGACAGCCAGGCCACTGCCTTTGGCTTGTGGGGACCTAACAGACAATCAGAGCACTGCAGCAGCAGAGCTGCATGGGAACACTGTTTCCTGCACTGCCTTAAATTCAGGGAGCCACTTGAAGACAGAACCACTGACAGGTCTTTGTGTGGGTAAGCTAGAAACTTGTTTCAGATGCTTCAATTTTCCACTGAACAGAGAAAAATGTCCACAAGTAGGATGTGGGTGAAGTGGGTTCTCTGACCTTCAAAGCCTGCATATACACAGCTAACTTGCATGCTTTCCTGGAGGAAACAGCTTTTGACCCATGTTGTCTCTTGAGTTGTGCCTGCACTGCGTTGGAGGCACATCATTGGTCTGTCTGGCACAAAGCCGTGTAAAAGACAATGCAGTTTACACAGTATATGTGACCATGGAACAGTGCTTAAGACTATGCTCGGCCCTGTCTAGTTTACTGGCACTTGACTATATAACAAATCTCAGGATGTTCTTAAATTCAAGTCCGTACACTTTTCCTGAATGCTTTTGAAAAAAACAAAAACATTAAGCCAGCATGAAGCTGCTATTTGTACAAAGTCTTCTCGAAAATGCAGCATTCTGGTTTTTGATTTCTTGAAGGCAAGAATCTTTGAGATACCTTTGTCAAAAATCCACTTGTTTTCAAAATGGGGAGTGCAAGCTTCTCTGGAATCAGATTTGCTATAAAGGTTTTCCAGACTCCTACAACAGCAGGTAATCAGATACACCTGTCCCCATTTTGCAGTTATCTGTGATGAAGCAATGAAAGATTAAAAAACATCAGCAGAGAAACTATCCCAAAAGATAATGCTTATGACCTGCTGCTTGGAAAGCTATCTCTTTGGAGTAGACTCAGCCAGAAGGGAGTGCTGCCCTAGGAAATTTTCAGAGAAGGGAGGTAGGGAAACAGGTTTCACAAGATCTTTGGTTCAGTCTTGGTATCTTCTGCTTCAGAAAACACATTTCTTTGATACCTGATCAAGAAGAAAGGCAACAGTTTATGTGGTTTCAGTTAAGATGGGAGATTTCGAGTACAACAGGATCCTAAACTGAACACAGTGACTCTCCCACGTTACTGCTGTAAAACAAACAAACAAACAATTGCAAAGTCCCAGAGCTTAAAGAACCTTGATAAGACTTTTCCAGGCATCCACTATTGTTGAATAGTGCAGCACTGCCCATACGTTCTGTATACTAAGCAATCCAGCAGGCAGCAATGACTGGAACTAGGAAAAAAAGCTGAACTAGGAAAATATACAGGCCTTCTCCATAAAAAAAGATATACGAATAGCCAACAGACCCAAACCCAAAACAAAGAGAAAGAGTATTTTCAATTTGGAAGCAGACAAATGTCTCATGTAGATGCTGTCCAGTTAACAGGTTTCTGACTTGATTTTTATACAACCTCTAAGAAAAATCTTCTCTTCAGGCACCACAGTCATAAAATACTGATCACGTCCTATTAGGCATCTTTTGCCACCATCTCATTTTACTCTCCTAGACTTAAAAATGCTATTCTATCCATTCCTGTGTATGACTGATAGACTAAAATTATTCACAATCTTGATTTTTTTGTTTTGTTTTGTTTTTCACTTACTAAAAAAAAAATACACTTTACTAAAGCAATATTATTAAGCACAGCATTTTTCAACTCTACAGCAAAGCAACACCATCCACTGCAGCAGATATCATTAGTAGGATTTCTGAGGACTTGCGTTTTCAGTCTTCATTACAGCTGAATTGGAAATGAAAATATTTCATCTTGTTGCTCAGCCAGGAGTTTATGAATCAGGGAACCAGACCTATGCTGAGGTCAACTGGCAGATCTTGCAGGTATCTTTTTTTCCCAATGAAAAGTCAGTACTACTAGTGCCCTGCCCTTCACCTTAGTTCTCTGGCAATGATGCCTAAAGAAAATAAAGCATCTGCTAATGTAAAACTACACTTAGCCAAGTGAGGAGCACGGCCATGTACTGTGATGCCGTAGGGAATGGATTTTAACAATTCTTCAATTGCTGATAGAGTTTTTCTTTTATACACATCTTTTACAAGTTTGGACAACCACTAGAGATTCCTTTCACAGATTTTTACAAGCAGGATAGGAATTTTAATGCCATTCCTAATAGAGCTCCTTCTTCATTCGAAGATATTTTCATTTCATTAATTTCCTGAAGAAATTTAACAAAAACAGAATTATGGGGACAGCTGTGATGCAGGAAATAATATTTCCATGGGAACAATGCTTCTAGCCAATGCACGTCAATTCACATCAAAGAGAAACACTACAGGTTTGCAATTATAATGACTGAGTCTCCTGAAGATCACTTTGCCCAAAATTATCCTATTAACTCATTTGTGATATAAATCTCTACTACCTATTGGACCGACTTAATTAATAGGTTTATTTTATGTTAATTATAACAGGGAAATTTGTGGAAAACAATTTTGGAATTGGACTTTTTAAATTGCTTGGGCTGAATGTGGATCTCTTCACGATTAATTAATGAAGAAAGCAGTGATTATAATGCACTTTGTTATGAATCCTTTTCAAAGAAAACTTGTGTGCACATCTGAAAATAAAAATAACTCCATATCTCGTCAGTTATTTCAAATGAAGCAGATGAACAACAGACTTGCCAAACTAAAACTGAAAATGGGCAACCTGGTTTAACTGAGTGTCTCCTAGAGAAACACACCTCACATCTATTTGATCTACAAGTTGAATGGTATGTGTTTGTCTGAACATATTATAGAATTACAGTTTTCCAACTGAGATGGAAAAGAGATGGAAGAGAGGGATCATTCTCTTTTCAGCATTAACAGTGCTTACTAAGTCATGAAATACAGCTGTGCCACAAACTCGCTTAAAACTACTCTGATTTATTCCTTGAATAACTGAAAAGAGCTCACTGAAATTAAAAACAAGCAGTAAATTGATAAAGCAAACTTTAAATCCATTGTGTATGCATAACCCAAAATCATCAGAGAAATATTGTAAAATCAAGTCCTAAAGGGGAAAAAGAAAAAAAAAATCAAGGTAGAAATTCTCAAAAATACACAGAGATAAAAGACATCCTCAAGATAAGAGGAACCATGATTTATCAACTTTACTCACTAAACTGAAACTGTCTACAAGAATGATTTTCTTATTGGGAATAAACATTAACAGCTAGAAAACTTTGGAAGAAAGTCCTATAGGAACTGGACTGGGTGTGCTACTGAGAGTATATCAGGAGAAAATCACAAAATGCACAGGGAAGAAATAGCTGTCCTGAAATGCCATTATTCAAATCAATGGCTGTAAGCAAACATGGATTTGACTAAAGCTGCATCTATACTTGGCTTATGGAAGACAAAAAAGCTTTGGTCAGCACTGTACAACCTGGCTATGCTTCACTCCTCATCCCTTTGCACTGCTCATGTGTGTGGTGGGGGGAATCTAAAAAATAAAGCAGCCCTGATGTTTCTTTCTTCTGCAAATTCAGGTTGCTTGAGAACTCCAGAAAATCAGGGTCAGAATAGACACTGCTAACATTTCTCAAACCTATAGCATCTCTCTGAATTGATCTTCTGGGACTGAGAGCTAAATGGACAAGAGCAAGAGATCTGAAGCCATAATTACCTCAGCCGAAGAGACATTATCTGGGACATCGTGATCTTGCCTGCCTGATTTCTGTCACTTTGACAAAATGACTTTGAATCACTTTGGGCCTCTGGGGAAAATTAGAAAACCATACAGAAAACTTAAGAGAATCAGAAAAAAGAAAAGGTTATGAGGAAACTTGGCATGCATCTTTCTGAATCCAGGTCTTCAAGTTTCCTTACCTATGGAGAAGAGGCCCATGGCCAGAGCTCCTTGCTGAGGAAGTATGTACACTTACATGCTATGTATGTTTGGAGAAAATGCTTGTTTAGGTAGCACTTTATGGACTTTATAGGCTGAGTATGACTATTATGCAGGTACAGTGGTAGTACTGAGCCAAAATGTTTAGTCAAGCAACCTAAACATCACATAGATGAGCAATGGCAAACCACTGCATCATCATGTTACCCGGGGTATTAAACAAGCAATAGTAATATCAGCACTGGGCTCATACCCTTTAGTTAAAATATTACTTGTCAGATGAGTTTGGCAGTGTGTTTCAATGGTACTGTCACAAAGGCAGTAACTGTGTTTTGGAAGTACCTTTATGAAGCTACATGAACAAGGATCATACTTGTTTCTTAGAAGGTTTAGTGATAAGTTTATTCAGTATTTTCGATGAAATACATTTAGAGGAATCAGAACATTAATATTTTTACTAAATCTTCACTTTTCTACTAAAAATCTTACTCAGTGAAATCATACAGCACTAAGACAGAACCACAGAATCATATTATCAAAGAGAGGAATGGGGTTCCTAATTTAATTATTTTATAAGTTTCTGTAAGTTGCTGTTGTTGTTCATGCTCACTGACCTGCTGTACTCAATCCTGTATAACAAAGATTCAAAGTCCATCTAACGGAAGGACTTACAATTCAATCTAGTTTTAAGTATCTGTAGAAAATGAACTTTTTTTTCAACACACAAGTGCAAAACCTAATTTCAATATTTTCATATTTCATAATTTCATATTTATAATTTCATGGGTTTGTATTCCATAGTTGCACAATTCTTACTTCATAATTTCAATGCTAGCCCTGTGGAGAAGGACTTGGGGGTTCTGGTGGATGAAGAGCTGGACATGAGCCAGTAGCATGCACTTGCAGCCCAGGAGGCCAACTGCATCCTGGGCTGCATCGACAGAGGGTGGCAGAAGGGAGAGGGAAGTGATTGTCCCCCTCTGCTCTGCCCTTGTGAGGTCCCACCTGGAGCACTGTGTCCAGGCCTGGGGACCCCAGCACAGTAAGGACGTGGAACTGTTGGAGCAGATCCAGAGGAGGGCCACAAAGATGGTCAAAGGGCTGGAGCATCTCTCCTATGAAGAAAAGTTGAGGGAGTTGGGCTTGCTAAGCTTGGAGAAGAGAAGGCTCTGGGGAGACTTCATTGGGGCCTTCTAGTACTTAAAAGGAGCTTACAAGCAGGAGGGAGACCAATTTTTTACACAGTCTGATAGGACAAGCAGGAATGACTTTAAACTGAAAAACGGGAGATCTAGGTTAGATATTAAGAAGAAATTCTTTACCCAGAGGGTGGTAAGGTGCTGGCAGAGACTGCTGTGAGAGGCTGCAAATGCCCCATCCCTGACAGCATCCAAGGCCAGATTGGATGGGATCCTGGGCAGCCTGATCTGGTGGGTAGTAACCCTACCCATGGCGGGGAGGTTGAACTAGTTGATCTTTAAGTCCCCCTCCAACTTAAGCCATTCTGTGATTCTGTGATTTTGATTTGTTTCAAATCCTCAGTTTATTTATTTTGATTATCTATACTTCTTGCATGTCTCTAGGGCTTTTCATCTGCACTGCTATATTTTAAAAAGCCTATTTATGCACTGTTTTTGAGTGACCTTAAGTTACATGAGTACATCAGTGCTTTCTGAATCACAGGTCGGAGCTGATATACCATAGAGGCTGAACTGCAGGTTGTGTTTCATGGAGATGGAAGCATTCTCAACAATACTGTACTGTTGTCAAAGACAAAAAGTCTGAGCTGTAGACCATTTCAAATGAAGTATTTTCAGTCTTTGCCTGTTAATAATGTGTACTTCCAAATTCATTATTTTATCATTTCCCAGCAGATAAAACTAAGTCTACCATCTGTAGAGGAATCTGTACATACTTTGTACCTTCTCCAGGAAACCAATAGGTCTCTGAGGGTTTGATAGGTAGTGATGACTAACTCAAAAAAACAGGTGACATTGAAAGATTTCTTAAATGATTTATATTCTACTCTCAGTACAGATGTCACTAACAATATACAAACTAATGCAATTCCTTTCTGAACCACTGATATTCTGTCCTTTTCAATAATATTTCTACAGAAGTCAAAGATAATTTTCTTCTGTATACCATCTGCCAAAGTTTAAAATGTGAAGCAGTCAAATTACTGTGTCCATTGCTACAGACACAGTTGCTGTACGGATTTTTATCTTTTGAATGTAGAATACTAAATCTAGTTTTAAAATTTACATCAAAAAACAATGGGTTTGGATCCTTACTTGAAATAGGGATAGGGTCATTTGTCATTAACTGCTAACAAACTCTGTATAGCCCAATAATTCTAATCTTACTGGGAAAAAAAAAAAAAAAAAGAATAAGTACTTTGATTTCAGAGACACAGACCAGCTATACTTAACCAGCCATCTGGTTATCTAATGAGAAGCATACAGAAGAGTTATGTTAGTGGAACACAGATTTTAAGTTGCTGCTTTTTGTTTCAGGCCTCTGTCCATCATAGGTGCCCCAGCCTCTTGAATAAAAAGGCATTTTGAATTTGAAAAGAGCTAGTGAATGTTAGAATCATAGAATCACAGAATATCCTAAGTTGGAAGGGACCCACAAGGATCATCAAGTCCAACTCCTGGCTCCATGCAAGACCGCTCAAAAATAAGACCAAATGTCTGAGAGCTTTGTCCAGACACTTCTTGAACTCTGGAGCTTAGTGCCATGACCACTGCACTGTGTAGCCTGTTCCAGTGCCTGATCACCCTCCAGTGAAGAACTTTTTCCTGATATCCAACTTAAACCTCCCTTGATGTTGTATGGCAGCTTGCCAGTCTGATCCCAGGAATGGCAAGAACACTTTCTGTGATGGTTAAGAAACACTTTGGGCTGAGCTACTGCAAAGTCAAGAAGTCCCCCTCATCCCAGGCCTGTATAAGGGCTGGTCTCACAACAGGAAGGGGCGGGGGGAGGCTGGTGGCCTCGTACCTCATCCTGACTGCAGCCTCATCTGGCAGGGCCCAAGCTCATTGCCCGTGGGAGGAAGCATGCTTCTGATCACACTCTTTCCCCATGTAACTAGGCCACAGCCTAGGCTTTACCGTCTTGCAAACACTCTTGTGCTTCCAGAAGGGTCTGGCATCCTAGAAGGGTATGGTTTAGCTGACCAACAGAAGCGCAGATCAGTTTTTTTCTAGGAAACCACTGCTAGAGCTATTGGGCACAGACTGCACACACTGAAACTTAGCTAAAGTATTATGCAGTTTGGAAAGGGTCTCAGGCTACAGCTTTCACAGCCACTGCAAGCACATGGCCTGTTTGGCAAGAAAGGTTGGACAATTAATACATTTCATCCATTAGTTTAGTTGGTTGGGCACAATTAACTTCCTTCATCTATTAGTGTAATTGGAACAATCACTATAAATTTTCTGAAACAATTTTGAGAAATCAAACAACACAAACACATTGAGAATAGATTTTTGATGCTTGTTGGCTTTTACACAATTTTTGATATTTTTACCATAGTATAGATTTTCAGAAAGTGTTATAAGCTTCCAGCTCTACGGAGCAGCTAGCACAGACTGCAAAACACTGCATTTAACTGATAATAGCTGCAATCACAGTAGAAGCCACATAAAAACTGAAATACAAAGATTACAATACAATGAAAAACCAAGGAACAAATACTCATCAGGCACCAGTTTTAAAACCTACATAATTAAGTTCTTTGAAGATCTTTTTTGACTGAATGACACAAAAGATACTAGAAATTGAATTTGAGATGAATCTTTACATCCCACGTTGGAAAGGGCACAGGGAGCACGAAGATCTGTTAGGAAGAGAAAGAAGTTTTTTTGTCTGAACAAACCCATTACTTAAAACTGCATGCTGCAGTGTTTCTTGTATCTTTGAGTAATTCTGCAAAATTACAATCCAGCTGACTTTCTCCACTGTAAATCTTCATTTTTTACTTGTGTCACCTTCCTATCTATCAGATCTACTTCTTTGACTGTCCTTTAGGATTCACTTTTCTTCTTTGCACAGCATCTCACTACTCTCCTCCTGTTCTGTCTCTTCATTTTCCCCTTTACACTGATTTCTCTTCCCTTGTCCCTGTCACAGACACGGAAATTTCTCATTAGTTCTCCTCCTCAGCTGTTTGATTTGCCTAAGTGATCATACGTTATATTTTGAATTCCTTCCCCTCCACCTCTTTACTTAATCTCACCTCTAGTCACGTAGTTACAAAATCAAAGGACAGTTGATGCTGGTAGGACATCTGTACCCCTCCGGCCCACCTCTGCTCCAGCAGGGACACCCAGAGCAGGGGACCCAGGCCCATGGCCAGGCGGCTTCTGAACATCCCCAGGGAGGAGACCCCACAGCCTCTGGGCAACCTGTGCCAGTGCTCCGGCACCGCAAAGCACGGCAGTGCTGCCTGGTGCTCAGAGGGAGCCCCTGTGCTCCCATTGGTGCCCACTGCCTCCTGTCCTGGCACTGGGCACCACTGAAAGAAGCCTGGCTGTGTCATCTTAGCATCCGCCCTTCATGTATTTATAGGCATTGTTAATGTACCCCCTGGCTTCCCCCCCATATATATATATGTGTGTGTGTGTGTGTGTGTATGTATGTATCACCACTATCTTTTCCCCCAGACTGTAGAAACACACTTCAACATATCCCTTTATAAAGTAGAACAAACGTCTAGCCTTGCTCTTATCAGTTCTGCAAGTACAGTCACATCTCCTTTCTCCTTTTCATCCCTGTGTTAATTGAAAGAACAAATATTTACATTGTTTAAAATAACTCTGTTGAGCTCCTGTTTTCCACTCCCATTTCAAACACTTTCTAAACAAACAAATTTTACTGCTTTGTTTGTTCAGTTGAAACTGCACCTGGCAAGGTCTTCAGTGACATCTGAAGATTTCAGAACTACATTGGTCTCTGCTTTGCTCTGCTATAATTTACCATATTCTGACATGTTGTCCTCCCTTAGTTCCTTAACATGCCATGTCTCAAATTTGCCCTCTCTAATCTTCCATTTAACATCATCCTGAGTAGATTTAAATTTTCTGCCCAGCCAGCTGACTGAGATGGTCCCACAGGGCAGTATTTACTGTCCCCTATATTGCTGTCCCTAAATCAACATTTGCTTACCAACAGTACATCAAAATATTGCTTCTGCAATTAAAACTGCCTCCCTTCTCCCCGGCCTCCTTCTGCCTACACTAACATCTCTCTGTCTGGTAGCTCCTCACAAATCACTAATCTCAACTCAGCATCTGTTAATTCAGTATTTCTCTGCAAGACCTCTCTGCTCCTTCTTGCAGCCACGTGGACAGTGCATGTCAGTTAGATCTGCTCCTTGGACAGCACTTTGAATTCTAATTTCACATTAGGTCCACGTTTTTGTGACTTGCAGATACTTACAATTTCATATCTCTACCCTTTCTGTCTATCCACATATAGTATCCACTCACATTTCATATACCAGTTACTGCAGTGCTTTTCTGCAGTCCTGGCAATTTACCTAACTTAATCCCTTCAGGTTTACTGGAAGTAAGTTTCATAGCTTTTCACTTTGGCAGTGCCACCCGTTGCTGTGCATCAGTACAAAGGCACACTTTTCTTTCTCCAGCTGTACATGCAGTGTTTTCATTTTCCAGTATTTAACAGTCGCTCCTTATCACACTGTTGATCATCCACTTGTGATATTTTTAGTAATGTTTTTTCCTCAGTGCCTTAAATGCTTGAAAAGAGCTCTCCAGAAGCATTCACAAAACTCACTTATTTCATTTCTTCATATCTCCTCCAAGTGCTCCCTGCTGCCAAGATGTCCCCAGCCCTGTTCCGTAACTGTCTCCTGTCATGTGGAACATCTCCTAATTCTCCTGTGGTTCCCCCTCTGTGCTCATCTTGTGATTTTGTCTCCTGTCCTTGGAACACAGCCCATATTATTCCATATTTGAACACAGTATTATTTATTCTGTATTTGTAGCACAGTGAAATCCTGTTCTGCGACTACTGTTGTACGCTTATATGAGGAAACATAACTATCATGGATTGATATTCAGAAAACAAATAAGGAAGGTCAAGATCTAAGGCATTCTTAAGCAGATTTCCTGTAATTAAAATGCTTACACCATCTAGGATGGCTCCTTTTGTTTCTGATATCATCAGGGAGTTGGAATAAGAATAATGTCAGATAATAGTACATAAGGAGTCTTTGAAAACTGTAACAGGGAAGCTTGATCCATGCTTTCTGTTTACTGGCATGCATTGCCAAGAAAGAGCACAGTTATGATTTCTCTATACATCAACCATATGCCAATTTGTAGTTCCAAGAGATTTAGTGAAGGCAAAATCTGACTTTGCAGCAATTGCTGCCAAAAAGATTGACTGACTTATTGTACTCCAGTGCTCTAAGAGCAAATGCAGTTTATTGCACTGAGTGACTCTATGAAACTGGCAAGGGATGCAGTCACGATGGATATCTGTCTTCATGGTCATTTAAGCTACTTTGAACCCACCTATGATCTCAGCAGACTGAAGCCATTTGTGTGACTATTAGCATGTCACAGAAAATGTATAAGGATGGTGACTTTGAAATGTACAATATCGAGGCATAATGAGCCTTTGAAGAACTCACTTTTGATGATCGAGTGATTGAGACCAGCCCATTTGTCTCCCAGTTCCCAAGAGGAAAGGTGACTGTTGTTCAACACCTGTGAATACAAATTCCCATCTCCTCTATAGCTTTTTTTGATGCCCAAAATCTCAGGATCTAGGAGGCAATTCTCTACTGTTCTTTGCTGGATGAGATGGCTGCTTCAGTTCTGTTGGGTACTGCAAATACCTGTTGATATGGTTAATTATTAAAAGATGCTTTGTTGACTGAAGTTGTTAAAAGCAGCTGCAGAGATGCCTTGTTTCATACCAAGAAGGGATCCTGACTTCTCTGCCTTCCTAGAGGTTGGGAGCAGCCACCAGGCAGAGGGATGAGCTGGCATGGGGAAAAAGAAATTCCTTCTCAAAGAAGACTATTTTCTGCGAGGCGCAGCGCTTTTGGCTGAAGGGTAACCTGAATGAAAGTTGACAACTGGGAATAGAGACCTGCTCTGTAAAAGGCAGGACTTCATGATCCCACTAAAATGGAAACTTAATGAGATTCAGGAGAGAAAAAGGTCCTTCAAGTATTCTGTCCCACGCTACCAAAAGATTTGTTTAGCAGTCCCTGGAGCAAGCATGCCAAGGCAGTCTTAAAGACAGCTGTTTCTAAACAGATGTTTTTGCTGAGATCTAAAAGGTGTTCACAAGAGTGAAGGAATGATGGCAATATATACAATAAGTAGAGTGGCAATATCACCCCATACCACCCCAGACTGAACACTACGCCTTTTGATTCTTCTTTTTATGACCTTTGCTCCATTCTACCACAGGTGAATTGTTTCATTCATCTCCACTTAGAAGGTCTATCAGAACACTTTATGTGAGTAACTATTTGTTTGAAATAAGATGTGAGTGTGTGTGTCTGCATGTGTGTGTACAGGAACGTACATGTGGATGTATGTAGCAAAGGAAGTGGAATGCAGCAGAGTGCTTTAACATGCATTAGAAGAGCTTTTCTCTTTTTTAAGAGAGATAAGATATCTTTTTTAAGATAGTTTAAGCTATCTATAGGCAGTGGAGCATTTCCTGGAGAAGGTATTCTTTTCCTGAGAGTTTCTGATGTGTTTCAGCAAAACTGAAACTCATTCTTTTACTAATGAAGAAGGAAAGAACACGGTATTTCTCACAACGCAAATAACATGGATTTTGCAATATAAAATGTCACTGATTTGCATTAGAAGTCACGGTTCAAAGGAATTGTGGTAAAATGTGTAAATCTAGAATGCTGTCTGATAAAATGAGAGCCAATTGTGCTGAAATACTTCTGGACACAATACAGCAGCAGAGATGCAATGACCCCTCCACAATGCAGCAACCCACGACAGCTATTCACAGAGAGTGGAAGAAAAGGAAAAACTCTGCTTATCCACGTCGATTTTTGATCAATCTGCACATTTATCAGCCCACATGAAAAGGATTACAAAAAAAAAAAAATTCAAATTCTTTTCTTTACTGCTGCCACAAAAAAAGATAAAGATGGTTTTGATATTGATAACTCAACAAAGGATTTTATCGTGACCAATAATTCAAGCAGGTAATATAAAGAGGCATCTTACAATTTCTATTGTTTGTTATAGGCGAACTCAAGCTCTAGTCTAAAACAATTTAAAAAATAATATGCTGTAGCTGCATACGAAATGATGCATTGACTTAGTGTGCTGCATCACTTGCTATGCAGAACAAGTTCACTGAAGCTGAGAGTGAAACTTGTTTCAACATGAAATCATCACAGCTGAAAGCAAAAGCAGCTACAGAAACCATAGACAATAAACTAAGCTAAGAAAAATAAAAAAAAAAAGAGGAAGGCAGGGAGGGTTTGGGTACAGCAGGAAGCAGGTCAGTAGGTCTTCAGAACTAGAAATGTTTTACCTGTCATCCTCTTTCCCTTCCTCAGCTTGGTCCTCTTGAGCTTTTTCATCTTGCCCTGAGCCCTTGGTTTCTTCCTTATCACCGTTCTCTGCCACCTCTTGCCCTTCCCCTTTTTCATCAGTTTCTTGCTCCTTTGCCTTTTCCTCCTCCTCCTCTTTTTCCTCCTCCTCAGGAAATATTTCATCTTGTTCATCCCCTTCCAACCCTCCCTCTTTTTTTTCCTCTATATTCCTTGTCCTTCTGAAGTCAACAAAAAAATTGAGCAAGGCATGCAAAAGGAAAAAAGAAAAGAATAAAGTAAAGTTAGGGCCACAGAGAAGAGCATGCATGGACTCAAAAGAAAGGAAACATAGAAGGAATGAAACAAAAACTGAAAGATGGAAGTAGCCACAAGGTAAGTCGTGCTGGCTAACCCTCCAGCCTGCAGCAGAGAAGCTTTACACTGGGATGTTTTCTTAGGACAGCCTCTAAGGCCCTCTTTGAATAAAAGTTGCATAGCAGTACATCTCATTTATAAAGGAACGCATAACCATTGGACAGAAACAATATCCTAACATTGCCCATACAAGCAGATGTTGAAAATATCTTATGAAATGCATTATTTCTCTCCAGAGGACAAATGTTTGGCATTGAATTTTGCTGACAGGTGCGGGTGGGTTACACCTGCTGAGAAAAATGATTTTTTGTTCGTTCTGCAGTCAAAGCTGCAGTGACAGTGCAGGAGGGGCACGCAAAGGAGATGCTTTGCTCACAGACACGCTGAGCACACCTTGCTGACAACTGATGTGGAGTTACGCCTGCAGTTGAGCTGGAGCAGGGTCTGCAGTATTAACACAGACTGCTGTAACAGTTAGCAGCTCTAGTTTAACAAGTGCATCAACATGTCTCTGGCATTGTCAGTAATTTGATGTTAAGCTTTCTTTTCAGCTATCCTAACTATTTTAAATAACTGTTAGCAGGAAGTGCAAATCCAAGCGTGTCTAATGCCTGCTGATAGCATGTGTTTGTTGCTACAACATATGCTATCGTAACTCAAAATGACAAAACTTTCCTAAAAACAAATACCATAATGAATTCAAAAAGCATGAGATGAAAAGGATATTTAAAGCGGCATTGCGTGGATTTCCTGCCAACTCCAACTTCAGCAATACATTCTTCTCAATCACAAATACTGAAGCGCTCCGTTACTGAAACCCCACAGCTGTGGCTGCCCCAGGGCTCCCTGTGCTCACCTTATTTTCTTGTTTCCCCGGGGCCGCTCTGACTGGACGGACATGTAGCTCGTGCTGCTGAAACGAGAAGCGCTGCTCGTCCGAGACACTGCCGAGACATCGCTGACATCGCTGTCTGAGGACTTATTGGAGACGTTGTCTGAGCCTCGCTGAGCGTCCCGCCCTGACCGATACTGCAAGAGGAAAGGGACAGAGATGTTGTCAGCGGCACTTCCACAGATCAGCTATGGCGATGGTCCCTGATGGTATCTAAACTTTCTGTGTCACCAGACTGCCTTAATCTTTAAAGTGAAGTTTTTAACTAGTAGAGGATACAAAACATGTCTCGGTTCATATTAATTTTATACTGCTTTGATATCCAATTCAAGTGATTAGCTCTGCGGTTTCATCCATAGGTTAACTCGTAAAAACATCCAACTCTCCAAGGGTTTCACCAACCTGAGCAAAGACGTCTGCCCCATCGCACAGTGCTCTCACCACAGCTGTTTCACCAGTGCACAACAGCACAGCGGGGACTTGGTGACGCGCCCGCGGCTGCTGTGCTCATGAAAGATTGACCAGGAAGCAGATGCGCTTCACACTGCCTACAAAAAGCGTGTCTCTTCTGGGGCCTAGCCTATTTACCAGAACTTCTGGTTGACAAATGATAGCACTTTTATTTTCTTATAAGAATAGATAGATGAGATTATACAAGTAAAAGACATCATGATGTAGCTCTGCAAAGAAACAAAACCCACGGCCTTCTGCATTGTGGGGCTGGGAAGCCCGAATGGATGCGAGTCCAAAGGGATGGGACTAGAGAGCTAGACATGATTTGCACTGATAATGTACAGATGCCTCAAATGTTCTCACTTGTGTCAGTATACTGTCACCACAAAACCAGCAGGTGACTGGCCATCAGTAGAGGCCTATGTACTATTAACCAGAGCTGTGAAGAAGTATTCGAGTTAGATTTGACCAAAATGTGGGTATTTGTTCTTGATACACCAGTTAACTCTAAAGGAATGCTAAATCTTTGACACTCTGCACTGCACGTTGTGCATATAAAATAAATAGCAGAGATTTTTCCTCTTCCTCTTCATGAGCAGAATTTCTGTGTACACAGCAATGCAGTGGGTTACTATTCATAATCTTTTCAGAAAAACAGTTCTGCGGGACAAACCGTCAATGAGCACCGAGTTGACATTGAATGAGGACGGTATGAAAAGATGTAAGGTACAGTACAGGCAGGATTTAAAGAAAAAAAAATGGGAGGAAAAACCTGCCTAATTTGTCAGTGCCTTGCTGAACTCTTGGGGAGTAGCTATGTTGGGCTCAGATCCTCTTTATAGTTTTAGAACAACTGTACTATGTGCAGTCCACAGATCGTTTGCTTCTGGTGTCTTACGAGTGATAAGGAACACTGGGAAATAATCGGAAAGACTGCAGCATTTCAGAATAGTATTTGAGTACCTGCTATACATGGATATTGCACTTGGAAATAACGAGTTATCTTGCCTGTTTTAAGACAGATAAATGAACCAAAGACAAGAAAAAATGGTTACACTGCACACCTGCTGCAGGCAATGACCAAGCACAACCTGGGCTGCACGTTTATCTAAAATTTTTAGAGTAATGCAGCTGCCTCCCTGACCCATCCTGATTTCCAGTATTGTGTTCACTCACAGACCTGTTACCCCTTTCCTCTTCAGCCCTAAGGTGTGAGAGTGCACACAGCCAGCCTTAAAGTCACAGAGGATCTCTGTGATCACGTCACTTAAATGGTGTAATGTTTATCAATTTTTTTTAATGCTATTAATATTTTTGCTTCATGAAGATGGTATTTATTTTTACTGATCTGGGAACATAAAAACAATGATTTAACAACTCTTCTGACCAACAAAGATAGAGGGATGTTAAACCAGAAAATTACTCTCTTGCAGTAATTCTTTTCAAAGAGCAACTGATCAGTTTTTTGGAGAAGATAAAACAGAGTGACTGCTGGAACGTGTCCGTACTCATGAAATAAGAGAAGATCCCAAGGTGGAAGGGATCCACAAGGTGATCCAGTCCAACTCCCGGATCCACACAGGACCACCCAAAATTCAGACTCTGTGAGTGTGCTGTCCAAACACTCCTTGAATTCTGGCAGCTCGGGGCCGTGCCCATCACCCTCTGATGAAGAACCTGTTCCTAAGACCCACCCACCAGTGGGAACCAATGGGGCCACTTCAGCCTCACCATCGCTAGTGACTCCAGGAGGCACACTATTAGCACTACAATTCTGATGTGGCTGTCCTTTGGGGAAATGAGCATAGCATCAGACGTAAATCACTGATGGAATTGTTAGCTGCATCCCAGTTAAGGGACAGATAATTACCTGTGGTCACCACAGAATGACAGATCTCAACCCGCAGATCCCTCGCTGAGCTCCCCACACAGTCAGTGGGAATGAGCCTTTCCAAATTAAATACTTATAAGCAACAAAGCCACAAAGCACTGCACAGAGCCCGTCTGCAGCATGCTCACAGGGTCTAAAACCTGTGGTTTTGGTTTTGTCTGCTCCATTTCTACACCTGGAAAAATAATTTTCCAGTTCTTAAAAATAATTTTTGGTAGAAATGTACTGTACATAACACATCAGACATTTTCATAAATAAAACAATTGTACTTTGATTCTTTAAGAAGACAGCACAGTAGCAATAACCTAGCAATAGACATTTAAGAATTGCTCTGGCAACAAAAGCAAATTAAAAGCAAGTAATTCTGGAAATATAAGGGGGAAAATGATTACCAGATTTTACCTTGCCTCTTTTTTCTCTGTTGTATGTAAAAGTACCTCACACAAAGTATTTTAGGTTGGGTCAGAGAGCACAGAAATATTATGTGGCCCTTTACCATTTTTGGATGCTTTAGATTTTAAATTTTGAAATTAACTCCATCTTTTCATACTCGTGTCTTAAATACAAAATATTTATTTCTGAAAGCCCCGTGAAATATTTACACATTCTCTTAGTAACAGTCCCACAACTGTTAATAGTCTGCACAGCAAAATCTAGAAAATGAAACTAAATTGCGTACCTTGCCAGATATCTCAATAAAACAAATCTCTCCAACTCATCCATCAACTCTATACCAAATTGTTTTACTGGTTTCTAACCCCAACAGTGTACTTTTGACCTTATATATAACTTGATATAGCTAAAAACCAGATTATAATTTTAAGTGTATTACATGTTAGAGTTTCACTACCTGCAGTATAAAAGGCAAAAGGAAACACTGCTTGTCTGATAGAATATTATGGTATTTCAGTTTTATGTTTGTTTGTGAAACTGCAGTTCAATAATAAGGCAGTTCCCAAAGTGCTGCTCTGCTCTCTGCCTCAAAAGTAAAATGGCATTTATGTTGTGCGAATATTGATTTTTATGAACTGTCCAGTTCATTGACTGTAAAATGCAACTTTTTTTGCACAGTCTTACACAACCCTTTCTTCGGTTACTGTGTGGCTAAAGTTGCCCAAAGGCATTACAACTTCAGACATTTCATTCGTTTCCTTGGTCTCATTCCACTGAGTTTCAACTTATTTATTTGTTTATGCTGAATGTCACCTACTGTACGAGACCAACTGTTAGACTGCAAAGGTCATTCATTATTAATCAAGTGCCATCCACTCACTGTATCTGAGACACAGCTGCCGTGTCCCCTCCTGCTGCCCTGCTTTCCCTGCATCTTGCTGCAGCAGCCAGCAGGTTGGGAACAACCACAGGGCCACTGCTGTCCCCATAGAATCACCAAATCATTAAGATTGGAAAAGATCACTAAGATCATCTATTCCAACTGTCAACTCGTGGCCACCATGCCCACTAACCCATGTCCTCATGGCTAGCTGCTGGCTGCAGCAGGACCCAGGCTGGATCCTCAGACCCAACAACTCCCCTCCACATTTTGGTTTCCATCAGAAGAAACCACAGGCATGGAGACAGCAAGGGAATCCAGAACCATAGAATGGCTTGGGTTGGAAGGACCACGAGGATCATCAAGCTCCAATCCCCCTGCTGCATGCAGGACCACCAACCGCTATACCTAATACTAGAACCTCATGTGCTTCCCACTCTTTGGACCATCATGAGGGCTACTCTGTAGGGAAGCACACCTCCCTACTGTGCAAGACAATTAAACACTGTTTCTTTTTATTATTATTATTATCATTACTATTATTTTAACAACAGCTGTTGCAGGAGGAAAATTATGTCCTGACTTTCCTCTTGATGGAAATGTATGTCTATCTTACTTCAATTGTGACTCACATAATGCAGCGCAGACACCAGACTTTATGACCCATAGTGCAGTAAAACTTCCCCGCCTCTTGCAGTTGTTTCAATAGCGGACAGTGTGTTGCAAGCAGAGGGCTTGATGAAAATGCACTCTGGCATTTTTAATAGTAAGATGATTTTGTCTTTTTTTTTGTGTGTTGAAGAAAAGGATAAACTTCATGGGTACAGAATCTAGCAAATAAGTTTGAGAGTTACTTAAAATCCTTTCCTCTGTAGTAATAAAATCAGCAGTTGGAACCAGTAACAAAGAGACATGTTTGGTGTTTGCGCCAATACTTTGTGACTGCAATGGATTATTTTCCTGTAGCGATGAATTCAAGATTGTTAAAGTTGAGAAACAAATACCTGTTCTGCCTCCTAATGCAATAACCCCTGCAGGGCTCCCATCCTCCCGCTCTATGGCTGCAGGTCACATTGAGCTACAACTGCTTTCACAGATTCCTGAAAGAAACTACTTTGAAACTTCTAATTCAAAAGGAGTTTGTAAGTTTCCCATTCCTTTAGCCTATTGTTACCAGTCTTCCATTCTGTACTATATACTCATGCAGTATCCAGGCAATTGAAATTGTTGGTCATTTCCACCACTCTTTCTATTTTATAATCGTTTTTGGTTTTTTTTCTTTCTTTCTTTATAGTCTACTCATCAGCTTTTATTTGCTAGCACTTACATAGGAACATACAAATCTGCTCTATGCTTTTCTGATCAAAATGTTGGGAAGGCATTTCAGACAATTGTCTATTGTGCTACAAGAAGATGAAAGAACCGCTCTGGATTGTTTCAATAGCTCTTTGCCTCGATGACAAAAGCTTTTGAGAAGCCAGAGCACAGCAACTGTGTGAAATGTTCCGTAATTTTTACTGGAGCTACTGGTTCAAGCTCACAGCCTTGAAAGGCACTGCAAATTTTAGTTACTGTAGATCATTTGAAGGAATGCTATTAGACTGTTTTAAAATCATTTGCTGATCGCTGTTCAATGAAGCACACCATTTACAATGAAACGGAACACTTACTTATATATTTAACAGTACATTTATATAAAGTAAAAGATTCTAAGTAATTTTCACAAAGTGCTGGATACAAATGAGTATGTAGCATGAACATGTATTTCTGTGTGTCTGGCACACACGTACACCCAAGATGAGGGCTGTGCTGAAGGCTCAGCAGGCAGTTCTCACACCTGGCAGCATTGCCAGGCCTTGGGCAGCAGGCAGTGTGCAACCTCCACTAGCCCCACTGGAGCTGTGCTGCACGCAGCAGCCCTTGGGCCCTCTGCAGAGTTAAAGACTGACCTAGGATTGCAATTCCTGCACTGCTCTGATATTAGGTATATAGCAAGCTCAGCAGTTGTCTTGGGCTCCACCATAAGGAGCTGAAACCAGTTCTAGCTCAGACCCATTTCTGCCTCCCTCCTTGTCCTAGATCCCAGCCTTCTTGCCCTTTTTTTATTCCTAATTCTTGGATCCTGCTCTCCCAGCCCTACATTTCTGGCACTGTTCCAACCCTGCCTCCCCTTCAGTCAGTTCTTGCCTTGCATTAGGGTCCGTTTGGTCCCCTGACTCTGGCTCAACTGTGTCTCTTCACATTCTTGCAGTACCAAAAAAGAGAGACCAGAGCCACACAAGGTGTCACCATTCCTGAGCAATATACTGTTGGGCAAGCAAGCTCAGCTAGATGCACAGGAGTGCCCTGGGGAGGCACTGATCTACAGCCCCCTGTGCTCCCATTCCTCAGCTAACATGACTGGGATTGAGTGTGCCCTCAGCAAGTTTGCAGGTGACACCAAGCTGTGTGGTGCAAACAACATGCCTGAAGGATGGGATGCCATCCAGAGAGACCCATACAGGCTTCAGCAGCAGGCCCAGGAGAACCTCATGAGGTTCAACAAAGTCATGTGCAAGGTCTTGCACCTGGGAAGTCAGTATAAGCTGCAGGATGTAAGGATGGAGCACAGCCCTGCTGAAAAGGATCTGGGGGTACTGCTGGATGGTAAACTGAACAGGAGCCAAAAGTGTGCCCCACAGCCCAGAACACCAACCATATCATGGGCTGCATCAGAAGAAGCGTGACCAGCATGTCAAGGGAGGTGATCCTGCCCCTATACTCTGTGCTGGCGAGGCCACAACTGGAGAACTGCATCTAGTTGTGGAGTCCTCAGTGCAGGAGAGACATGGACCTGTTGGAGCGTGTCCAGAGGAAGGCCACAGAAATGATCCAAGGGATGGAACACATCTCCTACAAGGGCAGGCTGAGAGAGCTGGGGCTGTTCATCCTGGAGAAGGCTCAGAGGAGACCTGATAGTGGCCTTTCAGTATTTAAAGGGGGGGCTATAAGAAAGAAGGGGACAGACACTTCAACAGGATCTGTGGTGATAGGACAATCTATTGTTACCAGTCTTCCACTCTGGACTATACACTCATGCAGTTCCTAGGCAATTGAAACCGTCAGTCATTTACACAACTTTCTGTTCATTGCAGAGGAGTTGAACCAGATGACCTTCAGTGGTCCCTTCCAACTCTAACAATTCTACAATCAATTTTTCTTCATTTTTTGGAACATTTCAGTCTACTCCTTCCTTTACTCAGATGAATTGACTATAATCTGATCTGCAAAGCTCACCTCTTAAACCAGCTTAATCTGTTCTCCATAAAGTTAGGCCATTAATTGCAATGCAGTGGTAAAAACCAACGTCTATATTTCTAGCTAACAAATGGAAAACTAGTATTTCAAAAGTTCTCATTACTCTCCCTTACTGATTTGGTGTACTCTGTTTACTTATTTCACTAACCCATGTGCATTTATTGCACTCTTAAAAAGGAGGTCTTAAAACCTAGATACCTAAGGATCTTGAGAACCTGATTTCACTACAGGGGCTAAGCTATGTTGCAAACCACATCCTTCTGCCAAATGAGTAAATGAAAACTGAACAATGAAACAAATAAAGTTGAGAGGTGGGCCACTGCAGAAAAAAGAAAAAAGAAAAAAAGAAAAAAAGAAAAAGAAGGTAGCCTAGGTTGTATTAACTGGAGTATAACTGAAGAATAATCAGTAGATCAAGGGGAGTGTTGTTTACTCAGC
Organism: Gallus gallus; assembly: GCF_016699485.2. Taxonomy (NCBI): domain Eukaryota; kingdom Metazoa; phylum Chordata; class Aves; order Galliformes; family Phasianidae; genus Gallus; species Gallus gallus. Next base: position 129,420,944 of record NC_052533.1, on the reverse strand, counting down.
ACTCATTAGACCATGCCTAGAACATTACATCTACTACTGAGATGCCATTTACAAGACATGGATAACTGTCTCAAACTGCAACAGAAGAGGCTTAGATTGGACATTGGGAAAAATTGCTTAAGGAAAAGTTAGTCAAGCATTGGAATGGGCTTCCCAGGGAAGTGGTGGGGTCCCTGTCCCAGGAGATGTGTGGACGTGGCACCGAGGGACATGCTTTTGTGATGGGACTCGGTAGGTCAACCTTATGGCTGGACATTTCTTGAGGTTCCCTCAAACCCAAGTGACCCTGTCATCCTTGGGGCCAACAGGATCCTGAAGCTGAAGAAGAAACTGCAAGGGCAGCAGTAACACAGAAACCACCAGTGGATCACTGCCCAAGAAAAACTGAAACTCTAGATGGAGGTAATATGAAAGTAAGACAAAAGCAAAAAAAATTGCCTGATTCACATATTCTGACATGTGGTGCATTTTTTTTAAAGAAATTCCTCAGTGTACAGTATAAAATAAATACAGTAGAACAGTAGAACATTAAGAAGTACTTACAGGACCTGCAAATATTTGTAAATTTAAAAGCAGTAAGGCAAATCTTACAAGTATTTGGGCCCTTTGGTGAGCTTGAGTATTAACTTGCCTATAAAACTTAAATTCCTTTTCTGTCTTCAAAGATCTGTTCCTGCAGACAGAAAAATTAAGCAGTCGTTCATTCTTACACTCTTTTTCATGCAATATGATGTTAGGAAGATCAAGACAAATTCTAATATTAGCTGCACTGATAACTGCTCTGAAATTAAGAACATCTTGATCTCTACTGATACAGAGATCATTCACAAAGACAGCTGCATCCAGTCTAGGGAATTAAGTGTTCTTAATGTTACTTTAAGTCAGGATGACATTTTATTAATTTTGAAAGAAGGTACTGAAAACGTTCAGCTGGGATGTATGAAGTTATCATATTATTGCAAAGACACTTTTAAAAATAGCATCTTGATGAAAAATACAATGGGTTAAAATACTTTTTTTAGGGTAAAAATAAGTAAAGCAACATTAACAATTTTAAGTATCATTAAAAACTCAAAAGGCAATTCTAGATAAGTTATCCACTGGTGTGAAAATCAAAGGCTTATAATAGTCAAGCAAGTATTACATATTTCATAGAATCATTAAGGTTTGAAAAGATCCCAAATCATCTAGTCCACCTACCACCAATACTGCCCACTAACCATGTCCCTGTAGGACCTGCTCAGGCCGCTGCTGCTCCAGCCCCCTACACATGGGGCATTACAGGGGTAACAAAAGACCTGCCGCTTGCTCTAAAGCTGTCCCAGCTCTGTGCAGGGGTCAAAGCTCACACAGCGATGGGAAGTGTTGGAAAAGGGAGCAGCATCCCTTCTTCACAGCCCAAATGCCAGCTCCTACACCTCCTTACAAAGCTTTGTATCCTATTTTCCTTTCCCACTATCCACTCTAACTCCTCCAAAGTTCAATCCAGCGCCACCTAAGCATGGCTGTGCTCTTCTTACCTGGCAGCACTTGCCCACCATGACGTTTTGTTGCCCAAAAGCCCACTGCAAAGTGCTTTACATGTGTTGTCTCCACCTGTAGTCTGCTGTGGTTCTCCTCAATGGGGGAAAACTGAGTTTCCCACTGCTTTCCATCTGTTTGGTTTTACCAGGGGTTTTCACAACTCTCATATTTCTTGCAACAAATATTCTCCTTCACATGAACACAGTAGAAGATCCTAAAAAGAGGAACCTCATCAAAAACTACTTTGAAGTTACAATTCACAGACAGCTTCAACTTCAAATCATCAAGCTATATTGGAACATGACTCAATGATATGTCAAGCCATAATAACAGGTTACCAGCATCGGTCAGCATCCTTGGGTAGTATGCCCAACATACTCTATATAAGTAAATACATATTAAGTATTTTATGTTATTTATCAAGAAAGACGACTGAGATTTTTATGAAGAATTTTGAATGGATGTTAACGTAAGATGACCTTTTCCACGTTCCTAGCTGATTCTGACAGATTAAACCTGCCTTAACAAGGCAAACCACAGAATGCTCTCAAGTACCCAGAATATTTCTAAATATTTTTGAAGAAAAGCAAAGATCTTGACTAAATGAGTCTATCTAATATGAAAGTAAATAAATAAGAGCTTCAGAAGAAGAATCCTTTAACTAGAACTAAGGGTGAAAGGTTGTGCAACAGTCATCCTTTTCTGACATGAAAAAAATCAGAAAATCAGGAAAAATGGAAACTAAAACAAGTATGTCTAAGATTTACTTGAAACAATTGTTATCCAAATTGCCTTTCATATTTCTGACCTCCTGATTTTTTGACTGCTGTTTAAAACAGCGTAGAGTCAGTCACCAAGTTTCACTTTAGAGGAACAGGCTCAGAGTCTGGCTTTGTGACTGTGGGTAATCAACTCTTGATGTAATACTTCCTCTCAAAGTTCCCAGCATCATTTTAATTCCTACATGTTAAATTTGGACCATCTTATACAGAAGGAGGAAAAATATTTCTAATGGAGATCACCAGTTCTCCAGTATTCCATAACACTGTGCCAAGATTCACGATCATGGACATTGTCAACTGTAAAAAAACTGAGTTATTCCACTCGTGGTGATTACACAAAAGTAGCCGTCCATGGCTCCAGAATCTACTGTCCAATTCCATGTATCTCCAGCACTTTGTATCTTCTAGTGAACTCCAGCATGTTTGTTAGGACTAACTGGCAAACCTGCCCATGGTTAACTCATTTGTTCAGTGGGTTCCGTTTCAGTGCTAACTCCTGCTTCTGGTTCTTCCTGTTCTTTTAACTCCAGCAAATCCTATTTACGTGAGATAGACAGAATCAAAGTGTATTTCCTGTATTTGCTTCTGTTCCTCAAGTAGTTCATACACCATTTGTGTCATCACTGCCCTTGCATTTCCTGGTGCTGCCATCCAGGTAGCAGTTTAATTTTTAAAGAGGATAACAAGGCAGGTCTCCTCTTTGGTTTAAGAAGTCCTCATGTGTCTGGTTGTTCTACCTAACTTCAGCTTCTCCAAGATGTTCCTTTGCAAACTCAAGTCATGAAGTCAAACAATATGCATTTTAAAGAGTTCTCACTTAACATTTCCATTATTTATTTTCAGTGTTGTGCCTCTCATAAAAAACAAGCAAATAAAGAGGATGGAAAGGCAACTATTTTTTCTTATTTTACCCCAGAAGTCTGCTAAGTATTTCAACAAACCTGATGGTTTGAGAACAAGAGCATAGCATTGCGCCTTTAGCAGAACTTTCTCTATGTAACTTTTAAATATGACTTTCACCAAATTTGTCCTGGGACACAGCATTGAAGGAATTCATGCTGAAGGGAACAGCTGGATTGACACATGGGCCATCTGGTGAGCGCTTATTCCTGTAAGCAGAAGTGCCTAAGGACCATGAGTTACACAATTGCTCAAGAATAGGATATAAATGTACCTTTGTATGACTTGCCTTTATAAGTCCTTAAATAAACAGAAATCAAAGAGAATAGCCTCAAAAATCATGTATGAGTAGAGGGAAGATCCTATAACTTTTTCTTAACCTTGTGTTTTCCCTGATCCTCAGAATACATTTTGAAAAAGTCAAGTACAGCAATAAATGCATAAGCTCAGCCAATCATTTGTCTAGCTGAAAGAGAAACAGATCTACAGGATGTAGATAGCACTATCTCCTTATCTCCCTGTCAACAAGTTAAACTGCTTAGAGAACATTACTTTTCTCTAAAATGTATTTCCTCAGCACCTCCATCCCTGTTGTTTTGGGAGACTGGGAATAAAAGGCTGCAGGGAGATCATGAGCATGCAGACTGCTCCTGGAAAATAAAAAACCTGAGCTCTCTTTTTTCGTCTTGTTTCATTATACTTCAGTTCACGAAGATGGAGTAATTAAAACATATATATCACTAATGTCTTTCATATAACTTCCTAAATTTTATAATTATTTAGCTCTTTGCTTGCTTGTAAAGCCAATTTGAATTCACTTTCACATAAAATACTCCACATCTACCCCCATTAACTACAACTTCAGCTTTACCACATAATACTCTTTAGCAGCAGGACACTCATATGGAACGCTTCCAGAAAACAAAGAAAAAATAATTCAACTGAAACTGCACAGGGAATGTAAATCATTTCACAAAGCAGTTACCTATGTGGGAACTGTTCTTGGGGTCAGTAGCTTCTTCTAAACATTTCTGAAGATCTCTGATATGAATGAATTTTAATAACCCTGAAAGTTCTTTTGATTTTACAGATGCTTTTTCTTAGCATAGCATTAGCATTTCTAAATTCATGTGACTGCAAACCGGTTTAGAAGCAGAAAAGCAAACATTTCTATCACTTCCTCGTAAAAAACATGCAAGCTACTTCTTTAGAATTCTTGAAACTAAAACTCAGCCTGTTTACCAGAAATGAATTGACGTTATCTTCTCTTACACATAGAAAATCTTGTGTTTTCAATTTTGTTTTTAGAAAATCATATGCAAGCTAAGTAACGTGCAGATACTAATAATTAGCTACTTGCTTCAGATTGAACTGCAGAAGTACGCAGATCACTGGAATTGTTTTTCACCTGATGTCATCTGTCATTCTAGGAAGAAAAGAAACAGGGTGATGCATCCTGGTTTTGTAAAATTTAATAGATTCTAGATACTGTATGGAAGGAAGCTAATGGAAATTCTTTTAAAGACTTGACATAGTTTGATGGCAAAAGATATACCAAAAGATATACATGACAAAACTGTTGCCTATATGATAGATGGCATTTTTTCTCAGCATAAACTGGCTCTGGAGGAAACACGATTTCCAAATGGCTTTTCAGATATGATACTCAAACTTACTAAATGAAAATTAACATATTCAAGGCAAAGGTTTGGGAAAAAATATTCTTTTAAGGGAAAATATTAGGTTCCATTTATGTAGATCTTAATTTAACTTCATTTGATACTTTTATCTTAAGTTTGATGTTATACTTTCTGAGAGTACTACTAGTAAAATAAGTTTGATGCAATAATGTAACTTTTACAGTTTAGTTTACACTGCAATAAAAAAAGAATGGGGTTCAGAAGTAGGGCTTGAATTTTCAGAATGGCTTTTTTCTTTCTTTTTCTTTACTTCCCTGTTATTATTCACCAATTCCAGACTGCCACTGAAATTACTGGTAAAGCAATGACTTCCATCTGTAGGAGCAGGATAATATTATTTCTTATTCATCACTATAGACAATATTCTATTTTCTAACACTAAATCAATATTAATGCCTGTAAACTTAGACTTTACTTCCAAATGTAAGTAAGTCAGAACTAATGAATTTTAGAATGGCCTCAGAGGTAATTCTGTCCTTCAGTAACATTTTCACCAAAAGTTTTGCTGAAGGCACTGAGTCTTTACAAAAGAAACAATTCCCAACTCTCCAAGCCCCCAAGGTGCTGACCCTACTTCGATTAACTCCATTGTCTGCTTTTACAGAAGAACATCAGTGTGCTTCATATGCACCTAAATTCTTCACCTGTACTACCTGCAATATGGATGCTTGCAGTCACAAAGTCGCTAAAACAAACTGCAAGAGGTTATGTACTTAAGATACTTCAGAAAAAGAATTAAAAAACTGCAATACATTGGGCAAATCCCATAGAGATTTCCCAAGCATTTTTCTTGCATGGTGATAGATGGCAAAAAATCTTCAAACCCAAAAATCTGAACTTTGGGCTAAGGTCGGTAAACTGGCAAAATTACCACTGATTTCTCTGGAGCTGCTGTCAAAGAAGAACAACCCTGGTAATACAAATAAGCACTAGATCAAAGCAAGGCAAAGCAATCACCAAAGCAAACTCTGGGTGAACCCCCTCCTGAGGTATGTCAGGAGCAGCTGGAGCTGCTGCCGATGGTGGCCATGCAGGAACAGCTCCAGGAGCTGTTGCAGCGCAGGGAAGTCGGGGTGGGAGGTGATGGGGCAGCCAGCGCTCTCCTGCCCTGTGCATGGAGGACAACCCTGGTGCAGGCAGTGGCTGTGGTCTCTGAACCACCCCTGCGAGGCAGGAAGGTCCTGCTTTTTCCTCATTTCGAATCCTGGGCAGTTAAGCAGGCTCCATGCCAGCACTGCACTGGGACTCCAGCTCCATCCATTCCAACTGAATGAAATGCTTTCCTTGTTTCTTCAAGGTCAGTAGCCGAGCAATGGATTTAGCAAACATGTTCCTGGCTGAGCTAGAACAATGGCTCTGCCCATGTCATCTTCCAAATGTGAATCACTGACTATTCTGCCTGGCACAGACTTAAGGAGCAGAAACTGATGCTAGGTGTGATGCGTATTATCATGGAATATTATTCTAATTGTTTGGGGCTTCCTGCCTATTGCAGCAATTCAATTAACTTCCCATATCCCTCATTTTTGAATGTTACTACAGCATTTAGTATGTATTTCCCAGTTAATTTGCTTTCTTGTCTTCTCTGAATCTTCTCATCTATTATCTGCATAACATCAGCTCCAATACATATTAAAGAATTAACTCAAAACACAATCACACTCCTTGGTACATGAATTGTCATTCAGTTCAATTGCATCTAAGAACTTTACTGCTTAAATTGAGGGGAAAAAAAAACATAAACAGAAATAATTGAGTTTACTATGAAAAGATAACTGCTCAGGACCCAAAGAGACAATCAGTTTAGCAATTCATGGACCTATATCAAACAGTTCTCTGAGGAAAACATCTTCTATTACAAAAAGGATAAAAGGATTCAAGATAAAATGCAGTGATTACTCTCATTGGAAATTGGTCAGGACAGCATTCAAGTGATTTTTAAATGTGATTTTTAATGGAATAGCTACAACTGCTTTATTGAAGCTGGCTTTTGGTGGAAATCTGTTAATATGCATTTTGATAAATACTTCATATATGTTTCAGGACGTTTTTTTTTTTCTCTTTGAGATTCATCCTAACATTACAGTATACATTACATACCTTTTATTATGTATTTAACCTCTGTTATCCAGATATACAATAAGCTTACACAAAAATTCTGAAAATGGCTGACAGCACACAGCAACAGCAGACAGCTCGAGGCAGTCAGTACTGGTTTCACCTGTTTCTATTTCAGCCATTATCATGATAACTGAATGCAGTATTTGTGTTGACTGTGGTATAACATTTCAGACTACCCTAAACCTCTGCTAGAGACTCAATATGCAAAAAATAAATTAGAAAAGCATCCAAATGAAAATAAATTAAAAGGGAGCTTGAACTAAATGAAGGACAAACATGGCAGCTTGGCACCAGTATGCAATAGAAATCATTTCTCAGATTTTGGATATCATTAATGAAGAAATTGCTGGAAATTTCACCAATCCGCATCTACAGTCAAAGTCACTGAACTGCTTTTAACTCACCAAAATACAGGAGTGCAATAAAAATATCAATGAAACGAGATGTTTCCCACATCAGCAGGTCTATACAGATCAAGTCTGGGATTCTGAATTTATTTAATCTACATGGCTTTTTAAGTCTTGTATTTAAACTTAAAATCCTATATTTCTAGGAACAAGGACTACTGCGTCAGCAGTTTATTCTATAAATATTTTAAATATTTAAAATACAATAACATACTTGATTGAAACTATAACTCCTATCAGCACTACAAGACAGAGAGATTCTCTATCTTGTTTAGTAGAAATCCTCACAGATCACAAAAGATCACGAGCTATCAATCAGGTAACCTGACTGCCACAGCCACTCACTGCACTTTTTGGAGGAAAAAGGCAGCTCTTGGGCAATTGTGCACGTTGTGACCAGCCTGGGAGCTAAGGAGGCCTGCTTCAGACTCAACCCTTCCACCTGTCAGGATGCAGGTCCTGCTTTTTGCACATTCCCACACCCAGGCAGTCCATAAGGATGACCCATCCCATTCCATAGCCATCTCATCTCCTTTTCCCTCACATCTTTCTCCATAAACTTTATTTATTATTATGAGGAGAACACATGCTTCTTTGTCACAGGTGAATTTGTCTTGGTCTTGCTAAGGCCTGAGAAGGTCACAAAGGAGCATTCTGCCCTGTCCAGTACTACTCTCGTACACTAGACACAGAATTATGCTTATATATTTATGATGTACAGTATCTGGAAAATCTAAATCTTGAATCATGATTATCGATTAAAAGGTACCACAGAATTACAGGCAGCTCACGATGTAGAAGTTTCAGTCTTACAATCAATATGAATCGTTAAAGCTGAAGTTGAAAATTTCTCCTTAGTGTTTTCTGTTACTCCTTGTTTGATGTTCTCTTTTCTACATTTGGCTAAATAATCTCTTCACCTGTTTGCTAAAAATTCAGATTTTATCTTGTCTTTGCTGTTTATACCCCAACTTTATTTCTTGTTGCTTTCGTATATTAAATCCTTAATTGATATACTAATTACTATGTTATATAACTGGATTTCTCTATGCCTATTTGTAGGTCGTTGTCTTCTCCCAGTAAAACAAATAAAATGAGCCTCATACTTTTAGATTTAAATGTGTCATCTAGTTGCCAGTCTCTGTTTTACATCTCATAGTAAAGAAAACAACCACATTTCATTATTCTATTCTAACTCCTATATAAACAACCTCCTTTAGTCTGACATGCAATATTTTCAATTACTGATATCCCTTGGAGAGGCTAATAGGGCTTCAGCTGATGGAGGTCTCACTTCATCTACACCAAGTTCATACTGATTGCAAACTATCTTCTCACTTTTTGCTCTGTAACAACAAAATTCTTCAGCTTTCCCCAGTAAACCCACCAATCATATCCCTACTCATGGCAGCAAGCAGACAGGGACAGTATGACTACTTCCACCTTTTTCCTTTCAGTTGTCAGCAGGGATTCATGAACCTGAGCAGTGATGGGAACGGCCAGGGGCAGGAGTTACCAACTATAGCACCATCAATTGATTTGCTTGCCAGGAGAGCTAATGGCAGCAGTACCAAGCCAAAAGAAAGACAGAGAAGTTGTAAGACGCAGTTTGGGAATCAACTTCAAAAGCCAGCTAAACCAAAGGTGACCAAAGCAAACCTAGAATACTGCTGGCTCAGCTTCTCTGGGTGCTGATCTTGGCTCTTCCCTCTACTCAGCATTTCATCTTGCTGGAACACATAAGAAATAGGCAGCCTAGTTTTTATGCAAAAGAATAAACTAGCCCTAGAAATATTCTTGAGGAAAATTACATACATCAGGCTAATGTTGCAGAATCATAGTATGGCAAACAGCTATACTTTTCCCTAGTATAAAGCTCTTGTGCTCCAGTGTTTTTTTTCTGTGTCACCAGAACCCAGGTTTTCCTGAATGTTAACTTCCACCAACCCTAAAATTCAGACTTCAGTATCTATTCCTGTACAACTCTACTAGTACTCAATACTTAGAACAACCATTTGTTCTAATACCAAAAATACCTTCCTGTTATCATAGAATCATAGGATGGCCTGGGTTGAAAAGGACCACAATGATCATCCAGTTTCAATCCCCCTGCTATGTGCAGGGTTGCCAACCACCAGACCAGGCTGCCAGAGCCACATCCAGCCTGGCCTTGAATGTCTCCAGGGATGGGGCATCCACAGCCTCCTTGGGCAACCTGTTCCAGTGCATCACCACCCTCTAAGTGAAAAACTTCCTCCTGCTATCTAACCAAAACCTCCCCTGTCTCAGTTTAAAACCATTCCTCCTTGTCCTCTCACTATCCACCCTTGTAAACAGTCATACCCCCTCCTATTAATACTCTCCCTTCCAATATTGGAAGGCCACAATGAGGTCTCTCTGGAGCCTTCTCTTCCCCCAAGATAAACAAGCCCAGTTCCCTCAACCCTTCTTCATAGAAAAAATCCTATCCTTTATACACCTACTATGTTTCTTCTCATGCTTCCCCAGTATAGTATATAGAAACAGTAAGTATGTTTCTATGAAAATCAAGTATGTTTTTTGCTTTCCTTACATCTGTCCCAAAATCAGACCAAAGCAACTTTTCCAAGCAAGAAAAGTACTCTTACACAGTGTGTGTATGACCTGCTAAACTCATGCACTCAAAACACTACGGAAGCAGAATACTTAGTTTTCAAAAAACTGATGAGCCATGTATGCCAATAATAAAAATACAATCTGCAATTACATCAGACACAAGAAAAAAAAAACACAAAGGAAGGTCAGTTTCTTATTTTAACTGCTTCTAAGGACACACATCAGAATAAACTTTTCTCATCAGCTTCTTAGTGTATGACTGCGCATCACACCAGCACATGAAGCTTCCTGTACTGCCTTCCAGAGGTAGAACAAAACCACATAACTATTTTAATATTGTCCTAATTCTGCTACTAGATCTTCTGCTTTCTCAGCAAGGAGGGGTGTTTCTTTCTTAATGTAATTATTAGGGACACTCAGTTACTGTTTATTTCCATTTAAAGAAAGACATAGAACAGGAATATAAAATAAAATTCTATTTGCTAGCTGTCCTGAATGTCACCTAATGCTTTGTTATTGACATTCTTCTCAGGCATGACACACTTGACAACCTGCTGTGCCAGCAGACAGTACAAAAATGTCAAAGTCACTGTACAGTGTATTGAACATGAGATTTCACTCAGCATTTTTACATATGTGCTTTAGTTCAAAATTCCAGGAGAATTTTTATAGACGTTAGGTAGATAAATTGTACTTACTCATTGTCAGTCTCCAATGATATAAACGCTCAATTAAGGAAACTGAAGCAGCGATAGTGAAAAAATGAAGACAGATCTCTCATACAGCAAATGAGAGTTATGGTTCTGATATGGCTTAAAAACTAGAATTTTAAGGATACCTTTTGAATTAGTACATATAGGTGAACAATCCGTGTTCCATGAGTTCAGAGATAGAATAAATAACTCATTTCCAAATACTGAAACTACACTTTGGCAGGAGAGTAAATTAATTGTTTATTTCTGGAGACAAATGGTTTGATGTGTGCAATAAATAAACCACCATTTTCATAAAAGAAATCCATTTAAATTTTCCTCTTTAATACATTCCAATAATATTGAAGGTAAATTTTTAATAAAAAATGGTAGAAAATGTATAGTGAGACTCAATAATATGCTGTGGGTGAAATGATAAAATAAGGGTAGGAAATATTCCATTAAGTAATTATATTCTATTCAGCTTCCTCACGTCAGAGCCCATTTATTCTCTTTACTCCATACCAGTTCTACTTCTGACTCAAATTTCAGTCAAGCAATGAGGGAGCAGGGAAATTAGCAGAGTAAGTCTGATTATACATACAATACACAGATTCATATTTTTACGGTACATACAATCATAACACTCACGAGGTCTGCTCGCAGTACCTCGCTCACCTGAAAGAGGCAACACTTTTCAAAGCAGACAATATAGACACATGTGAAAATAATTTTGTCATGTCAACACAAAGCAAGCATCTGGACATGTCAGTATTCCAAGCCCCTCCCCTATGTATTAGTCAAAAATCATGTCTTCTGTACTGAAAAACTGAGGGGAAAATATGCAAAAAAAAATCATGCAGCACGTCTATAGAGTTAAAATGTTTCAGAGGTGGCTTTTTGTTTTGCTTCGTCAATTCCATTTACATTAATAGCTTTTTTTCCATTTTGTCAGGGGTTTTGAAAAAAACTTCCTCTATTTTCACAAAAATGAAACCCGTGTTTTTTCAAAAGGAATTATCTTGAGTAAATTAGTCTACATTATTTGGAAAACGAATAATAATTAACAGATTTAATGATATTTTGCCTTCAAATATTAAAAAGCTCACTTTAAAATAACAGCTGATCCTTTAAGGAAAGGAATGATATCTGGAAATGAAGACTAAAAGAGGTTTCTCTTCCTCAAACAGCTTTTGTAGGTCAGAAGTCTCGTGTTTCTCACTTATAATCTGACCTCAATTAATGAAGTATTTTAGAGGACACTAAATTATTTTTGCATAATGGAATTTAAATTGAAAATATCTTGATTATTTTAATTAACACAATGTATATGACATGACCCTGTTCCAGATAGCAGGAAATTTTAGGTAATATATTTGGGGCTGTACTACGACATAACAATTCAGAGTTTTGGCACATTGCCACAGTCGGGATACAAGACTGTGTTGATGTACAGAGCACCTTTTCAGTAGCTGAACTACCATTATTAAATGAAGTAACACTGTAACTTCCCATTTTCAATAGACCGATATAACCTTGTGTTCACCTATATGAATGCCATGGGCAGGTTTCAATAAATCACTACATGTACCACTTAATAAACCACTTTCTTCCCTTTGAAGATTTCTCTTTGAGCTCTTAAATCGTGACCCTACTGTTCATTCCAATAGGTAATTACACTGCCATTTTTATTTGATTTAACTAATCCTTCTTAAATTTTAATAATCAAGAACATTCTGCATTAAGAGTGTTGCTGCACTCATGCAATCATTTTATTACAGACAGGAAAGAATCTTCTACTGAAGAAATTACCTCCCATTCATCTATTACTTTCTAAAAGGGATATTTAACATATTTTGTTGCTTTTCAAAACAAAACTCCCTTGCCTTAGAATGATAATCTTGTTCCAGCCTGGAATCTGATCCTGCTACCTGTTTGTACTTGCTCATTTTCATTTGTCGGTTTCTCTCTTCTATATCCATCGAACCTGTTAAGTTAAAAATAAAACAAGAAAAGAAAATAAATACAGTGGTCTCCAATACCAGAATCAACATTATTCTCATAAAATTATTAACAGAGATAAAATCTGATTTACTTAAATTACGACATATATGATTTTACTTTCTGAATTACAATTTTTGAAGAAAACCAAAAAGTTGTAAGAGAAGGAAAACTGTAGATGAGTGCTTCAGCAGAGCATTAATAAGCATTGGATTATCTGCACAATTCACATGAACCCAACATTGTGGAAGAAATGGATGCAAATGGAATAGAATGTTCCCACAGAACAGAATTTTACTACAAAAATATTCAAGAGAAATTAAGTCTTCCATTAAAATAAAAAAAGGAATGCAGCATCATTGTGTTTATTTTGGGGGGAGGTCCCAGTTCTGCATTTTTAGTGTGTGAAACCAGCATTTTTGTACTGAATTACTAATCAAATAACAAGCACAGCCTGGCAGAGCTTCCATTTACCATGTAAGTATACTCTTATTTTGCTCAAAATATTTTAAAGTGGTATAAAGGAATGATAAAGAGCCATCCAGTGGTTACTGTGTTATCACTGTGTTACTCTGTAATGACACGAAACTTCAAGAATGATTTCAGGATTAACTATTCTTGGACCAAATACATGATTAATCTCAGTAGAGATGGGTACTTAAAATATGATTCAGGCACCAGCTGTTTTCTGCCAACTCGTACAGCATAGTTTACTAAGCAAAACAATAAGGAAGTTAAGTGCCAAAGCTGAAGTGGGAGTGTGAGAAACAGAAACAGAAAAATGAGAGGAAAAGAACAGCACGAAATTTGATATATATATATATATATAAAGGTTGTCAAACTAAACATAGTTACCTACTATATGCATAGAGGCTTGATTCTCTTCCACTTTAACATGTTATTACGCCAGAATAATTCCCCAAATTCTAAAAAGGACTTGTTCATTTATTTTTGCAGACTGGCATTTAACTTAAACTTGCTGTGTTTTTAACCCAAAGGTTGCTTACGATTGGCTTTTCAGAAACCCATTAGTCAAAAATGGTAGCTTTTATACATTATATTCATTTAACAATCTGGAATTTCATCTGTGGAACTGGGACTGGAATATTAGATACCAGTGTTTTCTCTATAAATATGACCTAAAATCTAAACCTTAAAGTCATGATCTAGTAGTAAAATGGGACTTTCCATGGGGCCTTTGCAGTGCCTCTCAGCTTTGTATTTTCCTTCTGTGCAATAGTAACAACAGTAGCATGTATCAGGAGAAAGGCCTTCCAGATACATCTTGCAATACCCTATGGAAAACCCAGAAGGGAGAGGGTGAAAAGAGGGTTAAACTGTACCGTTATCTATAAACCCTTCAGCTTCTGATTTTTGTATTCCAGCTCTCCCTCTGTACTCCTTACAGACAAAGTGAGTGAAAAGACTTCAGATAAATATTTAAGAGAGATGCGAATCAATAAAAATGAATGAAAAAGAATAAATGGTTTTTTATAGGGAGAGATAAAACAAAAAATACAACAGCAGGTGAGAATTCCTAAAATAAAATATAGCTAGTTTCTCCTATTGCTATTTACCTCAACCATTAAAGGTGCCTCAGCTATCTTACCTGCCAAGCTATCTTTAAGCTGCTGCTGTTTTCCTAAGGATTTGGTTTTAAAAACACTATAAGGATATTTGCTCTTTAAAACAGAAACTCTGAGCTGCAAACAGATGTTTTTCTTCAGCAAACAGAAATATTTTTGAAGTAAAATAATCTAACTTCTTTTGTTTAAAGAAACAAATCACCCTATACTGAAATTATGCTAAAAATCCACTTGTTATTTCCTCAGTAATGTAATGAAGGAAATGCTTTTCAACATAAAGTAAGTCTTGTGAATTTTTCTTATGAATTTTTCTTACGAAATTATCACATACATTCTCTGTTCACAGACATCCTGCTAACCTTCAGTAAATGACACGGAGTGGTGGAATAACACCTCCTGATCACACATTAAAACTTTCACAATTACTTGTGCAAACATTCCTTCTTTTCTATGATCTATGGAGAGTTGAAAGCCAGGTTTCCACAAACTCAATTGCACATGTTCTGCAAAATAAACTGCTCCAAAAATATGATTGAAAGGGGAATCCTCTGTTGCATAACAGGCAGAGCTGGTTGTTCAGTTTGGTCTCAAGAGAAAAAATAATGGCAAAACTCAGCAAAGAAAAAAAGCCACTCAATGCCCATAAAAGATTGTTAAAATCTAACTTGCTATCTATTTTTGAAACTGCCTTTAACAAATAGATGAATTAAGTTATATGCAAAAGGAGGGAATTCTGAGGGCAGTAGAAGTTCATAACGCAGAAGCTCAGCTATGCTTCTGCTGTGAACAAAGCTGACGTGCAAGAAGACAGCACAGCACTGCTGCCAGAGGCCAATCTCCATGTAACTAATGCCAGATGCAGCTGTGAGCTGCATGGGAGTAAGAAAGTTTTGGAGAATGTCGTGCCATAGCCTGTGAAAATGGTCCAGTGCACACACACTACTGCGATATGCAATGCAAATACAGGGCTATAGCCATCTCTGGTTCTGCTGGCAAATCTATACTTTGCTGAAACTTAGGTGGCAGATTTAGCATGAACAGTAACTATTGCCACAGAGTCCAGTAAATGGTGTATTAAGAAGTTTCCACTCCTAACATAATGAAGATAACCAAGCCTGAACATCAGTCCCATACTAAGGACCTTCCTGGAGTCATATAGGAAGTGTGTGTAGATGACCCAGAACTATTTGTTATCAATATTGGTGAACATGTAGGATCATTAGCTTTTACACTGGTAGCAAAAGGCTAACAGAGTGTTCAAGTTATTCATACTGTTAGCTAGAGCTCAGCACAACACACTTCCAGGGCTACATGGAGACTGACATTAGAAACATTAAAGCTAGTTCTGGTATACTTTCATGTACTACTAGCATGTCTTTAAAGATGTAAAACCATGTTTTGGCCAGACAGAAGTAACCCTTAGTACACTTCATCTGCCTTAGTTTCCTTCCAAAATTTTGCTTCTAGACAATAGCTGTGCCTCCAACAGAAACAGCCCATGAGACGTATCAACTTCAGACACAGAAATACCAAAAGATAAAAGTGGACTGATGGAAGAACAAAGTCTGATTCTGCTCAGCTAGCACAACTGAGATCACTGCACTGCAGGTAACACCTGACAGTTCTGCCTGTTTAAACAACTCTCTAAAGTAAAAAACAAAACAGGGCCTGAAAGTTAGTTCCATGGGGCTGTCACCGGCATGGAGAAACTGCTATCTGATGGAGAGTCCATTGCTGATTCAATACAGACATTCTCCATAATGTTAGAAGAGAATAACCCAAGAAAAAATAGCAACATAATAGTGCAAATGTGATCCCAAAATGCCAGGAGTCACCAAGTATGCCAGCATAAGGCCAAGAGTAAGGCCAACTATGGCAGCAAACCTGTAACCTATCATGAGCTCATTGCAAGCTCTAGAACCATTCCCCCAACTTTGAATGTAACCCATTATTTTAATGTTTTATCTCAGAACATTATATGTTTCAGTTAATTGAGCATTAAGGTTTTCATTAAAACTGAATTTTTTTTAATTATTATTTTTTGTGCAAAGAAATGTAAAGGGCTGTTACCAACAATGTGCTTAACGTCTAGCTTTTCCTGACCTCAATACAGTCACATTTTTACAAGGAAATAAGCAATCATTCATCTCAGCCTGGAGTTAGAGATTGTTCTTGGATGCTCAAGTCAAACACTGTTTATTCTCTAGGGTAAGACTCTTCAGTTGACAGCCCATGGTCCATATCTAGAGGCAAAAGGGCTGACAAAATGGCCTTCTCATCCAGCTTAGCCTAAGAAAAAGCTGCCTGTTAAAAAAGTGAAAACAGAAGGAGATGGAACTGTGTTCATTGCTTCTTTCATTGGCTGCTCCTGGATTACTTTTGGATGGGCACAGAGAAGAGGCATACAAAATCAACTGCATTTCCTACCCAGAACAATGGCTCCAGCAAAGGGACGAGAACTAGTGATGAGATAACTACAGAAACAGTGAGATTTTGGAGGTCAGAAACTTGCTGCAGAGAGTAAAGAGGTGTGCACTTTCTACGCCTGGACTGGGGAGGAGAAAATAGGTCTTAAAGCGTATGAGAGCTTTCTTGAGTTGATTCTTGTCTCTTCCCATTTTTCCCTCTAAATTGGGTCCCTTAAGAAAACAAAGGAATTACATTTGGGAAAGTCTTTTCTTAGCTTTGATTTCCTAATATGTACTTTGAAATCACAAAAATAAATCAACATTGCGATCCAACTCCAGGGTACACATTCACTTAAACACAGTGTATCAAAGGACTTAAGGGCAAAAGTACAAACATGTTTTGAATAAGTCACCCTACCTGTATCCCCATTCTCTGGATCTGCTTTCTTTTCTTCTAAAAACAAATGAAAGGAATATGTAAAACAAACAAACAAACAAAAAAGGTGAGAGAGGAAATGCATAAATAATAATAAATTAATAACAATGAAGCATGCATTGGAAAGGAAAAATGAATAAAGACCATCAAATTAATCTAAATTGATGAGTTTAGTCAACCAACCAAGTACGGTGCTCTACATCCAGAGGCATATTCACTGCATGCTGCTGAATACATTTGTGCACACTTTTCATAGACTTACTGGAGGCAACTCATGGGTATTTTGTGCGCTTCCAGAATCATTAATGCACTCAATACAAAAGACAGCAAGGCAGGTGTCAGACATAGTTACTTTACAGTTTCACTTGATAAGATGACAACAATAAAAGTAAAAAAAAATTCGTAGTGGTGTATGTTTTATGCAGCACACGCACGATGTGCAGTCTAATGGTTCAAGCGTAAAAATTGAATGTGTCAGAATGATTTTCAGTAATTGCTTTAAATCTTCCTTGGTTTAATCAATTCTCATAGCTTCCACAGGTTAAAAGGTTTAGTAATGATATTACTGTAGCTTATCTTAGAGCTAAAACATGATGAAGCGCAAAAGGCTCTAAAATCAATACTCAGAACTCAGCTCATGCACATAAATCCAACTAAGTGATGCTAACAAATATTCTGAATGCATATCAAAGGTTGTATATGGCTCAGGGCATTCCTCTGTCACAGAGAAATGAAAATACATTGGATCCCTATCAAATGGTTTGGCAGCACATAAATACTGCAAGTTGAAATCCAAGTTTGGTAATTAATGTGAAAGAAGTTTAAGTCAAATGAAATTTACTTTAATTAGAAACACATTAACTTTTAGCAGACTGTTTCTTACTTTAAGCAAAAATTATACTAATTTCAATTATCATGATCCCATGAATATGGAGCAATCTTGCCCCCTGCCACAAAATAAAATACTATATACTATTAGAATTAAGTATTTTTACAGAATTACAGGTTATTGAAGTTAGCTCACAAAATGACTTTACACTTTACAATACACAAGCTGTTACCAGTTGAAGAAGGAAACAGAGATGTTATATTTTAAAGAAATACCACTCTGTAGATGGGTATCAAAGCAGAGGACTAAGTCATTCTTAAAGAGAAATCATACCAGGGCAATGTGGAAGTATAAGTAAGAAAAATATGCTCCTACAGAGGGTAAAGTAATACATCACACATAAATCGCATCTGGCATTTATGTGCCATTCTGTGCAAGATCAGGATGGTTACCTGCTGGCAACTCCTAGTGGAACTGTTAGACAAATTAATGGGAGGTGGATATGGCAAGTCATTACCCTACATTTCTGAAAATCGGTGGATACCCAGTGAGTTCTAGAGACCTCACCCATTCCCTATCCTTTTCTGCCTCATTTTGTGGGCAGTATAAATAAGGCCTTTTGCATTCATCTGCTTTGGCCCTTGGGTAGTCTGGCCAATATTGTCCGCAGAGGCTGTGGTAATTGCTATGATAACAGCAGAAACAGAGAGTTGTGTTTGCTTTTTAAGCTCTTCATTTTTTTTTTTTTTTTTTAAGTTACTGTCACCAGTACAAAAGCAATGAATTACAATGCTGTCTCCTACTGCCTTATTACTTTCTAAAGCAGAAAGCTATTTGATAGCAATACCAACAACTCAATATAATGTAAAATAGATGAAAATGAAGTCACAGCCATTAAAATACCCTCCAGTTTGAACACAGACTGGGTGATAAAACTTCTAAGTTATTTCATACTTACGTTGAAAATCCTTGGCTGTAATATCATCATACAGAAATATAATACTGCATAGCATAATTCATTTTAGAAAAATGCTTATTAGTCCATTTTTTCTATAGGACTGGGCCACAGGACTTTTCAACTATGACTTTTAAAAAAGGAAGGCATAGTCAAAATACGGTAAACTTGAAACCTACTCAAGATTCACTTCTTCTTGCTTCCTGTTTAATAGTATGTAATAAAAAAAGTATTTCCACACTGATTTACAGAAAAGAATACCATAGGTTCATCAAGCATGACATCCTATTAGATTTTTGAATTACAAAAGTGTAATTGAAGTGTTGTGACATTTTTTGCAAATCTCTACAACAAATAAATTGTTTAGACTTTTATGGGAAAGGTCAGCAAGGGTGGATCCTACTCTTGAAACTGAGGTTTCAGTTGATTTGTAAAGAGGTGTCTAAAGAAGTATTAGGAAGAACAGAAAATTGAATTGAGAAAGATCTCAATTCAAAGTGTGAAATGGCAAACCTGAATAGTACCAGTATTGTTCATCGAGCAAATAAAACAATGCTAACTTGTGCAGTAACCTTCATAGCAACTATGGGATTAATCACCCTCTTAGATGAATTGAAAGCAAGTTCAGAATGATGAAACTACACTAAATAATGATTTTGGTTCCCCTGGTTACTAGGTGCTTAAATCCAAAACAAACAAACAAACAAACAAAAAAAAAAAAAAAACCCAAAATGACTTGAAAATGCTGAAAATCAAAAAATCCAATGAGATGATTTAGAAGTGTCTCAAGGTGAATTATATGAGATGAAAAAGGCAACAGCCACTCCTAAATCTTTTGTTTTTTTGTTTAGATGTTTTCTTCAAAATCACTGTTATCAGTCAAAGGTTTTCTTCATCACCTGTATTAAACTTAATTTACAAAGCAAATACATATACTCTATCTGGGATTGTAATTATTTCCATTTAAGAGATAATGCTTTCAGAATTAAACAATTTGGAGAAAAACAAAAACAAACAAACAAAAAAACCTCTGCTTTCATAAAGAAGACATTTCTGTATGTTAGAACTATACCAGTTTTCAGCTTAATCAGAGTAGAGGGAATATTGAAGTACACAGATGAAATACAGGGGTGAAACAGAAGGATAGAGATACTGAAAGATCCTCTCTCAAAACCTTGTTTCCAACAAATTGAAAATTGCTATCAGAACGTTCACTGATGTTTATAAATTGTGCAGTTCCCCTGATCCTGTAAGATCCTACAGTTATTAACGTATCTAACAATCTACTGTATCTGGGAGATAAACAGAATGCAAAGAGAAGAGAATGGTAGGCAAGAGACTCATACAAGAGTGGTCTTAATGAGAACCAGAACTGATCCAAAATGGATTTGGTCAGCTATATTATCTTGTAAATGCCCTAACATGGTGAGATCTAAGGATCTGATGGGCTCCTGAAGGTCCCAAGCCAGGAAACCCCAGTACACTTTGTTACCCTCACCCCAAGAAGTTCCATGGAGCCGGGACTTCAATGCCCTTGAACAAAATGTCATCATCTCTACAACTGTCTGAAAAGAAAAACAGTTCCACAGAAGAAGTGGGACAGCACACTTCTCCCAAACCTGATGGGAGAGTGGGTACTGATGGCAGCATTCAACAACTGCTCTAGAAGTCAGGAGCTTTCTGCCTTCTTTGGGAAAGTTGAGGGTGAGCCTCACTGTAGCCATAAGGCCACCAGGAGGTGCTGAGTTTAACTGATTTTCTCCTGGGCTTTTTCCTTCTCTCATAACTGGCTGCCCAAAACTCAAGGTTAGAGTCTGGTTCTACCTTGAACTCTCTCTCCTGCAATGATTTTTAGATGTACAGGGATCACTTCAACAGACTGATCCCAGGATCCACCTGGGATCCAGAATAGAGAGATTTCCATTAGCTTGGGCTGGGTTGTAAAATAAACTCAGACTTTCCTGCTTTGAATGAAAGTAATTGCAACCTCCAACACTTGAAAGATGTTCATTTTATTAGAACAGATAGAAGAAGCAGAACTCCTTGTTTGTCTTTAATTTTAGAAATAAGATAGGAGAATGACAACAACAATTTTGAAATGTCTTATGTTTCTGCTTCTCTTTTTTTTTTTGCTGACACAAGATAAAATCAGCAATTTTTCAAGACTTGATAAATACATTCCTTTAGAGCTTTGATGAAAAACTTAATCTGATTTTTCAAAATAGTGGAAATTAATAGATTCTTTTTTATTTAGAAAAAAATTGAATGTATAAGTAGGACCCTAACTTTATATAAGTATTTTTTAGAAATGGTAGTCAAATTTCTTACTAGCATGACTTCTTTGCACAGTTGGTAGAAAAGATTTCTCTTGGAAAGCTCTGTGTGAAACTACAGGAAAACCAATCTTATACCAAGAAGTATCCTTGAAACAGTATTTTTGTCAGAGCACACAAAGGAAACAAGATTGTTTCCTAGAAGCAAAAACAGAATTTATTTGCTCTGAACATAAAAATTGTCAGTTAAAGGCCTTGTAATCAAAGAATTACATGTCCTCCACTTTACAGAGCAATTCAATTCCAGTTCTACCTCTAAGAAATTAGCCCTGAACTTAGTTATTCTGGCTGTCTAAACTGTGAAAAATGTAACAACCCAATGACTACAGAATGTCTGATGTAAGGGGTACCTGAGCCTCCCTCCAGTGCTTTATGTCCAAGGTGTGGCAAATGTACAGAAGCTACTGATGCAACAAACAAGGCCTCTCCAAAAAGTCTGTGATACACACCACAATTTGAATGAAAATAATATGACTGAAAACTACAGAAATGTGGAAGATGTGTTTTAGATGAGATTGAAGTGTCAACTGCCATCCTTAAAAGGGAATGCTAGGAGGAAGACAATTCAATTAGCCAGATTCCAAGTGTGGGAACATGCCTGTGCATTCCTGTTTTCTATTTGGGAATTGCTTGATGGTTTTCTTGTTTTAAAAAAATTCATAGCTTCAAACTTGACATTACTAAACAAAGACTGAGAGCCGAGGGGCATTCCTCACCAATTAAACAAATTTTTATCTTAATGCTTAAACCATGCTAACAATATTATTTGCACAATGGCAGTGCTTAATAATAAGGTTGAATAAGATGTTGGGGTGATCAAGGCTAGAAAGTGAAAGAATCTCTAGAACCATGTGCTCATAAATTGTCAGGGTCACCTAAGGTCTTCATCACTGGTGATAAACCAGTGCAGCTCATAAGGGACAAAGGTCTTTTGAAGCAAGCTGGGAAGTCCTATTTTGCATGTTTATTAAACAATAATTAGGGTTATTATGAACACTTTAATAGTGAGTTTATCCATGGATCCTTTCCCAAGGTGATTTTTGCAAGGTACTCTGTGAGTTTGTCCTTGCTGCCTCACAAAAAGTACATACATTTTTGTGGCCTTTGAAAAATACTGAGATTCCACATGGAAATAGGTGTTACTAAAGCAGAAGCAGCAAGAATAACATCAGCTAAAGCACTACATTTCAATTCCACCACGAACTGTGGCAAAACCTTTCTTTGTATGGATATGACATAGTATTCTGAGAATGTAGAAGAAAAAATCCTGCGGGGTTAGTGGGCTCATATATTCTGTTCTCACAAATTTCCATTCAGATCAGCCATGCTATTAGGTCTGCGCCATCATCATGAAAAGCCCTAGTCCAGTGTCATTGTTCTTTTTTTGCCAAGCATGCAAGCACCTCAGAGTCCCTACCACCGACCACGCTCCACAGTATAACCACAGAATATTTCACATTCTGCCAGAGCCATTTCAAGACATAGGCACAAACACTTGAAGATAACTATGCTTGATTTCAGAAAAGCAAAAAAACTATAAATAGAGATTCTTCAGTCATCCTAAGAATGCAAGAAATCTCCATTAGTGTCTCAACAGACAAAAATATGGTTAAAGATTTAAGCTAAGCCACCGAACAACGCTGGTGTGTTCACCTTCATGCAAGACAAGAGAATTACAAATTCAGCTCTCAAACTTTTTCTGGTACACTGTCTTTGGCACTATTATGCTCTCACTTCTAATTCTATAAACTGATATTTTGACTATTTTCTTTGCCAGTCTGAAAACCAGCCTTTTTTTACTTAGTCAAGTACAGATGGCTATTTCAGAGTTTGAAGCCTTCACAGTTTCTGGTGTTAATTCTAAGAAGAATTAAAAATAAGAACAAAATGTCCCTCAGCTATCCAACCCAATACATCCATTAGTATGATAAATACCTTCAAACTGAATTTGATGTTGAGCTGTCCCTTTGGGTTCTGCTGTTCAAATAGAGAGTTGTAACTGCGACATTTAAAGTGTGCAATCTAAGATAAGAGATTTTAAACAAACTTGTGAAATTAAATATCACAGAACCCTTCTGAGACGCACAAGTTATCTAACCACATTTGAACTAAAATGCTATGAATTCCTTCCAGAATATTCCAACATGTTTCAACATGTGAGAGATGGAAATAAAACAAAGCTCTATCCTGGTCTTTAAGGGGACGTGTTTCACTGAATAGTGACTACAACTCAAAAATAGAGGAGTGTCACATTTTGTTTATAAAGTATACAAGAGTAGGCTCTCTTGAAAGGCTCAAAAACCTCTCATGATACTGTAGATAAGAACAAACACAAATAAGAGTCCTTCTCTTCCCTTGTATTTACTCTCTTAAACTATCTCAGTCATACACATTTTTTGGATTTGCTTCCTCAGTTTATTTTCCAAGCTCTTTTCTGTTTAGCTCTCCACTGCCCTGGGCTGCCAGCTCTGATTTGGTCACACAACTTTAACGACAGTTTTCAACTTTCCTAAGTTTTGCCCCAAGCTGTCAAGTTACTATAAAACAAATCGTATACAAAAATGATAAAACAGAAAAAAAATTGTTTTCATCTACCTGAATTTCATTTTCAAAGGTTAGTAAAAACTGAGATCAGTTCTTCTTATTTCCCTTTTATGAGAGAGAGTTCTGCTCCAAAAATTGAAAAGAATAACCAGAACTTCTATTTCCTGGCCTTTCACATCTGTCAGAGCCAGAGCTGTCTCCAGTACTACACCTCCTGACTTTCATCCACTGCCTCAAAAAAACAGCAATGACTGGGCATCGCCTTTGACAACTTGGAGTAAACCTAGTATTGATTGATAGTGATAGTTATGCTACCTCTACAATTACTGCCCTTAGCCTGTCATGGCTCAGCCTCTCCTTAGTCTTGGTGACCAGTTTGGTCACCAGATCATTACTCAAATCAGCTCACATTTAGAGGCTCATTTTGTGAATGTTTTCTGTATGCTTAAAGATCACAGTAAGATCATTGCATTTTGCTGATGCAACAGTATCTTGTTCATCAGAACCACTGACGAAAAGATCACTCCCTGGTTTATTACTAAAATTTTTCATTCTTTATTTGAAAAATCCAATTTTAGAAACAAATTGTGAAAACTCTGCATTATGAAGCTCCTCATTCAGCAAAGGAAAACAGTGTTTGAGAATTAACTATGCGATCAAAATGTACTGCTTTCATATAATACAATTTGTATAAGAATGTTTTGCTTTTTTAGCAATTTGAAATTGCCTCTGTGCTTGAAATACACAGCATAAACTTTACATGCACTTTTATAGGACATTCCCACTAAAAAATTCTAGATATTTTTCAAGGAATAAAATTTTCTCATTTTTTCAGTGAAAGATGATAATGTCCATCAAAAAGTAATATTTTTATTTCAGTACAGTAGTCACATATTCAGGTAGTTAGCTTTTTCAACATTTATAGCTCTAGTAACACCTTAAATCAATAGCGAATCCTTTGACACACCTCAGTGTTCAGTAGCATGGTTCTGTGAAAACCATTTCCAGAAGAAAACCTGCAAATGGGTAATCCTAGTTTATCACTTCTAAAAGTGAATTCTAACCCAGTGGGGAAACATCTCCTTCTGAAGGTATGTCTTTGACATGACAGCCATGTCTGTAGCTGTGTGCACAGTTGCACAAAGTGCCTTAGCGAAATGTGTAGCTGTGATGTCACTGAGATGAAGCACAG
Source organism: Gallus gallus (assembly GCF_016699485.2). Taxonomy (NCBI): domain Eukaryota; kingdom Metazoa; phylum Chordata; class Aves; order Galliformes; family Phasianidae; genus Gallus; species Gallus gallus. The sequence continues at coordinate 129,395,939 of NC_052533.1, read as the reverse complement.
AAGTTCATCAGGGAACCATTCCTAAATGCACATCTGAAAATAGGTTCCAATGCACAAAGCAAACTAATTGCTTTAAACTTAAGGGCAGTAAGTTTTGCAAGTGTGCCTTTGACAATGCTTCTGAATTTCTCTGCTAGACAATTAACTATACAAGTGCTTAAAGTATTTGCTTAAATTCATCAGAGAGCAAAACACTGCTTTGCAGAAATTTATCTCAAGTGGAATGTCCAGAAGAGTTAAAAATACACAAGTTTCGTCTTCTCAAATCTGTTCAACAAACATATGCCATAAAAATACACGTTTTCCTGAGACACCAGATACCATTTTTAGGCCTTGTTTGTACTCAAAGAATCATCAACAAATAGAGGACTGAGTGACCTGTTTTCTAACTTGTTCTTCTTCTTCTTTTTTTTTTTTTTTTTTTTTTTGTAATGAAAGAGATTCAGAATAACTTCATAGAAATGAATCTTAAGCACGGGACAAGTAAACCCAGTCTTTGTACAGCATGAATTTATTAATTTCCAGTAGTGGTGATTTACAGAAAATAGACCTCGTTCACTTAATTCTCATTAGCACTTGCTTTCTTTATCCTCCGTCAACCTCTGCTCTACAGTTTAAATGATTTCTATCTTGAGACTTGTTATGTATGAAAACCACAGTAACTAACTTCTGAGAGGCAGCACAGAGAAACTCTAGGGGCTTATGCAAAGAGTAATAGCAAATGTAAAAGCGAGTTCTGAAGGAGCCAGCCACAGCAGAGGAATGATAAAAAATATTTGACTAAATCCTACCTAAGCTTAATGGACCAGCCACAGAAATTCCTTCAGATTTTAGAAGCTAAAGAGCATCAAAGTGGCTTCTCTAATTCATCAGGATAACAGCAGGGAAAAAATGAGAGCTTTGACAGAATAAGTGTCAAATTTAAATTTCATATGTCAATTTGATCCACTTAAAAATGGGGAATTTCCTTGTTCTGACATAGTATGACTGAACAAGCAGAGCAAGAGTGAGCAACTTTGCATTTTCAGAGCTAAGATGCCTTGCTAGAATTTACTTTTGTATCAGTAATATATATAATACATATGTTATATTATATATATAATATAATGCATTACATGGAAAATTCAATAAATGGCAGTTTAATATTTGATACGAAAGATGAAACTTTATAAAATAAATAATGCACGTTATGAAAGAAAACCCATAACCAGAACAGCTATATGAGATTTCCTTTAATGTTTTGATTTCTTGCTGTGTTATCAAACCCTTCTGTTTTACACTTTTTGCCATGAGAGAACAGCTTTTGATCACTAATAATTCCTAACAAAAATGGGTCTTGTTCAATGAAGCTAAGTTTGAGGTTTCAGTGCATGAAATGTAATTTTCTGAGATTATTCAGTTCTCAAATTATATCCTGCTGGGAATGCTATGTCTGAGTGTTCGACTTCCTGTAGAAGTTTCCAAATGTGAATATAAAACAAATTTGAGATTGTTTTCGTGTGCTAGCTGGAAGCTTAGACACTTGACATACAGATATTGGAGATGGGAAATAAACACTGAAATGAGATAGATTTAATCAGTTCAAAATCTTAAGGTTTGCACATGTGTCATCAATTGCCTTTTGAAGTTTTTTGTAGAGTACGTATTTCATGGGTAATACAAATTACATAAATATCTTGATCTAAACTTCTACAGTTGGCTAATGTTTAAACATATTAAGAGAGGAAGAGAGTGAAAAGTAAATGAGGTGAGGTAGGATAAAATCTATAGGAAAGGTAAAATGAAAAACAGCACAGAAAAAAGCAGTAGAAGAGACAGACCTGAGTTTCTTCTCCTTGATGATTCCGCTTCTTCTGTGATCACATCGTGTAATGGACAGACATAGACAAAGGAGATGGGCGTGAGAGGATGTATTCAGAAGGTTAAAACTGACACTGAGGGAAAGGGCCAAAAATCGTTTTAGAGAGAAGTCTGCAGAGCAGAGTTAGTAAATGGGGGAAAAAATAACAAAGACACCAGAAGAAGAAAGAAAGCTGAGAAAGAAGTGGTTAAACTACAGTTGTTGAAAAAGAAGAGTAAAGATAGGGTTAGTATAGGAGCTGAAGAAATAACAAATGTTATCACTGAGAGCAGAGTCAATCCTTGCAATGAAGCTGAAAAGAAACCTTGATAGTAAAAGGTGCATTAACTAGTAGAAACACTGCTGTTCACACCTGTTCAACTTTTTGGAATGTTAGCTACTTGAATACAAATATTAATATATACTTTTTTCCAAGTACTGAAATTCAGTTTGAAATCAGCAATGGGAAGTGCATTATTAGATAATTCTACTATTAAAAAGTTTTAATTTACACTAAATCAAACTTCACGTATCAAAAATGGAATACAAAACAGAAACAGATTCTTTGGAAAAGGGCATACAAGCTCAAGAAATTTCAGAATCCACATAACACACTCTGGAAAGGACCATGTTATTGTAGCACTCTGCCAATGGCGATATTATAAAGAACAAAATATTGAATGTGAAAAAAAAAAAAGAACATATAGGTATTAACTCTCGTGTATCAAGCAGATACTCTTTCAAAACCAGGCATTACTCATCTCACAGCAGTCTAAGTTACTGGAAATGCATGCAAATTAAATGCCAAAACAGCTCTCTCATTACTTACTTTATTACTTCATATTCAAAACACACTGCCATTTCAGACACGGAGATAATCTGAGAGACAGTGTCATTTTCTGTACTGAACATCTATTTATAGTAAAAGAATGGAAGGAATTCATGTTGAAAAATAATAATTATTAAAAAGAACTGTGGAGCTACCATGACTTGCAAAACAAATGCATTCCTACAAAAAGCATGAGAATTAAAAATACTATACGTATCTATAAGCCCTGATCTAAATTCAGCTTGCAGTTGGCTAATGAGTTACTAAACATTGTTTACAATTTAGTAACGCTGGAGATATTAGATTAAGAATTTCAAAAAAATTCAGACATCACTAAAAATATATTGCATATACTTTTATCCACATCTTACAGTCAATATCAAGACACCACTGAAAATATGCAAAATTAAAATAAGCAATATAAATTCATAAAACGAAATGAAAGACAACACTAATTTTCATCTGATAACCTCCATGTTCTATGGCTAAACCATTTTATACTATGGCTAGCAGATTATCATTTTCATCCATTAAATACCAAGACTGTACCAAAAATTTGTTGTAAACACAAGGAGACTGTAGCATATATTTATAATGCATTTCTAGGCAATTAAATTTGCTTACTAGATGATCACATGTAAGTGTTATATATGAGATATATCTTGTGAAAGCATAGTAGCTGACAGCAGTTTTGACAAAGGATGCTAAGTCATCTATTGTTTAAAAAAAAAAAGTATCAGTGTATAAATATATTTTTATTTGTGCAAGTGTAATGAAACCGTAGTATGAAATACATATAAGCAAATAAAAAGATCTACTTGTCCTTGGTGTTACATAGCCTGTATTGATACAGTGTCATCATAATTTCTAGACCATTCAAATAAATAAATCATTATTTCCATCAGCAAAAACCCATCTAAAAATCAAAAACTTTTTTCAGAAAATGTTTTCTCATATCGATATACTTTTATATTATCTACAGCCTTGAAGCATGCACTCCTTCTATGTCAAATACTGCCATTATAAACTCTGTGTTATGACACCATTATATTTCATTTGATTTTTTTAGCATCTGTAGGAATGTACATCTCTGAGACATAAATTACATTAAGAGAAGTCTAAAAAACTTCATTTTCAAAAGATGCTTGGAACTGCATTATTCCAGATCAGGAATACATCCTGATATGGTAATATAAGGCACTCTAGTAAAGTCAGTAGATTTCAGCATTGACACAATTGAAGAGCAGTAAAACTGCTTCTGAAGGTTTCAGAACCAACTAATTAGTATTTGGCTGCATATCAGTCACACATGTCAACATATTATTAAAACTGCGTATTTAAAAGCCCTCCTGTTAAGTCCTAAGTCTTTGTTAGGAGCGTAATGTTTATGCATCAAAATGCCAAAGAAAACAAAAATATTTACAAATATATTTTCAGTTTTAAGTTTTTACCGATCACATATGTAAGAAGTATAATTCTATAGAAGCCAGGAAGGAAAATAAAAGACAATATGTATTTTCACATTGTGGATATCTGCTCAACTTACGTTTCATTTCTTAGAGATATGGCTTGTAGAATTTGACCATTAATTGTTGTAAATATTAATGAATTAGAAGTATCTGTGGTATGCTAATGCCCAAACATCTTTTCATTAATGATGTCAAGAAGAAAGTATTAATGGATGTGTTAGTTTAGACACAATGACAGTTGTGTGCATCAGTCTCCTCCTGATACAGAAGGTGTCCCATAAATCCCAAACAGCAGTTTGAAAACTTTCTGGTTCTGTAGCTCTTAATTCACTAAATTAGATCTTTGTTGATTAAAAAAACCCAATGTATTAAAATCTCATAACAAAATCATGGAATAAAATACTAATAAATGTACGTAATGTCAATAGGCAGTTTTCGCTTGCATTGTTACTGCTTTCCTCTGAAAGTATCATTTATTTGGATATATAATTCATCTTCATGGGGGAGTGTGATATGTGAAAAGGTATTATATACAGATTTAGAAACAAAACTCTCAATAAATAAACTTCTAAAGTAAATGAAAGTCACTTGTATGGGAAATATGAGAAAACAAGAGAAACACGAAATATTTTACCATGCTTTGATGCAGAACTTTTCATTTTAAGAAATCGCAGTTACTGAAAACTATTCCTAAGTATTTAGGAACTTAATTTTTAAAAGCATGTCTGAAACCTTTCATAGCAAACACACCCATCTGAAATTACAGAAGTAGAACCAGACCAGCAGATGTATGCTAATTACTTTTTTTTTCTGGTTTTTTTTTTTGCTCTTTAAAAGCAATGATCTTCCAACTGTATTAATGGCCTCACAAACACCCATGTCTTGCAGATTCAGAAAGTCTCATTTGTGGATGCTCTTTACACAGTGAGATGCTAAGGATACAAGAAAAAGAGGAGGAGTAGACAGCAGAATAATTAAGAGTATAAATTATTGCTAAATGGCAATCTGACTACATTACAGTGTTAATAAAATCACTTTTCCATAATATTATTTAATACCATTAAATCATATTTTCCCGTAGTCCTTCCTGTAGATACAGAACTCATTTCACACTTCTGATTTTTTTAATGAAGTGACACACTACCAGTTAAAGGTGAGTTCTTCATCTTAAAGTGTAAACTCACACACAAAACCACAGCTGCACACTGGAAAGATGTCAATATTTTTCCTCAAAAATATAAGCAGAGGACTAAGTAGGATGAAGAAAATGCTAGGAAGATGGAAGACATTTAATTTGGCAACTACCTTATATAGGCTAGGTTTAACATATGCTATATATAATAGATGGTATGGAAAACAGTAAGAACAAGGAAGCTGTGAGTTATTCCTACCAAGAGTTAAGAATAACAGCAAAGAAGGCAGAAAGCAACATCTAGGAAGAAATCGTAAATATTCTCAGTAGCATGAACTCTATAACATCAAAAGAAACCATGTAGACTGCATTACTTTTTTATGTCTCAAGAGTAAAACTAAACGAGGAATTCAGAGAGTTTAATAATTTTGTTTCTAATTTAGGTAATCAAACATCACTACTACTTCAGAAAGGAAAATTATCAGCATATGATACAAATGCAGCCTCTATTATCAATAAAGGATAGGTGAACTATCCAAAACCAAGTATTTCCCTATTCTACTTCTATTCACATCCCAGTTATGTCATTAAGTTTCAGCACCTACAGAATTAGGTAGTCCAGGAGATCACATTGTTAAGACTGCAGAATGGTTTCCAAAACACACAAAGGCAGGAAAAGGGCATACACATTGAAGAATGTGTATGTGTTGTAAGGTATTTTCAAGCCACCTCAACTAATTATGACCCATCATAAATGACAATTAAACCCTTACTCCATGCAATTTGGCTGAGACACCAAAGTGCAACATATGACTGCATCTGCAACCCCAATTCACACAGTGACATTTTTTCTTAATGAAGTATCTCTGTCTCTTGAATCCAGTTTTGTTACTTTCATACAAATAGGCATACTGACCTCCAAAGTGGTACAGAATAACGAAAGCAACTTTTAAGTAAATACATTGGACTACTTATTTTAAAAAAGTACATCTGCTTTATATACAACTTTATTCAAGAGGAGCCCCTGCAAAGTATGGGAACACTCATGTTTTTTCAAGAAAAGTTATTCCTACCATATATTCCATCTGACTTCTCACTTGTCACTGGATAAACTGATGTCACAGATTCAGTATGGCACGTAGTGTGTAAATCTTTATGTAAATTTTACCCACTTCACTGCTTTTCAAGCCTCACAGCACCTATGTAAGGCCCTTTTCTATGTTTCTTCCTTCAGCCCTACCTGAGCTCTCAGACCTTGCATTAGAGCTCTGGACAACTTTTTCCTTTCCCAATCAATTCCTTTTTTTTTGAAAACTCTTCTCCTGCCTAATAACTTTTCTTCTTTATCAGTCTTTATCTTCTCACTGACTTCACTCTGCTCCTCTCCTTTTCAAGGCAGCCAATTTTATACAAGCATTCTTGCTTAACCATAATCCTTGATTCGTCTGGTACTCACAATATGAAATGCTTGTGGGCTCTCCTCTCTCTCTGAGTGTCTTAACACCACTTTGTCTTCTCGAGCCCCATTGATTCTCCAGCACTGTTTTTAATACTTCTCATTTTGACTACAACCTTCTTGTAAAATAGCCACCATTTTGTTTTGAATTATTTTTGACTAATCATTTACTACTTCAATTGACTGCATGACAGCAGGTAAATTACTGAACTGCAGTAACAGTATTTCTGAACTTTTTTTTCTGTGTATAGTTAAGGAATACTTCCACCCATGATAAAACCAGCCATGATTCCCTCCCAATTGAAAGGCAGTCACAGTATACAAAGACATGTATACTTCCATTTGTGAGTATGTGTCACCTTTTAATTTTCTGATGTGTTTCACTTGCCATTGTTACAGCAACGCCAAAAGCTCAGTATAGTCTAAAAAAATAACACCTAATCCTAAATAATAACAAGAGAACTCTATTTTGATTTCTTGCCATCCTGAAATGTATAAATACATTTCAATTAACTGGTCTCTTTTTGGTAAATTATATTAAAATGTCAGCATTTCCCCATGGTTTTGTTACTCAACCACTGTTTAGAAAATAAACATATCCATGACAAAGGCTGAATATTTGATGACATTACAACAATCTCAAAGGCAACAAAAATGAAACCATCATAGGATGGGTTCCAGATAATCCATGTCAAATATACCAGCTGCAAGTATGAATAAGGTAAAAACAGTAATATTCTCCTTGCTAGTACACGTAGGTAGTTCCTGCATCATCTCTGGATGAAAATACAGTTTTCCAGACTAAATTCACTTTCCAAACTTTGGATGGTGAAACCGATTGTTCACTTATTATCCAGCAGGTGACAGGAAACAGAAGTAAGTAGCACTACTCTGGTACCCTAAGCTATGTGCTCTTTTCCTTAAATAACCCTACTGTGTTCAGAAAAGATAAATGATGATACTAGGTGAAAATAATTGCTTTTTTAAAAAGAAAAACAGTATCTTGGCCAACCATATTTCTACCAGTAGAGGACATTCATTACCCCACAGCCTACTTTTCCAAGTTGTTCTCTTAAAGCAGCATTTATAAAAATGCAAAAGCACGTGAAGTTGTCTGCATTCTGTGATTTCTTTTTCATTGATGAAGGAAATATGATTACAGGACTAGACCTCTGTTCTCTTTAGTTTGTCTTCTATTACAGTTGAGAGGCAGAGGCACTGAAAGTAGAAATGCTTAATACATTAGACAGGAACAAATAGTTATTCGACATTCTCTTTGATTCCGCTGTGTCCTGAGAATACAGAGTGCTGTAATTGGCTAAAGAAAGGGCACAGACATTCAAGCCCTGGATTGAATTTTGATATTATTCTTGACTATGGTTCTGCAATTTTGCTCTTCCAATCCTTCAAAACCTTTGCATAAATGTAATTGACTCATTGTAATATACTGAACAATAGTTCAGCCAATTATTTCAGAACTTAAGAGATTTAAGGCACTGATTAAAAAAACAGGTTGATTTCTGGTATGTAGGAATTTTATCAGTATCTTCTCTGGTAAAGCCCGAAACAGAAAACCGTTTTGCTGCTTTATTCCATGACTTTAAATTGTCTTCCAACAAATCTGCTAATATAATTTCTAGTCACACAAACATCTTTACTTTAATGTGAAACATTACTATTATTGTTATTATTGCGTTACTTGCAATTATTTTTATTATAGTTCACTCAAGGTATTCATGTGATTAATATCTAACTTTTCTAACAGATTTTCTTAGCTAAAGTTCTTCCAGGCCACTTCTATATGAGTGGCTACATTAAATTCTTAAGAGACTAACAGAACCTAAAAACTGGACAAGCTTCCGTGACAGAAGAAAATTCTTTGTATGAAAAGGCAATTAAAAGAGTGCAACAGCATTATTTTGTACCCATACTCCTCTTTGCTGCTCTCTGCTTACCACCAACTGCACTCAGGGATTACGTTGTGTTATTATTGCCTTTCTATTCACTGTGCAAACAGAACATTTAAAGCATTCTCAGATGAAAGAAAATATAATCCTGTGGAGAAAGTAAATTCCATATTGGAAAGCTTCAAGGAATTGGAAGTTTCCTTAGATTCAGTCAGGTTATATTACTGGTTACAGATCCAATACATCTCAACATCCAGGCACAAGTACAACGGCATCTTCTTCCAGTTGCTGTGACTCTGCTATGCCCTGAAAATGGATAATCGGGGTTTATAATGATAAAGGGATGTCTACCAGGGACAGAAGTGTGCCCCGCATAGCAGGTAACTCACATCCTGGAAGCTGCATGGCTGTGATACACTGGTACTCCACTGCATCTCCTGCCTTTTCGGTATGTAAGGTGTTGGTGTTTTTGGTTTTTTTGGCTTCTTTTCTTTTCTTTTCTTTTCTTTTCTTTTCTTTTCTTTTCTTTTCTTTTCTTTTCTTTTCTTTTCTTTTCTTTTCTTTTCTTTTCTTTTCTTTTCTTTTCTTTTCTTTTCTTTTCTTTTCTTTTCTTTTCTTTTCTTTTCGACAAACAGAAATAATCAGTTTGGAAAAATGTCATGGTAAGAGGTATGAGCTTCTTAGTGCCCATTTTAGAGTGTTTAGAACCACCTCAGATGTCTCTGCATCACATATCATTGACACACCTGTGCATTTAAGACATTCCTGAAAACATAAAGTCGAATCTGTGCTTTTATCAGTCATCAGCCTTCACAGAAAGATCTAGGACTGTGACGTGCACAACAAAATTTTTGCTTAAGTCTTTATCTATTCTAGAGTCTGGCAATTGTGATTGTGGCTTTCCAAACCAATTCTGTGTATTCTCTGAAGTACTTGAGATCAGTGATACTGTTCTTGAAGAAGAAATAGGTTTAAAAAATCACACAGATATTGCGCTGATATACAGAAAAACACTTACAAAAGTGACTGCTTTTCAATACTCATATTGGTTTTCTATTGCTATTCTGCTACCGGTTTTCCTGTCTTGCAAGATTTCAATCAAACTTCAAAATCTAGAATGTCGCAAGAGTAGGAAAAAAAAAATACACCTCCTGTTTGTAAAAACGTGGAAGTTTTCTCCATACAAGTATTGCTAATAACTATGGATGTGCCATCCGCCTAGATAACAGAGTACATTTCTAAGCCTACCTCAGGTGGGAGATGGAGATGAAGAAGTCTATGCGGAGAGATTATTCTGCCAAAATTGTCCTGGGAAGTCTACAGTGAAGATCTGCAAATGTATGCTGAACCTGACATGTGATAGCTAAGAGAGTCAGCTGGAAAAGAAGATACACTTCAGTTCTGGCTCTCACAAGCAGTCCTTTTTTTATCCTGTAACTTACTCTGATGCATTAAAAAGTCAGGGAATTGGAAACTGAACTGACGGTCTGGCCTTCTACAGCTATATTCCTCGGTTCCTAGTTTACACAGACAGTCTGGATTTTGCTGCTCCTCTTTGGTCCTGAGACTTGAACTTTAAGATGCACAGCAATTCACATTCAGCGGGGAATTTGGAGGTGCTCAGCATGCAGAAAAGACTAGAACTGAGACTACAGCATTAACTTAGGTGGTACAAATGGCCAATCCTGTAAACTTTAACTTAAATGACTAGAAAACTGTTGCTATTACAGTGAGACAGTTATCATAGCCAACAGAAAGAGATCTGCAGCCCAGAATTGTACCTATGTACTCTTGGTGCTGAAAAACTCCTATTCATTTAAGAAGACGTGGATCAACATTTAAATACAGGATGAAACTTACAGTCTAAATCTGTCTGGTCTTGCCTTATACTATTCCATTCTTACTCTACTCATCCCTATGCTTTCCAACGTGTTCTTTAGCGTAACATCACAGTGTCTTTTGCAAGTGGTTAAAATGCTGTGATTAGCACCTTTTATTGTCTGATTCAGAGGAGAGAACACTATTATTATCATCAGCATTATCATTACCCCAGTTAGAATTGCTTCTTATTGCTAGACATTTGCAGTAATGAAGACAGAGTTGAATAATTGCACTTTATGTTTGGGGTGAAAGAAAGTTTTTAGTTCTAGAAGAAAGATAAATTTAAGAACTTGAGACATATGGAAAATGCAGTTTGTGCTAAAAAAAGAAAAAAAAAAAGATGTTATTTCTCTCATACTTGATGGTACAAGAAGGTTTCAGATTCGACTCTTCACAAGATGACTTTCCCACCATACGTTCAGTAGATACCTTGGTTCAGTACTCTAATTAAGAATCAGTATAACTTATACCTGGATTCCCGAGGCTTGCACACACAGATAAATCATAACAAAATTCAAAGCTAAAAATCAAGCTAAGTCTTGACATGTTAATGTCTAATATTATGCCAGAGTATTTCTCTACTAATGCATGTGCATTCTAACACAATTATTTACAAAAGCAGATCTATTTTTGCTATTCTAAAACAGAACTACTTACAATGCTATTCTAATTTGTTTCTACATACTAAAAATTCCACACCAAAGTGAAAAAAAAGTAATAATAATAAAAAAACATCAAGCACACGCATTACAAAAGCATGAAATGTGTTTTTGTTGTCTCATGCTTTCATGTGGTTTTCAAAACCCTGACAAACCTGGCTCAGAATGGTGTTTCTTTTTCGGCAATGGTTTGTCATCAGTTATTGTACCATTCACCTTTTTCTGCTGGTCCTCCCATGTAACTTCTAGCATAAACCAAAAAAAATCAGAAATATTATATAACTTACGTTATAAGATACCTAATACCATCTGGGATAACTTGATCTAAACAAAATACCATCAATAACATAGCAAAAACTTAAATTAGTTCTTTAGTTTAGAGGCCTGTGTTGAAGAGAATTAGTCAACAACTTAAACACAGAAAAGGATATACTATACATATCTATGTTAGTATCCATGCAATCTATATCAAATATCCTGCTTTTATACTTAATAACTAGAATTTTAAAAGCTGATGTGATTTACATAATTATTTCTTTCACTTTAAATAATACAGCATATTTTATAGATTCTTAGGATATCTACATATTTTTCTGAATTTAAAAAAACATCAAGCAAAAATATTTTGGTATGAAAGACTTCATAGAAGTATAATTCAAACAAACAAGGCAAAACCAAACCAGCAACCATGTATGTTTGTTTTTAAATTGGAGAAGTATTTTTAACAATAAATTTAGTTGTGTGTAATACTTAAAAATATTTAATCCCAACGTAGATCAAAAACATTTTTTAAACCTGGGATTTGATTTAAATTCAGTTGGTATTTTAGGCAGATGAAGTTACTCAATAAAAACTCTCTTCCTACATACAGTTCCTATACTCTGAAACCAGCATTTCTGATCTAACTGCACTCAAAAAATGCTATGAATTTAATTATCCATCTTCTGAAGATTAAACTGGGTGATGCTGAGCATAAAAGTATAGGTTTGAAACATTTTGGTATCTCATGTCAAAACCAAATTGGGATCAATCAATTTGATAAACATACTAAGCTCCATTTTTGCTTTAGGCTGTTGTGAATCTGCTTACTCTGCAAAACTCAAAGTTCCTCGCAGACATTAAGCACAGTCATAACCACTTATACAATATCACAGAAATAGCCAGTGATGCAGAAGAATACAATAGATAAGGAATCATAGAATCACAGAATGGCCTCGGTTGAAAAGGATCATCTAGTTTCAACCCCCTGCCGTGGGCAGGGTCGCCAACCACTAGACCAGGCTGCCACACATTTTCAGTCTTGTTAATTAAACACTGACCTAAAGTTGGATTATCTCGTTACATTTCTTTTTTTCCCCTTTATTAATTAAGGAGGACTGATAGCTGGCATTCAAAATCTAAGCACATAAAAATGTTATCTGCAGTCATCCTGTAGCCATCCCATCTGCTGCTGTTGTTCTATAACAGGGTGCTGTCCTAAGCGAGGCAGGTTTGGCTTCTGAAATTGATGGAGTTGTAGGGTTCAAGTAACACATCAAAAGAATTTTCAATATAATGATTTTATGACACCACAGATATATGCACACTAAAATAGAAACTGTCACCTTTCTAGTACTCTGTGTATTGCTGAACTTCAACACGAATGTTGTTTTTGTAACTGTGCAAATATTTTTTTTTTAAATTTCTTCCTAACAAAAACATGATATTTTCTTTTTCTCTATGAAAATACACATTAATCCATAAGTTAGTCAATGATGCATAGATGTTTCCTTTTTCCTAGGAGAGTTCAGTACAAACATTTTGTATGTTACACGGATATTCTAAATTAAAGTTTAATGTTTTACATTAAATATTCTATGTTAATATTCTATATTAAAAATAAGAAAGTAGCATATAATAAGAATTGTTGCCAATATCCATCTTTTCTGATTAGGAAAGCACTAGCAATGCTACAGCTGAGCTAGAATGATGCTGCAAACTGCAGAACTACAAGATGATGCAGCAAAATACCAAGATGCGAATGACAGAGGATTTTCTTAGGCAAATATTAGCTCCTCCCTTCTTTTCTCTGCACTACGGACAGTAATAGCCCTTTAATCTATAACCCTTTCTTTTAACTTTTCTCACATACTTTCTCATATATTTGGAATTTGTCCTTTTTTATTAAATTCACTTAGCTGTTACTCTCTGCAGTTTCAACAATTTCTGTGAACCAACTTCTATCTGCATTTATCTACTTATAGATTTTTAATTAGCTTATAATAAAGTCTTCACTTTTTCATTAGGACATACTTAATTTAGTCACCTTCTTCTGCAAATGAAAAGTTCTCAGGACTTTCTATTTCAAATGTTGTAAGATGAATGCTCAAAAAGGAATTATATTCTCAATAATGTATGGTGATAACTACTGTAAAAATCAGTCAAAAGTGGATTTGGCCAGTACTTATTAAATAAAGTAGCACAGCAAAAACCTAGTGGAACCATGCAATAAATGTCAAAAGTTGAAAATGTACATTTTGACCCATGTACTCGAGACCTTTAACTCATGCATTAAGAGTATAAAAAGAATTAATTAGAATTAAATTATACTGTAAGTGTATTTTACTTATAGGAAAGGCAAATTCATATTATATGTTTTAATTCACAAAATAAAGTCCCTAGGACAATAAAAGGAGCCATCATTCTCAAGAGCTCACCAAGAGAGAAATGCTTTCATCTTTGACAAATCTCCACTGAGGGAAAGCATGTGGCTTCGAGTCATGACAGAAGAAGTGTCCTAGCTGTACTACATTTCATCTGGGAGGAATCCAATCCCACCTTACACTGCTAGCATGCTGTTAACGGCATCAAGGCCAGCTTCATGTGACACAAAGTCAGCAGTGAAGGCAGCCTGCTGCTGCTCCTGCATCAGGGAAACATTCAGATGTCTTGGGGCTGAAGTTTTCACAACCCTGCTGTAGCAAGAGCTAGACAATAGTGCTGTTTCCAAAGACAAACAGAGTCTTTTTCTGACATGTTTTGAACAACAACTGGTGCAGGTAATATTGTACCTGCATTCTACACCGTGCCAGAGAGCACCGTTTCTTAGCTTCTCCTATTGACACCACAACAGCTCATCTAAAGTTTTTCTCCATGCAAACAGAGCCAAAACAGCAAATGAATGTTGAGATATCAATGCTGAGGTACGTTAACAGCATTTCAAAATAATCTGTTGCTCATTAATGGCTATTTAAGCATCACAGTGTGGATTTAACTAATGCAGCACTGCATTAAAAATTCTTTCATAACTTATTTATTGTTTCCATTGAATGTTGAACTACATATTCTGAAAAAAAAAAAAAAAAAAGTGGGCTTCTTAAAAATATTGCCATGTAAGTCGATTTCATCTTATCCTTACTAGTGTAACAAAAGTTGCAGTGCACTGTAACTGCTTCCTTTATTCCATAATTATTGCCAAAAAAAAGTTACTTCAAGAATACATTAATTATTTGTATTTGAAAATCAATTAACAATTCCAGTCATCCAGTAGCAGTCTCATCATATTCTCCAGAAGAAAATACCATTAATTTTGTTCTGAATTTATTTTTAACTATCTTACTAGTGGGTCTCACTATATGTAGAATAATATAATCATCTTCTACTGCTTATTTTAGAGAAAACTTGTAGATGCAGTCAAGTAAAATCACAAAGAGAACTTGTTAGAACACTATCTAGTAGAGTCACAGACTACCCGTAGCTAAAACTCATCATGTTAATGATGACATCATTAACATCATTAACAAAACACATCATGTTAATATCATGTTAATACTTTAAAAGATATAATAGATTGTCAAACATAAAGAAACATCACAAAAATCTAAATACACCAGAAGAAAAAAATACAGTTACTAATGGTACATTAAATATAAATATACTAATATTGAATAAGGTCTATTTAACTACCACAAAGCAAAGGTATCATATTTAAGCCACTATCAAGGCTTCTTCTAGGATTGTCTGGGGTAGAAAACGATTTGTTTGTTTCTTATTTTCTTAGATGTTTTTAAAATATGGCAGTTTTGCTCCCTCTTCTGGTTACATGCCTGAAACACACTGGAAATGAATACAGTAGAGCTGGCCTGCTGGCCTGTTAAGAATAAGCTTATTCTGAATACCTCCCAATAGCAGCTCTCCTGACTAACCTGTTTGGATAAGCACTGCAGGGTTACGTTGGCAGGAGTGCTTTAAGGCAGAAGAAGGGGTGCAAAGAGCTTATGGGAGAGATGGAGATAACACAAAGATATCACTGATGTCTCTGTAAGATCCTCATGCGCAAGACCTTGGAGACTGGGAACCGAGAACCCCAGGTAAGCATTGCTACCTATTTGTTCTGCTCATATTCCTTTCCCCCAGCACTTTGACCTGGTCTGTTGAGGACCAAGCACTAGGACAGGTGGATTTTTGGTCAGACTGAGTATGATCCTCATGTTGTTATCAAAGTCAAAATATATTGCCCGTCTAATGATTAATTAACTTAAATGATGCAAATTACAACTAATGACCAACATAAAAGCAGAGCAAAACGTAAGCTCCTGTTCTGCATTTCCCTTCTATAGGCTTTGTTCAAGTTTGCACTCCCATGCCCTGGAGTGTCACTGAGTGCTCCATGCACACAAAGATATGTGAACAGCCTACAAATACACCTGGCAGAATGCAGGATGTAAGGTTTAACTTGGTATAGGGATTTGGTTTTATTTTTCAGGCTATTCTGCCCATATATTCCATACTTGTACACCTCTAAAACATGTAATATTAAATTTGAATTCATTAATGGAAATTCTTCATGCAATTTCTGAAATAAAACAATGATTCATACAAAGCATTACTCGATATCTTGAATTAAAACATGATTACATCTCTGTTACAAATATGCACCTATAGTATACTTAACCAATCATAAACTTGAGGGGGGATCTTTTTCTGATAGGGTTTGTTACTACCAACAAGTTATACCATGCAATTGAATATATAAGCCTTTGATTTGAGTACTATTTCTTATGCTTTCTGGCCTATTATAATGCTCATGCTTCTTGGCAGGGAACAGAGTGCACTTGAGGAGCTGAGGAATTTAGTTGCCTTCCTGTGATAAGGGAGAACTGCCTGAGAAGCCTGAGCTGTCCCCAGAGCCCTTCAACAAAAAGCTGGGAGGTGCCTCAGCCTCCCCTCCTTTACTCTAGGGCTTTTTCAAGCTGAAGCTCTCGGTCCCAGCCATACCCGCTAGCTTTTGTCCTGCTTCATCATCAGGGAGCCATTAGGGTCTCTCAGCTGGTTCTAGGCTCTGTCCTGCCTTTCTTACATGCAAGCCATTGGACAGGTTGAGGGATGGCCTGTTTTGTGTCACTCCTGGTGCCCCACTCCTGGCTCTGGCTGAGCTGCCAGAATCTTACAGGTGCCTTACTTCTGTTTTGTGTTCTTGTGGGTTTTTTCATTTCATCTTTTCCCAGAGCAAGGAACGCAGTTATGTGCTTTCCTACAACTGGAGCAATCTCAATAGCTCAATACCACACTTAAACCTTACTTTGCTCAAACAAGAATTTAATTAAAATCTAGTATTACTCTCCCTAAGTTCTCGTAACACATTTTCATAACGCATAAAGATATGTCAGATATACTCACAGCACACATTAAACCCATTTAGTATCATTCTTCATGCAAAATTCAGAAGCTGCCATGGTCTCTTAGTGAAGTCTAGATTCCACAGACCAGGGAAATAGCCCATGAGACTCATGGCTAGTTTGTTTAGTCTATCAGGCAAAGTGTAGAAATCCTGAATGATCTTAGATAGAAGAAGATGCTAAGATCAGCCAGCAGGATGATAGTCCCTCTGGCATAATGGCCACATGCTTGTTTTACAAAAAAAAACATATGTATACATGAGTACTGCAAGTTCACTTGGGATCACTTCTTTGACTGGGGTCCTTTATTCTGCCTGGTTTGCATTTCAATCACCTAAATTCTTAGACTGTGCCTAAACTGTGTGCCAAATCTGGAATTCTATCCTTTGAAATTCCTGTTCTAGTCCTCCAGCCATACGGACTGCCCACAGTGTGGTGCGGCTCCCACATACATGGAAACCACAGTGCATGGAAAGGGGACAACATGGTGGCTTGGTCTTGTCTTGGTATACATGCAACATACAAGTAGGCTCCAGACACTTCTAATCTGGAAGACAGAAGTGGAAGAATTCTTGATTCCCATAATATCAACAACGCTGTTGCATAAGTATGTAAAATATTCCTTAGAATGAGGGAATTGATAACCCTAAAGGCTTCAAATTCTGCTTCAGAACTACAGCATCTTTTATGTTCCCGAAATTAAGGCAGTAAAAGAAAGAAGTAATGGGAGTCTTCTCTTGCAAACACAAGTGATCAAAAGGTGTCATGCAAAACACATGAAAAATGCTAAGGGAACTCAGTTCTTTAAAGAACTGAACTTTAAAGAACTGAAAAGAATCATGTTTTTTTGTAATAAATATTCAAAATAAAATGTTAGACATTAACCACTCTTTTGGACTAAAAGAGCTCTTGCTAAGGAAGTTCTGTAACAAATTAAACCCATTAGGGAAATTAAAAAATATATAGTAAAATATTGTTAATACAGGTTAGTAGGATTTAATTTATTGTGCAAAAAAATCTCTTTCAGGTTTTGATGAAGGAGCGGAAGATAAACTAAGCATGAAAACACCTTTAGCTTGACTTTATCACTGATTACTAGTTTGTGAAACTAGCCAAGTCAATGGAGGCAAAAGCCTCCAGACTTCCCAGGATTAGAATTTGGATGTCAGAAGTATAACACAAAAAAAAACACAAAGAACAATATGGTAGTTAAAATGAAGTGTGTTTACAGCAGCTGACTTCCAGCTTTCAAATTCATTCAGGACTATGCTGGCACAGCCATAGAGTTAGAGATGTGCCTCCACTCAGTGCCTCATGGGCTGAGCCCTTCTACAAAGGCACCTCATACAGTCAGTCTACATTGTGTGCGAGAGGAAGACAAAAATAAGCAACATATTAAAAATAGTGTATCTCCCAACACAGTGAATAAGCACCAGCAAATCTGAACCCTGGCTCTCCCCAAGAGCTGTATTCCCCCTGCTACATTATTTCAGCAAAGAGAAAATTAGGTATAGCACAAAATGGTGCAGCTGGGGATATGCCTCACAGGGGCTCCTGGTAGAGATGGAAGTGTAAGAGTAATTATACAAATTTTCACAAAGCCAAGGCACTATCTAGATGATATTTCATTATTGATGAGATTAAGTCTAAATGTTACATTGCTTTAGAAGTTCTTGGATAAACTGTAACACTTTTCTTCAAATTTATCACAGCAATTTAGAAGCATGAACTTGGATAAAATTTCAAAGTAAGCTGTGTTGTCATTACAACTATCCTCTTCTATTTTTAAGTAATAAAGTATATCTCCATGTGAACATTGCAGTGCTTTGCATTAAACTTATTTCTACAGCATGTGAAATAAAATATCAAGTACAAAAAGAATTAGACAATAGAGCTGATTGCTAATAGTGAAAAACTTTCTCTAGTAGGATATGCTAATTAAAATGGTGCTGCTTTCTCCATATTAGTGAACTCGTGCCAAACTCTTAAAATACACAGCCAAGGAAGGCAATGGAATTCAGACCCAGTGATAATCAGACAGTTTTGTAGATGTCTGTGAAGTGTACTTGGTCGTTTAGGGTAAGACAAACTGAATTCCTAAATGAGGAAGAGTGCAAAAACAATCCCACTAATTCTAATAGGCAACTTGATCACATATCCAGGTGGTATTCAACAACAGAGCTAACTTCAAAAACAGATTTCTGAAGCTTTTAAGTTTAGGAAAGATTTTAAAACCACTGCTGAAAAGAATGATTTTAAGTGCAAGTAAAACAACACAATAAAATTGAACATACATGAAGTTACCGATTTTGAACTAGTAGAACTATGAAACACACACACATGCAGCAAAAACAAAGTAAACAAAAACATCCACAGTTCACTAACAACACCATCACAACTTGCCTTTTCTCCCATTAACAGGTGGGGTTTGATGTTTTTCCTCACAATCTTTATAACATTAAAAACAGACAGTGATGATTAACAACTGGAACAGATGTCACAATGAGCAATGTAACTACAGCACACACAAATATTTTGCAAACTATGTTAGGACAATTCCATGCACTACATTTGAATGATCACAAAACACAGACAGCGAACAGTACACACACGAGTGAACAATGCACACTTACTGACAGAATCACAACAAAAGCAAGAAGAATGTGCAATGCACTACAGTGTAAAAAAGGGAAAGCCAGGATCTTAAAGGACGCTTTGGATGCTTTAGTACAAACTACACTTTAAAAAACTACTCTGCTTTCCAGCTGCCCTCTCTTAACATTATTCTAGCATTCAGATTTCTGAACAAGTAATGAGCCTATTATAATAATTATTTCCAATTTTAAGAAGAAAATAGTGATCCATATTTTCTTCCATTAACTACCAAGGGGAGCAGGATCCTGGTCATAGGATTCCAAATAATCTGTGATTCAGGCAGTTATAGTGTTCAGCAGGGATGGGATTTCAGGTACACTTCTATTTAGCTGGTAACCTTCCCTACCAGCTGGCACTAGATGAGTTTTTGGCTCAGATTATCACATCTTTGGGGGGTCCTGCAGGAGCACCAAATTCTCTCCACATAACTGTGGTAGTAACTCCACTACATTGCTATTCTCTGGGCTGTGCTCCACGGGCTCTGAGGTATGGACCACACTTCCCAATTTTTGGCAGCTGAATTTAACACTGACCTACCTCAAATATTTACAGCTGCAAATGCTAATCTGTGCTGCTCTTCCACATCCATCACAGTTGACATAATGTCACAGAAAATTATCAGCAGGGATAACAAATTATTTTTGAGAAAAAAAATCTAACTTGAAGAGCAAAACAAGATGTGACCTATTAACAGTGCACACAACTGAACATTTATGCTTTTATGATTCTTCCATCAAGAAAAATACATAAGGGCATAAACCAGAATGGCTGAAAGATCTCTGCTTATCTTTGAAATCATAGGCAGTGTGTTTTCTGGAATTTGAACGTAAAGTCATATATTTTAATCACATAGTATTTGAGTTCAAGCAGCATTCGCACGTTTGATTTGATCATCATCTATCAGCTCTCATCACACTAACTTCCTTTGTCTGATGGCTGAAATGTCTTCCAAGCAGGATGAGGGACATCATGCAAACTGTTCTAAGAATTTCAATGTAATGCACTTTTTCCCTATTTGTTCAGCATCATTACTCCAACTATAAGAACTAGGGAAGAAAAACTATGATGCTACAATAATATTGACTTCCTTGCCTGCCGAAGTATGAATGAAAAGTAGAGGGTACAATGTCTAAGTGGTGTGCACCCAGATCTGGCTCAGGCTGTAACTTGATAGTAGAGTTGAGTATTTTCAGACCAAGGGATAAAAATGTAAAGTGATTTTCATAGGCTGAACTATTTACAGCACTCATAAACTCGTAAATAAACTATACTATATTTAATTTGTTTGTCTTGAGCTTAAAACTGTTGTCTGGATTTTGAGTTTTAAAACAAGCTGGCCAGCAAAGGTTCCCTACATGCTCATGGGAAAATGTTTCTAAAGCGGATAGGCACTTGTGGTCAGACAGACCTGCCTCAGCCTCTGATTCCTGTACTCCAATACGCTTGTTTTCTTCATCTCCTGCTGCATTTGTACAAGCAAGGTATGAAAGGGGGAAAAAAGCAAGACAAAAACATGCATGCTTTGTTACAAGCTGATCAAATAAGAGGTAAACAACAAACAAAAGACATCCACAATAACATACAAACCCTCAGACTGCAGCATATGTTATTTTCTGAGTGAATTACAGATTAAATAAATGCTTTTGTTATATTTAGTATCATCTCTAACTACTCCAGTGAGTTTCTTCTGTAAGTAATGACGGTCATATGCAGTCACTTTCTTAATAAATTACTGAAACACTGAAAAGTAGACGATAAATACCAAGGCAGAGAAAGCAGACATATATTGATACATCACTGGTTCACAAGCAGCTACTGCTTGCCTTTGCTCTAGCAATAGAATACCAAGCCTACACTCTCAAAGAACATATTTACAACACTGTACAAATCCTAAGCAAGTGGGCATACTCACTACCTCAATATGTGCAGGAGAAACAATGCAGACATTTTTCCAGGTTGGAAAAAACAACACCTCAATTTTCCAGGTAATTGGCTTTGCACCTGGATTTCACAGAATTCATAAAGACAAGCATTTCTCCATCGGTACTTAGAGGTAGAGAAAAACAACTGCCTAGAGCATATCTAAATCTTAGAGAACATTGAAATAGCTGGAAACAACAGTGAAGGTATATATATGACTAAAGACAAGCAACACAGATCCACTTGTTATATCCCATTAGCAAAGAAACAAAAATTGCTTTCGTGACAAAACTCACCTAATATCAGTTAACAGCAGACACATAGTTGAGCTGATTAAATTGTGCACCATAATCCTGCTTTCACTTAAATGTCAGTTACTAGGCATGTGCTGATGTGATGTAATATACTACAGTTCTTCAATGTACAGATTATGATTCGTATTGACTTTTTTGTACTCATTTTACAGGTTCTTTACAGTTATCTCATTACTTGTATGTGTAACTATGTAAGTCATTGAATTATTCTACTTCAGGATTAGCTTGCATGCAATCACAATTTTAGAACTGCTCATTCTAACAGGTTATTGCTAATAGGGAGAAAGATTTAGGTAATAATCAATGCCAACACAATGGAAACTAATTTCTACCCAGATATCTATTCTGCAATTCTGTGTTAAAAGCATGGCATTTAAATTCTAATTGAAATTTTGTCCATGTTGTAAAATATTCAGTAGACACGCCATGTCTACAGTCAAACTTCTCTTACAGAAAAAAATGTCACGGATAAATGCTGCGCCAAGGACTTTTCTCAATTTATTTCTCCATGAGAATTGAACTAAAATGGTTTTGGCACTTTTGTACCCCAGCATATAAATAAAGCATGGTTGTCATGAGCACAGCTGTATGACTGTTTGCTCTTTTTTTTAATGCCCTTACTAGACTCAAACCTAGAAGTTAATACCTTCAAATGGTATGAAGACAGAAGTGTTTAATTCCTTCTTTTGGCAATGTAAGAGCAAAGTATGAGCTATTACTTCCCTTGAAATGTAGCAATCTTTCAAGTAATGATCAGCCTTGTGTTACGGGTAGCATTTCCTCAATTTTTTCACTCGAAATTGTGCTAATGCAAATAAAATATTTTAATAGCCCTCACAGCAATTAGGGGCTGAAATCTTCCACTTCCCCAGAAAGTGAACTAAGCATCCACAAGTAAAACGCAAAGGTATGTTTTTTGCAAATTCCCAGGAGAAAGCAACATCCTGAGGCAGCTTCATGCAAGGCAGTCATTTCTGTTTGCTGTCAAGCACACATAACGCAACAGTTACCCTATACAAGAACTAGCATTGCACAGCCAGTACCAAGAAATACATGCATAAAAAGGGAGTGAGTGCAAAGATACTTCTGCATTTTTTATTCTGCAGTTTGACTCAGTAATTAAGCTCTTAACCTTTCTGAAGTTAGTCCAGGTTCCTGTCCTACATGATATATATGTGATCAATCATGTCCTACAGAGCAAACTACCAGTAGGCCGTGTATTTTTAAAAGGCTGTGAAAACACAGCTGACAGAACGTAATAGAACAATGAATACAGGTTCCCTGTAATGGCATCATGAATAGGCTTTTCCCACATTCCATCAAGCTATGATAGATCGCTGAAAGACACAAAGTAAGATTCCTTCTCATTTTGCAAAATTATGTCTCAGTTCACAGGAAACAAGACTCTGACTGAGAGAAAATAGTAAACAGTAGTTCTGTTTTCTTAACTATCACTGTATCTCAGCAACTCACATTCCATACAACAGTACAATTGTCAGTATAGCTATTTTCTTTTCAAAAACATGAGAATGTAGGAGTTATGGCTGTCAGCTATCTCTGATTAAAGTTAATCATCTACTGCTGTTAATTCCATTTGTAGGTAATTTTATTCTGGAATAAGGCCACCCATAACTGAAATTAGGGGAGGCAGCTAATAAGTATTAATGCCAGCTTTAATGGTCTCTGAAATAACTTACCCAAGACACCAGATTATTATGAGATCATGTAATTATAGTCTGAACCACAGAGCATAAATAAAAGGGCAACTTCTGTCTGAGCTCTACTATTTGCTGAATTTCTCAGCACTTCAATTTTATACTTTCAAGTTTTATCATGGTTGCATGCCTTGACAAAATTTTCTAGTTTTTTGTCTGAGTGAATGATGTGGGCTTTTTTTTAGTAGAGATAAAGAAAGAAGGGGTTGTATTTATTCTTAAGAATGAAAAGGAAAAATGTCCTCCAGGAAAAAAATACTTTATCTTTGGCTTGTAATTAACAGCAAATCGAAAGGGTTAATACTGCATACTTTTAAGATTATGTTGACCTATTTCAATTAGCAGCAAGCAGTTTATTAATCTATAAACATTAGGAAGAAGAAATATATGGCCACAAATGAGAGAAAAAAATCTTAGTAACACTTAGAAGTTATAAATATTCCAGTATTTACTTATTGTCTATCATAGAAGTGATATAGAACACTTAAGAAGTATATAACCATTTCAATGCTAAAATAGGGTTCAATTTAATACTATTGTTCCTCTACAAATGCTGATTATCAACAGGACATCTCTAACATAACTTAAAAATATCATAAGTAGAGCTAACAAAACAATCTTCTGCCACCAACCAGCTCAGGCTGTCCGGGGCCCATTCCAAGCTGGCCTTGAACACCTCCAGGGATAGGGCATCCACAGCTTCTCTGGGCAGCCTGTGCCAGTGCCTCACTGCCCTCTGAATAAAGAATTTCTTCCTTTAACCTAAATCTATCCTTGTCCATCAGTATCACACATGAAAAGCCTCTCTCCATCTCTTTTATAGCTCCCTTTTGTAAGTGAAAGGCCATCAGGTCTCCTCAGAGCCTCCTCTTTTCCTAATGGAACAAACCCAGCTCCCTCATCCTTTCTTCATGGGAGAGGTGCTCCAGCTCTCTGATTTGTGTTTCAGAGACATCCAGAACAGGTTGATCTGACACTAGAATGTGTGGCAGCTGCATTAAGGAATTAGCCATTATTTCATGATGACAAAAGACTGTAAATGGAATATAGCTAATCATATCTGCATGTTCTGCTAATGAAGGGAACTGAGAAGAAGGCATGGATGTTAACATTCTACTGTTAGGAATGGACATTCATATCTAACTGGATAGATTTCTTAAAATAAAGTTTTCTAGCTCTTCTGGAGTTTTGAAATAAGGTATTTTGGGAAAATTTAGATGTCCTGGGGCAAAGATCTGCAACCACGTGCAGTTCACTGAACTAAATCTCAAAACCAATTTCATTAAATTCTGAACCTAATCTGTAAAGCAAGTACCCAGAGTTTTTTTCCTGCAGCTTCCTTCCTTTCCTGTTCAAGTCACATAGCTGTAAGTAAGGCTCTCATATGGAATACTGCACTGGAACAAGAAATCTCCTGAACTACAGATATGTTCCTCACTTCTACCTGAGTCCCAGCACTTCCACTAAATTTTAAGAAATGTTATGCAATTAAAGCAATATAACATATTATTCAAATTTATACAAATTAAAGGAGGATAATGTAGGAGCTACAGAGGCATTTCTTGTTCTTTTACAAAAACCAAATGGCTTCTAACAATTGTTTGTCTAAAACATATATTTAATTAACTCCTTTCATCAGTATAATTTTAACTTAATTTTGTCAACAATAACATCCTTCATTTTGAAATACAGAAAGATTAACCTTCCCAGCATGCTTCCATGCAGTACAAAAATCCTCTCCCTCATTTGTGTTAATTATATGCTTCTGTAAGAAGTGCAAGAAATATCCTTCTGTAAGAAAGGACTACTTCTCTAAGACAATGATATTCTCTAGTACAACTTTCCTTATTAAGACAACTCTTTTGATTATCAGCTGATTACATAATAACACATACAGGTCTACTTGAATGTCTGTAAGATTTTCAGATTTACTCACTGATTTATTTGTTAAATAATAACATAAACCCCTTTACAAGTTAGTGTTTTTAAGTCTACCAAATTCCAGTGTTTTTTTTTTTCTTGCACTTCAATTGCTTAAAATAACCTTTTGTAAAATGCAATTCTCCAACAGTCATAAACTATTATTAATCATAATTATGTTCTGTCACTGCTAAAAGTTAGGTAATCTTCTGTTCATGTAGAGGGCTATTCTTTTTATAGAAGAAGATTAGTTCCCTTAAAGAAAATGTAAAATCCTAAAGATGGATAGAAAAGGCCTCAGAATAAAATTACATTGTAATTTGAATAAGATCTCTTAACTCATTATAGGAAATCACATAGAATACTGTGTGAAAGCTGGATAAGTATGGACTCTGTTTTTAACACCACCTTAATATATGTAAAATAAAATATGCAATGTGTCTAGGTACTGTACCTTGAGTCTCTTGTGACACTGATTGCATTTTAAAACTCTACTAACTGTGGATTTCAAACTTTTCCATTGCCCATATTTTCCGAAAAGACCATTTTAGACAGAGGTATAGGAAAATATTACTCAGCCTTTGAGTAAACACAAACAGAATTTCTCAAGTCCCATCAGTACTTACCAAAGAAAATAATTCTAGTAATCCTATAAAAAATAATTATTTCATTGTATTTATTGTATTTCTCACTATAAAGCCTATGTTGTAAATAAGATTGCTACTCTCTCTAATCAAACACAGTAAAAATTTACAGTACTTCACAACAGCTGCCCCAGAGAGCTCACAGTCTAAGTAAATATGCTAAGCAGAGAGCAGGGTAAATGGTAAAACATGAAATCGTGTATAGCAATGACAGTAAATATCAGGTGATTAGATGAGATTATTTCCTGGCACATCTAACTGTATTTCGTATTAGCATTTCACAACACATAAGACGACGGAGAAATGAATATACTAGTGTGATGATCTGAGAAAACATTGTTTCCTGTCATGAAGTTTTGCTTCCAAAATGGAAATAAGCACCATAAACACTGCAAATACTAAATTAAAAAGTCTGATGAGACAAATACAGTTATACTACATATAAGACCCTCAGTGGTATAACAAAGGACTGCAATTGATATCTTATGTCTGGTTAAGCAAATTAAAAGGTTTCAATTGTAAAAAATATAAGGGGATATAATTTCAAGAGGAAGTATTATCACTTTTTTTGAAAGGCTATCTTGATTCAATTTTTTTTTTACTCCTATATTCTTAAAAAAATACTAATGCAGCAATTGCATAAATTACATTTGCAATAAAAATGTGGTTTTGAGTCAGTGTATGGTTGACATTACACATGTCAAATAGCCTCATGTGCTTAAATGTCAGTATCTGCATGAAGTACTAATCCTGAAAAGATGCAAATATTTAGATTAACTGCCTTCAACATAACTTGAAATACCCTTATTTGTTTAGTGTAAATCATTTGTTTCAAAAATGGGTACGCATCTGGGTACTTTTTAATGATTATTCTGTTCGGATAATTTCACTTATTCTTTTTTCATGTAGAATCCTGTAAAATCTATGAGTCATAGGTCTGAATATAAAAAAGACTGAACAATTATCGCAATGTTTCTGACTATGTCTATGCAATAAAGTAACATCAATTGCAGTTGGGTTTATTTTTCCCCGACAGAGCCTCTCAAAAAGGCTTTCAGATGAAAAACAAACCCTCCTTTATGTACAGACCTTCATAAGGTTCTATCTCCTTGTCTCCATTGTCTAGGGAAAGTAACAAAACAAAAAAGAAACAAAAAAGGGAACCAAAGCACAGGGGTTAAAAACAACATAAGTTTTATAAAAGATACAATATACATGTTCAGAAGGATTAAAAAAAAATAAAAAGGAGCGCATATGACCATTTAAACTGATTTTGCACAACACATTTAGTTATCGAAAGTGAAAAGGTGAAAATGTATTTGCTATCAAAAATGTGCCTACACTCCTTTTTCTAAACATTTTGGAAGATGCCTCCATTGACCAGTGCTTTTATGAGACATTAAAGATCAGCACAACAACAATATCAGTAAAGCATGAATTATGAAATATCTTGCTGGCCTTTCCTATTTTAAAGATTATTACCTCTTTCCTTGCTCTTCCTGTTTCAAGGTGAAGAGGTTTTATATTAGTACTCTGTAAGATATACCATGTGAGCCCACAAGTGATCGGCTACGCTACTAACTCCCAAAAAGAAGTTTTATCACTAAACAACATTTCCTGCACCTGTTGAAGTCAATGACAAAACACCTCTTGAGTTCAAAAGGAACAGGTATGCTAATAGTTCATCTTGGTTCATATTGTTGATCACTACTGCAATGGTGACGATCCAATTCAGTCAAGAGTACAGTAGGTATTAAAATATAATAAAATACAATACAAAATACAGTATTATCAAATCCTAGTTCTGTACACAAAAGTTCAAGAGTTTTAATTCCCCCCCAAAAATAAGAAACATGACCTCCATGAGCATTTTGCAATGTCATTAAAGAGAAAACCACACACTTACTTCTCTCCAACGTCCCTTTTGGCGGGAGCTGTGGTAACTGCCTGCCCCTTCTTCCTACTACTGGAGTACTTGATGGACTTGTCTGAACAGACCCAGTTCGAGGATGTGACCTATGAGACACATATCAAAACAAACCACAGCAATTAAATGGCACATTCATCCTTAAGTACCTATAAGAACTGATAAAAGTACTAATTAAGTTTTGGCTCACTTGGGTCCTTTGCATTCCCATAGTGAAACTATTAATTCTTAAAACAACAACAAAAGAAATATCTTTCTAGAAAAAGAGAAAAAAAACAAAACAAAACAAAACAAAACCAAAGCACATAAACTAAACTAAGGCTAAGCACCCATAAGATGATTGTTTGCACAGCCAAGCCAGAAAATGTACTGTATGTACATTCATGTGCATATGGAAGTAACACGTGCATGCACATACAATTATTCACAGGCCAAATTCAACTATCTTTATTCAATTTTTATTTGTTTAAGTTCCCACTGAGTGGTAAAGATATTATAGGGATTTAAATAAACAAAGTAATAAACTGAGGAAAGCTGCTGGGATTTGACCGTCACTGGGGATTTGATGGTACTATCACTCACTTTCAGAAAGCAAAAGAATGTATTCTGCAGTTCCAAAATAAGGAGAAGCGTGCTGAATATCTACTAGACCAAAATGTACTCATCTTTTTATTTCATTATGTTTAAGCTCAGAGTAATGTATAGACATCTGCAAAGTGTCAATCAGTAAAGATAAAGTATTTAACAGGAACGATACAGACTATGGCACAGTAAAATGTAGTCAGAGAAAATGGTGGTTAAAATGGCAGTTAGAACACAAAGTTAGTACAGTCCAAATGAAGAAACATTTTTTTTTAAAAAGAAAGTTTCATTTGATGTTATGATGGTTCTTCCATAACTGATGTCTGATGAACACAAACAATTTCTCATTCTGTAAGATAAGAATATGATAGTTATGAGGTGCTTCATGTGGGAAACTATCTAGGATTCCTGGTCAATGAGAAATCACAAACAAATGTAGTTAAATACTGTTAGTAGACAATTTAAAATGGCAGCCACACCATTATATCCAGAGTAGAATATAAATAGTGTGTTGACACTGACAAGGTTAGTATCTATTGCTACTAGTGATCAGCTAAGGATGAGAGGCGATACCAATTAGCTACTGGGAAAATAAAATGGTGAGCTGGTGGGGCAGAAGGGGATTAGTCTGATTGATTTGTCTGTTTCACCTCGGTAAGGCGGGTGAAGGAGGGGCAGATCTTCCAGTCATTAATGAAGGCATCGACCTGATGAGGTTTGAGTCAGGACGCTCTGTGGATCGGGAGCGGGAGTTGGTCCGCTCTAGCATAGGACGTTGCTCTGTTGATCTGGATCTTTGATATGGCTGTCTATCTGCTGCTTCACAATTCCTGTAATGTTAGTCAAAAAGCAGCTCGGTTGACTTTTCTATTATTGTTGTTGTATTATTGTAAAATATGCTGCATGATACTGGTTTGGAGAAAGTCATTTTGTTATGTACATTTTCTTTGGTAAATTTCTGAGTTTGCTTCTTGATTACATACAGTTTTTTAAACATGTATGTTTTGGTTTGCTCCAAACTCTTGATAAATGGGCTGAAATGTTTCCAATGTCTTAGTAATGACTATCTATGCAATAGTCTGTTTCCTGGCAATTTCTGAGTAAAAAATATTGTTATTTTGTAATTAATACATTATCGTTGGAGGAAAATAATAATGACACAATTAAGTCTCATTGAAGCTTAACTGTGCATTTTGTTTGAACATTTTAACTCACACGACTAGATTTTTTTCAGACTGCATTATCTTCAGAGGTGGTGCTCTTTAACAACTGTCTGTGGGAAAGTCCACAGCAAATTCAATCACGTTCCAGATGTTATAATTAATATGTAGCACTGTTAAATGCTACTAAACTCAAGATGCCTGCCAAAATACTGCCTAGGCTATAGCAACAGATCCATATGCAGTACACAGACTACAGTCAGAAGAAGATCTACAATGCCATTAGTATTGGCAGAGGTTCTTTGTAGTAGACAAATACTGGTTTACAATAGAAAAAATATAAAATCTAACCTTCAACCTAAAGAACAGCAATTAAAACAGCAATTAAAACAGTCAGCATTGGAGTCACAACAGAGAGAAAGCACACTGATCAGAAAATAAATTTCGGGATGAACCAGTTTCATCTCCTACTATCACAGCCAATTAATCATGTGATTTCTTTCAGAAATTAAACAAATCTCACCTTTCTTGACAATGTAACTGTTCTGTTTGCAAGGAGTAATAATGGCTAGCAATGTGCTAAAACAGATAATATCACAGTAATTTTAAAAGTAAAAAATACACCCTTCTTAAACCGCTTATTAATTTCATATTCCTTCTATGAGAGTACCTAATGGCAACAGAATAAACATCATGAATATATATATCCTTCTGGTCTTTCTCTTGAACTGTGTAGTGCAATTTACAATGAAGTCAGAGTGACTGGATGTGCAACAAAAAGCCAAACTTTGTTTAGTATCAAAAAAACAAAAAGAGAGATACAAAAGCCTCATTATGAGGAGTCTTAGGGTCATTAACTGCACTTTTTTCCTAAACCACCATACTGAGACAGAATTTAGCTTTCTCTATGGTGGCTAACTTTGCTGAATGGGTGGATGCTCGTTAAAATGAATGTCTCTTCATTTCTTCCATGAGGTAATAACTGGTTTCTTTGAGGATAACAAGGAATGGCCACAGACAAGTTCAGAATAATACCATTCACCAAGAACTTATGTCTACAAGCTCATAACAAGCAAACACACCACAGCAAGAAACATAAGCTAAGGCACTAAAATATCAGAAGAAAAATACAATGAGCCTGGCACAAAACCACAATAAAATTACCTCACTTCTTCTTCTATCAGTTCTGTTTCTGAATGGGAAGCTTCATCAGCAAAAACATCCACTGTCTCGCTTCTTTTACATTGTGGGCAGACAAAGAAACACAACCTTAGCTTTGATTTGAATGTTGCTTGGTCTGGGTAACTTTTTAAGAGTTTTCAGTGCTATAAAAGGTGCACGGTGGTTAAAAAATAGCTTTGACTACGGGAATGTGAAATGATTCCTTAATTCAGCATAACTGCAGTAGAGAAAGCAGCAAAGATCCAGACAACCCATCCCTATCGTTTATAACCACATGCGTAAGATTAGTGAGCCCACAGAGATTTCCTTTCTTCTCCTGGTCTCCTACCAAAAGTGGGTATCATTCCATCTCCAATTTATCCTTCCCAAGGGCAGGACATACAGAGGAACAGGTGAGCAGTAAACATGATTCACTTAAACACTTCATAAGAAGTTAAGCCTCTTTTATTTCTTTCTCCTAAAGCCTCATTCTCTTTAGCTGTTAAATAAGAAGTGGCTTTTAGGATGTTAGAGATCTAATTCACTGCCTCATTTAGAAGGTAGGAAAACTTTTTTTACCATTAAGGCCAATACTAATGGCTTAGAGGGCATGTTTCTGTTCTTTCTGTACTCCCTGAAAGAGTACCGTGGAGCCACTATATCTGAAGGCCTCATTTTTCATATTCAATAGTTAATCTAAATATTCCATTTACTGCAATCTGCACCTGGCATTTACTTCAGATGAAAAAACAATTGGGAATTCCAGTAAGTGAAGGAGAACGCAGATTTTGGCAGTGAACTTTTTGCTTTTAGATCAACCTTTGGCACCACTGTTGCTTTTGTAGATCAGAGGATCTGAAGTCTAAGTTGAATCTTGAGGTTCAGTTATTACCCTCAAGTTACAGGTTTAGATGCTGCAAAGGTCTGAATACCCACAGTGTAGCAAATGAAATGGTACATAAGTACAATGACAGCCTTCTGTGTGAAACCATCCCTGTGCGGCTTTTAATCATACACATACAGAAAACAATTAAAAAGACACATTAGTGTCTAGAATGAAATGGGCATATTCTTTGTTCTAATGTTTTGGTATTTTTTTTGTCCTTTCCACAGTAGAAATGTACTGCAATATCCAGGTCTTCAGAGAAGAAATGTCCCCTTTACAGAAATAATCCCACTCCAATAATCTGCTTGAGCAGCAAAGCTCCCCATCTAACACAATATACAACTATACATTAACATCACAATTTGGCCATAGGCACAGAGGGGGAGTTTGAATTAGAAACAGACATTAATGACTTTTCAGACTACATTCTTGAGTGCTTATGCTCCCAAGATATCCAGATGATACCTCTAGTCTGACGGGAAGTCATAAAATAAGAACCACTGATTTTTAAAGAGGAAAAAATAATAGTCAAGGTATTCAACAGCCATATAATATTTTAAAGTACACAAAAGCTGTTTATCTCTGCCAACAGACTTGTCATTATAAAAAATAACGTTAACAAAATGTCAAATAATGACTTTCCTCCTCATAGTATTGCCTAAGATAA
Organism: Gallus gallus; assembly: GCF_016699485.2. Taxonomy (NCBI): domain Eukaryota; kingdom Metazoa; phylum Chordata; class Aves; order Galliformes; family Phasianidae; genus Gallus; species Gallus gallus. Next base: position 129,363,558 of record NC_052533.1, on the reverse strand, counting down.
CATCCTTCTTTGTTCTATCTAAGAAAAACAAGCTTGGTAGGTGGGCCATTCCTCTGTCAAAATCTGCGAGACTTGTGAGCATAATTCTCACACCAAGGAAAGAGTAGAGCAATGTCTACAACTTAAGCAAGCACATCTATCACACTGAAACTGTTTGAGCACACTTGCAGGAAAGTTCTGCAAGCAATAAAAATTTAATTTTACATTCCAAACTCATCCAAATTAGAATTAGAATCCCATCATATCTAGGTAGCACTGTATATTCTAGTAACTAAAATATCTAATCAAACATGCTACAACATTTTTTGTTAACTACTGATTTATCTGCATTGTTCTACACTCATATTCCAGGAATTTCTATGGATAATTTTATCCCACTGCAGAAAGTAACCATTTCTGATTTTTAATTTTTCAGGTTTGTTACTTTTCTTAACAAATAAAAAGGAGAATTTACAACAAGTCTGTGCATTCACTGATCTAAATTCACGTATAGAGGAAGTTGTATAAAAGATAAACATTTTTTCCACAGTAAGCTATTGTAAGATCTTACAACACAAATGAGCAATTTTTCCTCAAAATAAGTGAAAGGAGTTTGTTTGAAATCCCACGTTTAGTCTTTACTGTGTTCAACACTAAAAAAGTAGACTATGAGATCATGCCAATCAAACTGTAAAAAGTACTAGGTTTTCCTTGTAACAAAAAACTGAAGAAATAAAAATAGAATTGCTGTAGAAGTACTATACACTACAATTAAGCTCCTAGAACATCTTTTCTTTTTATCTAGAAACACTGAACACAGAACAAAAAAAATACAACAATAAATTTTCTAATGATCCTAACTTCAAACTTCAGCTAATATTCAATGGTAATACCTGTCAGTGTCTGTGGATGGTTGCTGGATTTCAATCCTTGGACATGTTATTCTTCTACTAGCTATAGAAACTTTGCTGTTTAGTCACAGACACAAGATCCTCTGTTAGCATAACATAAATAAACATGTCTACAAACAACTGAGATTTCCAGTATCAAGCAAACTTAAATTTGAGTTGTAAGTACTGTAATTGAAAATGGGAAAATGGGAAATCGTTGCCAAAATATTTAGATGAATTGGTGAGAGATCAGCCTCACCAAATCACTCATTCATACCTTTATAGGAACTTAATATAAAATTGTGTGCTATGCTTTTTAAAAGCAAGAAACGTCATGCTTTTAAATACACTTGCAAAATAAAAGCAAGAATTAAAGCATTGTATATTTGCTGCAGTAGTATTCAACTATGTTTATATATATGTAAATACATACACACAAATATGCACATACAAATACTCACACACATGACACTGTGGTGTATACAATAACTACAGGTATATCTACATGACAGTCACAGGAATGACTACATACAGCACGCCGTTATCTGAGCTACTTTTCTACTAGTTAATGCAGCTATGCAGGTAAGCAGAGAACTGCAATCCTAGGCACACTGTGCTCTTCACTGCTACGTGCATACAGCTACAGATACAAAAACAGCTGCTTGCATTTTGCTTAGGTATCAGTATATGGCACCGCAGTCATTTAGTGATTCTGTTACAGACATATTTAATCATACTAACACATGATAACATGACACAAACACTAAAATGCTTAAAGTACATAGAGCTGTATCTATATAGATTTACTCTTCATAATATGTTTCCTCATCAATAGATTTTTAAAAATACTAACACACAATTTCTCAAAAACAGAACCTTCCAGGTTGGTATTTCCTTACAGAGAGGTGGATAAAAGAATGCAAGTGGTATATATGCTGTCTTATGTCTTACTGATTTATTCAGTTCATTCTGTTAAATTTCTCATACTAATATCTTTTCAGATTTTTCTATTATGTCTGAATTATGGAACGTATGGAGCAGTTCTTTCAATACTAATTGAAAATTCAAAGAGATTTAAGTAGATCTGTAACACATTAAATATTTGGTTTACATGATTGTTTCTAGCACTTGGAAAATAGTTTTTATTCTATATTGCCAGGTGCCTTTTACAGTACTTTTAACAGCTATTTCAAGCAGTTAGTATCTTTAACATAGACGCTCAGTTGACACAAATTGAAGAATCACACAGCAGAAACAGGTAACTCCTGTAAGTATCTATCTTATCTCCATAACAAGATTCATTTAAATATGTTTATGATAATATGGTTAACAATCAAAAGCTGGGAACTCAAATTTCTCTGAGAGAGCTGAAATTCCTATCCTTCCCAGCGCCCATCTAGATCAATTCTATAATAGAATATACTGATGAAACTTTCTCCAATATATTAATCTAAATTTGAATAACTATATTAGAAATATTCCAAAGTTTAAGTAACCTTTGTAACTTTCTGACACATTTTTCCCCATTTTGGAATAAAATATTTCACCCACTCAACTTGAATATGTGATAATAACATATGAACACAGATAGAAATACTCAGAGGCTCCAATGAACACCTATCTCATGGCAGAAGAAGTGGTATGTAAGACACTGTATAGAAAAGTTTTCCAGAAAAGCTGGAATGTTCAAAGGAAGTTCAGCGCTTAAGAGCGCTTAAACTACAGACTAATAAAGTGAATTAAATGTATGCTCAAAATCAAGCATGTGCCTAAATACGCCCTTGTAGTTTGCAGGACTAAATGTAGAATCTGTAAAGCACTTGTCCTTGATGGTTGGTTTTACTTCGCATCTCTTAAATTTAACTTGATTTGTACCTGGCACACTCAGGCCACCACAGAGTTGGCTTTTGTTTTTTTTTTCCCAGTAACATTATAAAAGACCAAAAACGTGGCAAAAATTTAATAAGTATCTCAAATAAGGCTTAATAGTACAGATACATGTTTATCTGTCTGCTTAACTTCTGTCGATAGACCCTAACTCTGACCCCCCTGAAGGCAAAAGGCATTTTATCACTAATGTATAGCCAAAAGATTACTGTAAATCCACCTAGAGAGAAGAGAAATTTGCACTAACAGTGTTGTTTTTTACCCCAACTTGTAAGCTGAAAGTCAAAATAGTCACATTATCCGTTACTCTCTGAATTCCTTAAATAGAACTATTGTATTAGCAACATCTATTAGACAAATATGAATCGCACTTTTATTTAAATAATCTTAGGAGTACCAGTAAAGTGTAAGTAATCCCTCTGGTATATGTTCTGTTTTCAGTATACAGTATCATCTTATATGGCTTATTTTATGCAACTGAGTATAGCCTTACAGCTTTCCAATTATCTGCTTCAGGCACCTATCTGCAAATATATACATTGACTTGTATGGCCAGAAAAGAATAAATAGTAATGCAAAATTAAAAGTAGGGTTAATATTAAATTTACTGCAAAAAATAACCCAAGGCATAGAATTAGTTAAATATTCATGCACAATTTACATCTTATTATTTGTATGCACAAAACTACAGCTTTTGAGATACCAATATAAATTATTATTTTGTGTAATTACACAACAGATGATTTTGCGTTTTGTAGCTCCAATTAGATTTCCTTAAGGAAAACTTCCCAGCAAATCAGTGGGAGTTTCACTTAAGAACTTTCAGATTTATCAACAACCTGGATCCAAATCATATGTTCGTTTTAGTCAGCTAAAATACGTCCCTGGCATAGTGTATCTTATGAGATACAGAAAGGCAGAAAGAAGCAAGCTCTGCACAATCAAAAAAAAAAAAGAAATAAGTAAAAATAAAGATGAAGAAAATGTTTTAAGAGTAAAAAGAAAATGAGGGAGAGGAGGTAAAATCAGAGCGTAAGTTTCTGTGAGCAAGATGTGCGTTCCTTTCATCAGGAGCCAGGTACAGCTGGGAAGAACTGAAGGGTTTAATGTACATAGAGCTTTACTTGGGTTATGCATCAATCACATGGGGAGACAGGTTAGACAGTCAGATCTGGGACTGCTTCTAAAACTCAACAGTATTAGGCCTCAAAGGCACATGCCCCAGCAGTACAAACGTAGGCAGGTATTATCACTCAAAAAGCCCATTTTCATTAAAGCAGACCTTAACAGTGAGAACATATTTTAAAAATAGTTCAAACATAATTAATGTTCTCTTTCTATTTGTTACTGAATAAAACAGCTTAATCTTGAAAAAAAAAGACTAGCACATAAATGTGCCTTGGTTCTGAGTCAAGAAAGAAAGAGATAATGAAAAATGTACTTATTGGGAATAAATTTGGAACAATAATAAAAGAAGTCTTATAATAAAGATCAGAACATGTACATTTCAGCTACATCTGTAACACTACACTCTTTACTTACCCATAATTTTCAGCTGAACCATTGACTATATGATCTGCCCATGAACTTGCACCATTGTACCACCTTTACAATGCAGTTAAAATAAAGAAGTGTTATAAAGAAACACATGTATTATTAATAGCACTCTAATTTATATGACATGTCCACTTCTCAATAAAATGTGAAGCTTTCCAAACATTTCCATAGTATTTCATATTATCTCTTAGGTATGAACTTTTTAATTAAAAAAAAAAAAAAAAACAATAATTTATTTTTTCATGATAGAATTCTTAATATATTCCACCTTTAGTTTTATTGGCAGGTTAGACATGAATTTCTGCTCCATGAAGTCTAAGTCTTTTTAACACAAAAGTCTTCAATTTTTCAATGGCTACAATGTCTTTGAAATAATTAAGAAATAACTGTGGAGATTTAACATTCACAAAAATAATATTACATGTAGCAAGAATTTAAACGTCTTTCCCTTCAGATACCCAACTTTTTCAGATGCATTCATTTTTCTTTTTGATAAAGTGTTTGGTTTTTATGGTTGTTTAAAAATCAGAAGAAAACTCACTTGACTCAGATCAATGAAAACCAATTAGATTTTATATTATTCTTCCAGGTATTGAACATGGGCAACCTAGTCATTTGCAGAAGCACTTTATAAATAAGTTGCAAATAACATGAAAAAATACGTAGAAACATTTTCTCTTAAAGTAGAAAAACAGAAAAAAAGAAACAATGGGACAAAAATGATTCTTTGACTTCAAACACCAAGAGATAACATATTTAGGCACCTTAACCCCACTATGTTAGAATATGTGCAAATCACCGAATATTTGATTAAAAAGCTTCAACTCTGCATCTGGAGTTCCAGATTTTCAGGCTATAGCATTCAAACTGTAGTTATCCTGCTGCTCAATGATTTTCAATATAACAGTGGGTGAGAAGCAAGACTGGGATTTTCAGAAAAGATCAAGTGACTATGGTGTTCCCAAGATGAATATAAGTCTTTTTTTGACTATATTAAAAATCACAGTGAAATTCCGCAGGACAAAGTCTTTAATGGCTTGAAAACACTTATCATAGGGTTTTCAATGGATTTGTTCCCAGGGACCATAGCAGATGCATGGAACATTTCTTGCATAACCTCATTTTTTCTTAACTTCTCAGGTTTTAGAATCTGAAGTTTTGAGATATGCTCATTAACTACATGATCTCACACTTCAGGGTCATTATGCTGAGGGAAGGCAAGAATGCAGAATGTACGAATGTCATTTAGCTGCCCTTGTTTATTATATATATTTTTGAAACATTTGTAGCTAGATCAATGGCAAGATGAAAGTTGTTTAGTTCAGTGTAATTTAGATTAGGTTTAGATCTAGTTTAATCTAAATTAGAACACAGCTGCACAAAGGCAGGTGTATCTCACAGCTGCACAAAGGCAGGTGTGTCTTTACACTTTCCCTGATCACATGTATCCTTAAAACTGCAGCCTGTGTCTCCAGTTAGCCAGGATTTTAGGAAGAACTTTCTGTAAAACTGCTTTATTATAGGCACAATATATATTTGAAGCAAGGCTTCAAAACTGCAATTTATTTTATTCATAATAATGAAATAAAAACAAATTTTTGTGCCTTGCTTTACCTGCTCCTATACTGTATACAGAGATCACATACTGACTTAAAAGCATACACAGAAATATTAAAGCTGCTATTCTATAAAGGGATAGGAAAATCAACTTGCTTCTCTCTTTGCATTTCTTTCTTTCTGAACCTTTTAAACATGAAATGCTGTTTTCAATTGATATTTCCAGTTGCACTCCAAAAGTTTTCAGAATACACTTTTGATTTTTGTTATATTATTTTCACTGTGATACGCTGTGTGGAACAAAAACAGTACTTCTGGTTCCAGCACAGCAAACACTCAAAATCATCCTGAGGACTTCGCATCCTTTTTAAGTCAATATGAATGTTAACATGTCAAAACTTGGACACTTTAAATCACTCAAGGTATTAAAAGAGATGAACTGGGGGTTCTAAATTTTCCTCTAACAACTCACCGTGACCAAAAGTGTTAGCCATTAGGAATACGCTGCTGCTAAGTGGGGAAAAGCTTTCAGTTGTACCAAACTCCTCTGTACTATTCAGTTCTCCTCCTACATCTTAAAACGAACTTTTTTTTTTTCCTCAAGTTAGATTTATTCTTTGCAAAAAAAAAAAAAAAAAAAAAAAAATCCAGAGTGAAGGCAATGGTGAGCTAAAAGAAAAAGCATCACTTAAGGCTCTGGAGATTAGCTGGCCTGTATTTTAACAATGCTGCATATAGTGCACTGTAAACTTAAATATCATCAGTCTAGGTGATTAAGAATTTTAGATTCTTCAGGAAAAATGTATTATTAATCTTTATCCTTTTTTATTACCTTTCAGGAGTATAGGTTGTATCATCGTAATATGTATTAGGCACTCTTCTCTCATGCCTAGTCCTCCTGAATATGAAATAAACAGCACAGATATTTCAGACATTTTAAAGGGTGCTTATTTTAGGATATTTTCCTATACTTTACTTTGAGTATAGCAATGAACATAGAACACGTTTATCTACTACATGTTCAGCAGTATCTTCTGAACGTATCTCTCCATATATAGGTAATTTTAAACTTCTACTTTCAAATTATATTGAGATACCAATAACAGCATATTAAGGACAAACGACATCGGTCAATACAAGATCATTTCACAGGAGTGAAAATTTATATCAGTATGAAAATAGGATTTAAGCAAGAAGGAAATTTCACCAAGAGTAGGATACGGATGATACAAAATTTCTGACTGTTAAAATGAAAGCCAGAAAACAAAATAAAAGAAGTTTGTTTCCTTAAGTGATACAACAGAAATTCTGCCTGAAATAAACAGCACATTTCATACAAAATGTGCAGAAGCCACCTTTAACTGCCTTCCAAACTCAAACCTTGAAGGTTAAGTGAAAAAAAAATAGCACAGAGTGTGGTGTTCTCAGTGACTAATCTGAGCTATGAGAGAGAAAAGTTGAGAACAAATTTCATACTGTGATACTTTCAGCAATTTTTTCTTTGGGAAGAACTACTAATACTGGTAGGAAAATAGCATGGTTTCATTTAAAAAACAACTCAGATAAGAATCCTGAGAACATTCTGTTCTTGAGATCACATGTATATCAGCCAATGTTAAATGGGTCAGTGTCAAATTATAAACCAGCACGTATAACTCTAGCAAACTGTGAACTGAGGGATACACATAAAAATGTAAATAAAGCTCTACATGCACAGGCACTATGGCTCATACGCGTTCAATCTGAGTAGTTCCAGAGGTATGAACTGATACTAGCTAGTGCTACCACACTATCACATTAAGGAGCCAAGGAAAATTGGTGTGGGGTACAGAGCTGCAGGAAGTTCTTGAGAAAGTCAAACGTCCAAAGAGCACTGAAGTCACTAAAGCTGTGTCTGTGCTTCTTGTCTTAGGCAATTGCTGGAACAAGCATTTTGTCAATGCCACCTCCATTTCCTTTGGGAGGGAAATAGCCAGACTACTTCAAAATGGGGGAACTATCATAAAAAATGTCAGAATAACGTTGTCAAAGAATGAATGCAGAAATCAAGGTTCTTGATAAAGGAAATTCATCCTAGAACCAATTAACTAAAGACTACTGAATTTGATAGACAGTAACTAAAACAAATTTCAAGTAAGAGCAAAGATGAAAGTGAACGAAGCAGTCAACTCTTTAAGGAAAAATAAAAAAGCTGCTTGAAGAAATCAGAAGAGTACATGGGTGGCTGTGAATGACTACCAGATAAGCAATGAAGGAGCAAAGCAGGCAAGTAATTTTGATTGATGCATCTGCGTGACCTATTGGCTGCAGGACATCCACACTGGTGGACTCATAGTGATTTAACTCTGTCCCAGATGAAAGACTCTTCAATGAATGCTTGGCAAGAGAACAATGTTTGAGATTTTGATAAGAGCTGAAACTGAAAATAGTTATTTCACATTTTAAAAAGTGAAAGAAAACAGGAACAGATGTGGCTGCTTGATATCACTATGACATTGATTAAGTAGAAGGAGCTAAGAAGATGGGACTAGCGCTCTGACTTAGAAGGATAATGTATTTTAAGATAAGCTGGAAAAAATGGGAAAAAAAAAACTGTGAAGAGAGATGAGGAAATGTTGACTAAGAAGCAATTTTTCATATATTTCCAAAACGTAAAGAAAAGGAAATTACTTGGGTTTCTTCAATGGATAATGAGAAATTGGATAAATGTTATGCTTTAAATGATCCTTTAATACCGAGAGAAATATTCTCAGAACTTGAAAAGATAAACTGGATAAAAAACTAGGAAAAATGACAGTAACGGTGGGGTACTCAGCGTAGCTCATGTCTGAAAAGATGACTAAAATAACACAGGAAGCCTCGATTGAAGAGGACCAGACAATCCAGGATCAGTTCCTAGGCCCAAGGAATCTCAAGACAATGCTCTAATGGGGTGCTGGGGACATTTAATTTCATCTCAGATTTTCCTTTGTGACCCAAGAGGTATTAGCGCTAATGAGCCCCCACTTAAACAAAGCTCTGGAAAACATTTATTCCATCTTACTGCTGAAATCCTGGCTTTTTCATCTTTACGATCACTTTACTACTCATCTTGGTCTTTATTTAGTTGATTTTACTCTTTTTTTTTTTTTTTAATACAAACTAATTTCTGTAGAAACAAAGATGAAGATTTGCAAGTCAAGATCCCCAAACTAATTTGATAGTAGCTTCCAGTTATCAGAAATATCTGATACAGCTATCAGTCTGAAACAAGTGCAGATAAACTAATGCAAATGCCAGTAAAAAACTAGGGCAAGTAACAGTATTTAAAATTAACTGTTGAAAAAGCATAAGTATGAGTACATTTCATCACATATTTTCAAAACAACAAAATAAAAATCCTCTATTTCACACGGTTTTTATACGTAAACCAAACTATTAAGTACACATTTTCTTCACATTTCATGTAAAACAATATCATTTCAAAGTATAACTGAGTTCTAAAGCTTATAATGTCTATTATATTATAGCTTTGGACAATTTTTGAAAAGCAGCATTTGTTTAGTAAGGTACTTTAAGAGTTTTGGATTCTGTTTCTGTATCCAAAATTAATTTTACACCAACTAAAAAAAAAAAAAAGGTTATAAATGCTTTGAATCCAGAGCAAAAATTAATAATATTCTCAGTGAAACTTCTATCCAGATGGAAGTGATGAGTTTAATATATCAAGAGTTCTTTAGTGCTTGCTACGGAAAATGTCAAAAAAAGTCTGTTATAAAGGCTAGTATGGCCACTGCTTTATGCCTGCTACTTGAGATCTGAAGCCACCACCTCCTTTTAAGTAGCTTACAGTTTATCAGATTTAAATCCTTATTTCTATTCACACACATTTTTCTGTTATGCAGTATGTGCTGAAAATACCATAATCACAGTAGGACTTTTTACATTTGTAGTGCAAGAACAGCATGACATATTTCATATCTTATAAGCCACTGTATTTCAACCATAATTATTTCACAGAAATCATTATGGGTTTAACTTTTCACTATGCTACTTTTCAGATAAAATCAGGAACACTGATGGTCTGTAATCACATACAGTCATCGTGAATGTATACAAGTACTCATTAGTTACAGAATATGCACTATACAAATATCTGCAACATAAGCTTGTACATTTCACTCTATTTTTCATTTAAACAAAGTATGAGATTTCTGAAAGACTCAATTTCTGTGCACTTTGAGGTAGATAAGCATTTCCTCATTATTTCAAAAAGAATAATAAGTACTATAAGCACTTTGGAGAATGCTGGCAAAAATAAGGGTTATACAAAGACCCTTATACAGAACAACCATATCACCTAATTAATGAAATTGACTTTTATAAAACTCTTCAGCTTCTCTTAGGATTTTGCCATAGTCTCGAGCAGTTAGTCGTAGGTACATATATATTCACAGAGAAGCATAAGACACCTTCGCAGTGTGTGTTTATTAGTTAAAACATAGATCATATTCTTAATTTGGAAACCACGGCACTGCCAAAATATACAGGGTAGAACTAAGAATATGCTCCACATCAATTATACCTCTCAAGATCATAGTAAGCACCCTCAGAATAGGTACGGCACATCTTACGGGAGCGAAGTAATCTGATTGCATCTTCACAAAAAAGAGGATATATTGTGTGATCCTGGCTGCCAAAACATAAAGGGTAAACACAATGAAAAGCAACACAAAGATGAAACACAGACAAAACAATATGAAAAGAAAGGAAGTTCATCAACAGAAACACCTGAAGAATATTCACTGGAACTCTGGTGAATTTAGCAAAACTAATGGTACTCTAAAGTATTAACGTATTTTAGCTTGCAGCAAAGACCACGAGACAGGTATCAAACCCCAGATTTATCTCTTGCAACATTTAACAGAGCCCATACATGTATTAGATTCTGTATGTTAAGTTCACAGTCTTAGCAGATATTTGTGTTTGTTGACTTAAATACGATATATATATGGATATATATGGAATAATGTGCAGATGGCACCATGATAATATATCACCAATTACAGACCTGTCTACATAGTATGTTAGAAAGTCTAATGCTGATATTGACTGGGTACTTCTAAGTTTTCTACCGCTATACACAGACTGACAAAAGCAGAAGTGGAAATGTAGGTACGTAGAAGTACATGCATTATCCACACAGAGTCACACAGTGGAAAACATATACCTGGCATCTCTGTGATGGTGATCTGTGGACTGGGTGTACCAGGAACGAGGTAAAGTGACATAATGACTGAGCAGATGGCAGAAAGAAAAATACAAATGAGACAATAAGATGGAGAAGGAATGATGCACTTCACAATACAGAAGACAAAAACCTGCAAACATAGGGGCTACAACAGCATTGTATACTTGTACATAAAATTATGTAGAGTTTCACACATTTATTCTGAGAAGTCAGTAGTAAGAGACAGGAGCACGTGGATAGTTAAAATTTGGGATTTTTTGCATTATTTTGGTAGGGAAAAAAATGTATTTATGAAAACAGTCTCAAGAAGTTATATTGCCCATTCCCTTGCTTAAAGGCAGCAGTAACTCCAGCATATATAACATATTTGGCAGAGGTTTACCTAGTCTGTCTGAAAGGCTATCATCATTGGGAATGCTGCCACTTTGCTGCTACTATTCTGATTGTGAGATTACTTAATATTTACTCTATATAAGATGAACTTACATGAAAGCTCCCTTAGTATTCAAATAATTTAAGAGATAAAATAAGTGTAACAGAAAATGCCAGAAAATAAATCCATGCATTTGAAAATAATAAAAACACAATATCTACATTTTGTTTGTACTCCCAAAGAAGTAATACATATATACATATTTAAATATATATCTCTATTACAGCACTAGATATTCTTCTATTATAAAAATGTTATTTCTCTTTTAGTACAAATATATGCCAACAGTATTTTTTTAAAAAGTAGTTTTTTTCCAATTTACAAAGAATTATTAGATAGCAAGAGTCCCTGCTCTACAGCACCACTAAAGTTTGGTTTTTTTTTTAAGTGATGTCTTACAACAAAAGTGCACATTAGAAGTGCAAAGAAATTTAACAAGAAACACTGAAAACTTCACATTTATCTACCACTTTTATTTCTCATGTCTTAGTTTGTTTTAGTAATCAGACAAGTAGTAATCAGACAAATTGTTATAAGTAGCTGTATTACCTACACATAATATCTTTTCCTCCTTCTGCATGGATAAAATATATCAGCCACATAGAATTTTAAGATAATGATATATAGTACAGCAGATCTTTGTGCTCACTGCTTGCCAAATAAATGTAAAATGTTATAGCCACCACTGCACTGGAATAGGCTCCTCAGGGAGTTGGTTGAGTCAGCATCCCTGGATGTGTTTAAAAACTGTTTGGATGTGGTGCTCAGGGACATGATTTAGCAGAGGGTTGTTAGAGTTAGGGTAGTATGGTCAGGTTGTGGTTGGACTCAATGATCTTTAACGTTTTTTCTAACCTGAGTGATTCTATGATTAACATAAAAAGCATTTAACCTAAGTCCTGGCTTACAATGTATTTGCAGACAAAATGTTAGAAGAACAAGGAGTCACATGCAGTTCAGTGGAGCCCAACTTGGCACATTAATTTGAAAATTAGGGACGAAACTTTCTAATAGTGCCCAGACCTGAAAATCAGAACCAGTCTATCCATAACCTGGCAGTCATTATGCTTTTGAGAAGCAGTAAAAAAATGTAATTCCGCTATGTTCTTAAAATTTCCTTTGGAATATATGCCCACCCACAGGAAAAGCAATTAAATAAAAATGTAGGAATCCACCCCACAGCAGCTACAATAAGTGCAAGCAAGGCAAACAAGTGCAGACGAGTCTATTTTCACCACAGTAGCTACTCACAGACTATGTTCACATGAATGCCCGTAAATGATTTAGATGAAATGCTGGAAGTAACATTGCAAAACTTTTGCAAATATTACATTAGTAAGTAATTAAGTGCTTCCAGCTGGCAGATGGCAGTTTAACATTAACATTTCACTTTAAGTTCCCTTTTCTCTCTCCAGAGAATTGTTGACAAATTTTCTCGATAGTCTTTCAAAATCAAACAAATACAGTATAGTCAAGTAGTTAAGAACAAATCTTTAAACCAAACTACAACTTCAGGCAGTGTTGCGGAGTATTAATTTTTAACTATTCCTATTAAGGAATGCAATTTCTCTCTCCTTACAGCTCACAAGAAGGAACACCCCAGACTGTTTCCTTCACCTACTGGTATCTGAATGAAACACCACCAGTAAATGTTCTTCAGATCCCCACTCATCTTAAATGCCCAAACTCTGGTATCAAATTTTGTCTCAGTATTTGCAGAAACACAAAGCTCTAGTGCTCTTACTAGGTTTTGAGACTTTTGCTTGTGTTGTTCAATCTTTTTTTTTTTTTAATTCAAAAACTTGCAATAGAGTAAGTTGCTATTTAGATGCAACCACATATACAGACTAATACGTAATAACCTTCAAAAAGCTTAATATATGCTTTCTTACCTCTCAGAACTCTTCTTGTCTACATAGAGACTTCAAGTAAGCATTAGTTTAAACTTGGACTGGTCCTCTAGCATTGCTACCTGGTTATAATTTTCCCTGTTCCTTCCTTAGAGCAAATGCTATACATTATCTAACTGATAAAATATAATTCCTTATAATATGTTCTGAGAAGCGCAACATAACAAATAATTGTAGGGAACCAGCTTTTGGAGTGGACTAGATGATCTCCAGAGGTCCCTCCCAAAACCTACGATTCTGTGATTCTGTAGTACTCAGTCTGAATTAGTTCTACACATTATAAAACAAGTCATACATCATACAGCAAGAGTATGTAGCCTAAATAGCCTGTAGTATTTTCATAATTTATGATGCATCATTCCCAGCTGCAGGAATAATAATATAGGTATTGCTCACGTAAGCACATCTCTCTCTTTCTCTGGAAATGGTTTCCATTGATGCACCACAATATTTTCAATAAATTATGCATGCTCAGTAAATAAAAAAAGGAAAATTGCATGGAACACATCTATATGGAAGACAGACTCACTGACATTGCATAGGTCAAAATACAACAGGATGCACATTAAGAGGCCACACACTGTTCTGTAGTTTGTACATTTTGGCTAGCAGCACAGGTTTAAACACTGTCTGTCTACCAATCATTCAGTCAACAGTCCACTATTTTTTTTCTGATTTTACTAATACATACTTTATGTACTGGGCTTCAAATAAACGCTATAGATTTTTATAAGTATGTTAACAATGAAATACCAAAGATGCCTGAGACTTAACTATTTCTCCCTGTTCAAAACCAAGATATGGAAAACATCCCTTTGGCTACTACCCAGCTTAAACCACTTAAAGTTGTCATTTAAGTAAATTGTAATGTAGTAAAATCATGATTCAATTGGTTGCTGCCATTAAGCTTTGCATTGCCTCAATGCAAAACAAGTCCAGAAATGTTCTACAACTGAATGCAAAATAAACACATCTTTGAACAGTTTGTGAAAATAACAATCTCCTATGTACATATAGGGGGGAATGAATGGAAGATCACAGAGACATGAGTGCATTTTAGATATAGCATATATTTTAAAAGATGGTAGACCACAAAGATACTTTTTTTTTTTTGCAATCTCCATGTAGACTACACAGTCCTCATTTGCTACATTACAGCATTCAGTAGCAGATGTCAAATAATAGTATGGCAAAATGAAAATATTAGCCTGCAGCCTCAAAAATTTCTGAAACATTATGTATTTTGCTACAAAGAGGGTAATTTGCAGCAGCAACTCATTTCACTTATATTAAAGCAATGAAATAAGTCTGATGAGGAAGTACTACAGTTTTTGCAACATGACCAGTTATGTAAAGACACACACAAACAGACTTTCTCCCCTGCATCAAGAGAAAACAGATTTCCATTAATCTGACAATACAGTTGCAAAGATACAGACAAGCACAGTGAACAGAAAGAGGTGACATAATTTTTTCTGCTATCACTCACCTACCTGTCCATTTCCTCACACTTTCATAAAAATTCAACAAATCATGAGGATAACAAAATAGATATGAGTGATTCAGATAGTCTAATTTTAGTATTTAGTTTCCAGGAACAAGCTACACATAGCAGAACAGTCCCAGAAGCACTCCTGAAAACACACACATGTATGCAGAGTGCATCACTGCACAATCCAATGTATTCCTTCATGTCCTTACTGTGCAAGCACAGTTCAGCTTGGTGCTGAGCTACTTCACTCAACAGTAAAGAAGAGGCATTATGACATTCGCTATTGCTTTCAATTTTCATTCTCTGTAACTAGTTCTCACAATTTAATATTCTGGCTTCTGTATTACAGTGGGGTGTTGACTCCCAAGTATTTATGTGGAATTGGAATGACCAGAGTACACTGACATCGTACATTGTGCCTATTGAAAAGCCTGCAAGTAATTCTAAAGGCAAAATAAGATTTTCTGTCCCACTACTGGAGCTTGCATGAATTAAACTTGGTTGACACAAGAAACTTCTATCATTCTCTCAGTGTTCATCCATTATGATGATCTATTTTTTCTAATGTATTTTAACTTACTTGAAATCATACACTAAGTAGATGGGCAACACTACTGTCCCTCCTTTTTTAGTAACACTTGTACATCTCTTCAACTGAAACAGCAAACTAAATGCATGACAAGCACAAAATTATTAAGATTGCTAACAAATCAGTTTTTTTGTTTGTTTGTTTGTCTGTTTTACTGGTATGAATTTGCTTTTTACTAAATTACACCCAAGCTAGTCAAGTTACAACTTTCCAAACATCCAGAAACGTTAAAAAGCAGGAATTAGCTTAATCAAATTGAAGAGAAAGAAAAAGGTGGCTCTTTGGGCTGATGAGTAGGATTTTTTTTTTAATACAAGAGGCATTCAAGATAGAAGAAGGGAGATGTGAGAGCTGGCATATGAAATTTTGGGGAATTCTGAATGTCTAATAGTAACTTGACCTCCTACTTTGAGTACCCAGAATGCACACTACAATTCTGACATTTTTGGTAATAAAGCAATCAATATAATTTTTAACTCTGATTTTATCCTGCCAACCAAAATCAATATATGAATCAAAAACAATATGTTGAGTCTGGTGCTTGACATTAAAATTATCTCCAACTAAATCAAAAATGCATGTCTTCCTGCTTTCTTAATAATTTGATTTTCACTTCTAACTTCTCAGTATTTGATTTTGGGGGACCATTTATGTTGCAATCAGACTCAAGGTCACTAGACCTTCTCACATACAGTCGCATAGTACCTTACACCTTAGTACCATATATGTTAGACATATATCTGGAAAAGGAAGGAACAAATGCTCTTACATATATACTCAGTCATATTTAAACTTAGCAACTGAGAATGTCTGCAAGAAGGTACTTTTTCAAAATCCCTTTTTTACAAACATCTCCAAAGGATAAATGGACTGTGGAAACAACAAACCATCAGAGCAGTGGGAAAGCAAAGTATGAGTTTGTTTCACAAGGGTAAGTATGGAACAAAACAAGGATGGAAAGTAGAAAGATTATAAACTTGTTTAAAAGTTCACTTTTCACACTTCTACAAACTGACCTCAGCAGTTTTCAGAATTAATGCTACTGAAGTGTTTTTTCAAGGACTTGTGAATGCACAGTCCTTTTCATTATGGAACATTGACAGTATCAGACAAATATTCACTAACATAATAGGAAGTTTAATAATCTTTCCATTCATAAAGTCACTGTTAGTTAGCAACAGCGAATATAAAACATGATAAATGTTTGGGACTAGTCTTTTCCTGCTCTTATTTTGCCTACAACCAAGATGTTTCAGAGATGACATGCTGCAATAGAGGTACAATTGGTCAACAATCTGACTTGCTAGATAACCACTCACCATGTAGAAATTGGAAAGAACTTTGATGTTTTGGAAAATACAGATGACATGCACACCTGCATTCAGCAATTCAGAATGCACCTAATAAACAAATATCTACTCATCAAGACTGATCATGCGAAAATTCAATACATTCATCACCAACTTTATGACACTGTTTTTCATGTTCTATGAAAAAATACCCTTTCTTTAACATAAACCAGTTCAGTAGGGGATATTTTTATTAAGTCATGGGAAAAGACTGTATTGCTGTACTTCTGACTACTTTTCACTGCTGTGCATATATCTGGGAGGCAGCTAGCAAACTCACACAGTGAACAAATCCAAGAACATTCCATACAGCAGACGCAGGCTATAAGGATATGTTCAGACCATATTTCTAGGAAGATGGATCTTAACATTAACCTAGTATTGTCACAAAAGTATTCCATTTTTCCTCTTTAACTGAAACAGTTCAGAGTCCTTAAGTTATTGTATTCTCTATGAGAATCATCTAGCCTTATCAGCCAAGTGACTAATATTTTTCTGCAGAGTATGCAGAAGTACCAAATACTTCAAAGGAAGCTCTGCTATGTTATACTTGTAATGAATATGGTTAACATTTTGGATGACATTTCATTGCTTTTTGGTAACTTAATTTTTTGTCCACTTGACTTTTTTGGCCAAATTCAATTTAACAGTGCTTAAATAGCTATATGTATTTTATTTTATTTTTGGTACTCTTTTTTTCTAACTTATCTAATTAGGAAAATATAATTATATATTTTTTCAGATTATTTTGTCTTACATCCTTTACAGTCACTGATTATCACATTAATGTTCTTTTAAGACACATTTACCTTCCCAGTTCAATAAAGTCAGCAAAAAATGCTGATGTCTTAAGTTGTTTGTATTACAGCTTCCAACACCAATTCTGTGCTTTGATGTCACTGGAGGAATAATCCGTAAGAATCATCTGTAGAAGTATTAATTTCAAATACTAGCCACACAGGACTCACTCGAATTGCAAAATATACATGTATTATCCTTTGCTATTTACATTTATGAAATGGGATAATATCAGCCTGATTAGGATCTGCCTTATTATAATGCACAGATTTTCAGCTTGTAATATTAGAAGTGGGAAAAAGTTCAAGATTAAATGTATAAACTTCTTTTTCTTTTGATTTCCTGGCATAAAGACAATGAGATGGGAAAGATAAATATTTTTGTAACTGCACAAAGGCACTACCACATGAACCCAGCAAAATTATCTACATTAACCAATTAGCTCTTGCAGTTTGGTTTTGTATCATTAAAACTCATACAAGTCACTACAGTTTCAGAAGTTTGATCAGGCAAACTGTTACTCATGGTAAGATGTGCTTCTAAACACAAGGACCCAAATTTCCTTCCAGTACACATTGCCATAACAACTAATTTTATCACCAAGTGGCTCATAAAGTTGAGAAAACAGCGCTAGAGAATACTTTTGTTATGTCTGTTAATTGCAATGGAGTATTACATTAATAATGAGCTCAAATTATCTCTTCATTCAGCAGCAAAAATGACCAAGTTCATTCTTAATTTCTTTTTAAGATATTTTGCAATTAGGTAATTTATTAATATAGTACATAGAAATATTCCCAATATAAAAGAAAAACTAAACAAGTTATCATAGCTTCTTCAGTTTCCCTCTATGCAAAGAGTTTTGTCAGCCTTGTGCACACTGCATGTATTTTCTTAATGAGTAGGGAAATGCTCATCCGTGGGAAAAGGTAAGAAATTTTGTTACCTATTTTAGAGATACTCTGAAGTATTTCACACTGATGAGAGTAGGCTACAGCCGTGCTTAATATCAGTCAGATAATTACCTATCTCTGTCCGGGGAGTAGTGGTCATCTATTACACGGTGTCTTTCCATTCGGTTCAGGGTATTGTAATGTGCAGCAGTAGATCGTGTCCCTCGTGGTCCCTGATCCACATTCCGACTAGGGATAAAAGAGCGCAGATTCTGAGTTTGGAGTACAGCTGGACCACAACCCAAAGTTGCTAGCAAACACGATGGAAATGAGTTGGTTTACCCGATCTATCTTCAGTATAATTTCATACTCACATAATCCCTAATTTTATTGTAATCTTCATTTTTGCCTACTGAAAAAGGTGCTAACACAATGGTAGGGATATGATTTTTTGTTTTGTTTTGATACTTGACTCCATTATTTTATTAAAATGGTACATTTTAGACAAAAATTAGTCTTTCCAAACAAGCACATTCAGTGAAAGTAACCTTCCTAGATGAAACATGCACTGTAAAGAATTTTCCAAGAGCTTTGCGCTTGGTTATAATATAAACACGTAAACTGTAGTAAGACACAATGAACACTGCTGGTTTTCTGGTACAGTGAAGCCTGATTAAAAAAACAAACAAACAAACAAAAAACTGTAATCTAAATAAAAGAGCTACATGAACTTTTGCCAACAGCACTAATTTATTTCTAGATATGGGAATGGGCAACCTGCTCTGGGTGTCCCTTCTTGAGCAGGGGTTGATGAGATGGACCCAGAGGTCTCTGCCAATCTCTGTCATTCTGTAATTGCATTTCTTCACTTTGGCTATTATGAAGCCAAACAGGAAGTTAGAATCATTGAATGGTTTAGGTTGGATGATCGTTATGGTCCTTTTCAACCCAGGCCATTCTATGACTCTATGATTCTGTTTCCAACTCCCTTGCTATATGCAGAGACACTTCCCTCTAGATCAGGTTGCTCAGAGTCCCATCCAGCCTGGCCTTGAATGCTTCCAAGGAGGGGGCATTCACAACCTCACTGGGCAACCTGTTCCAGTGTCTCACCACTCTCATAGTGAAGAATTTCTACGTAATATCTATTCTAAATCTAACCTCTTCCATTTGAAAACCTTTTCCCCTCATCCTGTCACTACCTACCCTCATCAAAAGTCCCTCCCCAGCTTTCCTGTAGGCCTCCTTCAGGTACTGGAAGGCTGCTGTAAGGTCTCCTCGAAGTCTTCTCTTCTCCACACTGAAGAGCCGCAGCTCTCTCAGCCTGTCCTCACAGGAGAGGTGCTCCAGCCCCCTGATCACCTTTATGGCCCCTCCTCTGGACCTGCTGCAACAGCTCCATGTCCTTCTTGTGCTGGGGGCCACAGAACTGGACAAACATCTGGAGTCCCCAGAATTTAGTTTACCAACTAAAATTTCTAATTATCATATTAAAAATAGGTATAGTTTTTCTTCCCCTGTACTCATCACTGGTGAGGCCACACCTCGAGCATTATGTTCAGTTGTGGGTCCCTCACTACAAGAAAGACATCAAGGCCCTGGAACATGTCCAGAGAAGGGCAACGAAACTGGTGAGGAGTCTGGAGCACAAGTCTTATGGGGAGCAGCTGAGGGAGCTGGGTCTGGAGAAGAGGAGCTCAGGGGAGACCTCATGTTAGTAATGGTGATAGGAGGACGGTTGGACTAGATGATCTTGTAGGTCCTTTTCGACCTTGTGATTCTATGATTCTGCCTTCTACTCTACAACATCTAGCCTGTAACTACTTCTCTGTACATGTTTTAACCACCTTAAATACACCAAAATTTGAATACCAAAATGGCTTTACTCCACAGTTGGACTCTTTCATACACATTTGCACTCTAAAATGGATACTGACAGTTCTCTTCTGCTGTTCAGCAGCCAATTCTTATTCCTTATTTCTCAATTCTAGTCTCTAATTCCTTTTCATCCAGGTTTTTAAAAAAAAGCAAAAAACATCCATTTCTGTTTACAGCATTATCTTCTTTTACTCCATCCTTCTTTGACTTAAATATTAAAGCTTTTTCAACATGTCACTTATTTGCAAATTTCCCAAATATCTGACTTTCATCTTCTGCACACACAGTGAAAACTCCTGCCCAAACTACCAAACTCTTAGCCTTAGTCCTGAAAATTCAATACCATCCTGTCTGCTCAAATAGCTTTCAGTAAAACTGTACTTTTAGCATACTGCTCTAAATAAATCATTTCTTCTTTAGATTTCTCTATTATATCAGGTTATGACTTCATGCTGCCTTTAAACATCCTACACAAATGTATTTCTTGTACTTCAAATAAAGCTCTCTTTCACTCTGCTAAAGATGCCTTTGTTAGCTAGATTTGCTGTTTAAGAGGAAATGACATACTTTCTCCAATTACATAAGGAAAGTTGTTTTCACATTTTATATATCTACTCCTTTGGAACCTTCCTGCATTTGACGGAATGTGTATGGAGTAAAGCAATCTGATCTAGACCTTCCCTGGTACAACTTGTGACCATTTCCTCGCTATCCTATCACCTGTCACTTGATAAAAGAGATTGGCACTCTCCTCACTGCAACCTCCTTTGAGAAATTTGTAGAGAGCAATGAGATCTTCCCTCAGCCTCTTATTCATCAGACTAAACATCCCTAGTTCCCTCAGCCATCTCTCATCTGTCTTCTTTTCAAGTCACTTCATCAGCTTCGTTGCTCTTTTCTGAACGTGTTCCAGAAACTCAAACTCTTCTTGTAGTGAGGGTCCCCAAACAGTACTCGAGGTGCAGTCTCACCAGAGCCACTGGGCACACTGTTGGGTCATGTTCAGCTGGCTGCTGACCAGCACTCTCAGGTCCTTTTTTGCTGGGCAACTTTCCAGCCACTCTTCTCCAAGCCTATGCCACTGCTTGGGGTTGTTATGATCCAAATGCAGAAAACTACACCAGCTCATTAATCCAGCCTGTCCAGATCCCTCTGCAAAGGCTTCCTATCCTCAAGCAGATCAATACTCCCACCTAACTTGTTACTGTATGAAACCTTACTGAGGGTGCACCTAATCCTCTCATGCAGACCATTGTATTCTGCCATCTTGCTTTTTCAAATGCAATCTTAGGAAAAGCTAAACATCATGTTGCTCACTGTCTGACACAATCTAACCTCCAACCTGATCTAGAAGCACACAGCCCATTGCATACATTAGTGAAAACATTACAAATCTTCTACTGCTCCACTTAAGACTTGTCCTCACCTCTGCTAAAAGCAAAATCATGCAAATCGACAGCTGCCATGTTACACAGTTATTCAAAATAATATTTTCTTTTCAGTTATTATGCAGCGTATCATTTGTGAATTTTAAGGGCTTCAAACTATACACATTTATTAAAAAGATTTTAAATGTAAAAATGTTTACAGCTCTTCCAAGTAGACCTAGATCTTCATTAGATTTAAAATAGGCATTTCTGTACCCAAAAGACTATGTTCCTTCTTTTCTATGAAGTCCCATGTTCTAGCAACTCCATTCTGTGGGCTCTTCATGATTTGGGATATGGGCAGGGAAGTATTAGATAAATACTGCATTTCACTGTGACATCATAGGAAACAGTTGAAGCAACTTCTCTGTAAGTTCAAAATTATATTTTAAATTTTAGCTTAAAGTCAGGAAGCAAGGAATGTTTCATGTAAACTTTACAAACATACAAAATAGCAAGAAAATGAAAAGAAGGTTTTTTCAGTGGTTTTAAACAAGTCTTAATTACTGGCTTGGTTAAAATGCAACAGAGAAAATAAAAGAATTAGAAAAGCGGATTTTGACCATATTTATGTCTAAATCATAGCATCATAGAACCGTTTGAGTTGGAAGGGATCCTTAAAGAACCCTTAAGAACTCTTAAATATCCAATAGGGATAACCCCAGCAGAGTTACTATAGGCAATTACTTATCCTGAATTCAGTACCGCTGAAATCAGAATAGGCCCCTCTGTTTCTACTGTTTATCTAACTACCAGTATGTCTCATTTAAAATAAAGCTGCGTTTATGTATGCTTTTAGATTTCAAGAAGAAAGTTAATTTTCTACCTGTTAGCTATGAGATAATTTGGAATCCTAATACTTCACTAGTGGAAAAATGATAACATTTAGTCTCTGTTTGATAGGGGAAATGGTAAGTAAAGACATAAGAGAATATGCAGTCAAAAGAATCTTAAGCTAACAGAAAGAACAAAAATGAAAGAAAGAAACATAGACAAGGGAATTAGAATGGCTGTAAAAGAAAGGAATACATGTATATACCTTACTGGGAACACTGGATACCAAATCTTCAGTATTAAATGGGAACAGTGAACACTATCTTACTCCTTTTATTCCAGCTGAATTCCACCAGCTGAAAACCTACCCATATATAGTAAGAAAAATGCTGGAACATAGGCTTAATTCCCCTTGACAACTATACTCTGATTCCTCTTAAGAAAGCTCACCCATACAAACAAAGTTTTAATTATATCTTATAAAGCATATTGAATTAAATAGTTTTAATTATCCAAATTGGTCAGGTTTGGGAAGAATTGTCCTGATCTTGGTTTTACAAACTTTTAAAATGAAGAGTTGACATTTTTCAGTATAAAACCACAGGTACGACAAAATATTTTTGATGTTTTAAATGTTTGAAGAAGAAATGTAGAAAGAAAGCTTCTATAGGTAGGTAGTAAGGCACTGCCAGCATATCAATTCTACACAGACAAGATTGAAAACAGCCACTGATGAGAATGATGAGCCAGAACGATGAGAAAATGTCAAACCATCAGAAATTAAAAGGCATCTTCTAAATAGCTCATGAAAATAAAAATCTGGAGATGTATTTTTCTTTCTTTAGACATAAAATCAAGTGAATTTCTAGACATCAATATAATGTAATAAAAGCACAACTGACTTTATCCAATTTTGTAAATCTAATCAATTTGTTCCCATTTTGAAAGTCAGGAGATTCTTTCCAGTATTTTACAGGATCAATAGCACTTAAGTTTATATACCTACATGTTTCAATAACAGTTTACCTTTGTGGGGGAGGGACACTTGGAGACCACGATCTTGTCCGTCCTATACTATCTCCACGGTGAGGGGACCCTGATCGAGAGCAATGATTAGATGACATAACTTGTTCTGGCACTGATAGCGTTGAACTTTGGAGATCTCTTCCATTATGTCGATAATCTAAAAAGAAAAGCAAATATTCAATTAATCTGAAGTTTCAGTTTTTAATTTCCTACCACACCTGCAGCAGTCATAAGCACAATAACTGATGGATTCTGATCAAGAATGTTGTCATGTGTTTTTCTTGATTTATTGTAATAAAAATATGTACGCAAATATTCCTGATTTTATGTTTGAATCAAATAGAGTTATAGCTCCTATAGCTATACTTCAGAAGCGTAGTAATAAACACCATGCACCAGTCTTGCAATTTAAAATAACCCGTGGTCAGAACAATAATAAAAGTAGTTAAACAGACCTTTTTCCTTAGAATAACATAAAAAAAAATATCTTATTGTATTTTCTAACTAAAATTATATTGTAAGAATTGTGTAAAATATATAGTATCATGAAACTTTGCACAGAAATGTCCACAGTTGAAAACTAATCCAAAGTTCAGGTTTAAAAGTTGGGATAGTGATATCCGCAAGGGAGATAAATATAGAGCTTGACTTCAAGAAAGATTCCTGTTTCCGAGAATTAAAGAAAAAATGACGCTTCCATTCTAGAGCTAACCTTGCATTAGGACAATAGGAGACATGAAGTATTCTAAGCAAAAGCCTTCCTGGATTTAACAATTTAAAAGGGTCCCACATGACCATTTTACAAAGTGTTTTAATAAAGATATTTTTAAAAAAGCTGGATGTATTAAAGTAACTGTCTGCATCTTACTGTAGATGTTTGATTCACTGGCCCAGGGTACAACTCTCTCTGAAAACAGAATGCCAGATAAATAATAATTTCAAGGAAGTTTTCACATATTTTGTGAGGATCGAGTTAACATATGATTATAAGAAATGGAAGAATTGCAAATCATAATCTCATGATAATGCTTTGAAAAAATAGATCTTCAAAAAGCTCCTGACAGCTATGACAAATGATATAACTTTTTGTTCTGAAAACAGTAGCCAAGTAAAAAGTGATCAGAGAGATCCCTCGATACTGGAAAATTCTGGCTTATAAGGCTGCAATTATTTTCCAGTGAAAAGCTTCTTGGATCCCAAAAGTATTTGGCCTTCTACCACATTATTCATAGCTTTCTTCCTGGAAATTTTTTGGTAAACAGATAAGTAAAACCTCTTTACTTCATTACATTTCATGCTTCCAAGAATAGTCAATGCTTCCAACTAAGTATTTCTATTCATACAACCTTAGGACCAAGGATGTACATCAATCAATGAAATTCTTCCCCCTACATGTAGATGTAAGCCAGAGTGCATGCATGAGCACATGTGCATATGTGAGTATATTAAAAGGGAAAGAATATCACACCAGCACTGCAATCATTTTAGGACAAATGACCTTAAAGAACAGACATTTGTTTGTCACTTCACATCAATCAAGTAATGCTATGTAGCTGGAAAAACAAAAAGCTTCCCTTTTGCCAACATGTCAAACATTGAGAAGTAACAGCTTTGGTATAGCAACCCACTAACAGGTTGAAATTCAGCATCATCTTTCAATTCTGTGGAGTAAATGTAGCTCTCTGCCTCATTTCATAGTAGGTATTTTTACCAGCTAGGAATCAAAGGAACACAGAATGCAAAATCATTTGCAATCTCATACTGCAAGTAACTACATCACACTTTTAGAGAACATAGCTTTCTATGAGCATCCACAGAATTTAATATTTCCATTGATTAAAACATTCATTTTTTGAAGCTACCATACTAGAAAAAAATTAAACGTGTTTAATGGAGGTACAAAAAGAACTTAGGGACAAATTAAGAAAGTTTCTTAGGTTTCTTGAGTGTAGTCATTACCATTCCAACAGTTCACAGCCAGAACAAAATCAAAACTGCAAAAGAGAGCATTTCCACTGCATGACTGCATGAGGAAGATCAGGTATTTCAGAAATATGATCCAAAAGGTTGTTAACACAGCCATGCAGACAAAGCTCACAGAAGATGCCCTGTTTTGAAATTAGTTGCTAAAATCAAGGATGCATGGAGGATGCTTCCGTCCCTTCAATATCCAAAGCCTGGTATGAATCTCTAATATAAACTATCTTACAGTATTTTTTAGAAGAACTGTGTAAGGAAAAGGTGAAAATGTTTTTTCCACTTCTTGGAAAGATGGAAAACTAAAAAAAGTGCTACCAAAAAGTATAAACATGTATGAAATTTTCAGATGCAAAAGCCAAACAAGTTTCTTGATCAGCTTTAGACTTTAAGTAAGTCTGTCTAAGGCTAGCTTTGGCAGATCAGAGTTACAATACTGGTCTTGAAAGCACTTGGTACCAGCACATAATAGTTTAATGATTCACTGGTCTTTGAGTCTTTATATTCATTTAAAAACATGCTTTCTTGATCTAAAATATTGGAGAAAAAATTAAAAGTATTATTTTTTATTAAAAGTTTAATTGTTTTATTTAGTGTTTTTGTTTCTATAAACAAAAGCAGATTTTGAAAGTTCAGTGTAATAATCTGTGATTACCCTCAGCCACAAGAGAGGCTTTTGCTACAAAGCTTCAGGAAGAAGACAGTGACACAATGCTTTCATGAAAGGCTTAATTAAATGACCATCAGTGATCTGTACATGTCTGAAGCGATCAACACCGTAATAAATATGTTTAGCAATCAATGTCAGAGTACTTCTAATCCCTGAGCAAACTTCAAAATGCTATTGATGACTGAATGACCAGGAGAGATGACGTGGTAACTTTTGGTACTCCCAACATGAGAACTTAAATCTCTTTAGAATGTGATTAGTTTTGCTTGCTCAGGAGTTGGAACACTCATGTCTCTCTCAAGAGAGGTAACATTCCCAAATTTACGGTAACATTCTCAATTGGAAAAGGGACAATTTAATGTCCATGCTCAAAAATATTGCAGGGTTCGAGTGATAAGATTAGAGGAGGAAAATAAAAATATTATCCTGCTGAAATTATACAGAGATGGTAAAAACAGGTCTTAAGTGCAACTTGACCACGGAGCTACTATAGAGCAAAGATAATTATAGCAGTAGTAAAAATAGGATAAACACTGGAATCTGCTTGCAGCTATAAATATTAAGTCATTACCATAGAATCAAAGGCTCTATAACTATGGCAAGCCTCTTAAAGTACAGAGCACACAGAACCTGATAATCAGTACAGAGATAATCAGAGATAAACAACTGTGAGCTGTGGACACATAAAAGATGGGCACATGACAGAGACATCTGCAATGCCACTGCATTTTCATGGGAGGGTTGCATTAAAAACTGTCATACACTTCAAATTAGGGATTTCATAAGGCACACTAAATATAGCTTCCTCTGAGCTAAAATTTTCATTTTATCTAAGAGAGAATATTAATACATTTGACTTAAAATACTCATCCACACAGCACAGCTGTTCTGTACTGATATTATGCTGTGCAGTTCACTAAATACTAACAAATCGTTATCAAATTTTGCAGCTGTCATGCACAAAATTGCAGAAAATCACAAACCTCCAAATATGAAGCTCACATGAACAGCACTACCCTAGCGCCCCCAAGAATCCTGAAGAGTATTAATGAAGCTTTTAGTTCAGGAGTCTTGAAGCCTGACTGACTTGAGAGAAACTCTGTATAAAAAGTATTCTAGAAAAGCAATAATTAGAATTGCTATTCATCATGGGCAGACTAATGAACTTGTTTCAGACACCGATGCTAAGTGGCATTTTCTCCACTTTAATATCTTTACTTAACTGAGGTGTCAAGCTTTTTCTATATCAGTTATTTATTTTTTAACACTCACAATGGTTGGGCTTAGAGCAAGGACCAATTAAAAACAATTACATAATCAGACTGCCAGAAATGCTTAGTATACCAAGATTTTACACATGGGCACTTTGGAGACAGTTCAGGTCTTGTACGCAAATGTTCTCAGCTTCTACAGTGATCTAAATGCAGAATTGGGATGTCCTCTGAAAAAGTGCTGACAGTAACTGACCAAACACACTGAATCATTAATATATGAATACTCTGTAAATTGAACATACATACACAGGCTTTGGTGGTGGTGTTTTCTGCATCAAAATATTCTACAAATAAAGGTAGAATGAATGCATACTGAAAGAAACTAGGAAGCTTAACAGCAAGATCAAATAGTTACTTGTGGCATTGTAACCCAGTTTCTGATGAGGTGTTTTTTTACCTACACTCATGATGCGCAAAGGCCAGTTACACTTTTTTAGACAATTTTTCTGATCATTAACATGTGTGGAGAGTGTTTTCACATAGAAATAAACCAGAGCCTGGTGAGTTGTTCAGTGCTGTCCATACACTCAGCAATATACAATGAAGTGATAAGTCCACTGCAGATGGGAACAGAAAGTATTGCAAACCAACCAAAACAAGAAATGTCTGCAATATTTCTGTCAGTTGGACAACTCTACAATAGAACTATTTTGAGTAAACATTTTAACTGAAGTTCACAGCTGTCCTGCAGATGTTTATGACTGGTACATTCTTTAGAGAAAAAAAACAAAATTTTCTACTGGAAAATGCTGTTCTCTTTAACAGAAGGCTATATTATACAGTATCTCCAATGGGACAGTCAGCTAACCTAAACATTTTTACCTTGTGACAGCTCAACTTTAAAGTCATCTGCAGAGGTTTTGATTAAACTGTGAATATGCTCCAGTTGTATCCATGAGAACAAATTTCCCACAGGACATCTTGAATGATCTCGGTCAAATATGACTTTCAAAATAGTGAAAGATAGATAGTATAGACTGAATGAAATTCAAAATAGTGCATTTGACAGATACTGGGGCAAGTGTTGGTGACACCTCCTTACATGTGTGGGAAGCTTTCTCAACAAAGACTGAAATCTTCACTCCTTGCCAACTTATGCTAGTGCTACTAGTAATTACTACTGAAATTGTTTTCAGGGAAAAAATAAATATATAGCACATGTAGAAATACCTTTTAGATTCTCAAAGAGATTAGTCTACCCCTTGAGATATTAACCTTTTGAATCCCGAGTGGCACGTGCAGGATGCACTGTACTTTAAAGAATAATAACAAACCAACCAACCAACCTAACAACCAACCCAAAACTACCAAATTAATGTGCCAATAGGATAATTCTTTAGTTCTACACTGCATTCTAAACAATATGTAATCTAAATCTCAGAAAGAGAGATATGTCATGGATACAGTATTTTTTTTATTTATTTCTCTTTATTTCAGACACTTGTATCAGTAGAGTCTTCTCTACTGTGGATTATGTTGTTATTTGTACATAAATAAGATTTATGTTCTTTCAAGGCCAGCCACCTAACACATTTTGTAAATTAAATGGCATAGGAATTAAGATGAAGGACTTCAGTCATTACTCTGAAGAATATCTGCTTAAAAAAGAAAACCATGAGAGGCTCGTTAGAGAGATTTCTTATAGATACGTATCTAAGCATTGGCCATTGCATTTATGCTTCATTAAAATTCTAGGTCTCACTAGACATAAAAGAATGCAATAGAATACAAAATGGATCACGAATTTCCATAGCAGAAATAATAATAATTTATACTTTTCTGCTGTAATGTGCATACCATGAGACAATTATTTGTAAAATATAAGAATTAAATCATTTTAATAATACCTACAAATACAATTTAAATTTACTTATATCTTTACATTGTTCAGAGTGCAGTGAGATAAAGCTTATATTTAACATTAATTAGATCTTTTAAAAATTATATTAATTGAGAATTTGGATGTTTGAAGAGAAAATTGTTGTATCAGCTGGGGAAAAGTCAATTTGTTTAAAAGCAAGGATTTTAATGCTTTACAGTAAACCTTGATTTAAGAGGTCGTGATGACTATTTTAATATTGCCTGAATTTCACTTCCAATTTTAGAGGTAAATTTCAAGACACAAAGACACTATTCTTTACCATGGATGAAGACATAGTAAATGGATAATAGAGAAGAGGAATGTGCGTTAGCACATAATAAAAGGCTAATATTTATATTTGCAGCTATCCAGCTTTGAGGATAACAAAGACTCGCATTCAGGAACAGATGTTTACCTACAGTAAAATCCATTATTTTAGTAAAGATAGAAGACGTCTATACTTTCTAATGTTGCAAGAGGTCTTTCAATAGGCAATTGATTTCAAGCTGTAACCAAAGCATTTATATACTCTGTATTTGCTTTGAGCAGCAATCATCAACAGGATCAGGTATAAAAATTCAGATCACATTATTGACAAGCATACAAAGAGCCTTCTGTGCTTCCCCTGAAGTGAAGGATGCAACATTACAGTGAAAGAATTCTATTGAACATAGGACTCATCAGGTTTTTAGAGAAGTGAAGCAAAATGAATAATTGCTTTTCATTCTTCCTCAAAAAACCAATTGGTTTTTTAAGTTCAGTAAGAATTTCTTTGCTGGTTGTTACTATTTTTTCTAAGCTACCTAGCTCTAACCATCTTCTGAATAAATATCTCATTAGTATTCTTATTTTGCTCCTGAAACATCTAATTATCTTTTGCATAATGAGAATAGCTTATCACTATAAATGTTTTTCTGCTGGGGACTGCAATTTTTCTCTTGGAAAAGCTCTTCTCTACAGACTTGCAATAGCGTTTATGCAGAATCCTGCACCTTACATTCTTTCAGGACTCATTCGTTCAAACATATCTCAGATTACACGTCTCATGAAATTATGTTGTACAGATGAAACACTGGTGTAGAATGGAATTTAAAAAAAAACATATCTCACTTAATATTTATGACTTACAACAGTGATATGTGAGACTTACAATCAAATGGTCTGGACAATCAATTTCCTCTTTCTTCATAAAGTCAGACTTAGTAGGCTACTTGTATGCAGTAATATACAGTAGGTTCAACAAACACTATGCTGAAGCACTTGAGAAAATAACTATTTAGAAATTACAGTCCGTAACTGTTGAACTTGGTTAACCATAATGCCGATTGAAATTTCATTAATAGGAAGAAAAAAACCCAAACACCTGCTTTTCACTGAATTGTACTAAATATTATAATTGAAGTGATGTCCTGTAGAACACTCAGGAATCTCTCTAGAATCCATACAAAATCAGTGTACTGCTGGCTTTGGGCAGCCTGGTCTAGTGGGTGGTGACCCTGCACATAGTAGGGGTGTTTAACTAAGATGATCATTGTGGTCCTTTTCAACCCAGGCCATTCTATGATGATTCTACGATTTTATCAATAACTACATAAGAACATTAAGAGCATTCTAAGAGGCAAATGAAGATGCTGATGTGCTCCCCATATAGTACTGATGATGACAGACAATTTTAGAAGAGTCAAATTCTGTTTATCAGGACAACTAAATGAATGCTTTAAATGGCTTGAAGGCCACATAAAAAGCAATCTAAAAGACATAAAGAGCTATTACTGTCTCTCCTTCTATCCTGTGCCAACACTAAATCCAGCAGAGATAAAGTATAATGGAGATTCTATTCTACTATTTTAGATCTCAATATGAAATTTATATTCTATGTGAAGAGAACTATTTCTAAATCTTGTTAAGAAGCATTTTTTTCATACCTGCTTAAATATACAATATGTTAGAATCCTTTCTGACAGTAGTTGGTGTGGAATGCACGTGTAGCCAATTTTTTTTTTAAGTTTTTCTATTGGTTTACCTTTATTTCCTTAAAAGTCTTTCCTGATGACAGAAGCAATGCTCTCTTCAATAAAAGCAATGTTTGTTACCTGTCTAAGCATGCAAAGATGCAAGCAACCAGAAGAGAAAGCTTTTATGAATAATTTTTCTAATTCATTTGAACTTTTTGTAAAAATTAAGGAGAAGAACAGTGTAAGAAACAGACATAAGGATTTTATCACCAGAAATTAAGTCGGTGCATCAGAATTGCCATAAAAGTGATAAGAAGCAACTGCAGGTACAGTAAAAATATTTAGATTATGATGCAAAGAACTGCAGCATATAAAGTTCCTTCTCTTTCAGCAAATACAGTCTTAGACAATCAATCTTACAGGTGCACATTAAGAACTGTTTTCAGATCTTCAGTTGCTGTGTTCCCATCACCAGCTTATCCAAAGACAGACATTTAACTTTATAGGACCAATACCAGAGAACCTACATAAAAGGGTGTTCTGTAGAAAGAAAAAATTTCAGCTACAATCAGGAACATTAAAAAAAAAGTATCTTTTAAGTAACTATAAATAAATAATATATAATGAGATTAAATAATAACCACACTGTTTTGAATAAAAATAAACTGAAGAGGAAACAGAAGAGAATTCATGCTTTTCTTAAAGGTTCCTGGAGACAAGTTCACAATGTCTAGTACATTGAATAAGCATGAATTTTATGGAAAGGATTACTGAGAGTACTCAGCAGATGTTAGCAAACATATAAATACTGTATCATATCAAATATGTCAAAAGATTAAAAGCAAAGTGAAGTGTCATGTTAAATAAAATCTGAAAATACAAAATGAAAGAACTGGGGTACTTAAGAAAGAAAGAACAAACAGAGACAAATGGCTGAAGTTTTACACTGCAAAGAAGGCATATATTTAAATCAAGATTGTGATGAGTCTGCAAACTGAAGAACCTTAAATGAGAGAAGGATGTGGATGGTAAGATGAAACAAGAATAAATCAAAAGACTTGTAAACGTAGTGACAGAAGTACAAAAAAGGAAGGCAATAAAAATTTCAAAGCCAAAAGAACATCAAACTCTTCCAGCTACACAGTCGGTCTAAATCAAAATGCAACTAAGGTGTAGAATTGTCAGCAGAAATAAAAAAGCTAAGAGATCTTGCAGGAACTGAACATACATTAAAACCTCAGGGAAGTAGACTCATTCACTAGACTTCACTAATTTTCCATGGAAATGTCAGAATAGGAATTAAACTATCTACTTCCTGTAAAAGGCTACCTAACATAGGTTAGACTTTAGTGAGCACTTTAACAGTTAAACAATACAAAATTAGATAATGGAAAACAGATAAATCAATTCTTTAAGCAGTGTTTTCTTACAGCACTGCCAGGAAAAGAAATAAAGATTTCAATACTATTAGAGGATTCACGGTCATTCAACATACTGCACCCTATGCACCCTAATACATATTGAAAGATTTCACAGATGCCTGAAAAGCAAACGAAACTCAGAAGAGATGAGCTGTCATCTCTATATAAAAGTCACTCTTCAGAAATAACTTAGGAAAAATTAAAAGGCTTCATGTGTTTCTCATATTTTAAGGACAATGTTGAAAATCCAGCTATTTGATTGAAATCCTGCTGATGTTCAGGCACCTATTACATCTCTGCAAAGATGTAATTTCTTTCAGGACAATAGAAATTTGAGCTTCAAAATGGCTCCATACTGAGCATTTCAGATAAGTAACAAATTCTCATTGTTCCCCCTTTTTTAATACTCCTTTCCAACCCCTATGATTCTGTAATTTTGCAAATCACAGAATTCAGTTTTGTTTGCTTGCTACATTTTTAATTTAACTGATTGGTCAGACTATGAAAATCCATCCTTTTTGGAGGACAGGCAGTCTGAAAGCCTTACTGACTACTAAGCACATACAGACAGAGAGCCAAACTTAGAATGAAACTACATAGGTTCCTTCAAAATTAATGCCTTCTATTAAATTTCACAGAAACTACAACAGATACAAAGAACACAACAACACTATTTAATACAGCAAATTCTCAGCTACAGAACTCTACTTGTCAACACAGTCACCACCATCAGCAATGCATTTTCACCACTGACGAATAAGAGTCAGCGTAACAGCTTTTGTTTAAGACAGGGCTGTGCAAACTCAACTAATTAGGTAGCTCATTAAGATTTGGATTTATGAATACTTGGCAGCAGCTCATCTTGTAAAAGCCATGATTGCCTCCTCTAGTTTTCTCTGTCTCCCTCCCACACTGTAGTACTGTTGCTCTGACTCATGTTTCTGATGCACCATGCTCAGCCCGCCATCAGCATACTTAAACCTGACATAAAAGTTGTACATATGCTCTTAGGTGTCCTCTTAGCTGGAATACTTTTGACTGAGCAGCTGACCACTGCCCTACAGCTACTGGACAGACCAAGCAACATATACTGCTCGATGTTCAGTGTGTAAGATGCATAAACCACTAGGCACACTAAAGCTAACCTTGGCCCAAAGGAGCCTGAACACAGACCAACTGTGATAAAAAGCTCAGTACAGCAGTAGGGTAAATGAGTGCACACTGGGCTGTACAGTTAATGCTGTACTGGTACCTGTGCCCAGCAGTACTGGTTTAAAGGTGACATGATTGCATCCTATATTCATTTTCTGTTGTAGACAGAAGAAGCACATTATTCCTTATTTTATTGGTTTTGACTATAACTACAGTATTATCTGTCCTCCTACAAGTGGAGGAGATCTTTCACAAGATGACTTTTATCTCAAATACCCATTAGACTCTCACTTTGAATACTTAATACAAACAGATTATCTGTTAAGTCATCTTTTTCCTGTCTTAAATGTTCAGGTTTCAGATCCGTGGTAGTGTTATCTCTTCACTGTGAAGTTTTCAAGGATACATAAAACCCCAATGTCTATAAAAAAATCTAAACCATGTCTCCTACCATTTAACATAAAAAAAAAACACTTTAATTCTATTTTTATCATTTTTTTAAAAGCAACACGGAAATTTACACATTGATTTTTCCCTCTGTTGGTCATTTTTATGGTTAAACATACATTCACCACAATACTTATTTTGTATATGTTAGAAAAACACACTCTTAGGTTCAATTTATTTTCACCAGAAGATCATTACAGATTTCATAATAATAAATTATAAACAAGAAAGATTTCTAGTGAACTCAAAAGAATAAATTTAGAAAGTAATACCTGAAACCACACCAATTCCATCATCACAGTCATAATCAGAGACTTCACTGTCACTGATTCTTTTGGACCCTGTCAAAATAACAACAAAAACATGTATCAGTTACCTTCCTGTAAAACAGAGCTATATTGAGCCAACTCTATAAATAAATAACAAGTTCTCATATCAGATAATTAAGCATTAATATAAATGTAAAGGATATTACTGATGTTATATTATTGCAAATGTATTATAGTACCAACTATTTGCATCTAAATGCTCCATGTAATATACAAAGAAATGGTGAAATACAGCTCTGCAGCATTGCTTTTATGATGCCTGCAGATACTTCATATGCATATCTATTCATTCCATATCAAAACAGGTACCACACTGTTCACCTTCCAAATTTTCACATACAAGTTATCACCCCTCCCCAAAGCATCTGAGTACCAGAAAAAAATAAATGGTAATGATCATATAAAATGAATGCAGTATTTTCTTTAGGGTATTAGTAAGCATTAACAGGTGAAAAGGCAGCTTCACGCATAAAGCGTGTTCTGAAAAACAAAATCTCTCTGTGACACTTCGGAGGATGTAAGCTATTAAATGCTATACAGGAGTGCACCTGTCAAAACAGATGGAGCTTAGTTGGCTAAGGTAGATTCCATGTCTACAATTAGCATTAAAATTTAGGTCGTGTAGGACAAATACATGCGTTAATTTGTTTAGCTTTATTTTTCTTCTCTCTTCTATGGCATTTTTGAACAGCATTTGATTGTTGCCATCAGGACAAAGCACTGGCATGTCCAAGTGGCAATGATAATTACTCATTTACATGTTTTAGTTGTGAGAATCCCTGTTCTGCACGATGGTGTGTCTGCTCCAGTTCTCCAGACGTCTAGAAATAGGTAACTAGTAGGTAGGAGGTTTAATCTGATTGTTCAATTAAGTGTAAGATTTTTTATTCCTGCCATAGGATGATTTATTCTGAAAAACAAATGGAAAAAAAATCAAGTAAAAACTGAGAGTAAACCTAAGGGAGCTCAGGACAAAGCAGGATCAATGTTCTGCATGGGTGACGGGCACAGAATGATGCCCAGACTCCCTTCCCAAAAGAATACTCAGAGAACAAGTGCCAACAGGGGGTATGCAAAAATAAAAACACTTCTCAATTTAAAAAGTTATTACATAAGAAATTACTTGAACCATAAAAACTGCTGCTGTCTACCGGACAGTCTAACATCTACTGATCAGGGCAGAGGGAGGTTCTTCCTTACTGTAAAGAATCTGCTGACAAGAGTCTGCAGAGTTGTCTTCCCTACTGCACCTTCAAGCTTTCAGCAAGCAGTGATCTTGGCAACAGAGACTTCTCCCAAGCTATCTTTACCCTAACAGTGACTAATAGACCCATCCTTCAGAAATGCCAATTTCTATCTGAGTAAGAGCATTCTCCTGGTCTCTCTAATATGCTATGTCATTATGACCTGCAGTTAAATTACACACTGCAAGAAGTAGATTCCCTCCACTTCATTCACACTACACAATACCAGACAGTGTCCTCTGAGCTTTGGTGTGCAGAGGAACACGAATCAGAGTTCTGTATTCTCCACCTCACAATCTTTTTGGAGGATGCTAAGTCCTGCTGTTTAGTTCCTCTGCATGTACAAAACATCCCATGATTTTGCTTCTCATTGCCCATGCTGCCTTTGTTTCTTTTCTAGTTATTCTGCGCCCTTACAAGAAGTCAGAAATGAGCTGGGCAGTCAAGATGTCAGCATATGAATTTATAAACTAGACTTCAAACTGCTTCTTTTTGGATAAAAATTATTCTGTTAGAAGTTATTCAACTAGAAAATGGTGGAAGTGTAACACGTGTTCTTTACTTCCTATCAGCACAATCCAGACCGTGATTATGTCACATTATTTCAAGAAAATATTATATAAATGCAAAAAAAGGTTGCTGGCTTTTTTTTCGCTCTACAATAAAAGCCACGTCTTGGTTTCCAATGTCCTTCAATTCTTACATGGTATTAATACTAATTCTATTTATTTAAAATGTTTTGGAATAGCCATCCTACACTGAGGAGAGGGAAAGGTGTCTTTAAATCCAAGAATAGGCAACTATAATGTTTCTTTAAAACAAGAAATAATGAGTAACTACAATGAGCACTTAAGAAAACCTTGAACATGAGGGTAGGAGTGAAGGAAAAGTTTTCATCTCCTAATGGACTTTCTGCTAATCAGGATAATTTCTACCAAGCAATTAAGTTTAACTAGGAAGATATCCAGTCTGATGACTTTTTTTTTAGTTACAGTAGAGAGACTCAATGAACATCTTTGTTGTGCTACGAAGAGTGTCTATCTAGTCCGCTTTTGATGTTGTTCCTGCTGCTCATCTCAGCAGTCATCTAAAGCTATGGTGATTTACATGCCAGTGGAGAAGAAGAATCAGCCATCAGTCTCTATTCTCCTTGGCCACAAATTCAAATCCACGTGATTAAATAAGATGGATTATATTTGTGACTAAACAGTTGAGCAAGAGAGTCCCATTGGTCTGTCTGGGATTTGGCTGGGAACAAAGAGGCAGAAGTCCCCAAAGGGGTGCAGAGCAGCATGATTCTGGCCTCTTAGGTAACCTTGGCTCTAACCTGGAAGCAGAACAGCAGCTGCTGTGCAGAGACACCAACAGCAGCACTTGGGTTCTGCTGCTAAGCAAGAACTGGGGAATGGGAAGACCAGGCAAGTGGTGCTCATCACATCAGTGCCTGAAAGGGTTTATACTGTGAAAGACATAAAAGAGTTGAATGAACCATGACTTGACTGAATGTCTTCCATCACCTAGTTCTCCCGTGTGAATGAATGTAATTAATTTCTACTGAGGCTGATTTTATTTATACTTACAGCTGAATATATTCACTTTAACACATTCTTAGAATATTACCTTTCCTAATCTGGAGGAAAAATTTGCTTCTCTGAAGATGAAAACAGCCAACTGTTGTCACAGTGGGCTGAAGATTTCTACTGAGAAACAAAAATACAGGGGTCTCTCTTTCTGTCCTCTCAAGCCCCCATACACCTTTTTCCAGATTCTCCTAATACCTCAACTCCAAATCTGCTTTCAGGATCTAGAGACCATCTTCTCTTTTTATATACAGAATTCTGTCTTCAATCCCATCATACAACTAAGCTGCAGGGAAAAGACAGGACATTGAGAAGGTGAATGGGCCAAGGTCAAGACCTGCCCTAAGGATGGGAACAAAGAAAGAAGAGCCATGTTTCAAGGCTTTCTCCAGCTGCTACTCCTGCAAAGAGGCCTGTGTCTTTCAACAGCTTTAAAATGTGGCTTTAAATGTTTGTTAGAAGTCACTTAAATTGAGATTTCTTACTTGGCTTTGTCTTTGGAAATCAATATTTTCAGGAAGGACAGAGGAAGGAAAACATGTTTATTAAATCTGTAATGTCAAGAACTACTGTCTGGAAAATGTAACTTCTGCAAAGTAATCACATTAAACTTATTTACAATATCTTCCATTAACATCAGAAATTGAACAGATCAGAAGGTCCACAGGTCAAAATCCTTTATTGAACTGAGTATCCAAAATACAAGTGTAGTTGCTGGCATCATAGTTCAAGCCTTCTCATAAATTTTGCAAGAGTAATTTCATATGCTCTACATTCTAGCTGATAATACTGTTTTTAACCTATTGACAATGTAAATTTGAATATGTAGGCTGCAGTCCCTCCTTAACCATGTCTTTTCCAAATACCACTTCATTATCTTATATTCATAACAAGTAATTTGAACCACTGTCCATAAACCAGAGAAAGCACTCATAGCCTTTCTCATAATCTTTCTGGGAAGTGTGACAATGAAGCCTCTCATCAACAAATTATTCCAAAGGAATATTGCTAATGAGGCTGTTGTTTAGTGTTTTCAATGCATATTTAATGTGCATTTTAAAATGTTTGACCAATATGTTGTAAAATGCGGTGCATATTTCAAGAGTAAGAAGATGAAATTCTTTCTATCAAGTTCAAAATTCTGCAAAGAGTTTGAGCACGTAATACCTGGGACACTGAGTGCATCAAATAAGTGCAGTCATGACAATGGTTTGCGTGTCCTTGATATATTTTAAACATGAAGAATGATGTTAATTAAGCCTCACTGCCACTGTACTTGAATATAAGTTATTACTAAACTATTCTTAGAGATATTATTACCATTTTGTCTGATAACTGGATGTTAACAGTTCACAACTTCTGAATAAAAATAATACAGAAAACACTGGTTTCTTGTATAAGTCTCAACATAAGAACAGTAGCATATGAAGTTCGAAACTCTATCAAACTCTATTTGACCAACCAACATAGAACTGACATGGATAGGAGATGAAATGAGTAATAAGAATAAGGTGTCAGCTTAAATAGAGAAAGAACATCAGATATTTTGGCTCAGGAATACTTTTCAACATATGGAAAGAAAAGAAAGAGAAAGCAGACAAGGATCCCAAGGAGCGGATCTTATCCTTTACAACATAGGAACATTTTATGAGGTTTGGTGAACTCCTTGGGGGAACAAAGAGTATCAAAGCATGCTTGTATGATCTCCTTCCCCAAAGCTCAAAAAAGGCCTTCACAACCACTTAGGGTAACTTAGTGCTACCGCTGCTTTTTCTATATTCAAAGCTGACACATAAGCAACCCTAAAATCAGTCTTACAACAACTGTCTTAAGAATTTACTCTCTCATATTCATCCAATTTGTGCCTGAGGGTTCTTCATGTGAACTAATTACCCATGCAGTCTCACTGTCTGCATGTCAATCTGTCACTTCTCCCTCCTGTGTTTTAAGTTTTTGACCAATTTTATCTAAATTGTCAGATAGACTTAATTACCAAATGTAATTAAGTTCTTACAGATCTTTGAAAAGGGTTGCAGAAATAAAGAGAGAGATATTTGAATCAGAACCTATTCATGGAAAAGAAACAAAATCAAGGTAAATTTGAGCACAAGTGGTGAAATCACACTAGTCACAGCAAACATATTCTGTTCCCAAGTGAACATGTAAGACATGAGAGGGATTAAGGGATATTTCAAAAGAGAGCAGACTCGAACAAACATGGGAGAATAAGGGTAAATATAATGGAAATCAGGCTTTATTAGAACAGCTCTCAAGAAACGGTTTAGGGCTTGTAGGGAACCTGCATTAGCAGGGCCATTGGATTCAATGATCTTTTGAAGTCCCTCCCAACCCCTGCAATTCTGCTATTCCATGATTCTGTGAGTTCTTTTTCCTCTCTCTGATAGCACCGATTCTATTTTCTTAACAAACATGTGCTTCAGTTCTTAAACTGAACTGCAAGATAATTAAATGAACCAATTCTCAATGAGATTCTCATAATTAAAACCACAGCAACTGCAAAAAGTCCCACATGAAAAGTGCTATGAAATTTAAGCTTGTAAAAACTCTACATCATGAATTTATTTATGTTTAATTAAGGGAAACTTTTTAGATATGCCGACTGGATTCATAACTGGGAATTTAAAGCAATGCTAAACTGTAAAAACATGTATCAATACGAATACTGATTTTGGTAGTACGTCACTTACCCCATGCTTCCATTCTAAAAATACTTACATTAGTTCTCGAACAACTATAATACAACAATGATCCTTCAAGTAAAGCTTAAGCAAAATAGCATTTTCCTGGTACGGTTAATAAAGCTTACTACAGTTTACCTATCAAAGCTCTACCTAAATTAAAGGCAGACAAAGCAAGTATAATGGTATCGTATTGCTCTAACATCAATACTGTGATGTCATGAGTAGAGAAACAAAGCCAACAAAGGACCTATGGCTGAAAAGCAGACATGTAAAGCCAAGGAACATTTAAGCAATTTAGCATCTGCACAGTAGGTAGCAAAAGCACAACAATAAAATATCAAATTAAATTTTGCATGTATGTGGAAGCAATAAGCATTTCTGACATGCTGAAAGTTTACCTGAATTATATGAATATAAGCCTTTATCTGGAAAACAAATATTGAAATGAAGTAGTGTCAGGGAAAATTCTATGAATCGCTACATGTAACAGGGATGGTCAGAACCTTAAACTTCATGGTAACTGCTTCTGCAGACTGAAGAACTTTAGGCCATATTTCAAAAGCAAAAAGCTCAATCAGATTTGAGAAATTAAACCACAAAAACACCAATCACTTCTGGTTTGACATTTATATTCTGTAGTCATGGAGGACTGCAGGAGGTCAGTCATCTCAAATTCTCAAATACAGCCACTTATTTACTGTAAGCAAGCATTCAACTTCTTAAGGGCAAAATGTACATTCAACTAATTATACAAGTTGCTACCCTTAAATGACTGTATGGTGCTGTTGGTACCTCAGCAGGAGTTATTAGCAGAACTTTCCTGAGAGGTAGCTATGAATACTACTTTAAATTTCACAGACTCAGTAGTGATGTTAACGTTAATCTTTTGATGTTAAAATCAATCTCCAGCTAGTCAATGATTTGATAAAAATGTATATATATGGAAAAAATTTACATAATAATACACAAATACAAGCATCGTTTATAATGTATATACATGAATACCTTCTCTACATGATTTGTCACCGGTGAATTTAAGACTCATGATGTTAGCACAATGATTAAATATTTGCAGATGTGGGTAATAGTTTTAATTATTCAAGTTTGGCTCTTTGAGTTATTTCAGCTTTCCATACAATCATGTCAGTATTTCTGAACATGACAATACAAATAGTATGCAAACCAGTGGACACTAATGAAAATGTGAAATATTAATTTGCCTTTGTAGATTTTGTAAATGTGACTTCCATGAGGTAACAGGAAGAAGCCAGGATGTCAAAATAATATGAAAATGCTGTGGTCGTTAAGACCATAAGCAAGACCTTATGAATGTTTTAACTTCTTATAGGTGGACAGCAGTTTACAATTATCAATTAGCTATTGCAGTGATCACAGACATCATTTAAGTGTAGCAGACAACAGGATATGACATTGTTGGAGAAAAAGGGAAAATACCCATTTCTTGCCAACCAGTGCTGTTAGGAATGTACTGGACAACCAGGTTCTTTCTGGCAAGATGGAGTTTTTCTGATGTCCAGCTACGTACTGTTTTAACATATATACATTATCACTAAATCATCTACTACCTGCAAATCTCAAACCTCTATCTTCAAATTGCATTTCTTGATAAACAATTATTTTTAGTTTCCTAGCTCCAGAATTTCATTAATTTCAAATAAAATAATAAGGATTTTCTCAGAATGATTTATAAACACCTAGATCCGATCTTCAGTGGTTACTTTTTTTCTAACATTTGAATTTGTTGGCACAAGTCTATTCCCATTATTAATTGCATGAAAAATTGACTCATCTTTGGCTAGATAATTATGAAAAAGGGAGTATGGGAAAGTTTTTTAGCTTCCTCCAGCAAAGGTCCATGAATGTTTTTAAAAATAAATCAATTAACACAGTCTAGAAGTTATTTATATAATTAAAAAGGATGGATTTTCTGAATGCAACTTCTGGAGAGATCTAGAAAATTGTAGAGCTTCAAGAAGACAGGAATGTAGAAATAGTGAGATTATAATGGAGCAAGGACTAGGGAAGCCATGGTTTTTTTTCCGTATGGTCACAACACAGAAAGGAAAATCAGTAATATTCAATTAATTAGAAGATTTCATCTGAACCTTTAGAATTATATGATAGTTTATTATGCTACAACAATTAAAAAAACATACGATGATTTTAGCCAGAAAAGGAAGCTACTCCATGGATCTCTGTCTTTTAGAATCTTTTTAAATATGACCCAACTATTTATTGATCCACTGCCTAGCAACGTTTCTTTGCCCTACAGATCAAGTTGTTTCAACAGAAAACATTGTTTTTCTGTCATTACATGGCAAAAGAGTAGTTTAATAATATGATTTTATCAAGGAAACAGAGCACCAGAATTATAAGCAATATTCAAATTCCCATAAACTGCTGCAGTATTGATAGGATTTGAAATATTTTTGTAGTTTAATTACAATTTAATAAGGTTTATTTTTATTTTTTCAAAGATCAAATAATTAATTTCTTAAATAATTTTAGGTTTTTAATTGGGAAAAAGAAAAATATTTTGATAGTTTAAGGCCTTTTCAGACACCCCTGTATCATGTTAAATACCTTTTTATTAAAGTATTTAATAAACCATAGATGTACAATAAATATAAGTAAATCATAGGTGCATAATAGATATAATACTAGTGTGTATATATATGTACACCCATATTCTGTGAACAAAACATCACTGCATGCAAACAAAGGTAACATGCCCAAGGCCTATGCTTCATAAAAGAAAAAGAAAGAAAAATTAAGGAGAAAGCATGAAATTGAAATATAAGTCTCATTGCCCCTCTAGGGTAAACTTCTTATAAAATATTCACCATTCATAGTCTGTGCCGCTGACCATAAAATGCTCCATATTATAATTTGAAAAAAAAAAATAATTGATTTACGTTTCCATTAAGCACAACCTGCTTACCTACAGACTCTCGACTAAGATGAAGTTACATTGATTTAAAATTACCATACAGACTTATGATATTCACAGCATATTAAAAGGAAACTGCTGAGACAGCAGGATCCTGATTCTCAAGTAAAGTAAGATTCTGAGTTCCAAATAATTCTATAGCTTTCATTGGAATACACAGTTTTGCAATGCAGGTCCTCAGGTCTCAAATACACTGTAATTAATTATTATTATTAAACTTTAATTATTTTGATACTACCAAGATTAGCTCTGTATGTTGTAGATTTTAGACTTCAAATTTTAGCAGTTAGGTAATGGAAAAGAGGACTTGAATTAACAGATAAAAGCACTCAATCCATCTTTGATTTGATGATACATCACTGAATGTAAATAAATCAATAAAAAACCTCGGCAACCAGCAATGACAAATCCATCTAAAAACGTTTTCTTCAAAAATAAATAAGCAATATGGTGAATAAGCACTCCGTGAATTCAGTCTATTGATTTGGTGTTCCTAGTTGTATGTGATAATTTTAGCATGTTAAAGTCTAATCAAAGGAACAAAATTGACCATATTATTCTGAATATTTTGCTTATGCACTATGATTCTTTTCATTCTTGTCTGAACGAATACATACACAATTTGTAAAAGTAATGCTATATATGGCTTTTCAATTGCTATATGCATATTTCTTTTGTATTTTTTTTTTATAAATACATTCTATTTGCTCCCCCAGAAAAAATTGGTACAATAATCACTCTCCTATCTCTTTGTTTAAATATGCGTTGTGTAACAGTCAAGAAAGTTAGCAAATGAAGTTATCAATGACCTTAAACCCCAGAGTAACAAAACTCAAATCACTTATAAGAAAGCTACTTCACAGTGTTCTTATTAACAGTTATTTTGATTCTGACTGATTTTTCT
The DNA here is from genome assembly GCF_016699485.2 of Gallus gallus. Lineage (NCBI taxonomy): Eukaryota > Metazoa > Chordata > Aves > Galliformes > Phasianidae > Gallus > Gallus gallus. The sequence goes on along the minus strand of NC_052533.1, from coordinate 129,319,402 downwards.
GGTGTTCAGATCTGGATAAAACACCATTTCGTTGAACATCTTGGACTTAAAGATTTTGATTTCCAAACACTGTCATTTCTGAAATCTCGTAGGCAATATTTTCAGCAGAGTTTATGGCACATAGATTCACTACTTTTCCATGATGGAGAATGCTTAAAATACAAAACATCTTTTTTAAACAATACTGTGCATTCACTGTCTATTTAGGGCAATGAAGTTGGTGAGGGGTCTGAAGCTCAAGTCTTATGAGGAGCAGCTAAGGGTACTGGGATTGTTCGATCTGGAGAAGAGGCTCAGGGGAGACCTTACTCTGCTCTCTACAACTGCCTGAAAGGAGGCTGTGGTGAAGTGGAGGTAGGCTTCTTCTCCCATGTAGCTAGTGATAGGACTAGAGGGGATGGCCTCAAGATGTGCCAGGGGAGGTTCGGGTTGGATATTAGGAACTATTTATTCTCAGAAAGCGTGGTGAAGTATCAGCACAGGCTGCCCAGGGAAGTGGTGGAGTCATTGTCCCTGGTGGTGGTCAAGAGACATGCAGATGTGACTCTGAGGGACATGGTTTAGTGGGAAATACTGGTGTTAGGTGGACGGTTGAACTGGATGATCTTGAAGGTCTTTTCCAACCTTGGTGATTATGTGATTCTCGTGATAATTAAAAACTCTCCTTCCATTGCTGTCCATACCTATGCTGTAACTGGGGACCTGAAACTGTCTGTTTTTACTGTTTCTCACATTTCTTCCCTTCTTTTGGCATTTAGCTGTTATAAGCACTGACTGCCTACGCTCTCTGGTATGTAGATCAATAATTCCATCAGTTTGGCTTTAAAGCTGCAAACTCTGACTTAGAACTAGTGACAGTCAGTTTTTTAATCTTAGGTAACTGGGAAACTCTTAAAATTCTAGAAGTAAAACAAAATAATGAAAGATACTTCTTAAAAAAAAAAAATCAGAGTTTAATACAGAACAACAACAAAATTGTTGTACTTCAAAACACGATAGCCCAGCATCCTTTATCAACTAAGCATTATCAGCCCACATTGCACAAACGTACACATTATGTGGGCATAATGTTAAAAGACTGAATAAGAATCTCTCAGATTCAACTTGATGTCTGCTGTGTCTGTTCTAGGATGTGGGGATGAAGTAATCCTTCTTGATTTTCAAACCCACATTAGAAACAATGCTGATATCCCACTGATTCTAATGGTTAACTGTCACTGCAGTATCCAAACCAAATTCAATTTTCAGTGTAACCCATAGTAAGTCTCTTACCTAATGTGAGAAAGAAAATCAATACTATGGCCTCAGCAACTACAGGAATACTAAAATCTTTTTAAAAATAATCTTTGCTCTTTAGAGTCTCTTTTCAGAGGTAATATAAGAAGAACTTCAGTTGGCCTACAACTCCACTTAATGCAGCCTGGAATTCTTAATGTATGCAGATACTATGTAAAATATTAAAGAAAATTGAAGATTGTTCAAAAATTCAAAAATTAACTTCAAGAGAAGGTGAACAGCTGGCTTCTATCACTCTATACCACAGCAGGATTCCCACTCCAAGATATTGAGAGATACAAAGAAGTAAAAACTAAGTTACTGTCCCTCTTTGAAAGCTGGTTCCTTGAAGACATTGCATATGGGACTCTGTGAGAAGCTCACCCTGTGCTGCTGGCTATCTGTAAACATGGGGCTTCAGTCTTCAGGACTGACAATTTGCTCATCTTCAGAACACCAAAATTCACAAAAAGAAAACAAAACAAAACAAAACAAAATTATTTTTTAACTGCTATCATGTTATCTCTGACCAGGTACAAAATTTCCACTTAGATTCTTTTCCAGTCCCAAACAAGAAGGGATTTTAATTCCAAAAGACATTCTTCTCTATATTTATCATGTAAAACTATATATAGTTTTACATATACAAACTAGAAATAATATTTAATACACAAGAAGTAAATATATTCCCAGGACACTAGAGAAAATCCTTCCTTATGGAATCCGAGTCTCTGTAGGAAAGTACATATCATTAGGCATCAGAGAAATTCTCCTTTCAGTAGCTTATAATGCACCTTTGGCTAAAATCTGTACATCATGAGGCATCCAACTATCGCTCTGGGAACAATAAGACTAAATCATCCTTCCCTGAAAAGCAGGATTTCTACCTTAAACCTGATGATTTGGTAAGTCCTTCGTTTTCCTCATTTCATGAGGCATGATTTTTAAGCTTAGTACAGTACTAAAACCTCACTGACAATCAAATTTTGTAACAATATCATTGAACAGATCTACTATCAAGTTCCACTACAAATCTCCAAAAGCATTTACTACTTTATTCATTCTTCAGGGCAGTTACTTATTGCACAGGTGGGAATTATTATAAAGAAAGAGAGTTTGTTTTCAAGATGGAATTTTTTTGAAAATTAAAATTTCACAAATTTCAAATACAAATAGATACTGAAATGTCCAATTGGTCTGCAAGTATTTTTACATGGCAGACAACATACTGTAATCATAGCAAGATGGAAGAAAGTACAGGGAAAAATAAATTTAAAAAATTTACATAAAGAACAGTTATGGTCCTTGAGAAGACTGAAGAGAAATTAATGGAAAAAGTGCTCCTTATCTGTTAACCAGTATTTCTTTCACTTTTCATGGGTCGGTATAATCTTGTAACTTGAAGGATATGCACTTCAACTCCCAGTTAATATAACTATCTCAGAACATTATGATATGGAGCATTTTAATTCTTCTCACCATCTAGTGCACAGACACAAAAACTGCCAACTACTTTTAATACTTACATACCAGAAAACAATTAATAGAGGGTCCACAAAGAACACAGCAAATATGCAAGCTTATTTGTGAGCCTACACAGGCATAAGCTTCTGTGAGTTTGTGGGTGTTACCACAAGCACACATACACACCCATGTGCAATGACCAAAGAAAATTCAAAGACTCTTGGAAATCGTTTTCCCCTTCTTTTTCCTGCACAAATTATCTTTAAGAATAATAAAAGATTTTTCACAGTGTCACCTGACATTTTATATTGTTCATTCAGTGAAAGATAGCTCTGAATCACTGAGAGTAGTGAGCAGTCAAACTAGAGAAGCAACACAGCATTAAGTAAACAGATTTTCACCATACAGTGTCTTATTCTTATGTAACTCTTTCTATTAGCACACTGCAGATAGTCTATTTTCAGATATTCTATTTTCAGAATATCTACTGGTAACATGAAACTATTGTGAATCAAGTATACCAAACTCTATAAAATAGAAATACAAGATACATTCCATTTGTGAATGTAACTGCATAAAACTATTAAAACAAGGCAATAGGCCATGGCATTGCTTTCGTAACATATCTTCTTATATGCAGGTCACTTCATTTTTAAGAAGTATTACCTAAAGAGAAAGTTACTGCACTTTCACTTTTGGTTAAACTATGAAAAGATAAATGTAATATGGGAGATAGGACTTTAAGATAAAAAGAGCACATTGTAGAAGAGCAAAATAACTTGCTCAAACTCATAATCTGAACTAGGTTGTCTCATAAGGAAACGATGTTGTATTGCACAGTGTTCAATAATATCATTTGTAACATTTCAGACTCTCAAAAGTAATCCTAAATGACTTGATTCATAACAGCTGCAAATGAACACACAATTCCTATCAGCTGCCATCTACAAGAATTTAACATACTTTACACATTAATCCAACAAACTATGTACCATGGATAAAACTAACAACCTACTTTGTAACCTCCGTGTGGGACTCTCGCCGTGGAGCTGTCTTCGTGGCAAATATGGTGAGGGATGGGGAAGTGGCAATGAAGAGACATCATGTGTTTGAAGTTTGTACCAGTGAGGTTCATCATCTAGTAGTGCTGTCTCTAACTCAATAAGAATCTAAAACAGAAAAAAAAAAAAAAAAAAGATTAAAAGTAGGAAACCGTTATATAACAGTATTTTAAAATAAGTATGTTCATAAAATTTATGAACATACAAATCTTAATGGTATTCAAACAACCTGTAAAGAGTTAGTCAGCAATTTTCCAATATTCTGTTAAAATAAAAGTATGTGAAATGTGGATTTTATTAAACATTTCTCAAACAAATTGAGAAACTGCGTGCATCCAGTTACTAAAACAGAAGAAATACAGGAAGAATCTCATATCAGTACTACGTGCCAAGTACAACCTAATGAAATAAGGACAAATTAACAATTTTAAACATCTTTGCCTTGCTAAATTTAATTACTTAATTAAAAAATACTGTATCTTGAATATGAACATGTGGACTAATGTATTCCTGTAATAAGTACCAATAACTGTATACCTCTCCTAAAAATTCACTTTCTTCCTCCCGAACTCGTGCTTGGTCCCAAAGGGTAATTTCTAACATTCGTTCTCTAAACTCTCTCCTATGAACTGGAGAATAAATGAATGTCTGGTTCCACTTGGGTTCCAATGTTTTCTTTACTGTTTTTGTTCTTCTTTTATTTTTATCACTGGAAAAAAAAAAAAGATCAAATATAAACTGTAATAAACATGTCATGGAAAGCAGCAAATCTTAAACCAGCAGCACATTGTGTAGCGTTATGGAAATACTCTGATAACGTATGTCAGAATTTGTTCTTGATACAATGAAGTTCAACATATGTATTGGGGATAATTTATAACTTGATATTAAACTCTGTATTTAGCTGATTTCACAGTTCACATGTCAGTTCCAATTTTAAGAAATTCCCTGAAAAAAGAAATGGTTTTATATATTTGTTTTGAAAACAGTTAAGCGTGGATTTTTCATAAATACATGTACCTCTATAGATAGGATTCCCATGAGTAATAGACCAATAGTACTATGCATGTGCAGACAACACTGGACACAGCAAAAAACTGCATTTTGGATAAGTAAGCCAGCTAAGATGCCAGAAGCTGTGGGAATATGTTACGTAAACTCTTTCAGCAACACTGTCAGGAACAGTGCTCTCAAAACAGCTTCTAAGACAATCCTCTGGGTCACCGGGTTGAAGGCAGATCTCCACCGTGAGATGAGCCTGACTTTTTGGAGCATTATGCAAGGCTACCATGAGAATCCTGGGTCAGGCTCAAGGGTGTTGTTGAGAGCAATGTGTTTTCCATAATACTTCTGCTTGAAAGAACTCATATTTTCTGATGAAAATGAGTTTCACTAGAAAACACCCACACTCCTTCTATTGACAATATCGAGAAGAGTTCTCAGAATAACACTTAATTTTAAACCTGCTGATTGCTGCATATGCAGCTGTGGCATTAAAATTAATGTGGATTCTTTAATATGGCAATGAAGTACTTGCATACTTTGAAAGTACTTGCAATTGTAATATAGTTACTATATTTATGAACAGTTACTTAGAAACTGGGTCAACACATTAACTAAGACATAATATTTTTAGACACATTATTAAAGCAAATAATGCAATTATTTTATTACAATAAAAATGTGTTTACCCTTGAAAACTGAAATAAGTTACACTGGCTGAGCTTTTCCATTGAAATCTGTTTAATCAAAGAGAATTCTGTATTTTCATCTAATTAAATACTTGACTTATTTAAGCGTATTTTACCTCCAGCACGTTTTCTTCTCTTACACAAGAAATATATTTTGCTTACTTAGCTTTTACTTCCAAAGAAAATAAAATGAATTTTCCTGCCATATGACAACTTGCTGATTCTTATATATTTGAGAGAAAGCACGGAATAATTTCAAAAAGTTTTGAACATTTCACATAAATAGGAAGAAGAAGAAATAATTCTTGTGAATTGAATTACTATTAAAAAAATAAATCCATGGGTTTCAGTTGCAAATTTTTTTCCTGCTTTGAATGGAAAAAACCAAACAGCTGGACTGATCAGTCTAGAAATCTGTGAACCTACCTTTACAGTATTTTCTTTGCTCTAGACAGGAATAACTGTCATAGGAAACAAGGGTATTATAAAACACTAACAACATGCTTTGCAAGTAACAGTTTCTCATGCAATGTTTTATGCCTGTCTTTACTTTCCTATTCAGTGTTTAACAAAATAGTCAGTGAAAGTCAATTAATATTCAGTGTCCAAAGATACACTGCTGCTATGTAGCATGCTCAATTAAGAAACTTCAAACTGTAATATGTTTCCGTAAGTGTAGGACAGGTAAGCTCAGCTAATTCTTACTCAAACATTTCTTGTCTTTCTGTTCACCTTACCTTCTGTCTGGAAGAAAGTAAATTTTAACATAAGGATTCCTTGGCCTCCCATCTTCCCTTGACGGAAGATCCTTGGCTCCCAGTATTGTCACTATTAACTGATGACCAACCTTGTCGTACCACAGTTTTATCTGTAATGAGAAAATATTAATTAGTGGACTCATTTCTAAAACAAAGTACCGTATTAATTTTTAAATTAAATTTACTCATTAGCTTCTATTTATATTGGTTGCTTAAGCACAAAATATTGTGTATTAGTTTGTAGTAAAGCAGAGAAATATATTCATATTATAACAGCTTCAGAATGTACCTGGAGTTACTCATTTTTAGAACCTTGTACAATGAATACATTCTTTCATACTATCTTTTTTCTCATGGTATTAGAGTTAGGATTATTGTTTCTTGGCAGTGTAATGCATTACTTTATAACGTAATGTATTACTCACATTACTGATGTATGGTATTCATATGTATACATTTCTAGGTATTTTATGCACAATGAATGAATGTTTATGCCGTGTTGTGCTGGAAAGACATGGGATAAGGTCAAAATAAGCCCTCTGAAGTTATAAGAAAGAGAGGTTCAGTAAAACAACTCTCTCCCCAATCAAATTCAGCAACAACAAGGCAAAAACTAACTTTACTAATCTGTAGAAATCATTATTAAACAGCCTTAGACTTTGTCCAGCAAACATTTTCACTATGTTCATTAAGCGCTGCTGTTTAGCTATTCTAGTTTGAATTACATAGCCGTAGGTGTATCATTCAAGGAGAGGATACACTTACTTTACAGCACTAACTGTGGCACAGGATATGGTGCAGGTAGGACAAAACAAAGCTTTTCAAACAGCCAGGGAGATATTACATGGGGGTAACACTGAGATAGCATTAACTGCAGCTGACAGAGAAAGCTCTCTTCATGGCCAGTTTGATGGACATTTAAAGAAGTTCCCTCCCTGAATTTATGGGAATGAGGGTAATTCCTAGCTTCACAACAAAGCAGTGTTGTGCCTTTAGGCACAAACACACTCGAGGTCAATAAATGTCAATAAACCCCAGCTAAAGTAAACATCAGAGGTATATACACTTTCTGTGGAGCATCATTTCAGATAGGGGAACTTCACCTGCTACTACAGCTTCTCATCTTCAGCATTTCAATGATTTAGAGAAAGGTCTTGACACAGTTCTCAAGGCCTTTGACCAATCAACAAGAGGCTCATTTAGCTTTCTGTTGTTCCTAATTAATGAAGCAATTGAGATGACAGTAAGACATACCAACTCATTTAATGGTCAGAGTGTACTTCTACCTACACCACTACAGTGCAGGAATACCTATCCTCTAGCCACCAACAAGCAGCGTTTGGACTTCAGAAGAGGACGGACAGAAATCCACTATTAACATGCTATTGACCCTTCTACTGACTTTGTATGTTTCTGGTACCAACAGTAAAAGGGTTTTGTGACTACTGAAGGAGAAAATGGTGTGAGAGAAATTAATAAGTTTCTAAAGATGTTTCTAGATCTTGTTCTTCCATGCCTGTAAAGCAAGGGAATTTGTCAATATTTCTCTAAACTGACAATATCTGGACTACAGATCTGGTCTACAGATAACAAGCAGAAAGCTTAGCACCAACAATATGAGCATCAACGATATAAACCCGAAGAGAAGCTCTGGTGACCTCTGCAGTGCACATCAACTTTCATGTTCTTCGACCCTAAATAAATCCTCCTGCAAGAGAGTCCATGATCAAACAAAAGACTCATCTATTCTCAAGCACTGGCTAGTCCTACACACCAAGGGGAGTTGCACTGAAGAAAATCTTCATCGCCTGTTTTTTTCAGGGGAAAAATTAAACTTCCTTAAGCAGAACCCAATGTGTTTATGATCCAGACACTATCACAAACTGAATGAAGTTAATATAATCCACACCTAGATGCAAAAAAATGCAACTACAACTATTCACTCATATTTAGGCTATGTATTTCTTCACTGTAGTTGTTTGACTGGATTTTTTCAAGAAGACTTTGCCAAAATGGTTTGGAGAATGAGACTAAGGAGAATGTTAAATCATCTAACACTATGTCTTTGAGCTGCTCTGTTGTTTGTGTTTTGCCACAAGAACTCAAAATTTGCGCTAACACACATCTAATACTCTTCTATTAATACTCCAACAAAATTTGAAAAAAAAAATGTACATAACAGTTATACTGTCCCAGTAATTCTTTACTGGCCAGGTCAGGAGGCAAAATTGTGACAAAAAGTGTTAACACTCATCATACAGAAAAAGCACTTGTAATCCAAGAATGAATTTGGATGAAAAGATGAGAAGGGAAGAAAGTAAGAGTGCAACAATGGATGAAGAATTCCTTGGAGGGGACGATGAGCTTACATTCTCATGGGTTTAGAAGAAGGAAGATGGGACCAATAAGAAACTTTATAATGACTGAAAAGTAAAATATAATGGACGTTTCTTGGTGGAACATTGGAACAACTGAGTCACTGACATCAGGGACCGAAGAACAGGGGAAAAACTGGACTGGATGAGAAAAATTGAATGAGGCAACAAAGAATAATCCAGATCTGTAAAGGCACTGTGTAGTTAGGTTGAGATTGAAGAAAATAAGAAGTTAGGACAGGAAATTGGAAAAAAAAAAAAAAAAAAAAAGGAGAGAGAGAGAAAGAGAGAGAGAGAAGAGTTACGGTAGCATACTGAATATGAAAAATGGGGTTTGGGTGTAGAACTGACCTAATTCTGTCTCATTTGCATATGCCTTATGATAGAATATCCAGATAGATGGTGTTTTCCTCAAAGAAGCTTTTCTTTTTTACTCATAAAAAGAAAAAGGTCAATTAAGACCTTTGCAGACAGTTGCAGTCTGATTCCATCCGTTCTTCTTTCCCAGAGGCCTTGTGTGTTGGAAGATGGATGACTTAGTATTTATAAACTGCATGTTCTTCACTGCCTTGGGCTGAGGCTCTGGAGCCTAATCTGAAGTACTACAAAGCGTTTGAATTGAAGTCTAAAGTATGTATTACATCTGAACAGTGCTTATGTCCCTGAAAAATCAGAAGCTGGTTGTCTCAGATTTTGATGATAAGAAGTCTCAATTCTTAATTGACAAATGCAAAACAATCCTACTACACCTCAGATAATATTGTATGAATTTTATATAATGAAATAAACATGGGATACTATGTGTATAACAGGAAAGCTGCTGGGAAAATGTTTTTTTTTTCTTCATAGCTTTGTTAAGCAGTTTGTAGAAAAGATTCTTAATGCCACAGAGTGAAGAACATTGAATTATTCAGTTCTGAGGGAGAAAGACTCACAAGAATGCAGAAGTACTGTGATGCTCAGCTCCAGAAACTTAAGCAGCTAACAGCGACTGCTGCGACTAACAGCAGAGAATCTACAAAACTTCAAGGAAAAGCTTAGACTACCTAAGAAACTGTGACATATGCAATCCTGATCTAAATGGGGGAAAGAGAAAGCGAAAATTACAGCACAGAAAACACATCACAAAAAAACAAGATGGCTGATGGGCTGGTGCATATGTGGACCAGCCGTACCCGTAAGAAACATCTTGAATAGGACTTTGTCAACCTAAATAATTCAGGATTTCAGCAACTAAAACTTAATCTAGTCAGAAAGTGATTCCATCTGATAGCTTTCTAGAGATCTTTCTCCTTAATGCTGAAGTCCTGGAAACTTAGAATTAGCCACACGCACGCTCACATGCTGTCCTTCCCTACACAGATGTGCACCTAATGCTTGACTAAATTTCTGTTGTGACAGATATCTGAACATAATAAACCCTGAAACTGTGAGATGGTCTGTCATCCATAGAGTTCAGGAGATGCTGAATTCCTGGAGTTGGGCTTCCAGGTAGTAACACCTGATATACAAAGCAGAATAAACAAGAACACTCCTGTAGACAGATGATGAAGGTACTCCTTAGGGGTAGGAAAGTGAGGGGGATGGGGCTGAGAGTCTGGTCCTAGTTTGAAAAATTCTGAGTTTTATCCAATACTGATACAATGCTAGATCAGTGCACATTCTAGTTGGCAGGTCTGGAATCTGATACACTAAAATTAAGTGTCTTTCGCTGTCTGTCTTTTCGCTATCACATCACATACTTGTACTCCTGACCACAGAATATCTCAGCTTCATTCGAGCTTCCTGCTCCAGAGAAGAAAAGGATGCTAAAGGCATTTCTCTGAGAGACAGATTCAATCTCTTTAGCCTAAAAAGAGCTTAAAACAAAGATGTACATTTTCTGGAATAAGTTTCCCACATATAAAACATTATATGAAAGTTGACTGTTGGTGTATTCCAAGAAATAAGGATGCAGAAATCTCTTACTGCTGTTTGGCCTTCTGCAGGCTCAGAAGAAGAGACAGACATCTCTCTCTGGAGAGGTGACTCACACTCTGGAGTAGCCTAAGTTTCAAACAGAGTTATGGGGATAAGTACCCTTTATTTGGGCTGGATCATTCTCTGTGGATATTGAGGCACCTACTTCTTTCCTTCAACCGTCTAAGATCTTCCACAAGGCACCTCAAGCAAGTACAAATTTAACTATAAATTAAGCAAACAAATTCACTTTATTAGATTTGATACTTTTTTTTCAGATCTTGTCATAAGTAAAAACTTTTTAATCAATGTACTGATTAAAAAAGGTAATCGTGTAATTAGGATCTATACACTAATAAATATGCACAAGGGAAATCAATTATGAAAATCTAGATAATATTATTGTCATTTCCCATATTCCTCTTTCAGGCATGCTTGACTGCTTGAACACTTAACTAATTCCAGTGTGGTTTTGTGTATTCCACAGGCACATGACATCGTAAGTGACAACTTCAGATTTAAAAACAGAATATTTACATTTATACATTCTGTTCTACAGTTTATTTCTTTATTTAAGTCTTGCTTCACAAACCTCATGGACAAGAGAGACAATCTGTACCACTGGAAGTGAATGCCTGCCCTGCAGCCTGAATTTTACCACCCCACCTAAGGGACTACTCAAACAATGTTAGTTCTGAGAGACAGCTGACAAGGCATTTTTGTTCCTGTGGAGTTCATTACAATATTTCATGAAACCTACATAGCCGTTTATTAGCATACTACTTGGAAACTGAGATGCTATTGTTTCTTTTTTTAATTTTTTTTCCCACATTATTCTGAAATAAGAGATACACCAGCAAGATACACTACTGGAGAAAAAATGTCTCAACTTATCTTTAGAAATGCTTAAAACAATTATTTTATTTGGACTAAGTTTATGTAGACGAAGAAATTGCCCTGAGGTGGTAAAGTCCTTGGTGTAGCTTAAGATGAGCTTTGGTTGCTTTTAAATCTACATCTAACAAATGCTGACTTACTCAAAGTTGCTAAACCAAACTATTAGTTCTGTTTGGGTTGCTGCTGTACATGTTGGAACAAATACAAGAAGACTGTTAAACAGAAGAGCTTCTGGGATCTGAGTGTAGAAAATTATGAAGGTATTTAGGTATTTTAATCTAGATATATCTCAAATTTCTTTTTTAGTGGCTTCATTTTTATTTCGATAATGCCGAATAGATGCATGCATTCATCTTTATATATGATTAAAGATACTGATGTTCTGCACTAAAGCAAAAAGGGTATCTGAAATTTCTGAAGTTAGAAAGAAAAAATAGTAGTTTAATAGCAACTATGGGTCTAAACAAGCCTCCACTAAATAAAAGATACTGCAGGGAGAGCACATTCATGAACAGATGATTCTCTACCAAGATATTGCAAAGCATCATCCTGTAAGAAAATTGCTTATATGTCAACATTAATCTAAAATTTCAAGAAATAGAAATTCACATTTTCAAGTACTATGTAAGCAACAAAAGTTTCAGAGAAGGGTGAATGGTTGGCGAAAATGAACTTTTATATTTTTCTTTCCAGTAAAACAAGGTTAATTTTTAATTCATCCAGTGATACAAGAGACAGAGTAAATGAATTGAATGACATAGAACCAGAAGTGTGGAGGAGGAACTTGTGCCAGGACCTGTGATATACATCACCAGGATCAGTTTCAGGCTAACAAGCAGAGAAGACAAGAGTAAGAAAAAAGATGTGCATTTCCTGTGAAGAGCAATGAAACAGAGGTATGAACAGAAACGCTGGAGATGCTCGTTCTTACTGAGAATTCTACAGACACAGCTATAGCACAGCCCAGAATGTAAAGTATACTTCCTGACAACCACAAACAACAGTTCAGAGCTCGGTGTAAGCTAACTTTGCATGCCAAAAAGAAACCAGAGTTCTATACTACTGCTGGACTGTTCGAACACCCGTCAGCTTGTTTACAGTTCACTGGAGAATTTCTGTTCATCTCTGTAACCTGCATTATGGAAATACATTAGATTAAACCATCTCAAGCTTCTATCAACCTGCCCTACAAGAAGCGTGCAGGCAGGGGATTTTGATTCAGCCTAGTCTTAAAGATGCTGCCATGGTTGTAAGTTCAAGTTCCTCAGGAACATTTCTCATAGATGCATACAGTGGCTTGAGTTGGAAGGCCTTCAAAACTAGTTCCAACCCCTAGACTTGTGCAGGGCTGCCTCCCTCCAGATCAGACTGCCCAGGGCCCCATCCAGCCTGGCCTTGAACATCTCCAGGGATGGGGCACCCACAGCTTCTCAGGGCAGCCTGTGGCAAGGCCTCACCTCCCTGTGAGTGAAGAATTTCTTCCTAACATCAAACCTAAATCTCCCCTCTTTTAGTTTAAAGCCATTCCCCCTTGTCCAAGCCAAAAATAGTGATAGGACAATTACTGAGCTCTGTAAAGAAACTTTAGAGAGGCGCCCAGCATACAGAAACAGAACTGGAGCTAAAGATGGTTCCTATCTACAACATCATAAGCAATCCCTCTTCCTGGGTATTGCCAATCAAGCACTGAGCTTATTTTTTTTCTTAAATTACTACCATAATCATTTGAACAAAGTGCATTTTTCATTAGGGAATATTAATCTAAGTAGAACAGACAATTTTTATGTCTATTTCTTTATATAATGTGACTTAAATACGAGACTACTACAAGTTATTTATACATTATATTATTACAAGAAACTTGCAGGTTTCAAGCATTTGTTTCCTTTTTAAACTGAACAGCTATCACATTATTTCTTAATTTATTTTGAACATTTATAAAAAGAAAATAAATATTAAAAGTCTACTTGTGTCATATACAATGTTTACCTCTATTTGTGACTGGATTTGTACCCTCTTTGATTTCATTACCACAAGCTGAAGCCAACTTCCTTAAGCACGCTAAGGGCTGTTTTAAATTTTTAATAGAAAGCATACTTACTATGTCAGTAGCTCACACTAACATTTATTTAAAGCAGTACCATTAAGATATTATCATTTTTAATCTCTTTTTTAAGATTTTTTATTTTGAATTTCTATTTAAACATTTAAGGACTACTTTAGGAAAATAAAATAATGTGAAAAAATGTGCTTTATTAAACCTGGTTCATAACCAAACCACTTCCTATAGTTTTACTTAACTCTTTTATAAATTTATATGTACTTTTTTCCCATTTCAATATGAGATTTAATTATTTCATTCTCATCATTTAGATTCCCTCCATTCCATCTCTCATTGAGCAACTGAGCAAACGTAAGAAACATTCATACAGCTCCCACACAAAAGATTAACAACTCCATAATGGTATTTTGTAAGAAAAGCAGATAATATTCTACATACAAGAAACTGAAAAACATGCAGCAAAGCAAGATAAGCACTGTTAAATATTAGTAAAACCTACTTTTACATTAATCTACAGTACCTTACAAGTTTCCTAATGAAAATAGGCAAACAACTTGTACCTACATAAAATGCCAAAGCTAAATAATTCAGTATCACAAATTGAGAGTTCATTTTTTGGTTAAATAGAGTTTGGGTTATTTTGATGCATTTTTTAAATTTAAGAACCAGGTTTCATATGCAAAAATTTTGCCTCTTTAAACAAGGTACAAATTTATTTGCCTGTCTTCCACTCAAGACGCTACTATTACTTGGAAAATGCAAAAAAGGACGTGTTAAGTAATGATAATGAATGATTTAAAGAGACATCAATCTTTATATAATGACATCAAACATGAACAGCATAAAATTATTTATTGCATAAACTGTACACACTTTTTTGTATGTGGGATACGTAGCCATCAGGATTGTTGAAACCTGTATGAGTTAAGTAGTGCATAAACAGCAAAACAAAAACTGGTTGTCTCTTTAAATTGTAATTTAGTATTTAAACCCCATGCAGAACTTTACAAGCTGCTCACAAAAATGGCATGAAACTTGTTAATATGGCTTAAAGCAACACACTAATAATATGGGAAAACGGACTAGAATGTAACGTTTTCCTACTATGCATTTTCCATAACAAACAAAAGAAAAAACCACAACTTAAGTTTCTGTCAGGCAGACGAAGTCTTTACCTGAACCCTAGGAACAAAAGGCGTTGTTCTTCTACTAAGGCTTTGGCTCTGGTAAGCAAAATTAAAGAAAAAGCAATAAAACAAAACCAAAAAGGACAACACGCTGGAAACTAAAAGACCAAAAGTAAAAACAAAGACACACAACTATTACTTTAAACACAGCTTTACACCAAGGACATATTTATCTAAACCAAAGAATTTTAATGCAATGCATAAATGAAAACTGTACATCTATTACCAAATTATATAAATCTCCTGAGACTGAAATTCTGACCTTAGGGAAGTCAGCAGGAATTATGCCACTGATTTCCCAGGAACAAGGATTTCACTTTACAGGTCTACAGGTAACATTTACAACAGATTTAGAAATAACATCAACAAATGTAGCAGATAAGCAAAGTGTGATTTGGAAGTCAGGTGGGAAATATAAGTTAAGCTTGACCATCTATTTCAGAAAAACTGTAGATGCATATTTGGAGACAGAAACAAGCACAGTGCACACACTGACAGCTTTAGTCGCTTTCTAGATTAAAGCAAGTAAAAGGCTTTCCTTACTCTCCAACTTCAAGGGGCACTTCATTAAAAATGTCTGAATACTTAAAAAAACGATTGAAAGAAAGTGCTATACTGTATCATCATTACAGTGGAGAAGGTGCAATCAGAGTACTTCAATTCTCCACCAATCATGACTGAAATAACATACAGTATATACAGAAGACCCCAAAATGAAATGAGACCTAGAACATGAATAAAACTTAGCTGCATAGCACTCATAGACTCATTTATAACCCTCGTATATGAATGCAATGCTTCAGACCACATATAACTTGGTGGATCCCAGTGGCTACACCAAGACCACATCAGTACAGGTAATGGTCCCAAGTTCCTAGACTCATTATACACTCCAAGCACTTCATCTTTGGCTTAGAGTTAATGGAGTGGCACAGAAAGGGCACTGAGAGTGGGGAGTGAACTGGTATGAGAGCGTGCCAGTACCTCAGAGCTGTTGAATGGGTCAACAGGAGCATGGGGGTCAGTCACAACAATCCAACAATGCTGAATCTCCTTTCCTCCCTGCTTGGTTTTCCTGAGATAGTTTATTTCAAAGAGGTGGAAAGAAGCTATTGCTCAATATGCACTTCCATAAGGTCTCTATTGAGGGTATGGAGAGAGGCAGTGATGATAGTTCTGCTACTCTCCTTGCTTACTTGGCATGCACAGATGCTGGAGAAATCTGTTCCACAAAATGTTTTTCAGTACTCTGTTCTAACACCAAAGTAGGAGTATATCTAAGACAATCTGACAGTCTGAACCACAGTTTTGTCTGATGTGCCCCCGTGTTCACTGAGGTGAAGCAGCTGCATGTTGCTCCACTGCAGTCAGTACTGCACTCCCAAAGTAAGGGAGCCAGAATCCAGTCTAGTCAGGCACAATGAAAGCAGATCTTCAGCTTGCTTCTGCTCCGTACTTTGTACACATATTCCAGAATATCACCTTTCTAAAAGGGACACCATGCACCAAGGACCCCCACTGCCTTGGAAACTGTGGGCTACGAGCACACTGTGAGCACTACCTAGCACTTTGCAGACTTGAGTTTATGAGAGCAACAGCAATTTACTGGCCTTGACACAGAAGGAGGTGAAGCAAAAGAGGGAAAAGAAAAGGGGAAAGAGGAACATTTCTCATACTTGACCTCAGCCCCACAATATGATGACATATTATGTCCTACAAATGAACAGTATCTGCTTTTAATATGCTACAGATAATTCAAATATAATTCATATACTTGCATTTTTATTAATTTATTAATTTATTAATATTATAAATAATGCATGAAAAATCTATTGAAACAGTTCTTTGTTTTAACTGTACAAGGAAATAGCTTAGTTTTTATAAGTAACAGCACTTTCCTGTCAAAATTTCTACCAGTACATAATGAAATGTTGTAGTTTTGTATCTCTACGCATTTACAGGTTCTTATAACCATGTTGTCAGTCTCTAGACCTAGCTATCATCAAATCATTCCAAGTTATGCTTCTCATGCAGCATTGATAGTAGACAGAATGCAGTAATGAAGCAAAGAGAACCACCACACAAAGAGTACTGACTTATTCAAAATGACATTAAAAGAAAAAAACAGTGAAAAAATAAAGGAACAGGAGCCAGAGGAAGCAAATAATAATAAAACAATATGTGCAAAGTAAAAGTCAAGATATTCCCCTGAAAGAAAAATGTGGACTAAAATACCATAATAAACTGCACAAAGCACAGATAACAAAATATTCATGTACCCTAGTAAATTTTAGCACCCAATAGTTTACTGTAGCTGCATAGCATTTGTTTCAAAAAATACATGTTTTGGGTAATATAATTAGTAATGGAAGAAAGAATTTCTAGTTATGTGGGATAGTTTACTTTGTGGGAAATCATATTAGCCAGCTCTGGAGAGTTACAGTAGCCAGAACAGAAGAAAACGTACACAGAAATGTCAATAAATAGAATAACATGGAAAACTGAACAGGTAGAGAAAGGTATTCCTGAGTAGTAGAGGCATCATAGCAACTGGCTGTACAACTACTGCACCATAGATGAGAACACGAGACTCAAACCAAAAGACACTAGAACCAAATTCTTTTTCATTCTAATACAGTTCCTATGGTTTTCTTATTTTTCTAGGAGTCAAATGCATAAACATAGAAACATAACTTTTGATTTAAACATTTACCTTAATATTTGTTGTAATTCTGAAACCTTTAATTAACAAAACTGCTTAATCACCTCAAAGGTATTTTTGACTACTCCACCTCTTCAAAAGACCTGTCAATTAAGACTGCAGATTGTGTACTGAATCATAAATGTCTTGGCCAATGAATACAAACAGATAAGAATTCAGTTGGCTTTTTGCGTACTAAGACTTTCAGACCAAATCAAAACTCTACTCAACACTATCTATCTATACAGACAAATATACAAAATCCTACGAAATAATCGTGCCAAAATATACGTCTAAGCATAGAGACATTCTGTTTTGATCTTGCTACATATGAAAAAGTATAAAAAGACTTGGCATTGAAGATAGGCTGAAATATAGACGGGGAAAACTGAAGTACCAGAGATGCCAATATACTGAGTATTGTATTGGCAAGTAGAAAAACTAACCCTCCACTGTATTAGCATTATGCATGCTTCCTAGAATATTTTGGACGGAATAAATTCCAAAGCATTGACAATTAAAAAAAGGAAAAAAAAAAGAAAAAGGAAAAATAAAATCTTGAGATCTACCACAGTGTCTGAAAAAGCATATATCCAAGTTTTTATTCAAACTCTTCAGACTTCCAAACGATGTCTGTAGGTATCTCTCTCTACTGCTGCCCACAACTCTTATTTCACACCACATTACACACAGCTCCCCTAACAGCAGCCCATCAGAATGACACGGTAATGTCCAAAAGCACAGAACACATTCCTCACATCTCAATCATCCTTCCCTCAGATTCATCCCAGCTGTCTGGATTCAGCCACCACCTCTCAGAATGTCAGCTGATCCTCCATCTCCACTGAAAACAGCATCCTGTCCCCATCCACCATAAGGATCTTGTACTTATTCTCCTGCCTCAGCACTCACCATAAAAAGCACATTTCCAATTACATCAGGAATGCAGTACTTTTTGTCTTTTGCACCTACCCAGCTATTTAGAATGAGGAGCATTCTATCAATATCTTGTCAGAAAAGGAATGAGTGAAAATGTGAGAAACCAAACGATTGAAGCTCTTTCATTTTGTAGGGTTCAAAGTAAAGTATTTTTTGGAACTTAGGGAGCTAAGTTCTTACAAAAATTCAGTTTTTCCCTTTGCAAAAGGTATAAAATTAAAAATTGCACAGTTTATTCTAATCTTTCAATACATCTCCAATCCTACAAAATTTCAGTTTTTTTTTCCACCAACTTTCCCAAAGTTTGGAAACTATTTAAAGGTATAAAATGAGAAAGCAAAACTTCAAAAAGTGATAGAAAAATTCAGTTTTCAAAACAGTTTAAATTCCTCATCTGAAGAGTCAAAAATTACAACTTTCAAAACTAACTGAAAATATCTGTTTTCAAAATTTACCATTTTGAAAGAAACTGTTCTTTTAGAATACTTCCATTCCCTTTAAGTTATTTTTCTACAAATATATTTTAGTCTACACCCCATTAATTCTAGGGGAAATTCCTATCATGTGCCTCATTGAAATCTGTCCACACTGTCTTCAGACATTGTGAGAGCCACCCTTCCTCATAAAGCAAAAAGTTTAGCACCAGTCTCCAAAGAGTAGTGGAAGCTGGGTCATGCCCTTAACATGCCACCAACATAGATAGATACTGCCAACATTTCTTAAGCTGGTGAGCTTTGATAGGTAACCAAATTTTCAAACCACCTACTTTAAATGTGTACGTGGAGACAGTGGGACTTCACTTTAGAGAGTTACTGAGCATTTCTGACCTCAGGTAGCCAGCTGGAGCTGTGTGTTCTCAGAAAGCAGCTGCAGTTTTAAGGGAAACGAGGAAATTGTGTAGTAGGGAGTCTTATGTAATCACATAAAGTATGTAAGGTAGTTACAAGGAGGATAAATGTAGGAAAGATCTTTTAACATTTCCTAGCATTATTTGGTTTCTTAATATGAAAACAAATGCTATAATCTTATTAATAAAAGCAGTAATATATTGAAACAAACAAAAAATAAATAAAATCTGATTGATGCTTCCATGGCTTAAATGCTGAATTTACATGCCATTTAGAAATGCAAAACAAAGTGAATTCAGTTCTTATCAGTAAATTAGAATATATCTCCAAATCTCTTGATACAATTCTCAGGCATTTCAAGATGGAAGATCCTATCTAACCAGAAAAGCAAAAGACTTAGTAACTTTGCTAAAAAACCCTGATAGTAAACTCTTGGGGATTTTCTTTCTGAAACTGAGAAAGTCAGTTCTGATTGGTTGGATTGCAACGTCTGTGCATTGGATACCTGAGCAGCTAACTCTGTATCTTGAATTTCAGGCTGGGAGCTAGGAGGCAAAACTTATCGACAGCCTAATCTTTTATGAGATTTAGCTGAAAAGGTTTTCTTTCCCACCATTTCAAGTATCCAGAATTTTTCTGTCATGTAAAGCTCTACTACTTTTAGAAACCCGATTGATCACATTTATGTTCCCTTCTCATTGTATTTTGTGCAGCTATAGTATTCTGCACTCTACAAGTCAAGATCTATATTTTCCAATTTATCCAAAAGACTGAGTCTTTCAAAGCAAGTTAAGAATAACAGTTAGAGAAAATTAAAAGTTATACATTGTAGATGGCTGGTCTGATAAGCAAAATAAATAATGTCTCATGCATTGCAAAATGGAGCCAACATGGCTGCTGAACAGACAGAAAAATGTTTCTTCCTGTCCTCCAGCGATACCATAAACCATTTGTAGGAGACCAGAAACAGTCTGCTTAGATTTTATGCATATTTTTATAGCCCACGTATTATATTAACATAAACAACTTAGAAGAAATATAAATGTGACATTTTCAAACATATTTAACATCAGTTTCTCACTGCTTCCATTCTGTTTTCCTCTCATTTTCAAACTGTATCAGGCACTTTTGGAAAATCACACTTTGGAGTTGTAAATGCCACAGAAATGCATACAAAACCAAAGTCCTTCAGTTTCATACAAAAGAATTTACCCTTATAAGGAAAAAATTCATGTAATGAATCTTTTCCTCAGTGAGAGTGAAGAACAAAAGTGAGTAACATTGGTACAAATAAAATACAACAGTAATAAACAATCAATGGTTTATCTGAAGAAAGATATATATGAAAGCTAGCGCATAGGAAATAAGCAATATTAATGTCTAAGTATGCTGGTGATAAAAATCTACAGTGCTACAGTTGAAGTGGTACATACACTCAACAACACAAACACAACTAGAGGCTAATAACTGGTCTTTCTGAAAAAATAACACTACTGATCTAGCTTATAAAACAAACATACATATCTCTCTCTAATTCAACATAAGAAAATTTTCCAAAATCTGTTAAAACAGGATGTCCTTCTGAAATGATGGCCCTGCCTATACTGAGATATACACTGTTAATAAAAAATTTAGCTGTTTTAACAAGAAATTTATTCTACAGGTAGCTCAGACTCTGCAGTGAGAATTGTGTATGCTGCAAAAAGTACATTAATATTAATGAAATGTTTACATACTGAAAGTTGTCCAGACAAGAACTGTGGAACGTCCCTTAACATGCCAGGACTCATAGGAGAAGTCACTGAAATAGAAGGCCGGTCCATTTTCTGAGATTCAAAGGAACTAGAACCTGCAATTATAAATAAAAATAATTTTTAAATAATCGCAGTTATGCATTTTTCACTGCATTCTTTAAATAAAAAGGATAAAAAATATAACCACGCGTACAACAAAGCTTATTGCAATAAATATCACCTCTTTCTCTATATAAAAGACCAAAGAATGACAACCTTCTAATGCTCGGATGCAATTAAAAGCTTTTAGGTTTATCATATTAGCAATAGAGAACAACTAATCATTCATTCAAACATTTACCACGGTGATCATGTCATTAAGTTGAAGACCCAAAATTATTTCTTACAAATCACTTTTTGAGGAGCACTTACTATCTCATACAATCACACTAATTATCAATTAATTTTTTTAAAATTAACAGGATATATATAATATATCTTGTGCATTTTGTTTCAAATCTACAGGGTCTCAGAGGACAACTTTTGACACATAAAAAGTTAAGAAAAAAATTTAGTGGATTTTATTTAAAGAAATGGCTGATCAGTGAAAAGTTACTGAAGTGGTTTCTCACATTATTATATTCAAGTTTATTCCACTCCATTTATTCACAGCTTCTGTTTTAAAAGAGTTCCAAAACAACGACAAGAAAATAACTCCAGGCTTAAACTCATCCTATCAGCTCTGCACCAAAGAACAAGTTATTTTTTTCCACATAAAATAATGGTTCAACCAATTTGAAGAGTGCTGAATGATCCTAATAAAGTATATGTATTCTGGTTTTAAATTAGTTACCACTCAGGTTCTAAATAATGAACAGTTTGTCTCAATTTTTAGTTCACAAGCTGCATAACAACAAAATAAGAAATTGAAAATGGCAATTAATTTTTTGTATATTAATTAGCATTGTGTTTTCCTTTTCAATAAAAAAATAACCTAAGCTTATAATCAAATGTCAAGCCTGAATCAGCATAGCCTGACTTGTGATAGTTTATTATTTAACAAAGGCAGATAGATCATACAGGAAGATAACATACTGAGACAAATGCAGACAAAGAGACGAGATATACTGACTGAAGACGACATTTTTCAATTTATTTGTGCTTACATGAAAGAGGATTTTTCTACCCCACAACCGAAACTTACTGGACTCCAGCTGTGCATGTGTGCTGTCAGGTATTCTGGGAATGTCCCTGAAAACAGGAAAAGGAAGACAGGCTGATTGTTCATCTAACAATCATGTTCACGTTTCAGTTAAAATATAACACTTTGCAAGTCTTCACCAAATGCCTCAGGAAAATCATATGATCTCCTTAACTGTCTTCAGTCACCAGGAAGATCTATCCAGTATAAATAAGTTCATTGGAAAATTAAGACTACAGAACATGTGGTTTAGTGAATACAGGAGGGAGGGGCACAGTCACAAATAAAATAAATGATTAAATAGGAGGAAAAAAAAAAAAGAATATAACAATCTCAGAGTTTTCTGTAGACAAAAACCAGACTTCAGTCCCAGAAGTACCTCATCAGATTACCTCAGTCCCACAGGACATATTCATCCTATGAAGGACACGCATTAATATATTTGTAGACTATCACGGCAAGCAATACCTGCCCATCACCTCACTCAGAATTATACTGCAGAATTTATCTAAAACGTATAGATCCCAGTGTTTCACAGTAGCATGAATAGTATTTCTTACAGTGAACTCTCACCAAGATAAACATAAGAGAAGGAGAAGCAGCTTTTGGCATCCCTCTACGTTTTAAGATATGCTCTGTCGCAAACAGATTATATAGAATAATCAATAAAATCCGAAGCAAAATTTCCATATTCAGAAGTTGCAACTATGAAAATAAGATGCATTTTAAAATAAATATTTCTGAGAATTAGAAAGCAGAAAAAAGTTCTTGCATATATAGTAGTCAGTTCACATAGATTAAGAACAATGCCATCCTTCTACAGTTTTTGGAGAAGACTCTTACATCTACTGCAAAAAGAGAGTGGGAATCAAGTGTGTAATTTTTTTTAGCCCCAACCTGGCTCACTTCTTCACACACTACATAGCAGACAGTTAATGCTGAATAGAGCATCTCAAGAGCCCACATCAACTTCTTTCAGGAATTATAGATGAGCTACTATAGTGAGAGGAACTGGAGCATATGGTAACATCATCAATAAAAGACATGATAATAAGGAAGGTAAATGACAGGCAGGAAACAGAAAAGCACTGAAAGAATGCATGAAGTTTCACACACTTAAGAGAATGAAGAAAGAAAAGAGAATGGAGTATTTTCAAGATGAGAGCAGGTCCTTGAAACTTGGCTATAAACATCTATTTGGGAAATGATGAAAGATCTTACATTTATACGAAAAAAGTGTGAAACCTCCTCTTCTGAGGCAGTATTTTTCTAGCAATATAATCTATTGGCATTACTATTACAACTCCCAAGTTACGAAAAGGTTTTTATGGATAAGAAGATATACTTTTTCCCCTGAAGAGTTCAGTATATATACAGGAGATAACTTCTCATCTCACTGATGAGATAAAGTAATTTTTGTTACTATCAAGTTTGTTTAAAAGTATCAAATGAAATTATCACTCTGAACATATTGCACCTTCAAGTTAAATACATCCCAATACTATGCCTTATAGCTGAAGTTGTAACAACCCTCACGTATGAAGGTAAGAGAATTTTACATGCAGTTTTACTGTTTTCAATATTTACGAATCTGATATGCTATGCACTAAAATTTAGCAATTTTTTTTTTATCATATTTAGTACCAAAAAAAACCGAGGCAAAATTACTTACCCAATTGGTCTTGAAACAACAAGCTCGACTTGTGGCTCAGGTTTGGACTCTAAAATGATGTTATATACCTCCTCAAAGGTAGCTCCTTGTAGTAGCCTTCCATTCCATTCCAGTACTTCATCACCTATAATTTCAGTAATAGCAATCTGTTTATGAAGTCTGCTGTGAACTGTACTTAAAATGACAATTTAAGCCACTCTACTGTCAGTTTGCTGACTTGTGAAACCAGTGTTCTCAAAAAGTTCAGTCCTTCATTTAGAAAAATCCTAATGAAGGTCTTCTGCAGCTCTGCTCTGAATGCATAAAATTCAGCGAAATAATAGTATCATCAGTAGGACCTCTACTGAATTAGATACAGCTCTTACTTATATTGGTAGTTGTGGTTTAAAACAAACCTTAAGATGCTGTTTGGAAAATGCAGATTATTCAAACAGCATATCTCATCAACTTACTATTTAGAAGATTCATCTACATCTAGAAGTTTAGTATTTAGGGTTCAGATGGTTCTTCAGTTAACATTAATATTTCTCACACATACTCCAATGCAGCAATCCATGGTTTGCATGTTGGGATAGACCCAGATCTTAAGAGTTTCTTAGTTATTTGTGACTGCTTGGGTTAGGTCCAAATAAAATATACTCCATAAGATGACTGAGCAGGACGTCAGTGGAATATTGAGTATGAAAATGTGAACAAAACATGAAAACGTGATTTTGAACAACATGAGATTTTATGCATTTCACAAAAGTAGTAATATCAATAATCTAGTAACTGAGTGTTGATTTCTGTGTAAGGACAAGCCTGGATGTGTAAAGGACAAGCCCGGATAACGCCCTGAGAGACAATTACAATTGATGTCTCGACCACTTCAGGAAGAGTCTAGATCAATGCCTAAGAAAGTGTCAATCAAGACACATCTCAAGGAAAGCAAATACTGGGCTCTAGCTTAAACACTTCAAGTAGTCTTCCTGTGCCAACTTCTAGTGTACAAAATGGTGACATAAATTCATCTGAACTTGTTCCGTGAGAAGGTGCCTTAGAAATGCCAGCACTTCTTCATCCCCTCCCAGTTCTGTTGTTGCTTTGTTCAGTAATGAGGATTCATAGTTTCTTTTAGGAAATCAGTCAGACTTGTTTCATTTAATATGTGCCGAGCCCAACTCTACATTCAACTCAGTTACCTTTCAGACTTGGAAATACTGCATGATTCTAGCCACCCCAAAACTCACACTATGACAATTTGCAGTGAAAGTGATTTTTTCCTTGAAAACAAAATTAAAAAAAAAATGATCCAAAGGATGAAACAAAGCCCCTGTGAGGACAGGTTGAAAGAGCTGGGACTGCTTAGCCTGGAGAAGAGAAGGCTCCAGGGAGACCTGATAGCAACGTTTTAGTATCTAGAGGGGGTTATATGAAGAAATAAGAAGGAAGGGGACAGACTCTTTAGCAGGGTCTCTTGCAGTAGGATAAGAGGAAATGGTTTCCAACTAAAAGAGGGGAGATTTAGATTGGACATAAGAAAAAAAATAAATATGATAAAGGTAGTGATGCACTGGAACGGTTTGCCCAGAGAGTGGTAGATGTTCCATCCATGGAGACATTCAAAACCAAGCTGGTCTGGGCTCTGAGCAATCTGACTGAGCTGCAGGTGCCCCTGCTCATCACGGGAGTCGGACTAGATTACTTTTACAGGTCCCTTCCAATTCAAATGATTCTATGATTATTCGATGAATAATCGTGGGAGGAGGCCTGGTGTCACCTGTTAAATTTGATTGTTGTCCAGCATCTCAGCCTATTCTGAGACTGGAGCCAACCATAATACTACAGGGGCTGCAGTGGGGGGGTATAGGGGGGGTACAGTCTGCCCTGTCTTCCACTGCTGCTGCTTCCATTCCACACCACATGGAACGCCCCTACAGGCAGACCTGGAGCTAGATCCAGGGTTGGTGATCTGCCTCCCCTCTTTTGTTTTTCTCTTTTTCATTTTCCTCTTACAGTTGTTAAGTAATGCAAGGATTACTTGAATTTTCTGTAAAGTTGCACAGCTTAGGTAGATATAATTGCTGAAGGGCTAATTCATTAGGAATAACTTTTATATAGAAATCTCCTATTGAAGTTGATGTTTTTTCCTCTAACGTACAGACCTTAAATGTTGTTTCATCTTACTCTAACCGGGGAGGATTTGTGAATCACAGGTGGGACATGACATTCTGCAACAGTTCATCACAGCTATTAAACATAATTTTGTTTCTAATTAAGCTCACTTTCTTGTCACCTTTACAAAAGCAGCTCCATATTATAGAGCTATAGCAGATACGTACCTGGTCTAAGATGGCCCACGGTATCAGCTAAGCTTCCTTTTTTAACTTTGGTGATAAATGCACAGAGTCGACCTGATTCAGTCATCTTTCCTCCTACTACCTGTTTCAAAGAGGAATTATTTTCATAGCATAAGAATTACTTTAAATTACTTAAACATCCTGGCAAACAAAAACAGAATTCAAGGATTTCTTTTGTATTCCTGTGACCCAGGTAAGGCAGACACACTTGAAAAAAACACCAAACGTGTAATTTAAAGACAATGCAAATACAGAAAGTTAAAGCTTTCAAACTTCCACTGTACTATAAATTAGGACCCGAGAAAGTACAGCACTGGACATTAGACCGCTCACTTCAACATTAGATGTAAATAGATATATTAACGTAACAGAACCCATGACATTCACACAAAGCATTAAATACATTTAATAAGCAAACAAATCCTCTTTGCAATAATAGATAAGATATAGATACTAAATAACTTTCAGTCGTGCATTTAAAATGTAGCACACCAATTAATCAGAGGGGAATAATCAAGAAACAGTTACTTTTTTCCTAGGAGCAGATTTTGCTATGAAGTGCCATTAACCTCCAAATGTCACTCAGGTCATCAAAAAAGATGATGTATTTTTCACATTCCTCCCATCTTTTGGGGAAGAGAAGTTATACCACAGTGCAGTGCTCAGCTCAAGACTGAACAGGGCTTGGTCTGCTCAGTAAGGATGCAATTCACACTTTGCAGAGCAGCCATTCTCAAGAAACTTGTGAAAACATGTTTAGTCTTCACAAAATATAATTTTTTGAGACTCTCAGAGACCCTGTAAAATTCCTCCTGGTAACTAAATGTATAATGTCTTTGTATGGTATTTTTGAGAAAAAGATGATGTAGATATCTGTTTAGATACACTAGGTATTATGAGAATACTTACATTACAGAGGTAGCTAGTTTAACTGAGATTTGTAAGTCGTTGCATAATTATTAATTACCAACCTTCAAACCAAGCATTGCTCCTGAGTCTCTCGGCACACTTCCATCTTTTAGTCGCTTATTCAATAAAATCCTACCAATGAGACGGTCTCCATCTTTGGATGGTTGCCAAGTTACTGGATGCTATCATATGGTTTTAAAGAAGAAAACAGTCAATAGGATTTAAAGAAAAATATTTCAGCAACAACTTTCGTTTCCCGATATTTTAAAGACACAGTGAAAGTATTATGATTACACTAATATTAAATGTATCAGAATGACAGAAAATTGTGCTGGTGAAGATTTATTTGGATATACAGTCCATCAAAATGTATTTCTAATGTTTAAGAACATTATCTACTTTACTAAATCCAATTTCCAAATATTGGTACTGATCTTTGCATCTTGATGAATAGACAGATACAGATAACCATACACAGTTATCTATGCACAGTGACAGTCCCACCAGAGTACTGTCAAAAACAACTGTAGAGGTCAATATTGGAAGTAATATTGAAAAAGCACATTTAAGTCAAAACAGAAACTTGATTCAAGACATACATTTCTCCTTTTCCTCCTATTCTAAACATGACAGTTCTCTCTAAGACTGACAAACTTTTACAATGTTTTACTTCCCGTCAGTACTAATATATTAAAAGTTATGGAATATAACTTTTGGGATGGTCTTTGCTCTCATTTAAACGTAATGTTTTTTTGAATAATTATTTCACATACAGAGCATAGTTACAGTCAACATGTTATTCATAGAATTATAGAATGGTTTGGGCTGGAAGGGACCTTTAAGATCACCTAGTTCCAACCCCCTGTCATAGGTAGGGACACCTCCCTCTAGACCATATTGCTCAAAGCCCCATTCAGCCTGGCCTTGATTGCTTCCAGGGAGTAGGTTTTATTCCATTACCATACACAGGCATGGTTACACATATTGTTGTATGTTGGTGCAATTACTAAAATTTTAAATAACGTTTTTAATTTTGTGTAATCATAGCACTTTTTCACAGATAAATACTACTTCCATGCTCTATTTCATGCAAGATTAGCAGGCACAGACAAATTCGCTTCCATTACAAGTAGTAACTCTAAAATGACTGATCATAATCTCTACCAAACAAAAAGCAAAAATAAAAATCACCAAAGCAGATAGTAAAGCCTTTAATTCTGCACAATACTGCACAAAAAAAAATGGCATGGCAACAGAACAAAAGAACAACCATGACGGTGAAAGGGAAAAAAGAAAAACAACTTTTCTGTGCAGAGAGACCCAATTTTCTCCTTTTAATCTGGGACTTAAACTATTAATTTAATTTCAGTCCCAGGAGTTTGAATGCAGTAAATCAAATAAGCCAATCAGTAGAATCCTTATTGTTAATTACTTTACACTTGAAGGTAATACCATGATAGGATATTATGCAACCATAAGAACAACGTTCCTTTGTGCCTCATATTTTTTTCTTAGGCTGCCAAACAGTAAAAGCTGCAAGCATGCAGAGATTTTTCATTTGTTTTTCTTTTCTGCACCTTAAGAAATGCTACATTGTCTCTAGAAACATCCTGTCTTCTATTTTATGCACTATTTTAATGAGTGACAGAGAGCAAACAAAGACCAAGAGCAGGTTAAAATGCAAGCTCCATAATCTCAGTACCTTCTCGCTATGGCTATGCTCCTCGTTTAGAGTTGTGCTACTACATGTATCTACCCCAGAGTCTTTTATCTGAGGCTCAGACCATTCCAAGTCCTCTTCGAAAGACTGGTCACCAAAGCACACCATTCTCTTTTGTCTCTCGGATAAGGTGTTAGAATCCAACACAACTGCCTGCTCACTAGTTTTTCTTTTTCCCCTTTGACTGTCCCCTATAGATGTAGGATAAAAAAAAAGATACAAAAAAGAAAACATGCAAAGGTGTAAATAAAACAAAGGAAATGTGAAATGATATAGGAAAGTAAATGGTAAGGCTCCACATGTCTCACCAAAGACATTGGGGATGCCTCACTGCTATGCCAAGACGTATGGTCCAACCAGTTGTAATCCATGTCTCCTGCGAGAATCAGACAGACAAGATAGTGGAGTAAAGGAAAAGTGAAAGGACAGACAAAGATACAGTAAAATTGTTAAGGCTTCTGATTATCCTATCTGATTCGTAACCTTTGCTGGCAGTATTTGCAAGGCATTTCCAAGAAAAGGCAAGACGGTAACAACAGAGCACATGGAATATGAAATACGGTAAGGAAAGAGAGATGTTTGTGTGTGCTTATGTGTGCATGCGGTTATGTACAGTGTAAAGCATCACTCATTCAGAGTTTTTAACTGTTTCTATAAAATTAACTGCAGTAAATGAAATGAAAGGTTACAAATTGCACTGTATTCATAATTTTCAGAAAGGAAAGCAATTGATTGTGGAATCGGTTCTGATCATAACCTACAGGAATGAGTCTTGCCTCCTGTCTGAAGGACCTGACGTCAAACTGACATCTTTGTCTTCCAACACGAACTAGTATTTTTTAATCACTTCAGTAAAATACTTGAACAGTGCTACGCTATTTTCAGCTGTACTAAGATGATCTTAGAAAGGTTGAATGATCTGTTAAAATATGACAGATTGATAAGGAAAACAAATATACAAAATATCTTTGGAATAGAAAGCATATAGCATTGAAATACCCAGATAAATGTCTACTGGTTAAATATCAGGAAGAACTCTAATAAGGTACCTTTTAACTCAGAAAAAAGGTGTAGCATTCTGACAAGACATATATATTTATATATATGCATATATATATTATAGAATCAGAATATAACTTGTATGGCAGAAAGATGACGGGAAGAAAAGTCTGAAGCACAGTTTTAAAGAAAAGGTCTAAATACTGCTCTCCACAGAACTAGGAAGTGATTCATGTCTTTTAATAACACATTCTCACCTGTGTAGGTGCCCACACATTTTGCATTATTACTGTTCCTTTCTCTTGTGTAACTATATTTATGTATAATATTATTAATACATGCTACACACGCTATATGACAAATATTTTCTTACTGTATGCTTTGGATGATTTTGATATTATTTTATGTATGACAAAACGTTAACTTTTCTACTGAATACAAAGCCAAGAAAATACATAACATGTGTAGTTCCACTCTTAGTAGAGCCCACTAATGATGCTTTTCTACTTCCATTACTTCAGAACCTGCTTCGACATTGCTCAACCTCTTCTTCTGAAAGTACACCAATACCTTTGTGAAACATAACTAGATGGTCTAATTACAGGTGGAATTCTTGCCTAGAAAACATTACAGAGAGAATGCACAGATACAGTTCCATTAAACTAAGCTATAAAAAGGTAACACATGCTACAGAAAAGTAAAATAGTCCTCAGAAGAGATTATGTGCAATGAGGGACATGATCTTTTTCACTTGTATTTTTCTAATATATACCGTATGTCATGTTGAAACAAAATTAAGCATTGTCTTCATTTTAAAGAAAGACATGCACTGCACAATAACAGGGTTTTTGTTTTAAATAAGCACTTTTAGTTTGAACTTGCCCCAAACACTTTGCAGAAACATGAAGCGTGTTGAATATCCTTTGATGTCATAAATGAAGTGATGAGGGACCTCATGAAAACACTCTGAAGTTTTAATTCATGTTTTTGAAATAGTGAATGGGCTTGCGGTAAATGTATGAACTGTATTTCTTTATTCATTGGAAGAAAGGTAATACATTAAAATGGGAGATTGTGATCAAAACTGACTTCTGTTTACAATAGTTCTGACTACTAATATTCTGACTACATTATGGATAAAATTGTGCATGTCCTGTTAAGGAGAAAAGAAACATTTTGAAAGCTAAGTACATTTTGCAAAAGATATTGCCGCCAAGGAATTTTCAAAGCTGTCCAACCTTCAACACAACAATCATTGCTTCAGAAAAACTGAGTGGAAATTATCAGTGAACTCATTAAGACATACATTTTAATGGATTAATATGCACTGAGATATCTGGAAGATGGCAGGAGTTCTAGTTTACACATTTTCTATTATATAAATCCTTTTTTTTTTTTTAATATATTTTAAAATTAATCTTCACCAAGTCACAGTGTGGCTGAATCTGGCAGGGCCCTCTGTGCCCCTCCGGCCCACCCCTGCTGCAGCAGGAACATCCAGAGCAGGGGGCCCAGGCCCATGGCCAGGTGGCTTCTGAACATCCCCAAGGAGGAGACCCCACACCTCCGGGCAACCTGTGCCAGTGCTCTGGCACTGCACAGCACAGCAGTGCTGCCTGGTGCTCAGAGGGATCCCCTGTGCTCCAGTTGGTGCCCATTGCCTCCTGTCCTGGCACTGGGCACCACTGAAAGTAGCCTGACTCCATTCTCTTTTTACCTTCCCTTCACGTACTTATGGACACTGATAAGATCCCCCTGAGCCTTCACTTCTCAGCAGAGAGCAGTTCGGCTCTCTCCCCCAGCACCTTCGTCATCCTCATGTCCCTGCATTGGACTTTCTCCAGTATATCCACATATCTCTTGTACTGGACAGAGGATTCCAAGGGCAGCCTCACTGATGAGGGCTAGGGGGATAGTGGAATTTTACATGAGGAAAATTAATATTATTACACTACGACTCCCCTACCTACATGAACTAAAGGCACATGAGTTCATACTGTTTCTTCCTGGCAGTTATTTTCTGTCATTATTACAACTTCACTTTCCCAAACCAAATTCTGACAAAAAAAAGTTGTAATTTGGTTCCCTGTGATTTGCTACATAATTCCAGGAGCAGATGACTGAAATAAAATGGCCTTTCTAAGTAGAACAGTTACAACAGATCATTCTTACTAATTCTAATTCCTGGCTATTTCCAAGAAATTGTGTATTTTCATTCAAATGACTGAACGTAAATGAAGGTGTCTATTGTTAGGAATTAAGAATCTACTGCTGCAAATTACCGGCCATGTTTCAAGGTTTTGAAATTCTCAGCCACAACTATGATGATTACTAGCATTCCAAAACAAGCGAAGAAAATAGAATCCAAAGGCATAGCTATTACATCCTTGCTGTTCTGCAGCAAACATAGCACTTTAACCACTCTTCAGGAAATTTTTCTGTATTCTGTATATTTGCACACATTTTACACATAGCAGTTGAAAAGGTCTTGCCAGTTCTACTCATTTTTCTCCGCATATAAACTATGCACTTCTGCATGAACTTGTCAAGTGCTACATCTCCCATCAAACTTAACTTTCACTTGTGTGTCTGTAGGAAATAGAGAATAACTTTTTTTTTATTTTAAACAAGGAAATAAGTTACTGAAAAGTTGAGGTCTCTGGTATGTACTCATCATAAAAATATTCCCACATTTCATATACCTTAGTTAATTGCAAGTCTTCACTTGCAATTTGTATGCCCATGATGTGCGTACACAGGCAAATACTGAAAGCTACAGAAATCAAGTAAGTCACTCTGAAAGTAATGCCTCCTATTTCCATGGAAAGTACAACAGAAACAAAGAACGCAATAGCACTATTTGACAAAGCAAATTGTCAGCTACAAAACACTCTTTTAATGCAGTCACAGTCACCACCATTAGTTGTGCATTTTTGCCAGAAATGGAGAAGAGCCTGGCTGCCACACTCATAAACAAACACATCAGTGACCCACTATCACTGTAACCACTGCTGAAATGCACCACCCACTGGCACACTGTGCTCATATCCACTGTTTGGTCTTCACTTCTGAATGTCAATTCAGCAAGCATCAATGAATGTTAATATGTGCAGTCGTTACTTCACAGAGGAATTCAATTCCACACCCTTGCTTCATCCACATTTCCATGTCAGATGACATTTTGCCAGACTGCCCCTCTGCTGCCATCTGTCACATGGCAACAACATGTAACGGGACATTGGTGGGAAGGTTCAGCCTCTACTGCCAATTCAACAACTGCCTCTGACATTGTGGGCTAATGTAATAAAAAAGGAAGCATTACTTTTGGAGCAACCCTCTTAAGTACCTTTCCAGCAACTGTACATTACAGTGGATATGTGTTATATGTATGTAAGTTCATTTTATAGGTGTTTATATGAGCAAATGTTGAGTCGTGCTGGGCTCTAACAATCTGACCTCTGCACACCCACACTTGAAACACCCTCACTCTTTGAATTGGAGATAGAATTTCTAATTTTTTTCTTTTTTTTTCTTTTCAACTAAAGATATCCAAAACAATGATCTGCATGCATTAACGCCTACAAATATACTTGAGTAACTGATAACTAAGTTTTCTAAGACTTCCCATTCAGACAGTAAAAATAAAATGATTATTTTCCCACAAACTTCTAATTTCCCTCTACTTCCAAGAATAATTAAAAGAACAGCTTCTAATAATATGTCCTTTTACATCCTGTTAGACAGCTTTTTACAGAGAGTTCCCAAATATCAACTCTAGACACCTCCAATTTTCTTTTCAGTCAAGACACAAAAAGTCAACTTTCTCTTTTGCTCTGTTGTCTCACAATAATCACCAATTCTTCTAAAATTGAAATGGTAAGAAAATGAACAGCAATTTCATACTGTTTTATTCATATCTGTATTCTTTTTTTCTATTAGAATATGTACCTATAGGCTTGGAAGAAAACTGTCAAAGAAATTGGAAATGATGAAGCCCTTGCAGGTAGTCTAAATTTTGTCCTTAATACTGCATTAAGAGTCATCTAAATGACAGATTATAAAAACTATAAAAACAAATAAATGCAATCCAAATTGTATTAATAAATCTAATTGATCTAATAAAATATATATCTGGAAGGGCCACTAAGATGATCAGAGGGCTGAAGCACCTCTCCTGTGAGGAAAGGTTGAGGGAACAGGGTTTGTTTAGTTTGGAGAAGAGACGGCTCTGGGGAGACCTCATTGCAGCCTTCCAGTACTCGAAGGGAGTGTATAAAAAGGAAGGGGAACAGCTGTTTACAAGGGTGGATAGTGATAGGACAAGGGGGGATGGTTTTAAACTAAGACAGGGGAGATTTAGGTTGGATATTAGGAAGACGTTTTTCACACAGAGGGTGGTGATGCACTGGAACAGGTTGCCCAAGGAGGTTGTGGATGCCCCATCCCTGGAGGCATTCAAGGCCAGGCTGGATGTGGCTCTGGGCAGCCTGGTCTGGTGGTTGGTGACCCTGCACATAGCAGGGGGGTTGAAACTCAATGATCATTGTGGTCCTTTTCAACCCAGGCCATTCTATGATTCTATGAAGCCTAGTAGTGATTTATATTTCTATGAGACCCATATTGCTTATCACAATCACACTTTCTTGAAGTAAAATGAATGATTTGATAAACTGATTGGAGATCAACTTTTCAGTGTACGTTCTGTGAACATTAAAATCTTGCCTGAATAAAAGGTTTCAGATCCAGTAAAATTTGAAGTAATAAATTTAAGACAGTTACTTGCTTCTTTACAAGAAAAACTATTAAACCATAATCATATCATAACAAAGACAATGAATCTTTAGTTCTGACTGCCAAAATGTGCGGCAGAAGTGAGAAAAACCATCATGTACTTGATAAATTATATAAGCTACAGTATCAAAGCTGTCTTTCATGGAAAGCATGATATAGTCATAGCTAATGGCATTGTAGCAGCATTCAGATGCTTCCTGAGTTCAGCAGTGCAGCTGGGTACAGGAAGGGACTTGTGTGAGTTTTGCTCTTACTATGGCCAGTGAACTCCGTATGGGCATGGAGAACTAGCCTAGACAAACCAGGCTGGGACTGAAACCATGGCAGTGACCTGGCCTTTCTGTACAAACAGCATTAAGCCTTGTAAGCTTACAGATTGTTAGGATATTTGACTCTCACTGACTTTAGACTCTTTAGCCAAAATCAAGCATCCAGGGGAAAAGCTTTTCTTCTTCTTCCACATTTCTACACAAGATACCACAGCAATGAGAACTTCCCATAGCAATAGGAACCTTGAATGTGTAGTTAAAATGGAGGAGAACAACTTAAGGTGTGCACTTAAGTTTGTATGGACAAGAAGGAAAGACATAAAAGAGAAGCTGTAAGTTAGATCCTGAAGAGCAGAGAGCTTTATTCCACAGGGCAGTCAAGAGGGTAAATGTGGGTGGGCACATACATAGTGCCCATAGGTGGCATGAAGGGGGCACAGAGAGCCTGAGTGCACTGACTAGAGACACTGTCACAGAAAAAACTTCCCTGGTACATAGAGCAAGGGTAAATAACGTATGATAAAAACATGTACATGTGCTGTCACTCAGCAACAGATGAATGTCTTCCATGTTGAATTTGTGAAAACATTCCTTACAACACAAATGCTGCCGAACACTTAAGTACCGCAATTCTGTGTTTCTATATAACATAGAAGCATATACTTTCTACCAAAAGAAACACTTCCTGAAGATATTTGCTGACAATGTGCTTAAGGAATTTTTTTTTTTACTAGCTTTGGCAGGATTCTTCATGGGTCAGCTGTTAGGAATTCAAAAAGATCTCCCTCTTTTCTTGAAGTGAATCTACTTTTAACTGAGAGATGTCTTTAAGAATGAAGACACTTTTTTATCTTCAAAGAAAATGCAGCCCTGTTTTCAAACAGTACTAATACTGCTCAATAGAAAAGGTATTAGCCTTAATGGAAAGGATTACCTAATGTAAAGGGTGAAAGGGTTGCAGCATGACTGCTGAGAGAAACATACTTACTGACACTATTAAGTACGTTTTGCCAGAAGGATTTAATTTATGGCAAGGGCTTTTTCCATAATTAGATTTTCTAGAACACAACTAGGTTTAATCTATCAGTCAAGTACATTTTTACAAAGGTCTTGATATAAATGGAAACAAAGCATATTGATATGGCATCTACACTTATATGGCAGACTGTCTGCTTTCTGGAGAAAGCTTCTGCCTAGTAACAGTAGTAACAGTAAAGAGGCAAAAAAAGTTACATCCCTCAACATTTCTCCCCATTTGTTTTTGCTTTTCACTTTATTGTCAGGAAAGACGCGGAATGGCAATTCACACTCCAGACTCCCACTGCTGGAAGACATGCCCCGAGCCACAGCACAGTGCCATGCAATAGATGTTCTCACACACATCCATCACCTCTTCCACATAACCCAGTGTGCTGAACTCACACTCTTGACCACCACAAAAATGGACCACTGTTATAAAGAAGTCACAGTAAACACGCAGACGTTTTTCCCTGGGGAGCCCATCCACCACTGACAGTTGATATCCACTTAGTACTCAAGATTCTCAGATTGATATACCTTTGTTGTATGTTCCCTGCTTGATTTCTAACACGGACAGTGAAAACTGGAAGTAATGAAGTCTGACACCCTAAGGATTTACCTCCTACATCAGTGACTTTAAGACTTTTGTCTTACGAAGATGTTTAGTCCAAATGGTGCTTCTGACCATACTTACGTCATTTTCACTTCCCCGCTTCCTTTTCCTCCCTCTTTAAGAAGCCTTTGACCTTATACCACAGTATTTCCAGGACAAGAAAATTCCTTCAGCAGAATGCAAAGGAAGACACTTTGGAAAACTTAGAAAAGATAGCATTTCTAGCAGTAACCTGAAGTAGCTGAAAGAAATTCATTACTATTTTATTGTTACTAAGCCTAAATTTTCCATCTCTTCTTACAGGACATGCCTTTTTCCATTTTCTGCCCTGTTTACATCCACAAAGATCATACTTACATTCATGGGCTGACCCTGCACATGTGCCTCGCCTATCTGTCTTAGTAATGTTATCACCCCCACCCAATCTTCTAACTGACAGCTTCATTACAAATCCTTCCTTGCACTGGCTTTGAACTACTATCAGCAGTAACATCTTACCAAACCTAAATGAGAATACCCTTGAAAACAAACACCATTAGTAATGCAGGGCAGAATAAAACTAGTAATAACATTACTTAATCCCACATCTGGCCCTTCGTTCAGCAGCTCTGCCCTCTGTACCATGGGGAAGACATTCCTGCTGCCTGGAAGCAGGCAGCCTAGTTCCTTTGCTAAAAAGCCTACCTTTTCTCACAGACCTGCCTGCTGAAGGTTAACGAGCCCTTGGATGCAACACAGGTGGAAATTAACTGCTGTCTGCCAGGTGACAAAAAACCATGCTTCTGAACTTGCTGACTCAGAAGAATAGATAACCTCTGGAAACAACTGCTAGGGATGGACAGCTTCATCATACAAGCACAGAAGATCCAGTGGATGTGGGGTGTGCTGGAGTTGCAGCACAGCTGGGAACTGATCTGCACACGCTCAATGAATTCGTTCTTCAGACTTTGAAAACATTTCAGGCAAATGCACCTGTCTTGCTGCCAACAGCAAGGCAACACTGAAACCTGCTAAGCCAGCTGGAAAGCAGCCTTACAGCAACCTGGAAGAGAACCCAGCTCATTATTGGAGAGCTACAGAACTTGTGAGAAATAGCTGCAATGTTAAAGAAACACTTCTGGGTCTTGTGTGCTTATGATACCAACTTTCTGTTAGACATGTTTTTCATTACCATTTTAATTTACACTCATTAAAGGAGGCTTGGATAAATTTAAGAAATAAGTAGCTTCAGAACACTCTGTTTAGCAATAGGAAACATCTTCGCTTTGTGTTGGCTTACCCCATAGCCAGATTTTCCAAAATAAACACTCTTTTTACATCCTAAAGTTATCATTTGGCAAAACGATGTCTGACAGACTAGCGGAGTAGCTCCAGTGAGACTGCCTGGCATCTGCAGGTCTCAGGGGCACAGGGTTTACTGCACATGAGCTGAATACTAAACATGAACCTATTTCTTCTTGGACAGTTTGGACAGGCATGTGAGCTTGAGACCATTGTAAGGCAGTGTTTAACCAGGTGCATATTTTAAACTCTTCAGAAATAAACACCTACTGACACAGTACACACAGTATATATCAATAATTTCTTCAAATAATAAGCTCGAGGCTGCTAGAATAGCAGGAGCCAATGCAAATAAGAAAAACATATTTTTCAACACGTATACATACATAAACATAGATCCCTCTAATACTTATTAGACAATAAAAATAACAGAAAACTATTTTGTGCACCTTCTATTCTTGTAGAGACATCAAGCTTTCATATCAGTGTTAATTGTAGAAAATAACCGTAAGCCACTGTGAATCAATATATCCCAATTGCTAAGCAAAACTCGTAGTTAGCAAGTAAAGGTGAGTGAACTCTATGCCACAACAGAAATTGAGGGAATGGATTCTTTAAGAAATGTGACATCGAATTCACAAACAATACTATAAACACAGCATGTCAGTTGTAGTCATGGCAGAGCTGTATTCATTTCATCAGGAGAACAATCCCTCATAAGTAAAACTGAAATAGTGACATGCCAGGAAAGAAAGGAAGATCTTCTTAGCTCAGTTTTAAAGAAACAAATATATTAATTCATGCTAGCAGCCTATATTTTTATCTCCAAAGTCATAAAGAGCTAACGCTAATGAAAGGAGACACTGCCAACATCAAGATGCCTCTTACCATAGACACATCATTATCTAGAATCAATTTCCATCAGCAACCTAACAGCATCCCATATATTAAGATTGAGGATCAGCTAGTTGTTCCATTGATCACATCTTTTTCCCTTCTCTCCGTTTATTCCAGTCAGAGTCAATAATGTCTTGCTACTAAATTGTGATACTGATAAATATTTGTCCTGTGATTTTCAATAGGATATAACCAGTGATCAAAGAACGTATCTATGTATGTAATAAAATAACAACACAGAGAAGCATAGTAATAATAAAGTGTTTGGAAAATAGAAATAATTCAAATTTTGAAGAGAAGCAATTTTGTAAAATAATCAAATCCTCATCTCAGTTCCTGTTGATCATTGCCTTTTTTTGTTCCATTACTTGGTTTTGTTTGGGAGAGAAGAAGTGCCCCACTTTTACCTCTCACATAGCTGCTCTCCTCCCATAAGGACGATGGAGGGAAAGGGTAAGGAGGAAGAGGCCAAGTTCACATTTTTCTGTGCTGTATTCCCAGTAACTTACAGAAAGCTCTTATTGGGCACAGCAATGGACACTAAACTCATTCTAAATGTCTTAATCACTGATGAAGAAACACAGATTTTAGAACAGAAATAAGAATAACCTTAAGAAAAATTCTGGTACTTCGTATGTAAACAACTAGGCATTTTGAAAATGAATGCAACACTGAAGAGCTAGGATAACTTATTTTTTGGCCTGTAAATCTCAATTTGTGTCATGCAGAAAGGCATTGGCAAAATTTAAAATTCTACCTCACAATCAAGAGAGAAATTCAACTACTGTGCTTTATATCCCTTGTGTAACATTAAACTATTCTCTCTACTACCTGGAAGAGGCTGCAGAGAGGAGGTGACGGCCTCTTTTCTCAGATGGCAAATAACTGGACATGAGATAATGGCCTCAAGCTGCACCGGGAAGATTTAGAGTATCAGTTACAATTTCTTCATGGAAAGGATGGTCAGGCATTGGGACAGGCTGATGGGTGGTGGAGTCCCCATCCCTGGAGTATTTAAGAAATGTGTGGACTGGCACTGAGGGAGATGGATAGTGGTGGATGGATAGTGGTTTAGTGTCAAGGTAGATGGTTGGATCTGATGATCC
Source organism: Gallus gallus (assembly GCF_016699485.2). Lineage (NCBI taxonomy): Eukaryota > Metazoa > Chordata > Aves > Galliformes > Phasianidae > Gallus > Gallus gallus. The sequence goes on along the minus strand of NC_052533.1, from coordinate 129,279,635 downwards.
TAAAGTTCTTGTCTAACCTAAAAGATTCTTTGACTCACAACATGGAAATACAGCATTTCAATACCAATCATAGCAATTCCTTCCTTTAAAACCGATGTAACATTTCATATGTAGCATAGTAATTACAGCCTTCCTGATGGTGTAAACAAATATAGTTTTTAATTAACTCAAGCTGCCAGCTTCTCAAAGCTGAAGCAGACATGACATAGACCCACTTCACTGTTGAAATGATTTGGTTTGAGAAACAGGAACTAATTCACAGCAGTAAATGCAAAGCATCTCATCCATCTCTGGCAGCACATGTGTCATGAACTGTCTAGAAACATGCAATGTTGATCCAGCAAGCAGGAATGGCAGCAAAAAAAACAAAACAAAACAAAACAAAACAAAACAAAAAAAAAACACCCAGAGTAAAAGGGCTTTTCATCACCTTGACACCACAATAAAAGCCTCTGTAAACTAGTAATTGGATCATTAATTATTGATCTCCTCTTAATTGTTGCCATGAGGAAAGTAATTTGGTGTATAAAAAAAACATCTGTTGCTTCAAGTTTGGTTTAACAAGTTATTTTTGTCAAACCCTTTTCTTTCAAGGAAATTAATTAACTACTGAAGAAGCGTAAACCTAAAAATTTGGTGGCTTCCAGAAATAACAATCCTAATGAGCAAATTTAGCTGCACACTTTCTATGCACAGGCTTGACAGTATGCCACAATTAGCAAAATTAGCTAAGCGCGATGGTGTCTTGCACCTGGTTTATCATATAAATGTGTGCAAAAAAAAATTAATGAACTTGTTTGTTTGTCTTTTAAGACAAGCTTTGCAACACAAACTTTAATTTTGCTCCTACATATATGTTACATGCATACACATGCACGTTGACACACCTGATATACTTAGAGGAAGGTTAGGTTGCAAAGTTAAATATTCAGTAAGAATGATCTGAGACTTAGTTTGCCATGAAGCATTCATCTAGTTCCTATACAAAGGTATTGATGTATAACCATTAACGATACAATGGTGAGCTCCTCCATATCTCCCAGCACACAGCGTGAAGATTAACTAAGTAACTAGTCAATATTCCTGTTTCTTCAACTAATGACCCCTTTCACTGGTCACTGAACATAATCTAAATAAAAAATTGTCTCTTGACACGCTCTTGGTGTTCTCAGGATATGCTAGTTCTGTGCAAGTCAAAATCAAGAAGTTTTTCTTTATAGACTACCTGTATAAAGAAATGAAGTGCATGTTCCAATTAACCTCTTCTAAAATGAGTTGTTGACATAAAGACCTAAAAACAGAAATTGTCAAATATCCCAAACAGTTCTCAGTGCCAAACTTGGGAAACACAGGACTTGAATTTTCTTCAAGAACTTCAAGGAATGTGGTACTGCCTTTTCCTGGCTTTATCATACTCACTTAGAAAAAAACTACTTTCCAAAAAAAAGCATTATGTATTATTACATGATTAAAACCCAAATTTTGTTATTCCCAAAATCTGCCCAGTACTGCCCATGTATAAGTAAACAAACTCTTTGGAGATCTCCTTTGCAGAGAAATTGCATAAAGATGTTCTTCAAAGAAAACTGATCTGATCAGTAAAATGCTGTGTAGATACAAAAGCAAGATTGTTAAAGTTGTATATATGTATATATATGGATATGCCTATATTCATATTCCAGAATTAATTTTGAATCCTAATGATAAAAGGTGGATTTCTTAATTGCAATTTTCTGTCTTCATTGTTTCAGAAGAATGCAGAACAATGGAAGAAGCCTACACAAATGAAGAGCTGGTTGATGCTAGCTCTGTAATTATTTCATTTAGCTGAATACATACATAAGCACATTGCTCAGGGACCTTTCCGCAGTCAACAAGAACCACTCCCATAATTATAGCCTTCATGGTAGCTGAAGCCATAATAAAGGTTACATAAGCAATTTAATCTCATTCTCCTATTTTTAATATGACTATAATTATCTAAAAATATATCTAAGGCTCTAGACTTTCTAGAGTAAGTTTAAGCAAAAGGTCAGTATTTTTCACTTTTTACAGAAAATTCCCACACATCCTCTACTTTTTTAAATTTATGGAAAGTTGAGACGAAAGGAGAGAAAAAAGCCATGTGCTGTAAAAACAACAGGAAATTCTACCTCAAAAATTGGACCAGATCCTACATTGCAGAAACTCCTATTACACAAAATGGTCCTTCAGCCAGTGTAACTTCCCTAGCCCATACCAGAGGTGGCTTTGAGAGGCAGGCAAACAGTTAGGTGACCAAGAGCAGAAAGTGCCCGTTTCTGATATAAACACCAAAATCAGTGCACCAAATGGCCTTTTTTCATAACAAATACATCATGTACAACAAAGAAAATTGTTTGCAAAATCAACCAAGTGACTTCAGATAGAATTCTGTAAGGAACTTGTGGTGCAGCCATTTTCTAAACACCTTCTCCTCATTCAGTTGCTCATTTCCTTGGATGTGTACCTTACTCAGCAACACAATCAATCCAGATTAACATAGCCTTCCAAATTAAAGACTTTTCCCATTCACCTTGTTACTCTTCAAACCAGCTTTATCTTCATAATGTAACATATCAAACATAAACATTATTTCATATTAGAAGTATCAGAAAACTATTTATATTCATTTCCAGGGGATTCCTCTGATCGAAATGTTACTGTTACAGAATAAATCTACGCTGCCTCATATGGGAAACAAGAGGTAGGTAGGGCAGAGGCTGCTGCCCTTCCTCATCAGCCAACCTGGCATCTCTGCACAGAGCTCAGATGTGGAAAAAGATATTACGGGATCCAGCTGGCATAGGTGCCACCACAACGACCTTAACAGATATGGCCAACAGACTCGTAAGCAATGAAAGGATCATTCCCTTCTTTTAAAGCTGACAGAAAGCACTTGGAAATGCACCCCTTAGTCCCTTGAAAGACTATTCAGCAAATTTTTCTTAAATCTCCCCCAAATGCTTTTCTTTTCTGCCTGTGTCTGACCCACACAACCAAATACTACAGAGCACCTCTGCTGTGCTGAGAACTGCAGACCTTGCCCAAATACAAGGTTTTATACAAAGGCAATGTTGAATAGGTGATAAGCTAATAAGCTTAGAATATTTATTATATTTCTTACCTAAACATCATTGGAAAAAAGCACCTGTAGTGATATCTTAAAGAATTTATTTTACTGTGATTAGAAATAATTAGATTTCAACTCCTTTTTTTCTTTCTTTTTTTTTGCTGCTTGCAACTATGCAAGAAAATTTGGAAAGTTTCTGTCTGTTAAAAGGAAGAAAAATAGCTTAAAAGATAATCTTGACAAATAATATTGCAAACATAATGACACAGCTACACAATTTACACCTATTATTACACATTTCATAACAGACTGTGATTTTTAATTTGCATTTCTATCACTAATTTCGTGAAATAAGGAGATACCAGTGGTGTCTGCAAATGTGGGATTGGCTATCTTCAAAGCTGTTGTAAACAACACAAGCAGTTAATGACTTTTTAGGGTGACATTGCTGTTGCTGCGTATTTTTTTTTAGATCATCCCCTGTCAAATTCAATTGAGAATTGGCAAGTATGACATGCTTTGGGAATAACAACTTTGGCAAACTACACATCTGAACTGAAACAGCTATTAAATTTAACTGCCTCTTTGCTATTGTTCAGTATCTTTTACTGTGCTATTTTCAAATGTGATTGTAAGCAGAAACATAGCTTCCACATTTTAGATATGACTTAAGACTAGTTTCCTATAATTTGATTTTTGTTTGTTTCTATAACATCTTTATTTTATAAGCAAAGTATAATATTTTAGTAAAGTCAGAAGCAACAAGGGTTGACTGATATCGCAAAGATACCCTACTCCCTGTCTTTCATTTATTTCCAGGCATTGGAGTGTCCCAATCAGGGATAGGTAAAATTTTTTTTCTTAATTCTAAGGTCTTTAATAAGAGTTTGCCCATTTTTAGAGGGAATAGAAGAAGTTCAGCTTTCACACTAATTCTGCACTGCTGCCCTATACAAGATGGGGGAATCTTTCAAGGCAACATATTACTGTGAGCCATGAGTTATGAGTTACCAATCTATGGTGCAGCGGAAGACCAAGGTGACCAGTGACCTCATTGTGACGGCCTGGTATGCTGAGGAATGGGAGCCATCTCATCTGCCAGAGGCATAACAAAACTGTTGACTCTGTAAGATTCATGCACTTTTTATTTTCTCTGTAAGCTGTCCATTCTTGTAAAGAATTGTTTCCAGCAGTTGCGTAACCAGCAAACCAGGTATGTGGGATGTCAAGACTCTGCAGTCTCCAGGAGACCCAGTAGGCAGTGACAGACAAGACCCAGCCTAACAACCGGACACTCCGACAGATGTTCCACATGGGAGACTTTGGTCCCTGTTCCTAGGTTTCACCTTTTACAAAGTCTTAATTACTTAAGCAGCTAGAAGAGATAAGACACAAAAAAAATAGATGTAAGAGAGCTTTGAACATAGTAAAAGGGGTATGAAGTCAACATAAAGGAATGAATAAATCCTATTAGGACTAATAAGTGAGAGTCAAATGGGCATCACAGTTCAGGGATTCAGGAGATTTTGATTTTTGCAAAATCTGTTACAACCCAGAGTGAAGGAAAGAAAGAAGAGAAGCACCCAGAATACACAGAAAGAACCCTGAGAGCAGGAGGTAACTGAACTGAATGCAGGAAAAAATAGATCCATGCTTTGTTTAAATGCTTTGTGTCTCAGTGGAACAACTCATTTCAACCAAAATTTTGGCAAGAGACCCCCCAGCTGAAATCTAACAAGTATAATCAAAGTTAACTGAAATGTGAATCTTCACTTGTTCCCATAGCTCTAATGAGCCTGAAATACAGGGAACCTGAATGCTAAGCTTTGCTCTGACAGCGATCCATTGATTTCCAGTTGGTAAAATTGAGATACTAAGGCTTTCTTCTACCTAAAAGGATGTATGTATGAATGCGAGCTACTCAAATACCACTGTGATGAGCATCCAGCAAACGGTCATGAAAAAAAGGACAGCTTCAATCATCCAAGCTCTTTAAAAAGAACAACAAGAATAAATATCAGTCTCATTTCTTCACATAACAACCATTCCCTACAACGAAAAAGGCAGATGATGCTGAAAAACTGACAATTAAGTAATTCAATTACAGATTTTAGTACAAAAAAAATATTTAAGGAAGCAAAACTACAGCTGACCATGCAATCCAGTTACTGTCATTTTTGACTTCAGGAAGCTTGACTCTGGAACACAGCAATGTTGTGTGCAGACAGCAGTTCCAGGGAAGAAGTGATCAGGACTGGGCTCTGATGTTGTGCACAAAGGTGCAACTATCTTCACAAAGGTGAACACACATTGCTGAGACTCCCTGGATTGGTAAGCAGGAGTTTATAATTTGTCACACTGAATATAATTCAGGAGTGACCTGGATGCTTCACACCAGCACTATTTTACAAAGCTCCTGTTTACAGTTCTTATTTGCTTTAGAGTTAAATTACATTCTAGCAGGATAATTAGGAAAGCAGAAAGAAATGTCATCAAAACTCATGTAGTTCAATTATTTTACCCTTACCATAAGAAAGGATTTAAATTAAATTATTCCATTAATGTGTTAACAATGAAAAAAAAATAATAAAGGTACTTACAGCAGTGATATTTGGGAGTAAGGATAAGTATTTCTAATTCAATTTGGACATTATTAATTTCAATATTGAAAAATGTTGATTATACCTTAGTAGGATACTGTGTTCTACCAAACGATGTCAGAATGCTGTTCTCAATCTATGTTTGAAATCAGCCAGAATGTTGTCAGCTGGCATTGCAAATAGAAATGTAAGGAAGAATCTGCTCAGCATTTCTCAAATTACATTCATGGGGTAATTTTCAACTTTTGGCTTAGGAAAATACTTGCGTTTGCTGTATATAAATATATCCCTTTTAAATGCATATGTTGACGCGTTGGGTTTTGCCTGATGTTTTGCTACCATCACAGAAGTAAGGTTCACATAAACAATATCATCATTAACTAAATTAAATTAATTAAATACACAAAGTATATTCTTGGGCACATTTTTGTTGTATGGAGAGGAAAAATACGTTCCTTCCTATGTATACAAAGCTCTCACTTTGGAGATTATAAAATACTATAAAAAATCATTATACCTCACTTTCATCTGTCAAGACTAGTTATTTTTGTAGTTAAAAAAATATGCCTCGGGTGACTAACGTCACATGGGTTATTCTGAGATGAAATGTGTGAAGTAGCATTGTTACAAAAGCCTTATGTTAATATTCACAAACCTTTTGGTCTTTCTGTAATCAGATAATGCTGCACTTAACAGAAACGTTCCAGAAGTTACTTGTCAAAAAGTTCTGTTTACAATAAAAAGATACAATTTCTTTCAGATATTGAGTGCAGCTTTATTGCACCGCTTATCAAGTGTATTTTTATTATTTAGCTATTCCACATAAGTCCCCAGTCTGTTTCTCAATAGAACTGTCTGAGAAACCTGCACTATATTGTGCAGCCTATGGACAACATAATACAGTGCATCAACGGAGATGATGTTCTTTGTCAGGTTAGTGATTACTATCATCATCTGACAATCAAAAAAAGTACTACATTCTTTCAAAAATTATTCCTAGAAACTTATTTCATATATTTTGTATAACTACATTAGATTCTATAACTAGCTACCAGAGGAATACGGGGTACGTTAGAGTTATAAGCAGTTAACTGAATTCCTAGATTCGATCATGCATGAACATTTAATTTACTGACAAAGATAACCATTATCCATATGAATGCCTCCAAAGGAAATAGAGAAATTCTCAGCTACCTTCTGAACTCATGACTTGCATATTCTGCCCTTTGCTCTGCCATGCTTATTATTCATCACAGTGGACAATGGCTAACAGGTCTCATTAACATTTGAAATTGTAAAGTGAATTCGTTTTTTCTACTTTTTCCTGCCAATGGAAATATTTTTCAACTACAGGCAAAAAGTATTTGTGTGCACATGCTAAAACATTTCTCTAGAGCAAGTTCCAGATTTTAATGAAGAGCTTCCCAGAGGACAACATCAAATACCACATACACAGTTTCCAGGCTGGATTTCCGCTCCCAATTGATGTATTTTTCAGTCATTTTATTTGCAGCATTGTAAATGGCTAACTAGGATGCTGGGTAAAAGAAATCAAATTTCGGTTTTCTTAGGATCTGGCATCAGTGGAAATTCTCCCACTGCTCTTAAAAAGAACTTCAACAAAGGTCTCAGGCAAAAAGCCAATGCTACCAACCAATATCATAACCAGAACTGAGATGTCCGGGCACTGCTCATCTGACAGGAACTACAGAAATGTGCAGCTCTACACTGAACTCTAAATGATTTCCAGATGAAATCTGCCCATATTACTACACATACTGTGCTAAGAAAGCAACCTCATAAGCTCTATGAACACACTGCTCAACTTCTACAACAAACAAGAATGAATAATTTCAGAGATGGACTTTCCTCCACATTCTAATTTAGTTATATGACATTAAGTAATAGGGAAACAGGAACATAATGAGTTGTATTTGAAAATAATTGTTGTTATAAATAATGAAAGCCAGAAGTCCAAGTATTAAGAAATTGAAAATGCTTCATTGATGTCAGATCCTCAGCTTTGCCCCTTCTTATCCTGTCTGTATCTACAGCTGCGAGTTGTGCGTCTTCTAACACTGCACAGATACCAGCTATAAGCCAAAAAAGAAAAAACAACTTCACAAACTGTAATGAAATGTCCATTATTGCACAGTGCATATTCTTCATCTTTTCTAATGACTCTATTGCTTAGGAAGAAGGAAATGTATCTTTATAATATTTATTAAATGTTGGATTTTTCTGGTTATTCATGAATTTACTAATGCCTCTACATTTTCCTTGCTAAATAATAATAAAATTATTTGTATTGCAGTTCCAAAGTCTGCAATGAGCTTCTTAACAGATTTGTGTGTCCGGTATAAAAGATGTTTCATATCCAAGGTTTTTGTATTTTGTAAATAGTGGTAGCACTTAGCACGTATTTACAGTCTCATCAGGACTGTTCTGTGCTATTTTCTTCATCTAACACCCGTATATCAAATTTCAGCCCTGGATCTCAGAACACTTTAAGAAGAAGCTCATATCATTTATAATGTATTTCAGGTTGCAAAGATAAGGAAAGGAAGACTAAGTCATCTGATCACAGCAACAACAGCATAGATAAAATGAAACCTTAGAATAATCACCAAATACATGACAAACATTGTAATACACAAAATATTTGCAGACCAAATGTATAATGGCACATGAACTTTTAAATCTAGTAGTCTTCTTTCTTTTTGAATACAGATTTTCAAATTATTAGAACAGAGGAGTGGGAATTTATGTATAATTATTTAAGAGTAGAGCATGTAATGATCTTGAGGAGAAATTCTGGCTCATTCTCTCAGAACTTTATCATTGCTATTTAAAAAGAAAGGAAGAAAGAAAGGAGTGAAGTATACATTTACTTTCTTTGCCTGTAAACCTGCTTATCTGTATCTCTCTATCTTAGTTGCTCAGCTGGAGGTGGGATTACTTCAATCTGACACACTCGAGCACGAGAGTAAATGTTCAGAGCAGAAAAATATACCTCATCCTCACAATAAATAATTTTCTCTTCAAGAATATGTAGCATCCCATCCTATGGTGGACCAAACTACCACAACATTTCAGGAAAACACAACAGTAATTAAAAAGCTGAAATCCCAATAAAAGATTCAAAGTTCCCAAACCAGGTTTCCTTTCACAGTGCCCACACAGTGAGCAGCCATGAGAGACCTCTGGAGGTTCTGTATCAGCAATCCTTTTAGTCATCTTAACAGCCCTGCTGTGTCAATGACAGGCATTAGCTTCACAGTCCCTGTATTTGCTTTGTTGCAGTTCTGCAGCCTTAGGTGCAGATCTAGGGCAACAGCCAGGATTTACTGCCCTCCTGTCCTACTGCACAGCCCAGATCAGCCTCGTGTCCCAATTCTCTTTGCTGCAAACGTCTATTGCAAGGCCCACGCTGTTCTCATTTTTCCTCCTTTTCCTTCCTACCTCCATTTTCTTCTCTGCTCTCCATTCCCACCATTTTATCTCCTTTTCTTTACGAAGGCACCAGAAAAAGCAAAGATGGATTCTGCTCCATGACTCCCCTCCTCAGCCTGGCAGAGACTGCAACTATCTCCTTATCCACATTTTGTCACAGTGTTGGACCACGCTGGAATCACCAAGTTTTACAACCAAAAAGCCATGGAAACGAATCCAGTGTGAACAAACTGATAGCAAACCAACACACAATTTTCCCATGGTATAAAGGCTCCACGTTTCTCAGTTTCTGAATGCAATCCTAATTTAATTTCTTCTCAGAATCTGAATACTTTGCTTGGTCAAATCTTATCCTGTGACATCTGAAGAAGAAAAACTAAAATCTTCTTAACATATAGATGTCTAACATCATAGCTGTCACGTAAGTCAATTTTCTGAATGGCAATGTTTAAAGCCTAGCAGAAAAATAGAGGACATCGAAAAGACTAAAGATCAGACACAATAATGCGTTCAGATAAAAGGTGGCTAATCCCAAAGCCTTGAGCTATAGAGGACTGTGGGGCTCCCGTGGGACAGATCATAAAAAGCGGAGATGGAATTGCACCACTTTTTCACTGAGTACAGATCTTCCACGTCCTAGATCTGCTTGGTAATACAGACAGCCTTCAAAAGTGCTGAACAAACTTAAGTTTCTGTGCAGGCTTTGTAAAGGTACTGAGGAGTTTTCTTTGTGTTCTCAGCTTGCGGACAGATCCCACAATTCACACTGCCTTAGGAAAGGTTAGCATCCCTTCCCCAACACACTGCTGATGCCAGTGTGAGTGACGTCAAACAAACCAGAGCACTGCACCATTCGTGCACGAAGAAGTTGAAACTGGTAATAAGAAATCAAAGTCCCTGTAGATGTAAATGTCTTCAACTGCAAAATAAATCCTGGGACAGAAAACTGGAAAGCTTGTTTAGTTTAAATGCAGTATTTCATTGTCATTTTGACTGAACACAATATTAAAAATTCAGAAACTGGTGTCACATTGTCTCAGCTTTATCATACTTCAGAGTTTGTTGATGCCAAAACACTGTTCTATTATTTTGTAGTAGAAGCATCTAGCTACAAGCAAAACATTACCTACTTTCTTTTCCTCTATCATTTATTCAGACTGTGTGCATTTTGTTCCATGAGGAATGCTTGTCAAGGGAACAGAACGCGCCACATGAACGCTCTTCAACCGTATTACAATCCTACATTGTTTCATGCCATAAATCAAGTGTTGTGACACAACCTCTTTTAGAAAGAAGAACGCGCACAACATGCTTTTTACTGCTTAGTCATATGTGTGATGCTATAAAAAGATGTAAGCCTTAAAACCTTCTTATCAGAGTTATTATAATTCTACACTCCAAATGTGCATCTGCTATCACTGAATCCACCATCACTCTTTGTGACCACCATCACTCTTCCACAAATATGCTTCTCTTGCACTGCTGATACTACATTTGCAGTGACAGTTTTCCCTAAATATCCTCTATAATAAGGAACTGTCAAATAATTGTTAGTATCTTATCAGAGAGCTCATATTTGTATAAACATAAGTCAGACTCTCTCTCTAACACATAATATTGTTTTACTTGAAAATAAGACTAAAAACTCCAAATTTCAATCAGAGGTAAGGTATAGCTTTACAAAAAAAAACCTACAGTCTGGGCATAGATGTAATTAATAATGATGCGCAGATGATTTTATGGGCAGATGTACAAAAGCTTCACTCAGCCACGTGTGCACAGACTCTCTATCATTTCTGTTAGCAAAGGTTTATAATACTATTAATTAATCTGACCTTTATATTCTTTAAAAGGAAACAACTACATGGTTATTAAAAGCAACTGAAAAAAAAAAAAAAAAACAAGATTTTGAAATAAAAATTAGGAAAAAATAAATCCTTTCATTGAAAGGGCACAAGCAAGCAGAATACTTTCTTCCTTATCTCTTATTTAAAGTTTGGCATGATTAAAGAAATCAAGCACAATAAACTCCAGGTTTTACGGACTCAGGTATTTAAATATTTTGCTACTCCTTACCAGTTCTTCGCCTCGTGCCTGAGTCTGATATTCCACATTCCATTTGATGTTGTTTTAATTGAGACGTCTTACGAAATCTGAGTAAATGACCACCTAACACTATTGAATCCAACCTGCAAGTGCTCATCTGTGTGAGACAACGGCTGAGCATCTCCAATTGTTCAAACAGGTTCATTTGAAGGCATCTAGATTAACTAGATTCATTTTTGTAATTAAAATATAAATCCTCATTCCAACTGATGCTTATAAGTATTTTCCTATTAAATTCAGGGAATCTAAATATATTCTGAGCAGGTGAATTTAACAGAAAATCATCTCAAAATCTACAAATTGCATAAACTCTTCAAATTAAAATAGAACATGTACTTAAAAAGAAAAAAGTAGGAAATGTTTATTCTTACACCAGAATTGGACAGAGTCAGTTTTCTCTCCTGTCATTTCCTTGACTTCCATATAACCAGTTCATCAACTGCTCAGCTTTTGAACTGATTTCAGGGTATCATCACCATCATAACCGTATGAGAAGCTCAGCTGTAGTAAGCAATATTGTCTAACAGGCAAGGAGGACAGGGCAAGGCATGTAGTGCAGCCCCAACCTGAAGTCTGGACATCAAAGCCTACCCATTCTCAGACAATCCATCTGTGTAGTCCTGTATCTATTGTACTGTCTAATTCTTCATCCTCACTCTTCCATTTTTATCAGTATCGTGATCCTGAAGTCAAGAAATAACATTAGCCAATAGAACTGAGTCCAAATGCCTCATTTCATTACTTGTCCTTCTCTCCTGGAATAACAGTTAGTGCCTGTGAGAGTCCCTTTAGCAGTTATTGTTTTGCTTTGGGAATGTTATAGAATATGAAAAATACATTTGTCATTATTTAAATTTCATATTCCAGGCATTTAAATGTTTTCTGTTTCTTTTTCTGTGTTATAGATGTCAGTAACAGTAACTGATGAATTACTGTTTTTCTGGTAAAAGGAAACCCTTTATCAAAAACCCCACAAATGTCAAAGAATTGTTCTGCTGCTGCAATAGTGAAAGCTCAGTAGTACCTTGCAACATTTTATTCCCATCCCAATAATGGATATCATCTGCAGATTTGAAGGGAGGCAAGCTGGATACACTGGATTAGATTACGATCCGCTAATTTTCATTAGAAACATGTCTACCTGCACTTTAACCTACTCTTTAACCAACCCTGGTTACCCTGGGCCGCTGCTGGTTCAGATTACTGCCAAAACCCACCCAGGACATTATCAGCACAGTCAGATGCAAAGTCCTGTACGTTTGCTTCTACAGCATGTGCCAGGAAGGCAAAAACAAGCCCCCAGCTGGAGCAGCATCACTGTACCTGTGTACAGTGTGAGCAGTAAGCCTGGCCGCTCTGTTGGACTTCGGCACACACTAACAACTTGTACAATAATGGTAATGAATCACTGGACCAGGTTGCCCAGAGATGTGGTGGATGCCCATCCCTGGAAACATTCAAGATCAGACTGGACCAGGCCCTGAGCAACCTGCTCTAGCTGTAGCTGTTCATTCCCTGTTCACTGCAGGGGAGTTGGACTAGACAGCCTTTAAGGATCCCTTCCAACTCAAACGATTCTATGACACTTAGATGTGGCTGCTGAACTGTGGGGCAGATGCCCACAATTCAGAGCAGAGAGGAGGCCAGCATCTAATTGTCTATGCTCAAGTGCAAAGATGTGTTTGCATCTTGCTAATGATTTGTGCTAATCTGTGTAAAAGAATGCATCAATCTTAGAGACTTAGAAACTCTGTTCTTTTAAGCAAACTTGAAATACATGGTGCCACATCCATTGGCATAGTCTCAGTAAACACTTCTACATGATAAGGCCTTACGGAGTATGTGAGGCTGAGTTTGTTGAGTATCCACGGTTTACCTAAGCTCTACCTTTTTTGCTCTGTTTCAATGTTAATGTAATCACTTTAAGAAAGAGAGCACCTTTGTGAAGCATTCTAACCCCAGCTCTTTCACATTCAAGGTTCCTTGGTGCATCACAAAAATGGCCACAGCAGCTCACTCTCAGGAAGTACATCCAATCCACCAGCATCACCTCTGCCACCTAGAACTCAGCACTCACTCTAAGGTTACTGGCAGGAGAGAGGTTACATTGGTCACCCCTGAGAAAAGCCAGTTTATCCACCTCTCACCAGGAGAAATCTACCATAATCAAACCACACAGACCATACGCTAAGCATATTTCTCCTTCTCAAACAGTGCCTGCTGTTGAGAAAAAAAAAAATCTGAAAGAACACAAATTCTTCTGCAGTCCACAGGAAAAAAACACTTCTTATCTGCTCTCGGTCTTTGACAAATGAATTAGTTGAGAAATGGATAATGAAATCTAGGTCTTTTGTTTTCTTTCTTTGATACTTGGCTTTCAGTTACCACATCATTCTTGTTTTTCCTCTTTTAAGTATCATCTGAACATATTAAGTCAAAGTATTACAGCTTTTACATTTGCATGCAGTAGAAATATGATATTGAACTCCGAACAGTTACAGATTAACTACTAAGCACACTTCTAATTTTTAAGTATATAATGAATGTTTAATGAATAATTTATTGAATATAATTTTAGCAACCATATTTTCTCATCATATAAATTTTGCAATATCTCCCCTCACTGACTTTAAATTCTCCAAGCATATTTTTCTAATAAAATGAACAGTTAAATCATAGCATCATGTAGCATATTCTATTCAGTGGAATAATAATGATAGCTATAACCACTGTCCTCTGATTTCGCAGACTCTCATTATAAATGGTAAGAAATAACCTAAATGCAATATATGGAAAGAGAGAGAGAGAGAGAGAGAGAGAGAGAGAGAAAGAAGGGAAAGAGGGAGGGAGGAAGAGAGGCAGGAAGAGAGGGAGGAAAGGAGGGAGGAAAGGTGGAAGGAAGGAAGCAAGGGAGGGAGAAAGGGAGAAAGAAGGAAAAAAAGAAGGAAGAAAAAGTAAAAAAGAAAGGGAGACAGAAACCCTTAGCATACTATTTTCTGTAGATCTTTTCCTATATTAATTTTAGTTATTTTTTATGGTTTTCTTAAAATGATACTGATCCGTTTGTAGGTTTGCAATCTCAGAGCACCTAAATGACTCCATCAGAAACCTAACGCAAATCAACCACCTGATACGCAACACAAAACTCAGCACATTTTCGAATGGAACTGTTATTCCTTAATGGGAACACATTATTATTTCTCTGGTCATGTCGTCACATCATCAAAATTCAAAACATACTTTAACAGCTGCAAATGACACCCAGCTGAACTCCAGGGCAGAGTATTTAGGAGATCTGTCAAGGGCTCAGACTTAGAATATTTTATGTGTTGAATCAGCTTGAGCCCTCATAGTTGTTAATGAAGGAGCACCCAGATTGTTAATAAAGTTTTGGCCTTTGGAGCAATGTTAGGAGCACAGATTACGTATTGGTTTGAGTGTTGCTCCCTGCTTCGGGTCCCCCACAGTCTCAGGCAAATGTGGAAATGTACAGTTTATGATTAACCCCGCTGGCTTACCAGGTTTAGAATGCATAAAATTAAACCTTCATTCAGGCTGCAGTTATAAAACACATGTAAGGTGAGATGAATGTCTGGAATCTAAATTCTCACCTTAAATGTCAACAGCAATCACCTACTGAAATGAACTATTAAGGCACATCACAGATTCTCATCTCTCCTCCGCACAAGTGCTGGATGCCTTTCAAGAAATGCCCTTTGATCAAACACAAGGTGCTCTTTTGTCATACAAGTTACTGAGCTCACTAACAAATTAGCAGCATGGCAATGAATGGACTGTGATAAATAGCTGGACATATTAGATGCTGTAATGGTAATTACTCATTTTAAGTTCCACGAAACTATAAAAATGGTTCAGAAAAAAACAGCAGACATACCACACAAGTACTAAAGCAGAGCTCTTCTGCTCAGTAAAAGCATTGACAGTTGACCAAGTTACACTACAGACAGCAACATATTATTCTTATTGCAGTAGTAACTAAAAGCAGCAGTCAAGGATTAAGGCTCTCCCGGGGTACATCTCTGTCTGTAATATAGAAGTGCAGCTAATATTTTATGCTAATGTTTTCATCATAAATAGTTTGCAAGTGCATGATCTGGTGGGGATGTACAGTTCAGCAAACTCTGTTGTTGTTTTTTTGTTTGGTTGGTTTTGTTTGTTTATTTTTAAGAAGGAGCATGATAGCCAATGCATTTGTTGGATTATGCTACATAATACCAAATTTAAACCTCTAACAGGTGGGCCAGACCTGGGGCATTGAAAAAGACCCAATGAGCACTTTTATGCCATCACTTTTATGCCATCACAGCAGGCTAAGCTAGCCAGTGATGAGTTGGCCAGCATGAGGAAGTTTAGGGCTAGCACAGGTCTGTAAACGTTTGCCGTAGTTTCCATTGAAATAAATAGTAGGCATTACTTTCAGAGCGACCTACATATAAAACTTCAATCACATATTAAATAAAGAAACATGATGAGTAAAGATATAAAGATAAATACGTAGTTGAAGCCTGGAAAGCAGAGGAAAATGAAAATTCGACAATTTATCTTCTACAATTTAGATGAATTCCCTCGTGTTGTTCATTATTATACAACCTATTTCATAATTATTTACAATCCATCTTGATAAATGTGATTAGAAAAGATTTGCCAACTGTACTAACTGTTCTTATACAAAGATAAATCTTTAATAACATCCATTATTGCAGCAGCAGAACTATCAAAAGGACGTTAAAGACATAATGTCCAACTATAAGAATGTAAAGCAAAAGAAATGCTCTTAAAACAGTATGTAGCAGCAAGATGATGATTGATGAAATACAATAAGAAGCAAAAAGATACAAAAATCTATTTCACAGAAACCAGTATCTGAAGTTCTGCTTTGGTACTCTGCTGATCCATTCTTACAATCCAGTAAGAACCAGGTAACAGTGAGTAGAAGGGACAGTTTCTCCAAATTTCATTTTCATAAAATGGTTTGGGTTGAAGGTGACCTTAAAAAACCATCCAGTTTCAAACACTCACTATGGGCAGGGCTGCCACCCACCAGCTCAGGCTGCCCAGGACGCACCCAGCCTATTCTTGAATGCCTCCAGGGATGGCACATCCACAGATTCTCTGGGCAGCCTGTGCCAGTGCCTCATCACTCTCTGAGTAAAAAATTTCCCCCTGACATCTAACCTAAATCTCCCTTCTTTTAGTTTGAAACCATTTGTCCTTGTCCTATCACTATCAGATCATGCAAAAAGTCAGTCTCCCTCCTGTTCAGAAACTCCCTTTAAGTGCTGGAAGCCAAAATAAGGTCTCCCCAGAGCTCTCTCTTTTCCAGTCAGAACAAGTCCGACTCTCTCAGCCTTTCTTCATAGGAGGGGCACTCCCTCCAGCCCTTTGATCATCTTTGTGGCCTCTTCTGGACCCACTCCACAGCTTCACATCCTTCCTGTACTAAGGCCCCAAGGCCCCAGGTCTGGACACAGTGCTCCAGGTGGGGCTTCACAAGAGCAGAGCAGAAGGGGACAATCCCCTCCCTCTCTCTGCTGCTGCCCCTCTGTTGATGCAGTCCATACAGCCTTCCAGACCTTCTATGGCTTGTTACTGCTAAAGAAGCCATGTAACGATAATTACAGACTCATAGAGTGGCTTGAGATGGAAGGGACCTCAATGATCTTAAGTTCCAGCTCCATAGTAATGCTGTTAAGTGCATTTAGGATCAGAAGCCTAGACTAAGAGTTTACTCAAGAAGAAATATTTAAACAAGTCAAAATTAGTCTGGATAATGAGCTCAGGTCAATTTTTAAAGTATTATCTGAAAAATATTTAACATATAATTCTTCCCCATCAGTCTAAGGAAGAGTTCAGTTTAACCATGAGTCTGTGATCATCTGTCCCATAAGGAATTAAATATTTACTCATAACTTTGGCTGAAGAAGATGCTGTTTGACAGAGTATTACACTATTTTTCTCCAGTGTGTGAAGTATTTAACACAGAGCTCTCACTCAGATCTCTTCAGTTATTTGGTTTAACTGCTGAAAACACAGAAGCATATTTCAACTTGTCAGGAAGGATCTACCATCACTTGTGCAGTCTGAAAACCAAAGTATTTCAGAGAAGTTGGGCAAGTAGGATAAAAGAGCTCAAGAAGACCCAGGTTTACGTACTTGCAGAGTATCACCATACCTTAATTTTAACAAAACACCTCTATTTAGTTATATTCTCTTTAGATGTTAAATCTTTGTGGTGTTAACAAATAATAATAACAATTAAAAACAAAATAAAATAAAAAACAAAACAGGGAGAAGAACAAGAAAGACAGACACAGTCACAAGACCAAGCACCCCACAGCTCAGAAATGGCAGATAGTCAGCACTTCCAGCCCCAGCTCCTCAGTCCCACCAGTCCTTCAGCCCTGTATGTCACCACCTCCCCTCTCACCCAGCAGCTCCTGAGGACAGCTTCTTTCTCCATCTACTCTCACGCAGAACTCTTGTTCCAATTTAGTGGTTTTCCTCCCAGAATTAGCTTTGGTCCACCTTGTGAACAATCTGTTTTTCCTTCCCAGGCTCAGCAGGATGCAGAAAGTATGTCAAGGATACAAAACATATATAGACTTTCTTTTGGACTCCTGCACTGCCTCAGTCCAGAGCACTTACAGGGAAATCTAGGAGTCTTTGACATCCTGGGAGTAAACTAGTTTGTAGCTCCTTAGGCAAGCTCCCTATATATTAAGAACCTTCAACACGTTCAGCCTGGACACAGATATCAGTGACTGAACACCAGCAATTCTCTCCTAAGCCTATGTGAATTGATTTCTTCCAAAGATTAATAATACAGCCAATTCTGTGCCAATTTTCAAAGAGACAAAACCCACACTCCCAGAATGGAGATGATACACCACTGCAAATGGATGTTTTAATCATTTTAACTGAAAAAATATGACATTTTCCTTTGGACTCGCTCTTCAAAATGCTTGTATTACTTTTTCTGAAATTCAGAGCAAAGGTCTGCAGTAAAAATCCTGCAAGGAGCACTGCAAGACCAACTCTCCCTGAGATAAGAATTGCAGATGAAACAACCACAGAGTACGAAATCTGAGGCAGTCTTAGTGTAAGGCCGTGCTACAAACAGTTCATCAGTTCCTTTTACAGACAGTCCAGGTGACCTTTAACTGTTAATTAGTAATTAAGTTATTTAATTACATGTGACTTTCACAGTACGTCTTCCAGCACATTATTACTGCTGTCAGTAAAAAGAACCATCCAACTCAGGGCTCACTCAGCTCTGTATAGTGCTCAGTATAACTGCACAGAGGAGCTGAAGGTCACTGCCTCCACAGGGCGATGGGATTTCACACTCGCGTGACACAAATGCAAATGGCTCCAGGAGGGAGTGCTCTTTGCCTACGGCCTCTGTCCAGATATTTAAAAAGAATGAGACTGCTGACTAAACACTCTGTGCTCTCATTGAATTTCATAAGTGCACCGGGACTTCAGCGCATCTGGAAATTGCAGCTTTTATCTTCCACTGCAGTACCTCTTGTCACCTGATCTCCTGCAAAGCCAGTACCAGGAAAGTGGTAATGGTAATGCTGGCAAATCAGAATGGGAATGTTTTACACCCACTTCTCAGTCACTCTGTACAGCTAAACAGCAAGTGGAGCAACAGAAAATCAGGCTCAGAGAATGCTCAGTGAGAATAACGTCCAGATGTTCTGAAAGTAACGCCTCCTGTTTATTTCCAAGGAAGCTACAAGAGATACAAAGAGCACAATAACACTACTTAGTAGCGCAAATTCTCAGCTATCAAACACTGTTTTTCAACACAATCACCACCATTAGCTGTGCATTTTCACTAGCAATGAACAAGAGCCTGCATGCTGTGCACATAACTGGCACCAGCGGAGGTGACCCACTGCTTACATTGGGAGCAGCACCCAGACATCTGTGAAGATTTCAGCTCCAGACTAGCCTCAGCTTCTGTAATGTATAACAGTGATGGATCTCAGTCAACTGAGTATCAATGCCTGAAAACAAGAAACTTTCAGCCTTATATTTTCTAGACTGAAGAGACAACAGGAGCCTGATCAATCCATTATTAATCAGAAGTTGAATTCCAACTCTACTGGCCATCATCAGCTCAAATGTTCCAAGAACAAATTCTGTTTCTTCAACTCAGCGTTAGAGTAGCTGTGTTTTAAAAAGTTGCTCTTAGATGTAATACTCTTAAAAAGTATATTGAAATTACAGGACAAAAACAGAACAGTAAAATTCTCAAAGAAGCTCAGCTTTTAGAAACTCTCCCAAACACCAGATTTTCAAAAGTGAGCTTAAAAAAATGTTAAAAGCTGAACTATAATATAAAATAAATGATATATACTTCAATCCCAGATAGGAATACCGACTGGGAGAAGAACTCACTGAGAGCAGCCCTGAGGAGAAGGACTTGGGAGTTCTGATGGATGAGGTGGACGTGAGCCTGCAGTGTGTGCTTGCAGCCAGGAACATCAACAGTATCCTGGGCTGCATCAAAAGAGGGGTGGCCAGCAGGGAGAGGGAGGTGATTGTCCTCCT
Organism: Gallus gallus; assembly: GCF_016699485.2. NCBI lineage: Eukaryota > Metazoa > Chordata > Aves > Galliformes > Phasianidae > Gallus > Gallus gallus. Next base: position 129,259,802 of record NC_052533.1, on the reverse strand, counting down.
CAGCTGTGCCCTTGTGAAGCCCCTTCTGCAGTACTGTGTCCATACTTGTGGTCCCCAGCACAGGAGGGATGCAGAGGTGTTGGAGTGGGTCCAGAAGAAGGCCACAAAAATGATCAGAGGGCTGGAGCACCTCTTCCATGAAGACAGGTTGAAGGAGTTCAGTTTGTTTAGCTCAAGAAAAGAAGGCACTGAGAAGACCTCATTGCAGCCCTCCAGTACTTGAGGGGAGGTTACAAGCAGAAGGGGCAGCGACTTTTTACATGGTCTGATAGCGATAGGACAAGGGGAATGGCTTTAAACTAAAAACGGGGAGATTTAGGTTAGATGTTAGGGGGCAATTTTTTACTTAGGGAGCAGTGAGGCACTGGCACAGGCTGCCCAGAGAAGCTGTGGATGTGCCATCTCTGGAGGTGTCGAAGGCCACACTGGATGGGGCCCTGGGCAGCCTGAGCTGGTGGGCAGGAGGTTGGAACCGAGTGATCTTTAAGGTCACCTCCAATGTAAGCTATTTTATGATTCCGTGACTCTATAATACAAAGAAGAAATATGAAAGTCCTTACAAATTGTAAAATCCCATGAAGACACTGCATGTAGTCACTTCTCAGATAAGATATCATGTAATATATATGGTCATCCCAGACAGGTTATCACAAGCCAAGACTTTCCTTGTTACGTATATAAAGATGGCCTATCAATATTTGTAGCAGAAAATAGTCAGGGAGATTTGTGGTGAAAACGTTCATTAGATCCTTCTTTAGATTATGTAACTAATGTCTATATATTTCCATTTTCCAAGTAAACAGATTACATAACTATGGGCCTAAAAGATGATCATAATCTAAATGATCGGAAAGGCTGCAGATAAAAACACTGGAACTACTTCTTAAGGAATGTTTCTCCACAGTATCATTATCTGAGCACATTTCCTTAGCAATTCCTACCTCCAGTCTGGTCTGAACTTCATTTGTGACACAAGTATTTTTAATATAAGGATTCAGTCAGTTAATCTATCTTTACAAATCTCAAAGGAATATCTTACTGTGAAGAACACTTAGAGAATACTCCTGCATGAACAGAGGCTAGTAAATTCAGTTTCCTATTGAAATAGATGAGACATAAACGCAAGCATATTTATAGTAGAACCTGATACATTTTGCTGGAAATGTTTCCAGAAATAAATTATGAATGATAATTTTTCCATGCTTCCACATTTCAAAGCCACACAGAAAACCTTTATAATGAAGAAAATGATAATTTATAGCCAAGAAAGAACAATGCTGAGCTAAACATTATTCCTGACTTTCGTTTTCTCTATGCAACAGTCTTCAACGTTTCCATGACAGACAGGGTTAGTTCAGTGGGGAAAGGTGTAAAATGCTAGCACATACGAAGTTTGAATCTCTGAAGAGATGTAGGTACTTTGTGTTCCATGGTAGAATATGTTTCTCAATGCAGCCTTACCACAGGACCTCTTAGCAATGATTTGATACGCTGCCACAAGCCAAATCTCTTCAATTAGTTTTATTTAACTTTTTCACTTTTTCTTAATTAACAAAAAAGTTGTTACATCAAGGTTTTTCCATCTTGCCCCTAAAAGCAAGGTTTCAATATGAAAACAGTGAACCACCCTGAAAGAAACACATTACTGATCCTTTGGAATTAATGGAAGACTTCAAAACCTTCAAAACACATTTATGGGGTTTTAAATATGTTTATGTATACTATTGTTGGAACAAGTGAGTTGGGATATGCACAGATAAGGCAAAATTCAGATTCTCAATCAGTATTCAGCTTCCTAACCAGGTGGCCTGTGTTCCAAAGCAGCAGGCACTGGTGGGCAGTGAGGACACAGCCTTTTGGACCCTATTCAGTAGCTCAGGGCTCAGACTGAGGTACAGGGACATACTTCTGTAGAGCCCTGACAGGGCTTGGCCCCAGACTACCTGGCTCACCCCTCACACCTGCACTGGGCGCAGCTCTGGTGTTGTACAGCTGCCCCTGAGCAGCTGTAACTGAAATTGCTGCCAGACTCACTGTCAGGGACAGAACAAAATGCCACTTTACCAAGATGCCAGCAGGCAGACAGCTTGGACACAGCCCATCCCGCCTGCAGTCCCCACTTCCTTTTCTCTGCTTCTTCCCTTATGATTTACTCTATCCTTAAACAAAGGAAAAAATCCTTACATTTTTAAATAAAGTGTAAAAAAAATTATGCTGTATTACTGTTAGAATACACCCAACTAATTATTTTGTAAAATTAATTAAATACAATTATTTGACAATGGTCCTTTATGTTTCTGATATCTAATAGGGGCAGCAGCAAAATTACTTGCAAAATGAATTTAAATATTTCATAGGGAAGTACTAACAGAATTTAAAATGCCACTGAGTCAAACCCAGGAATTGAATCTGTGACAGAAAGGTTTGAGTGCTCTGTTTTACTACAAGAATCGTGATTTCATCCACCTATTAAGAAAATCATGACTTGAAAAAAGCATGTTGCACATAATATGGAGATACAATGCTGTTGTTCCTGCTGCTGTCATCCCTGTTTGCCAGGTGTCCTCTGTGAAAAACTACAACATTCATTTAAACGTTCAGAGAGCTCAGGAGAAAAATTCCTTGGTGCCATTTTATCCTGCCATGGCACTGTAAAGAACTAAATGTCATACAGAGTATGCAGTGGTCTTCACTTGAGCTCACCTCTGCCTAAGCACTATGAATTAAAAGCTTCTATAGCTGATGTAAGACTCACACCACAAGACCTGGGTTTTTGACTTGGTTAAACACAAGTACAAGTGAGAGGACCCAGTTGGACAAGATAAGAACTACCTCCACAGGTAGCTTTGTATTTCTTAGGATCAACCTGATTCCAGGCATATTTGCACAGTAATTTCTTTCATTACTACTTACAGCAAAAGGTCAGTGAATATTTACTAAGTTTATTCGGCATAAATTCCAGCTGTCAAGATGAGACAGGATTGCTGGCAATTCTTTTTCAACTAGAACACTACTGGATTCAGAAAGCCACATATAGAAAGTCGTAATGCGTTTAATCATAGTTCAATACTGATAGCCCATTCAATTCAATGGCTTATAGTTTTAATTGGAAAAAAAAAAATCCTTTAGAATAAGGAAGCTGAACATTTCCAGGGCAAAATATATGTTGCAGTTAATGATGAAAAACATTGACTTAAACTGAAAATGCGTTCCAATGATAAACATTTCCCTAAAATTTAAAAATATTGAAAATTATGTAGCACTACTAATAATCAGCCTAATCTCTTCTGGAGGTACAAATAACTACAAGTAATGCAGTAAGATGCTTTAACAGCAGCTCCTAGTTACTTCATTACATCACATCAGGAAAGAATGAACCCGGTGCCTGAACAGCACTTTTGCTACAGCTGTTCTTCCAGAGAAGTCCCAGGGTAAAAGAAAACATGAATAAAGAATTAGTTTTAATGGTTTGTGTACACTTGGGTATCGAAGGTTCCGTTTGTAATTTAGTCAAGGTTTTAATCAATAAAACTGAGTATTACAGATTTTGTTGGAATCAAAGTGCTACAGAATTATTCACGTTCATTTACTTACAGGAAAATGTCTTCTCTGACTCCTACACAAAAATATTTTTCTTCCAAATTGCAACAAATCCTTATCTATCCTTAGATTCTGATATGTTATAATTAGTTACACACTATTTATAGCATGCAATACTGTATATAATAAAACATTCAATATCATTTTTTAATCAAGAAACCAAATTGTTAGTATTGACCATCATTTTGCTTAATTAGCGTTGCCCTGCATAAGTTTCCTGGCGTGCTGCAGAGTGTACCTGCTTGAAACCTTCTAAGAACAGTGGGGAAGGAGTGGCATAAGGATGGACACATGTGGTCCGGAAACGGGAAAAGGCTGAGTCTTTCTGTGAAGGGCATTGTTGACTTCTGCCAGGGTTAAGTAATTGCAAATTTGAAATGTTACACAGTAAATCTCTACAGATGCCGCAGAAGATCACACCACTTCCCTTTATCTCCTATGTAACATACAAGCACTTAAGTAGGAGAAGGTATGGCAAAAATACAACAAAGAATCTCATTACTATCAGAAATATCCATGGTCTTAAACTTTGGTGTCTTAAAATATTGAGATACTTGTCATTCAATGTAAGTACTTTAAAAGCAGTAACAGCTTTATTGCTCAAGCACACATATGTGGAGAAGTGTAATAATTCTTATCCTTGCAGCTGAAATGGAGCCCTGTGTTCAGAGAAGAAGGCTGAAAGAAAATATAAAAATAGAATTCTGAACTTCCAGTCAAAGTCTTTATATATTTAAAAATGTACTTTCCTTACAGAAGATGTAGTGGCCTTCATGAAAGAGAAGGACTTCTTTACAAATGCAAAACACATTCTCTTACACTGTAATATTAAGAAAAATAATACGAAGAAATACAGCAATGGCCTAAAATCTGAGTTTTAATACATGTCAAATTTTGCAGTATTTTATTTTTCATATGACCACTCCAAATGTAATATTTTGAAAGCTGAAATATCTCCATGCTGAAACTGAGTAGAATTGCAAAGCCTCTTTTTTTGTGTTTATGACAAACGTTGCAGCTCAGTCCTGAAATTTTGCCTTCTAGTATAATTCCCATGTGTTCCATGGAAGTTAGACTTTCAGGAACTCTCTAACCTGAATCAAGCAGATTTTAGAAACAATGACCTCCTTGTGATCTAATTTTGCTCAGCATAACTTTGACTTCAAAGCTGTTGGAGATGCAAGAAACTGGCACAAGTCGGATTGAAACCAGGTCCTCTACCTCTTAGACTTTAGATGTGAGAGCTGTGTGACACTTTCCCACTTGTTTGGCACCTCTGCTTACGTAAGCCATACACTGTTCTTGCAGCAGTACACAGAAAGCATGCTCTACTGCACTTTTTACTTCGTGACAAGAGCATATTGCTTCCAAACAGACTTCACTCTCCGTCAAAAACAGAACTCTTTTAGACTGAATTTAATTTTGCAATAAACAAGAAGGTCATGCAATCTGTTCCAGAAGTATGGACGTATTTAATGTCTGTAATGAAAATATGCTTATAAAAAGCTATATTTTGTAAAACAGCACAACACGATCAAGTTATATATACATGTTTTCAATGCACTAAGAGGCAACGAACAGCGTATTAACCACTGTCCTGCAATTCCATGTTTCACACCCTGGCATGCAGAAAGAGTCCAGAAGGGTCCCTTAACTCTGACAAAACACGAAGAGAGAATTGTTGATAGTGGGCAGAGGTCATCTGACAAATTAACAGTCAGTTATATCATTAAGGACACTTTCAATGTGTATGAACACCTGCACAAAATCCAGTGTACAAACTATGTCCAATTCTGTCACATCCTACGTTTCAAATATATGTATCATCTTATGTCCTTTAATACTGTGTTCATGCACTCTTGAAAGAATGAACGTGTCTGTCACACCACGGGCTCTTCCCTAACCTCCACTCCTTGCCTAACTCTCTCAGCTCTTCAGGCTGCTGCTGCCTGACCAAAACACTCGTTCTTCACAAAGTCCTCATCTTTCCTTGCTAAAGCTCGCAAGTCCAGCTCAGCCCTTGTCCTTCTCAGGGAGCCTCCTTTTCCCAGCCACTCACTGTCTCTCCCATAAGGCTGCTTTTGTTCTCAAGCTAACTTCAGTGTCTTCTAACCAACAACTCAGCAAGTTCCAGCTACTACTTATCCTCATTAAACCTGTTCCATCACTTCAGCTGTTCTTCTCAAACTGCAGAGCTTAGGCCTGGACTACCTGAGCTGCTGGATTTGTTCTCCCCTTTTGTCAGTCAGCCTAGGTTTTCATCTCAATTCACTAGTCTCCAACCACACTATGACATTACATTTCGTAGTTCCTAAACTTACTCCCCGTTGTCTTCTCAGCTTCCTGAAGCCTCCTGACTCCAATTCCAATATGCCAGTCCTCAGCCTAGTTTATGATCCCTGTTTCCCAGTCCAAATATAGTTGCATTACAAAATCTATGCAGCTAGGAAAGTAGCTCATCTTCTTCTGCAGTTGACTCTCCCTCTACAATATTCCTTCACCATACTTGCGTTTCCCACAGCTGCCTGCTGTGTGCCATGCATCAGCCTTCTCTGTTTGCAGCTTTCCTCCCATCCCACACAGACAAGGCAGGAGCACTCCAAGGCAATGCTTTCTGTAGCCATTACAAGAAACATGCAGAAAAAGAAAAACCTCTGTCCTGTCCCCTCCCTGGAAATAGCCAGATTAAGTTTTTGAAAATTAAGGAAAAAGTTACCTTGAAGAAGACAGCTACTGAAATGAGATCAGACCCAAATACTTTCAGGCATTCACCCTTCCTGGATGCTCTTCACAGAGCTCTTAACCCAGCAGCTGGTCTCTGGACTTGTAAAATGAAATGGCTATCTTTGTTTTTTATGTCTCAATCATATGTATCAATCCTTTTCCTTTTAGAGATGATATGCTTAAAAAGGAAAAATCTGCATCCCTCTTACAGGTTTATAACTATAATTCTCTCCTACATTTCAGCATAATTCTCAATTCTCAAACTGCTGTCTCAAAACCAATGTCAGGACCTTGTAGAAGCTCAGATGTAGCTCACTGAACAGCTGCTCTTGGCGCTCAGGCTCAAACTGCTCCTCACAGCTGAACAGTTGTTAATATTTGAGGGCCTGTGAAAAGATACACACTCCATAAAGAAAGTGATGGAGAACAAATTATTCTCTCCTTTTAAAGAACTCTTAATGATCTGTACATCAGAGATCTCATTCTGACACTGCCATCCTTTGTGACTCCAATGCCAAACGTTTTGTGGTTGGCACTTTCTCTCTGGCCAAAGAGAGTGTGTGTGGCTAAGAAGGGCTCTGGGAAATCCTCACGGCTGCGAAGGTCAGTAGGGCAGAAACAGAGTGATCTTAGGGGGGAGAGGCCCACTCTTATGGGAGTAGGTGTTTAAAATAATTAACTGCCATCATTTTCAGTTAAGAAAGTAATGTATTGCAATATAAGGGAGACTGATGGGTTGGGGTTTTTTGGGTGATATTCAAGAAGAAATCACTTGCTTATATGGACTGTGTGTGTAGGCTGCTTAACAGGGTAACAAAAACGATGAAAACAAGGACTTTGCAGGCCTATCTAAAGCAATTATGAAATCTTCCTCCTAGCAGACCTCTCCTTCCCACACCTAGCAGAAGCCACAGCTTCCCAAATCCACTCACATAAACACTTTTCTGGTGCTTCTGCATCAGAATGAGGAGTGGGAGAGACACATGGATGGGGCTGAGGTTGCTGTCTGACGCCATGAGCAGGGCTGAAGCTGGGCCTGGCTCTTGGTACAGCTATGACTGCTGGGCCAGCTGCTGCTCAGTGCGTGGCCACTGCCTCTATCACTTCAGCAAGGCCAGAAATAGTCTGGAAGCAGGCACAGTCAGAAGCAGCCAGACCTTTTCCTCAACTCATGCAATTGCTTTTTTCCTCTGTAGAAACAGGGCTGTTCTCCACACTGGTTGAAGTCACAGGCCACTACTGGACCATGCTGATACAGCTGTGCTCTAACATGAAAACTGCATTTGGTAATGCATTCAAGATCAGCAAAATATAAAACAAGGCATTTTTCCCGTAATTTTTTTTAACTTTTTTCACTCATTTTGCAAATACATGCTCAATTTAGCTCCATTCACTGCCTAAGAAATCAACACAGATATGACATTAACAATTGTTATCAATAATGACGTGTTTTCTTTCATAGTTAAAACACAAAATTATCTAAAGTGAAACCTCTAATTTAAGCCAGATCCTTATGACAATAGAGAATCTAACATTTTTGTAGGGTATGATTTATATATCTGTTTTGTATGTTATGCAAACACATACGAAGGTTGCTCTGAAAGTAATGCCTCTGTCATTATGTTGTCCCACAACATCAGAGGTGGATGTTGGTGGTATGGCAATAGAGGTTGAACCTTCACACCAATATTTTGTTACGCTTTGTTTCTGTGTGACAAATGGCAGCAGAGGGGGTGGTATGACATGGAAGTGTGTATTATTCATAGAATCACTGAATGACTTGAGTAGGAAGGGACCTTAAAGCCCATGCAGTTCTGACTCCCCTGCTGTAGGCAGGGCTGTGACCCACCAGATCAGGCTGTCCAGGGCCCCATCCAATCTGGCCATGAATGCCTCCAGGGATGGAGCATCCACAGCTTCTCTCGGCAGCCTGTGCCAGCGCCTCACCACCCTCTGAGTAAAGAATTTTTTCCTGACATCTAACCTCAATTTCCTCCCTTTTAGTTTAAAGCCATATATGAAGCAAAGTTGTGTAATTGAATTTCACCATGTGGAGAAAAAGGCACCCACTGACATTCATCATCATTTGCTGAAATTTTATGGAGACCAAACAGTGGATGTGAGCACAGGGAGGCATTGAGTGGCGTGTTTCAGGAGAGGAAACAGTGACATGATAGACAAGCCATGTTCCAGATGGCCATGCAGATTTTTACAAGCATGGCATACGGGCTCTTGTTAATCTCTGGTGACAATGGTGGTGACTATGTTAAAAAAATATATTGTTTTGTAGCTGAGAATTGTCCTCTATCACACAGTGTTATTGTGCTCTTTGCAACTGTTGGAGTTTACGTGAAAGTAAATAGGAGGCATTAGTTTCAAAGCAACATATCTAATATATTGTTTGTATTATTTTGTATACTGTGTTTCCTATGGCCAATTTCATGAAATAACACTCTGTTACTATTCCACGTGGATGAATCTACTCTCCTCAAGGTTGCTATAAAGAATAAAATTGTGAATAACCCGAAGTTCGGAGCTTTCCTTGTCATAGGAAGATAAATTGTGTTGGGATTTAATCACAGCTTTTTGATGAAGTGCATATAACTCTCTATTTGAACTCTGGGCCAAACTTCCTTCCATTCTAAACTATCTTCCTCTTTTTTTATCAGACCATGGTTGCTGCTATTAACACATGAAAATTCAGAGTAATTTCCCTAGCTCCAATAACTTCTTTACTACAGAATTGATTTGATATTAACCTTAATATCAAATAGTGAATTTTCTAATCCAACCCACAATAGCAGATGAACTCTGAAAGGTTCTTTTCTCTCCCCATTCATATCATGAGCATTGCTATTAAGAGGCACAAACTATTCATGAGAATTAGTAAAGATGCACGGGAATCATTTCAATTGAAAGCAAGTTTATAATTGTCATATTTTAGACCAAGAGGATACACGAAGGTAAGTGAATTAATATTGACTTGATTCAATTCAAACTGATAGTCTACTCTGCTTTCATATTTAAATCACACATTATTGGATTGGTAGGAAATCATTTCAATTAATCCCACATTTTCTTTCTGACAGGGAAGTAACGCCTACATCACAAATTCCAAAATGCATTAAAACCCAAAGGCACCATAGGCCTACAGCAAAAAAGGAATCTCCACTGATACAAATCAACTCAGTCACTTCCAATTTCTTTAAAAATTACACTTTTTTTTTTTTTTTTTTTGAGGATCAGATGCTCTTTAACCTACAGCAGCCAACGTGAAACTAGCATAACTAGAGCAAATGATGCAGAGCTTAATGTAAGAGAAATGTGGTCATGTGCCCACATTTAATCCAGATCAAACTTGCACTGGTGTGATTCAGGAGTACACAAATCTGGTATTAATGGACGTGAAACCATGGCCCTATATGACAGCTCAGCTTTTGATACTGTATTGATGTAACTAACAGATTTTTCAGTGGGCAAGTATTTTCCTTAAATATATCCAAATACTTCTAGTAGCTGAGATGTTCTTTTCCATGTAAATAAAAAATAAGAAAAACTCAACTCCATCACAACAAACTTAAGTCATATACAAAGGGCTGTAAATGTGTGTTTACAACCAATTCTAATGTAAAATAACCATAACGGTCTGGAACTTGAACCTCATTCCATATATGTAGAACTAGTAAAAAATTAGAAATCTTACCTTTTTCACTAACACTTTCACTTTCAATCTCCACGTCATCACAACTTGTGTACTCTGGAGTAGATGCCAATTCTTCTTCTGAGCTACTTAATGAAACCTGGCGCATTTTACCTCCTTTTTTTGTTTTATGGGGCTTTGGTGGTGGAGGTCTGACAGATTCAGACTGGTCTGAGCTGAGTGAATCATTCCGTAACATGGTCTCCATCTTTTCACGTTTCGTTTTCCGTACGGCAGAATTGGGATCCAAATGGTGTTGTTTCCTTAATGAATCAGAGCGCCTCATGTCCGGTCTTTCCAGAGGAATTGGACTCCTCCTAGGTGTAGGAGGGCTATGATTTGTGGTCCTCTGACGATTGGGACTTGGTCCCTGAGCCTCTCGAGTTCTTTCCATAGAGTATGAACGCTGATTTTCCATGGCAGCTCTGCGCTCAGACACCGATCTTTGCCTTGACGGCCGTTCCATCCTCAGCATAGATATCCGGGAATCTTCCAACTCAGTATTTGCCAATGAGACATCACTGTGTCTCCGTTCATGACGTGCTCGGGACACTTCAGCATGGATACGCATTTGTTCCTCATATGGCTGTGGCTTGACCGGATAACGAGCCAAATTAGGATCACTTCTGTATCGTGCCTGATATTCCTCTTCTCTCCTCTGCCTTTCATATTCCTCCCTGTTCTGTGCATCCTCCTCTTCTACCGGATACTCCTTGGAACGCCTGCGACTCCTCCTGTTGGAATCTCTATAATCACCCAGTTCAGGCTCTTCGTATAACTGAGGGCCACGCTGTGACCGCCTATCGGAATAATCTGATGGTGACCTGGGCATCGCACTGTCTGATGTAGCATACTGTGAATATTCGTCTCTCTCTTCCCTTTGGTCGTATCTTCTGTTCTGTTCTCTTGATATTGATGGGCTTCTTTTCCTAAACAATCATGACAAGAAATAAGAAGAAGAATTATGTCAATATTTCCTGTAGCACAGATATACATTTAATGTCAACTAAATGATACAAAGATTAGCTGATGGGGATAAATTCCATTCACTGCATTTCTTCATGAATGCGCTCACACAATTCCTGTACTAAAATAAAGACCACATGTTCATAGCGTATAGCTAAAATAAAAAACAGCTTTATAGGAGAAATGTTTATACATCATAAAATATAGAATACAAATACTTACATGATTTTACAGTCATAACTGCTTTACAAGTACCAAGATTCTATAAGCTTTTGTACTCTTTTTTACAGTGATACAATTTGACCATACAATTCTGTTTCATAGGATTGTATAGTCATGACAGAAATTAAGGCTAAATGTATCACTACATTAGTTTGATCTTTTAGCATCCATTATCGCTTAAAAACATACATTTCACTTCCCACAAAACTATGATGTGTGCCAAGGGAAGAAAAGAGGATAAAAATCCAGTGGCAGCAGCTACTTAGGAAAGATCCTCAAACTCCCACCTGACTTGACAGAAAAAGCCATCCCATCCCTACTTCACCTGTATCACTTTTTGCCACAGACCACATCTAGCCATGGACAACTTCTGAGGATTCCAAGGAAAACAAAACAAAACGAAAGAATTATCAACAGATATTCTTTCCTGATCACTGACAAACATTTGACTGAAGCACACAATTTTATTATAAGCAATATCTTAACAGGGAATCTGCCTTAAATATATAAAAAATTTTACATACACTCCATTCAATATAGCATTGTTTGCTATTTGAATAGAATGGATCGATTAAATAAGGAAGAGCGATTCATAAGACAAACAGACTGGGACTTCAAACTGTGCCTTAATTAATCCTAAAAGGACGATGAGTGTTCAAAATACTACTACCAGATGTGTCCAGCTTGGGACTCAGCACCCCAGATTCAGATGAAGGAGTTACCTGTGGGAAACTGGAGCAAAGATTATTATCATGTTATCAGCTATTTGCTCTTAGATTTTCTTCTATCTTGCAATTAAGAACCCTCACAAATGTACACTGATCCTGATCGCAGGCAGTGACATGGGGATCCTGCCCAGTGTTAAGGGTAGGGAAAGAACAGCAAATACATAGCCTGCTGTTGCCACAGCTGTCCTAGAATTGAAAGGCTCCAACTTAGTGAAGGGGAGAAGGAAAAGCCGGCCCTTGTGGTGCCCAGGAAGGCATGCAGAAAAGGCTCTGCCTAGGTACTAGGAGAGAAAACGCTCTTCTCACAGCCAAGAAGGAAAGACTGTCTCAGGTCATCAAGGGAAAACCGTAGCTGTATGAGAGGAGTGTGCAGTGGGTGACTGGCCAATTGGCATCCTGTCTTAGGTACCATACAGTGTCATTAAAGTATGTGTGAAAGATTTGGACCCAGTCCAGATCAGTAAACATTAAAGAACTTAAGCCTTATAAAGGCATCTGCAAGTGAGGAAACTAATTCAGTCTTGCAAAAGTGCAACTCCTGAAGGTGAAGGATGACAAGTACTATAAGCATCATTTGGATGCCTATTTGCTTACTGTGAAGTTAAGATGTCCTAACTGTCTTAATAAATTGTCATGTTTAGTACTAGCACAAATCACAACCTCTGCACATTTAAGAAAAGCTCTATGGCTTCTGCTACTGGGGAGTCAAGCTGAATTGTTCTCATATGACATAAACAGAGTTTCCCAAGTCTAAAACCAGAACAGCCAATAGGAACAGACAAGCAGGACAACACAACTGCCAGCATCATAGAGCTTGCAAAGACATGTAAGTTTTTATTAAAACAAGAGATTAGAGGTAGAAACTTAGTTTAAGGAAGATATATGTCCTTCCGTTAATCAGTTTTCAGTTGATGAAAAATACACCACTTCCCAAATTAAGATATTTCAACTGCAAATTACAGATACTGCTGAAAGTTTCTTCCATGCTTGTAACGAAAATGTGCTTAGCTTCTCCTCAATTCCATTCTCCACATTTACAAAATCTTTCATCTCCATACAAATCCAATTGGAGTAGATGGCACTCAGTCAATATGGGATCATCCACATAGATTTCACTGCAAGATTGAAACAATATGCATGTGTTGTATCTATACATACTCTGCTTTTAATATTAATGCTGTAGATAGTGAGCTTGTTGTATGCGTGGAGTTGATGTATTTGCAGCCACAGATTTTTGCAAGCATTTGATCCTCAAAGACATGAAAACAACCTCAGAAGCATGGTTTAGAAGTTCATAATGAACTGTGTAACATACAAAACCACACACAATCCAATTTGACAAATCTAATGTATGAGTATACAAAGTCTACATGCTATTCAGGATGAAATATATGCATACGTATACTTATAGCAGTATAAATAACAGTATAGTTAGAATTAGTTTGGCTCCACTTGAGAGATTATGTATATACGCACACACATACATATACATATACATGACTACGCTGTCCTCCTAACAATGCAAAGAGTAGAGGACAAACCTCCGGAAATACTGCTGCTTAAATGTCACGGGAGGAGTGACTAAAGGTGAAAAAGATGGGACTTCTGCACGAATAAAAACACTGATTGTACACTTCCTGCTTACACCAATGCACTTCTATCACAAAAACATATACTTTTTGGAACTGTTACAAGACTTCTAGAAAATTTACTTTTTTGCCCTAGCATGAACTACGTTAATGAGAGGAGGACGTGCCAACAGAGCTCTGTGTTTTTATATCTCTTACACAAACGTTTTCCAACCACTTACCACAAACAGTCATTACCTTTCCTTGCTTTCGTTGCCAAGACATGAATATAGAAAACAACTGTGGCTGATAGCAATGTAAAGACAAACTGAGCCTTCAATCTACTCCAAACCTTTCATGGAAGAAACAGCATTACACAGGTGATCTGCGTGAGACAACTACTGGGCCAACAGAGGAAAAAGGACCTTCTGAAAATGCAACTTTGATCCAGAGCGAGCACCCTGACGTGTAGTCACCTGTAATTCAGGTGTCTGAAGTCATTTCTGTAGTCACTACTGTAGTTCCTGGTAAATCCTACTGTAATTCCTGGCCTATACTGACTGGGACAAACATTCTTTCTTTCTAATTAATTTACTACCTCCTGAAGAGATTTAACTTCACTACCAGTATCAAATGCCAGCAGATGCAATCCCATCCAACAGAAACAAATTAGCAGTATCCATGCACCGCTGGGCCAGAATCTTGATGGCAAGAGAGGGTTCGTGCTGCCCCACAGCCCCCGCGCCACAGGGCACTGCAGCTTGCAGTTGCTTTACTGCTCACACAGCCCCCCTGTACCATTAGCACTCTTTTTCATTTTAAAAATACCTGCAGTGAACACAGCTGTGCAATGCACGTGTACATTTGTAACGGTGTTATTAAATCATGGCAGGAGGCACAGACCTCACAAAAACTTACGGTCAGTGACTGCTATTAAAAATCTGCTGTTATTTTTAGATCACACTAATTCTCACTCACCTTCACCAGCCTCTGTCTAATCCATTTCTCACCGTTAACTACCGCTAAGATACCTCAAACAAAGGCATTCCACACCTCAGAGAGTGACTGCGCATACACCTGGACAGCCCAGCACACGGCACCCAGCACAGCCTGGCCCCACCACCCACCATGCACCCCTTGTCAGCAGGACTGCCCCATATCTCAACAAGTCACAGCACCTCAAGGCCACTGAAACCACTGCCCCTTTGAATCAATAATAAAACAAAACCCCTATTATGATCAGAAAAACCTAGAAGCTACACATCTCTCTTTCTCAGGCACACTTTATAAAAGTTCACTTTTCAGATACAAAAACTGAAACTCATTTTCTCCTACTTATCACTAATGATCATCATCATTTATTACCGCACATGACATTTAGGCTTAGAACATATCTTTCTTAACCTTACGCTGGTGGAAACCTCATTTGTACTGCACTACAAATGTCACTACAGAAAAGCAAGTAGCTTCACTGTAACCTGACATGCTCATGCAGTTAAATTATTCAATCAATCCCTCCCATGCTACAGCAACATTATAAGTACTTAAAATATAGCATAGAAGAATGTAGCACTGCTTTGCTTCATGGCCCTGATTTCAGTAACAAAACAAAATAGCCTAAAAATCTTTGATAGCCATTTGTATTCTTCTTTGAAAAACCACCCTTCTGCTTTGTTTGGGGGGGGGGGGAAACCACTCAAAAGTACCAAGGAAAAGGCAATATGAAAAGGCAAGTTTTTCCATCAGATTCCAAAAACACAGTAAAAGGTAGGTCTCACATCTTTCTGACTACTAAACTTGTTCTCAGGCCCAAAGAAGACATACATGAACTGAAGAAAACTTTCAAGAAAATATCCTTCCAAAGACATGTTCAAACATACGGGCTCCTAAACTCACCTTGGACTTACCTAGGCTCAACTACAAAATTAGTAAGGGCTTAGTGGCCCAAGCCACCATCAGCTACTTCTAAGACCTACTTTTTACTCACCAAACAATACGCTAACATGGTCTCTATTCCCTGTAAGTTAGGAAGGAGTAAAGGTGACTGGAAATTTAAGAATGAAGGTATTTGTCCTGCACATATTGTAATCTACAACTCTTTTCAAAATGTGCCGCTTTTAACACATGAAATAATAACACACAGTAGGTAAAAATTCGCATTTCCAACTGATATAGGTTGGTTTACTTAGCAATAGGAATTAGTACATTAGTTTAAGAACCCATATTTTAGTTCAGCAAAAGGAATCCATAAGTGATAGTTCTAAAACTTTCTATTTCAGCTTTAGTGGGTGAACAGTCTTGTTCTTCCTCAATAATTTTGCACTGGGGACATAAGAGAATACGCTTATCTTCTGCCTCAAATATTTTGCCTCATGAGAAGTACTGGAGTCACAATAGAATGCTTTTATCTTAACGTGCAAGGACATTTTCCTCGGGTTCCATGTACATTGTTTTTAAAAAGTGGCTCGCTATGGCCTAATAAGCAATGGAAAACTTCCAAACTGGGGAAAAGCTAATTAAAGTGAGTCAAAGGTTTCAGTGATGAAGCTGATGGTGAAAAAAAGGGGAAGAAGTAGGTGGGCACTTCACCACCCTAAATACCACTGAGCATGCCCAAAGGGACATTAGGACATATCTACGGGACCTTGAAAAAGAGTGAATATGTATGCCAAAGTACTGCATATGTATGTCTTAACTGTATAAATGTAGAACCTGAACTCTGAGAGGGTGTGCTTGCCTGTCAATCGTGAAGAATAAAGGAATGCCACTTTCTAATACCACATTGGAGTTAGAGAGTTTTCTTCCTGGATTTCCGATGACACAACTGGAACTGTTAGAAAAGCCACGCAAGAGACAGGGCCTCTTCTCAGAGACCTCATCAAACACAGCAAGCTCAGCTTTGTCTCTAAATTCCTAGACTGCTCCTGTTAGGAAAAGAGCACTTGCGATCACATAATAATAGTCCTAAACTTCTGTAGCTTCAAGCATTCTATTCAACGGACAGCCAGGCACTTATTTCAGAACAGCGACAGGAAGCACATAAAGCACTGCCATGTCACCTCACAAAAAAATTCCTAGGCTGCTAGAAGGTGAGTTGAGCACACCGCTGACCTTGGCATGGAAACTCCTGAGCATGCAGGAAAACTCCCTGTGCCCAAGTAAGATCCACCTGCCATTCCCAGGGGCAAATCTGTTCTTCCAATGCCAGGTCCTCTTCTGAAAGGATTTCCCCAGACTTCCTTTGTTCTGCTGAGGAATCTGCAAAATGTTTCCCTACTTTGGAAATGTTCATAGGAGAATAGCTGGTATTGATTCAACTTCTTTTCTCACTCTCAGCTTCTGAATTTCTAGTTCTGGTTTTGCTGAGTCACACTGTGCATTAGAAATCATTCTGCATACCCTCCAAGACCAGCTATGGCTGCAGCTTAATAAAAAACAGCTTTTTCTGACTTCTAAGCAGTTCCTATTTCTACCAAGATCACTTTCTGCAGTTCTTCTATACTGTCTAGTTTTAAGCTACGTTGATCTTCTGATCTGTCTCTTCTCTTTCCTTAAGATATGCAACCAATGAACAACTTCCAAGTTAAATCGTTTAAACAGCCTACTCTGATAAAAAAGAAAGGTATTTATTGTGTTTCTTGACCAACATACTTTTAAACAAGCTGCCCTCAAGTACACTTAACACTCAGATGTCTAAGCAATTCATTAAGTAATGTTTGTCTGAGACATTACTTCATCTCTCATTTCAGCCATGCCTTACAAATTCGGCTTTATAGCAATCGTATTTTGAACCACTAAAGTACCTTCCAGCAAAGCATCTCCAAGCAATAATGAATTACATTTACAATGATGACTATAAAATTTACTGAAGCGTGAGAGTAACACTGCAGATGTTGATCTCTATTAGATTTTATCAGAAAACATAAGTTCACTGACTGCAGGCTGGTATCGAAGGGATGAAAGGAATCTGTGGTAACAACATCATTAACATAATGAAATTCACTACCGATAACATCTTTGCTTTAAACTTGACGTGACTGCACAGACACATAAAACAGTACAATTACTGCAGAAGCACATATTTGCTATACGAGCAATTCAGCACAAAAATCAGCATTGCAACTTGGAAGGGCTAATTTCCGTTTGTTGTGAATAGGATTTTAATGGGAAAAAAAAGAGGAATCACAGAACACAACTAGCAATTGTAAATATCCCTTGCTAATCTACAGATATTTAAGTAACAAGGTTATTTCACAGCTGTTTATTACATCGAGAACATCATGGGGAGGAAAATGGGACTACCAGTAGAAACATGTTTGTTCTCCTTTATCATGACTGAGTTTTTCAGCAGCACTTACATCATATGATTGGATTTTAGAGCAATAAAATAACAGCACTTGTTAAAAAACAACTTAAACAACTGCACAACTTACTGTTCGTTCAGCTATGCTCAGGAACGCTTTCCTTTTACAAACAGGTAAAATGTCGGGAGATTTTTCCTTACTTTACTTTTGAACATTTTTGAAATCAGTATTTTACTAATGATCTCCAGTGAATGCATTCATAGGAAATGTGTCGCCTATTTTCTGTAAGATCTTTTTGTTAAAAAAGCAAATTATAAAAACAATGCTCGGTGGGTTAAATCTCTCTCTAGAATAATTGGTCAGAATATACATTCTAGTGATGTGTGTCAGTACTGACACCAAAGAAATAACATCCCAAAGGGTGGAATCAATTAACAGCTGTCATACAGCAGGATTCAAATGAATTTAAAACCTGAGGTGTTAAAAGGATAGTAGGTCACATAAATACTAAAGTAGAAGAATGAGTTACTACCATATGGAACTGTTACAAAAATGGGCTTAAAAGAATATAAAATACAAGTAAACCCCAAAATGCCACATATGCTATCTTTATGAGAAGAAATCTAACTTTGCAAGAAATATTTCTAAACCACAGATAATATAATCCGATTTAGAATACCAACTTAAAATGTAAGACGTTGTTAAAGATACCATTCTCACATATCTGAAGCATAATTGTTTTTCAGTACCTTCAATGAGCATTTTTTGATAAAAATAAAAAATATTTCCCTAATCATCCCCAAGAACAAGAAATGCTGAGCTATCTACATCATTTTCACACAGCACATTCAGCACCTTTCTTCCCTGCTTTACCTTTTGATCAGCCACTGCACATCTGGGAAGGATGAAGCCTCGGGTTCATAAGAATACATCAATTTCTGTCCTGGCTAGGTCTTTCATTTAATCCTCTGGGTTCAGCAAAATCATAAAAAAAGTCTCTTAATTTTGAGACACCTCTTTAGAAATATACTTACAAACCCTTCCCTCCCTCCAAAATGCAATTACAAAATATAAGGCATCTGGGAAAAAAAAATCTAGCATATGAAACAGCAATTCAAGTTAGAGAGCTGACCCAATGGGAAGCTATTGGGAGCATGAGAGGAGTGTTATAGTTTAATGCTGTTAGCATGTGCTGTATATAGCTGGAGGTCAAGTAAGAATTTACCCTATAAGGAAGATTATGGTACTTAGCTGATTAGTGCCTTGCTGCAGTACTATCGCCTACAAATGCACATGCTGGTCAAAGCATTTAAATTTTAAAAATTGTTCAGTTCCAGTATTTTGTGTCTTGTGATACAAGGTCCTACATGAAATTCTGTAATATCTATTATTTTTAGTTTATAACAAGTCAAATTTTGACAAAATTTTCAACTGCCGGCTAAAAACAGCTGTAGCACCTACTGCAGTCTGAAGAGCTGAGCATACTGCAGAACTGAAACTACTTTCTCATTTTTTACATGACATTCTCAGGAAACAAACAAGTAGAAATCAACGGATTTAATGTTTCTACCAACAGACATCAGAACTCACTTTCAAAACATGGTGAGAATGGGAAATGTGTAGATGGTTTCGTTTGCCTTAAATCATCATAAGTAGACAATTTCCCACGATTTCGTAAGTGAGGTGCTTTTCATCTATGCAAAGCAGCTAAAAAATAAGTTATATATTTAATGTAAAGTACCTTGCCCCATTAAATTTGACTGCAATAAATTTAATATGTGGCATGACACAGGAAAAAAATATAGCTGTGGCAGCAATCTAGATTTCTTCCACCTAGTACACAGGACTAGTGAGTTACTACTCCTAGAAATGCATTCTGACACCAAGGTTCTCCCCTCAGCCACCACAGAGCATATATCGTAATACACTTCATCTCTCCATCACTGCATCTAGTTTTGAGCAGTTTAAGAATGGAGCCTTCAAACAACAGTTCTTATGCAAGTCATGGCCACCCAGACTGCTCTTCCAGCTCTGACCCCGGAGCTCAGATGGGAGAAGTCCACTATGCCTCTGATGTCTGGAAAACTTTCCACCACACCACCATGCAAACAACATCATCTGAGTAACAACAGCCTGGTTCTCTGAAATATCATGAGATCCCCGAAGTTAGCATTTCTGCAAGAGTAACTGTGCTTCTCGGCAGTGCTGAGATCAGTTCTAGATGATCCCCTCTTAGTTTCTAGTCACCTCTTACAGGTATCTATTTTAGACTCTTCCACAAAAGAACTTCAACAAGCAGGTTTCTAAAGAAAATTTACTCCAGGATCATCACCAAAATCCAAAAAGAAATTCACTGGCTACTCCAAGAATTGTGTGGAGGTGAACACTTGGAAATTGAAAGGGTAACTAGCTGCTCACAACTTCTCTACAGAAAGGTGGTATCCCACTGAGATGACAACAGTACACACAGAGGAAAGCACAGACTTCTAGAAAGAAGCAAAGCAATGTTTAAGAGTCCTTGTAGGACCACAGAAGACACATTAGCTATGAGGTAAACTCACTGAAAGACACGATTATGCAATTACTTCTCTTTCATAAAAGTTATATGAGAATCAAAGATGCTATAAAATGAGTGAACTGAAACATACTCTAGTAATATAAATAAGTCCTTTGACTTGTTCTGCACACTACTGCAATAAAGGCAGGTTTCATTACTTTGGTAGTACTTAAAGAAAATAAGATACTGGCTTTTCTTATCCTGAAGGACAAATGAAGGGCCTTTTTTACTCAGTGTATATTCAAACATCCTGACCAATTCATCCTTTACAGTTCATGTCACCAACATAACCTGCACTACCCAACAAGGTAGATTTTTGTAGGATTCTCCAAAGTTACAAAACAAATGACAAAATTATAACTAAAGATCAGGGCTATATATTAGAAAATTTTGGACTTAATGTTGGTTACTTCTTCCACCAACAAGAGCATTCCAAGAAAAAGTGTGAGAATAAATAAAAAGAAGATCAAAAAAGACCAAGTGCAGATTCAGTTGGCAAACAGGTGAGAGACTCTGAAAGGAATTGTTCAAGTCTTAGAGCTTCTTCACCAACACCAATCTCCTCCGAAATGTCTCTCTGAAAGTAATGCCTCCTATTTATTTCCATGGAAACTATAATAGATACAAAGAGCACGATAACACTATTTGACAAAGCAAATTCTCAGCCTCAAAACACAGTTCTTCAACATAGTAATCACCATTAGCTATGCACTTTTGCCAGCAATGGAGGAGAGCCTGCACACCATGCTCATAAACACCTGCACCAGCAGAGATGACCCACTGTCACTGTTACCACTGCTGAAATGCCCCACTCATGACCTCAGTGTGCTCACATCCACTGTTCGGTCTCCATCAACATTCAGTAAGCATCAGTGAATACCAATGGGTGCCATTTTTTCCATACAGAGTAATTTAATGACACACCTTTACTTCATCTACACTTCCATGCCAGACGCCATTTTGTCAGACTGCCCCTCCGCTGCCATCTGTCACATGGCAACAACATGTAACGGGACATTGGTGGGAAGGTTCAGCCTCATACCAACAACATTCGCATCTGACATCATGGGCCAACGTAGTAAAATAGGAAGCATTAATCTTCGAGTAGTCGTCATATTACACAAAATTATCAAGTACTCATCATAAGTCAGTCTTGAGTAGAATGTGGGCAATCATCTTAGAGAACATGGTAAAGGACAAGAAAAAAATGTAATTAAGGAAAGTGATGATCTCAAACATTTTGAGAAAACACTCATGACAGCTTTTACAGGTTAGGGAAGTCTTCATCGCCCTGAATAGCATTACTGTCAAATTGCTGGGATCTATAGTACTTCTCAAGTTAACCTTTACTCATTGTTGAGCTAAGCAACAAGAAAGGTTAAATGTATGCTCACTGAAGCACTTTTCAAGCACGAAAACAGTTGGAGACTAGGCTGAGGATAAATATAATAAAAAGAGTACAACTGTGATCATGTAGTATGATGTCTTCCGCTGACACAATATTTTTACCAGAAATTCAATTAATGCCAGACATTATAGGCTGCATCAATGGGCTGAGGCCAATTGTATGAGCTTCCATAAGGCCAACTGTCGGGTCCTGCACTTTAGGCACAACAACCCCATGCAATGCTGCAGGCTTGAGGCAGCATGGCTGCAAAGCTGCAC
Source organism: Gallus gallus (assembly GCF_016699485.2). Lineage (NCBI taxonomy): Eukaryota > Metazoa > Chordata > Aves > Galliformes > Phasianidae > Gallus > Gallus gallus. Next base: position 129,237,768 of record NC_052533.1, on the reverse strand, counting down.
AGTGGAAAAGCATCTAGGAGTGTTAGTTGACATCTGTCTGAACATGAGCCAGCAGTGTGCCCAGGTGACCAAGAACGTCAACAGCATTGTGGCTTGTATCAGAAATAGCACAGTCAGCAGAAGCAGGGAGGTGATCACCCCTCTGTACTTGGCAGTGTTGAGGGCACACCTCAAGTATTGTGTTCAATGTTAAAACCCTCTCTAAGGAAGACAGTGAGGCCCTGGAGCATGTCCAGAGAAGGGCAATGAAGCTGTGAAGGGTCTGGAGCACAAGTCTTATGGGGAGCAGCTGAGGGAACTTGGATTGTTCAGTCTGCAGAAGAGGTGACTCAGCAGTTAACTTACACTCTCAACAACTGCCTAAAAGGAGGTTGTGGCATGGTGGGAGTCAATCTCTCCCAAGTAAGAGTGATAGGAGGAGAGGGAGTGGCCTGAAGCAGTGCCCAGAGAGGATCACATTGGTTACCGGGGAAATTTTCTTCTCAGAAAGAATAATAAGGCGTTGGTACAGGCTATCCAGGGCAATGGTGGAGTCACCATCTCTAGAGATGTTCAAGAAACATGCAGATGTGGCACTGAGGGACATGGATTAGCAGGCATGGTGAGGATTGGTCAACAGTAGGACTAGGTGATCTTAGTGGCCTTTTCCAACCTCAATGATTCAATGATTCTATAATCTACAACTAAAACTCGGCTGAAAAAATATATCAGATTAAATTCCTCATATTTGGCCTCACTGTAGTACCAAGCTCATTTATACTAATTATTAGGGTGATACTTCCTAAAGCAAAGGATTACATTATTTAAGTTTACATAGATGACATGCTATTAACAGGAAAGGCCTCTTACATATCCATTAAAATCTGCCCACGTCCTTACAGGTGTGTTATGGCAAAACAAGCAATGCTCTTTTGAGTTTGATTTATAAATCAATAACAGCCACATTAGAAGATAATCACCACAGATATAAACACTTAAAATACAGATAAAATCTTGACAGAAAGACCGTCATCAGTACATCATAGCACAAAGCAGATTTCTAAAAACTAGTTTTGTGATAAGTAGACAGCAAAATATCTGGAGGGTATAGACATTTTATCTTCTGACTATTTTTGTTATTGCCATTTCCCGCTATCTTAGAAATACCTTCAATAATTCATTACATGCTGTCTCTGACTGGAGGACTCAGATGCAATTACTGATCAATAGTTTAAAGGCTGAAAACCACTAATGATACAGAAGCACCTGCTAGCTTTCAGAATTCCACACTTATTAGATATATTGACCCTTAAAATGAAGACTGTGACAATCATTTGGTTTCATCCAAATAAGAAAGAAAAATCTAAGCCTGCATGAACAACAACAAAAATCAAATATACAGAAACAAATGAATAACTGTTTATCTTTCATCAATGTGTCCCCAGAAGCACTAATGTTAATAAACTACTAGGCTTCTGAAGGAAAGGTTCTGTTTAGTAATAACACGAGAAAAAGCATTAAAGCAGTTTAATTAGAAGTGTAAACTTCACCTTTCACTTCAAAAGGATATTCCATGTTATAAAAATACATTATTAAAACTACAATTTTCTTAGGAAAACTTAATGACTTGTTTTCTCTTTCTCAGTCATTTAAATTAACATTTATCTATGTTTTGTGATGCATTACTGCTTTATCTTGCTGATTGTTATTCTGCGCTATGACTGCTCCTGTACTTTGTGACAACTCCGTTCCACTGAACCTCACATAACCAAGTTGAGACTGCACCAGTACTAGCATCAACACAGCAGTTCCTCTAGGTGCAACATCCCTTTTTAGGGACAAGCCTAGATTCACCTACACAGTATTGACAGGCACTAGAACTACCTTATTCTTACGTACACTTCTGCCCTAGCTTCTCTTTAAAGCACTAGCTTAAGGGGATGTCAAGTGGAATTTTTTTACACTGGACATATGAAATGGAAGTCAAACATCTAAACTCTTTGGGAATAACAAACATTTCTGCAACACACATGGCAAACACATTCATAGCTTAGAGATGCAACATTTTACCACACATTCTGAAAACTGCTTGTCAAGAATAATCAAAGATATAGTCTCATAGGCAAAGGTGGCTCCAACAAAATGCTTTGGGTTTTTGTAGGACCAGCAAAGACGGGACTAGAAGTGATCTTATTAAGCTGAATTAATCTGAGTAAGAAATGCTGTTTTCCATTTTTCTTATCAAGTTACCTTAAGAGAAGACTCATTGAATCAAAAGTCAGTTTCAGATCAGGTCAGCCCAACACTGGTCGGACAATGTTGTTTCACCATCTGCAGACAGTGCTGAGTTCAAAAATTCTGCATTAAAAATGTCTTTCACTAACACGGGGATCTGGATCTAATGTTTCAGTTCCAGATTATAAGGGACACTGGATCTGCTCGCCATAAAGTGGTTAAACATTGTAATAGAAATTATAATAGAAACACTGAGATGATTGGAGTTTTATGCAAATTACATATAATCAGAGAGATTAAGACAGAAACTTAAACATAATGCGAGAGAATTAGGGACCTGATCAGAACTAATATGTCGTTATCTTACAATGCAGGGGACCTGGAAGGAAATACAGAGGTAAGTATTTCAATAAAGTGGACTAAATGGCTTTTATTAATTGTTTTATTTGGAAGTTGTATGTCTTGCCATCATAGTTGATTTGAGGGGCAAAGAAGCTCACGGAGAAATGATGAAGGTGATAAATGCAAAATCTAATGAAGTAGTACTCAGGATAATCAAATTTTGCTTAGTAACAGCTTGATGAAAAGACAAAGCTATAAATGAGCATTACCTAACACACAAAACACCTCCATCAATCAAATTAAAAGAAATCAGTGCTAGGTAAGACAGGCAAAATAAAATATAATCCAGGATATTTCTAACTTGTGTTTCTGTCATTTCATTACATTTTCTATAATAGTAATGCTTATGGGAAATGAGAAGAGTATTCTGCTTTGCTGTAATACCACATACAGGACCTGGTAACGGCTGAGTATACGTAAGGGCTAAGTACCCACACAAGAACAAACTGTGATGTCCTACTTAGCTGCCTACGTGTATGCCCAGAAGTACTCCTCCTTCCAAGATGTTTCTTCCTTTCAAGATGTTTCCCACTCTGAAGTTTTGAAAATACCTTTTTTTTTTTTCAGTTTTGAATAAACTTTATACCCTGGCTTTCTGTACTTACAAATGATTTGGCCCCTCATTCTTCTTAAAATAGATATTGCCACAAACAGCCTTCTGCTCTGGAACAGGACAGTATTCTTTGTTTACAGCATTTTTTTACCTCCTTGTATACGAACTCAAAAGAAAGGAGAAGGTTGGCAGAGAAACATATGTCATCTCATTGCTAGTCTAAGGATGATTACAACATTTCTTTGTTCCTCTCTTTTAAAAAAGTAATAACAACAACTTTTGTACTCCTAAAACCTGTAAATGTCAAAGATTAAGAATTAGAGGTAATAAGGGTCTTACTATATATACTAACCAACTCTTCAAGTGTCAATAATCTCCTTGATAGATTCTAACAAGCAAGAGGATCAGTCTCCATGTTTCATTGTTTATTGAAAACTCAAAGGTGCCTCAACAGGAATTTGGGATCTCACAAAAAAAAAAAAAAAAAAAAAAAAAAAAGACTAATGAGTAAGGTCACAGCCAATACAACAGAGCAGGACTTCCTATAAAAAAGAACGAATCTGAACAGCTTTGAAAGAACCACAAGTAACTTTGATGGGGACATGTAAAAAGCTGTATTACCATTTGATTCAGTGATTAAGCTTAAGCATCAAGTTAATTAACTTTTCTTTTTCTTCACAAAGACCCTAAGAAAATTAGTCCTAAGGATTTGTTTCTTAAGCCAGATGGCTATTAAAGGGGGCTACACCACAAATATGATTTCCCTTCCTGATTCCCTCTGTTATCAAGCTAACTGCTGTCTAACAATAATTATGCCATTCTTTCATGTTGTGTAACAAAACATAAATACCCTAGATATTCTAGTATATGGGTTAAGTCCATTTGTTCCAGTGCCCAATAAAAAGTAAATATAGGTTTGTTCCAGTAACATAACCTGCACACTGCAGAAATTTCTTTCCATTTCTTTACACATTCCACAGTTGACTGGCATATTGAGGCCAGTAATACAAAATGGCTCACACGAACACTGTTAACATTTTTGTTCATGAGAACATAAAGGAAAGAATCCTATTCAGACAAGGTCCAGCAAAGGTGTAGAGAGGCAACACCCTTTGTATGAAAGGACTACCTTTTTCACTATGAATGATAGCAGGACACACACACACACACAAGTTAAAACAAGCATTAAAAAAAAAAAAAAAAAAAAAAACCCATAACAAAAAGGAGCAAATAAAAAGCAATATACTTATATATTTTATTCTTATATTCTATGTCTGGGTGGAGGCTGGTCACAAGTGGTGTTCCCCAAGGCTTGGTCTTGGGACCAGTGCTCGTCAACATCTTTATCAAGGACACAGATGATGGCATTGAATGAACCCTCAGCAAGTTTGCAGATGACACCAAGCTGAGTGGTGCAGTTGGTACACTGGAGGGAAGGGAAGCCATCCAGAGGGACCTGGACAAGCTGGAGAAGTGGGCCTATGTGAACCTAATGAGGCTCAACAAGGCCAAATGCAAGGTGTTACAATTGGGCTGGAGCAATCCCAGGTATTTATACAGACTAAGGGAAGAACTTGAGAGCAGCCCTACGGAAGACTTGGGGGTCCTGGTAGACAAGAAGCTGGACGTGAGCCAGCAGTGTGCACTTGCAGCCCAACTGTGTTCTGGGCTGCATTAAAAAAGGGGTGGCCAGCAGGGAGAGGGAGGTGATTGTGCTCCTCTACTCAGCCCTTGTGAGGCCCCATCTGGAGTACTGCATCCAGGCCTGGGGCCCCCAGTACAGGAAGGACGTGGAGCTCTTGGAGCGGGTCCAGAAGAGGGACACTAAAATGGATGAGAGGACTGGAGCACCTCCCTTATGAAGAAAGGTTGAAGGAACTGGGCATGTTTAGCTTGGAGAAGAGAAGGCTCCGGAGAGACCTCACTGTGGCCTTCCAATACTTGAAGGGAGCGTATAAACAGGAGGGGGAAGAGCTGTTTACAAAGGTGGATAGTGATAGGACAAGGGGGAATGGTTTTATACTGAGACAGGGGAGGTTTAGGTTAGACATTAGGAAGAAGTTTTTCACACAGAGGGTGGTGATGCACTGGAACAGGTTGTCCAAGGAGGTTGTGGATGCCCCATCCCTGGAGGCATTCAAGGACAGACTGGATGTGGCTCTGGGCAGCCTGGTCTCGTGGTTGGCAACCCTGCCCATGGCAAGGGGATTGAAACCAGATGATCTTTGAGGTCCTTTTCAACCCAGGTCATTCTATGATATAGATATGCTTCCCTTTTTTAAAAAGCTACTCTAGTCAATCTGCACATATTCCTATTCTTTGCCCTCAAAAATATCTTGTAATAATAGCAAAATCACAACATTATCAGTACCAGGGATCCAAGACCTACATATTGCACTGTCTTCTAACAAGAGGCATTTAGCTTCCAGGCACAATGCAGCAATTATGTTCAATTGCAAATCAGACTTCTTCCATTAGAGCTGTTTGCATCAGAACTTCCAATAAAATTTATATCAAAAGCACTTATCTACAGAGCTTTTTTTCCTCAGAGATCATAGTACTTTTTCAGGTCATCTTTTATGACATCCCACTGAAAGTAGGCAATAAAAAAACAGACTTTGGGTTGAACTGTATTTCTTCATATAAACCAGATGCATGGAGGCTTTTCTTAAGTAATGATTCAAGATCATCATGGGAGACAATATTGAAACAACCATATCACAGAAGGGGACACAAAGCAAATAACAAGACTTAAAAAGGTAGTTTGATTAGAAGAGTTACAGAATTCTTGGTTTAAAATGACCTGCACATTTTTCTTACAGTAAGCAGCACACTAAGGAATAGTGGTACAATTACTCTAAAGTTATTAACAATTACTTTTGCAATTGAAATGATATAACATACTATTTTATGTTGTATTGCAGTTTGCAGAGCAAAAGGTAAAAACAAAGAGCAAAGGAGCAAAGGCCTTGCACAAAAGCCCAGGGTAGAATCACAAGTATGATAATGATAAAGAAGTGGCTGGCTGTGCAAAGTTTCTGATGCTGAGTCTGTATAAGACAATTTGATACCGATTATCCGTGGTCTCTACTATGGAAGTCGCAAAATAGGTAGTACCAATACATGTTTACTGTAATTAACAGTAACATTTAAGTCTTCTGAATATGTTACTTCAGTGACAAATAGATAAAAAAACAATAGGTCCACAATGAAGATGAAATCTTCATTTTCAATTTAAATGTATAATGCAAAGGAGGATGCAATTCCCAATAATTTCAGACAGTTATACACTCAATAGGGTACTGCACATCCAAAACACGACCACCTCCAGGTTATGTCTCTGCACCTTCCACAAAAGAAGGAATGGAGAGATATAAGTGCAAATGAAAGTCCATCGGGGAAAAAACTGGAAAGAGAAGCAAGAAATACAGAGCACAGTTCCTACCCATTCTAAATGAGTTTCCCTTCATTGCATTAGGAAACCCACTTAGTGGTTCTGGTATCAGTAAATTTCCTCTAGCTAGGAGGATGAGATTCTCAAAAGTACCAAGCATCTGAGTCTGTATTTCAAGGCTTTGTCCAAACCCATTACTTTTAGAGAGATTTTCTTCTCCAGAAAAGCTACTTTCCTCTTATTACTTATATCTAAGTAGAAATGCTGCTGGGGATTTAAAACCTATTTATAGCTTTTCCGTAACACCCAGGCAAACAGGAGCCTGAACTGCTGAAATTCAAGTGAAAAATTGTTTATACAAACATTTTTTAAAAATAATAAAGCCCAGCTATAGCATGATGCATTTTTTTCAGAGTAGACGGTAATATGATGAAGCATTAACGAGTCTGGACATTCTCTTGAAACATTCGGTATAGATTATATAACAAAAAAGTGAAGAGTTGAAACAAAAATTGATCTTGTATTAAGACCACTGATTTAAAAAAAAAAAAGTTTCTCTTTTTATATTTACTTTAATCAACTTATAGAGTAAGAGAACTATTCTACACCACCAGCAGTTTTCAGTGACTGCATTTCATACCCTGTTATCATTCCTTCAATAAGCAATGGCTTTAAACTGTAAGGGGGTAGGTTTAGACTAGATGATAGGAAGGTATTCTTTACTGTGAGGGTGGTGAGACTCTGGAACAGGTTGCCCAGCGAGGTTGTGGATGCCCCCTCCCTGGAAGTACTCAAGGCCAGGCTGGGTGGGGCTTTGAGCAACCTGGTCTAGAGGGAGGTGTCCCTGCAGGGGACTGGAACTAGATGATCTTAAAGGTCCCTTCCAACCCAAACCATTCTACGATTCTATGATTCTTCCGACACAGGTTTGGTAGTGAATATGGTGAACAACACAAAACTTACCCGCTCAGGACTGGGAGCAGCTAAGTTTCAAAGCCCTCTAAAAATCAAAATAATCAAATCAAGTCTACATATCCTGTCATACCTCAAGAATTCAAGAGATGTCAACTAGATTTAAGGATGGGATTTTTCAAAAGAAAAACTGAAAACAGGATATAGTTACATCATGTACCACTGGATCATCTTTTTCTGGTTGTCTTTACTGAAACCTCTAATTTACTCAGCGCTGTTGCTATAATTAAATGAATAAATTAAGACAATTACATGAAAAAAAAAAACCCTCAAAGTAGTGGGCCAAATGCAAGATTACATCCTTTTAATGAAGCTTAATTTGACATTTATTAAAATCACTCTTAACAGTAACGTGGCATCTGCAAAAGAAAATCAGATCATTAAGTCTGCCAAAAATAAAAAAAAAAATAACGACACCCTTCAAAAAAGAGAGAGATCTGGCTGCTATGTCTCACACTAAGCTGTATTTTCAGAAGAAAACCAAAATGTCAGGAAAAATGTCTACATGCAGGTAACTTCAGCTTTTATTTTATGCGGCTAAAACAAAGCGCCGGTGAGGAGGCTGAGTTCGGAAGGACAAAGATGTCCAAACAGACATAATTTCAATTGTAATTCTGGGCATGACCAATAGATACTGCCAATTTTCAAAATATGTCAGGAGACCTGTCAGTGAGATGAAAGTTGGCTGAGACGATGCTCAGCCATGCCATCAGCTTAATAAAGTTTCAAATCTTTTAACCAGTCGTGTTGACAATGCCATGAGACAGTTTCACTGCAAGCCAATTTTCAGTGTTCGAACAGCTAACATCAAAACTGTCCATGAAGAGCATGTTTATGAACTCATTGCCCCACTTCACGTAGAGCAAGATTTAAAGCTTTACATAAAACCAAATATTACTATTTTACTGCACTCTGTTCAGTAAAATAGATATTTCTGGTATGTTTTCAATAACCAACATCAAAGCAAACACAGCTAGTTAAATGCATTTAGAATTTAATCTTTTCCTGAATGTCAGATTATATTACTTCTGAAACAGCAAATGATCTGCAAATATTTCTGAAATACTTCTGAAATAAAGGAAGGTAAGCTAAAACATGTTGTGCTTGTAGTTAAAAAGTGCAACTGCTTTTCTTGTCAAGATCTAATGGGAACAGTGTGAGATGCAACGTGACTGTGGGATCAAAAACTGGGGAGAGAAGGAAAGATGCTCTCTGTCCCCTTTGGAAGACTGCACCTATGTTTGTCCCATTTCCAAAGAAACGCACACAGAAATTTCTCAGTTACCAAAATTCAGTATGCCCATGAAGTATGAACCAGCTCAGAAAGTCTTAGAATGTTTTACCACTGTTTACAGTATTGAAAATCATGTGAATTTGTTAGCCAGAGGTTTTTAAACATCATAGGTTTTATAACGCATAGCGCATCTCTTACAAACCAAGGAGACTGAGCAAATATTCTCCTATAATCAGCGTAAAGTAGAAAAAATACCACAATCTGAATAAATTATATTTTTCTAATATTCAGAATCAAGATTATCTCTGCAGTACCCACTTTATTCTATTTTACTGAGAATTTCATTGCTCAGGTTATAGAACCCATTTTATCTACCTTCTTCAAAATTCATTATCTGATGAAATAATTACGTAAGTAGCAGTTTTAGTATCAAAGTGTTTCTATATTCTCTAAATTCCCGTATTTTTGGAAAAGCTAAAGTTGGTGGGGGTTTTTCTTTGCGGATTTTGTTGATTAGTTTACTGTGTTGGGATTTTTTGCAGAGACAGGGACAGGTTTGTGGTTTGTTGTTTTTGTTTTGTTTTTAAATAGCCATAGTATTTAGTTGCTATTTTCTAAAGCTCCATCCTTTCCATGCCATTATCAGAACTAGAGAGTACATGCTGGGGCTGCATTGTACTTTCCGGTTGAAGGAACAGCAAAAGGAGACAACTGCACATTTATTCTGATATTCACTAGCAAAAACCTTCAATCCCTGCAAAACAAAAATCATAGATGTTCACTCTGAGAAGCACAATAAAAATGAGAATACAAGATCCTTTCAGCAAATAATGACTCATGCATTTAGTCTTTGTTCATTTTCTCTTATGGCTCATATGAAATGCTACAAGATAGTGGGTCACTGAATGCACAAAACGTAACTGCACACTTAGGATCAAAGAGACCTGTTCCTTTACAGAATCTTTTAAAAATAGCTAACAGGCAACATTTTCAACATATGCAATGCAGTCCAACGAGTAAATGGTCAAAATGATGTCCCTCAGACTTCATTTGTGACTCCGCTTAAGAAATGTAATTAACCGAGCAAGAAACAAAAGAAGAATCTAATCAGAGCTGGATTTCTCAGAGATTTTGGAGTCCTGTACAAAGACAGAGGTTTTTAGGAGAATTCTCAGTGAAACCACTGAAAATAAAACATTTAGAGGAGAAAATACAGTAACATGCAAGCAGCCTGCTGTGTATTTTCCAAGGCGCAAGCACCAGAAGACAAGAAATAGCTACAGCAATTAAGGTACCGTATCCCTTTTTTACGAGCACTGCATTCCAAAAATGTTTAGGTTGACCACAGATCTTAAAACTTTAAAATGAGGGTGAGGTTTTCTGCCAAGTAGTATCTTTACATTTCTATGAATCACCAGACATTATGCAAGAGCTCCGGATGTGTCAAAATTTACTTAAATTCTTCCACCGTGTCTGTAATAGCAATTATTTAGTTCATCTGCTTAGTGCTTAGACACTGCAGACTGGGGATATAGGTAACAATTTCACAAGAGGCCACTTCTCAGTAGTTTATTTTTAAGAGTAAAGTGTGATGATAAAGATTAAATATAAGTTTTTATAGCTAGCTTTTGCAGACATCACTTTTGCACAGAAACCTTCTTGTTTCTTCATATACAGAGACTTAACATTTGCCTGTTTGTAGGAATAATCATGAAGGGGAAAAAAAATCTTAAAGGAAAGAATAATTCCTTACCTTACAGCAACTGAAGTTCCTTGCGTGCTTTGATGCACAGACACCCCAGGCACTCAGCATGCACTGCTAAGGCCATTGGTGCTCGTTGGGGCTGCACCTGACTGCTCCCACCCTACTGTTCCCAGGCACACGCAGGGCGGCTTGAAGACCTGCAGCTCTGCTGCTGCTGCAGAGACCAGGCAGGAGATTCCCCAGCAGGGAGGATGAGGAAGTGCCATGCCTCCACTGGCACGGGGCACGCAAGGAACCACAGGTACCGACAGCCACGGTCTTTTTCATATGGCTGGTCATCAGCAACTCATTTCTGCTGACTCACAAACAGCAACCTGATCTGCAGAATCTGGATGCTCCAAGTCCATCTAAAAATGACTCACAACTCTGCCAAAGTGAGCAGCATACCTATAAGCCTTTATTAGGAAGGACTGTCCCATAAACGTTCCTATTAACCCTCCAAAGAGCGATTCTCTGAGAAAACGTAGAGTCCAGAGCTAAAAGTGAGGATTCAAGTTCTAGCATGTCCATCTTTAAAAAGTATTTTGCTGAAACATCAAAAGACAGCCATTTCACCACTGCTAACACTGAAAAGAATGATTTCCTAAAGCACTCTGCTAACAGTGCCTCATATTCCATTAATTCGGATGCTCCTATCTGTTTAAATACTTTAATTTGTATTTTACTGCAAAATTGCATTGGAAAACTTAAAGGTTTAATTCAGTATGCCTACAAGGAGATGATGTTTTTGTTTTATATATAAGCGAGGTAACTATATAATCTTTTCTTAGAAAATCATGTTTATCTGCCTAAAAGTGAATAAATGCTAAGCCTAACATTATGAAGACAAAAATTGTGTTTAAATACAATGTTTTTGCTCTGTTTAGTAATAATACAATCCGATCTGTACTGCACTGTGTGCATTTGAAATCTAACAGAAATTTGGCGTATGTGGAAGGGATCAGAATCGGAAAACAATACAATGCCTGCCAGAAAACACATTATTCTGTACCTTAAGATTAAAATGCAATAAACTTTATTTTACACTGGAATTAACAGATTGCACTCTGACTATGCTACGTTATGACACTACTCTTAAAGATGAAAAAAAAAAATAGGCATTAACTCTCTCTCAACATTAAGGGAGAAGAACCTGAGTTTCAGCATATAACTTAATGGTCTTATATATATAATATATATATAAATTATAATATATACATATACAACTTCTCCCAAGCACTTGCAGAGTTTTGTCCGTGTACTTACTTGGGGGCAGCCAAACCCACTTTAAGTTAGCTCAGAGAATCTGCTCTCCGCAGGCTCTCTCCACAGTCAACAGGGACAGGAAAGCTGATTCAGAGCAGAAAATAAGTTGAGGTTCCCCAGATCACTCCCCAGAGAATCAGGCTTCTTCCACTGACTATGAAGTGAGCCAAGGGAAATGAACTAAAGTTAGCTTTTACGAATGTGCTGCATAGAACCACATCGTGCTTGAACTACCACAGTGCAACTACAGGTCTTTGGGACCGTGTCTTGGGCAAAATCAAAACAATCATTAATTTACACGAGGCAGTTTTCAAAAATACTAAATAAAACCATAACCTTTGCCTTTCTACTACTAATAATTACATGTTACGATATTCAACCTAGCAATCACCATTGTTATCAAGACCCACTGCCAATCATGCAAAAAGCAGCCTAGCAATACTGCCAGCTTTGTTTTCAGACCATCTGCCTTGTCCACAATTTTAAAATAATAATTTTATTTTTTACTTTAGACTTTTTTTTTTTTAATTTCAAATTTTCTTTAAAACAAGTGGAACACCACACCTCAGATCCAAGGGATGGCTCATTACACCCTGTTTGGGAAGACAGAACTGTAGGGAGCTTGCTCTGGAGTGCTTATGTCACCAGCCACTCCCGTAGAGTCACTGGAAGGAAACAGCATTTGTCAAGGCTTAGATGTTTTCAGTATCAACAGACAGGAAAACCAAATTGTTCTTTACAAGTGCTTGTTTCTCTCCGCTTACTGTATAGACTAAGTAACTAAGATACACAGTTCCACACCATAGACCTTTAAAACCAAATGCTATACAGCCAAAACCAAAAATACCAAAAGCACTATCCCAAACAAAAAATAATAATAAAAAAAGAAACACAAATGCAAACCAATCATGTAGAAAAACAGGAAATACAGGAATAGGAAAACAATAAAACTTTGTTCCTAGCTGTGAAATAAACAACAGAAAAAAAACAAGTTTTCTTAGGAGCAGCATATAAGAAAGAAAATATCTCTCACTTTGGAGAGATATTGGAGATATTGGAGGAAAGCTATGGTTATGGGCAATCCAGTTGCTGCATCATGATTGAGAGCACCAGCATACTGACCTCACTAAACAAATAATGCTACATGCAGTCCTATAAGACTTGGACAATGTTTAAGCATCTGTGTATTGCTAATATTCCGGTGATGTTTATATAACTTCTCATGGCATGAGAAGTCTCCACACACTGAAATGATACCAGTATAACGTTTAATAGAATCCCTTTGCATCTTGGTCTTCTTTCAGTAGTGTTTCCACTGTGTAAGAAAAACTGTGCTGAATTTCACCATCTGAATTACACTCAGTATTGGAAGCATAACAACTCAGGAAGGGTGGCATTTTAAATCCTCCTCAAGCTAACAAAATAAATCTAGTCTAAATGACCGTACTGACCATGTGAAAATGTATGTTCATACTAATCTCCAGCACTTCAGTCTTTCAAAATTTATTACAGTCTTAGAAAGATGTGTAAGTCTCCTGCAAAACAAGAACCCACGCTCAAAAAACACACTGCATTTTTGCTTTACCCCTATCCCAGTGAGGAAACTTTGCACACTGCAAAACCTAGGACTAAGATGTCCACTGATTCCTCTCCGACATAAAGGATTCCAGCCCTGCATGGGTACCTGTTCCATTATTCTACAAAAGAGAAGACCTGAACTATCTGTCTGACTTCTGTATTTTTAACTCGGTCTCATTTCTATGCCTGCTGCCTAACTCACGTGTTGCCTGCCACCATTAGAGATCTGATGGGATGGATGAACCCAAGTGGCATGAAAGTTCCTCCCTCCCTCTCCTACTAGCTGGCAGCTGGGCTGGAGTCATTGCCATCCAAGCATCCCATGGAAACTCTTAAACTGAAAGACGATTCACTTGAATTATGCTCAGTTTAAAGAAGGATCTTTGAGGCTTCTTTCCTTGTTTCTGACTTCTTTTTCCAAAACAAATATCTTTTTTCAGAAGAACTCAGAGAACTTTGACTCCATTTGAATAAGTGGTTTATACAGTAACTAAAACATCAGGAAATCCTGGGGGACTAATACAGAAGTTGTTATAGGATACACGTATCTTCAGTAAGTATTTTTAAGCTTAAAGTATGTCTTTTCAGTCCATGTTAACAAGGCTTCATGACTCTGAGCCGGAAAACATTCTGTTGCATCTTTTTAGCAAATATTCATAAAATTTCACATGATAGTGGCCCTACCCTAAAGATATTTTGTAAACTGGAAAAACAAACAAACAAACAAACAAACAAACAAACAAACAAAAAAACTGAGTATTGTTAGGTGTTCCTGTAGGGTTTCTGGCATAAAAATTGACATTTAATACTTGCTCTATTTTTTAATTTGTGGACTTGAAAATTCAACATCTTAAGGCTCTATCAACAAATGTGAGAATTCTATTTAATTTTGTAAAAACTATGGTTCTGGATATTTTACACAGGAATAACCTTTAAAAGTCAATGGGTTTAGATAATGTGAATTTTTCCTCCCAATGCACATTTTTAAACTGCATGCTGAAGTTCTATACCATTACTCTATATACAACAGCAGCTTCCACAGAACACTTTCAGCCATTTATGAAAGCTCTATTTAACTGCTATCAAGTAGGTTTGACAATTTTCTTAACTGTGTAACTGTAGAAAAATACAAATTAATCCTTTTTTTTTTTTCCTGAGATTAATTCATGCCCTGCTCATTACCTAAAACCCTGAGCAGGTATCTCTTGCAATGAGTCTTGAATGTCCCATTTCTTACCAAGACCGTTCCAGAACTTGAATGCCTTCATTAAGAAATTTTACTGAGTTTAAGCATTAATGTAAGCTGACAGAGTGACTGGCTCATGTTCACAAGGTCAAAACGCAGGACTGTGTTAAGCACACATGGTTAAACACTGCAGGAGAGAAGGGGTTCTTGCATGAGTTAATGCAATTCCAGCAGGATTTGTGATGCTTTTCATGAGATCTTCATTCTGCACTTCCTGAGTAAGAGGATCTCAGTTGGTGAGTCAAGAAAGAAATGTCACCTAAACGAATACTGCTTAAGTAGACGCTTGGAAGGCATGCTTGGAAGGGCATTAAGGAATCATTTCTGTATTATCACCTAGAATTTTACTTAATGAGAATAAATTCGATAACACTCACAGCTGTACAAAAGATTGGCAGTTGCTCCTTATCTGATATGCTATATCTCCTCCCTAATGAGCATTTTCAGTCATCTTTTTTTCCTCTTTATACTAGTTAGTTAGTGACAGATTACTTGCAGTCTTCCTAAGGAAAACAAATATGAGTAATTTGCACACTGGTTTGTGGCGCGGCTGAGAAGAACGCCCAATTCCAGAATCATTTAATATACACCAATGCAAATCACAATGATAGGACAAGGGGGAATGGTTTTAAGCTGAGACAGGAGGTTTAGGTTAGATATTAGGAGGAAGTTTTTCACACAGAGGGTGGTGACGCACTGGAACAGGTTGCCCAAAGAGGTTGTGGATGCCCCATCCCTGGAGGCATTCAAGGCCAGGCTGGATGTGGCTCTGGGCAGTCTGGTCTCGTTGTTGGCAACCCTGCACATAGCAGGGGGGTTGAATCTCAGTGATCATTGTGGTCTTTTTCAACCCAGGCCATTCTATGATTCTATGATTCTCTGACCAAAGCTTTTAAATTTTTTAACTTCTACTTAATTCTTACCCTTCAATCCGATTGCAGAATCCTCCACTTCAACGTCCACATGCTCTCATGCTAGTAAATTACAGTACTGCTCTAGTTCCAGAAGGACATTACTGAAACTGAATTTCTGCAGTCTTACTTGGGCCTCAGAATCCAAATTTGAAAAATCATATATCTTTTGAAATAGAAATTGAGAAGTTACATAAAGCAACTACTTCTACATCCACCAGGTGTAAAGCTTGGAAGAGATGCAGAACTGTGAGAAACAAATTTAGTAGGAATATAAAGCTTCCTTTTCCATTTCCCAGTCATAATACATCCGAATATTATGAGGCCTGAAGACTTCCAAAGCAAAATAAATAAAAATATTGAGCTGTGAAGGCAATTTAGTGTTATATGAATGCAAAGCCACAATGACAAACTCCATCATAGTCCATTTTTAGTGATAAAAACAGAATAGGGAAATGTTATTTGTAATCTTTGTCATAAAAACTTCTAAAAGTCCCAATAATATATATTCAGAGCCCACCAAGAAAACCTTATGTCAACATTAAATAAAATGAAAGCAAGGGCTTTGTTAGAAAGCAAGGGCTTTTTTATAAGATATATGAAAAAAGAGAAGAGAAATAATTTGCTGTCAAAATAAAAACAAAAGAGCGCCACTCAATTTCCAGAAAGATTCGCACTACATACAGCTGTCTGTAGGTCATTCACAAGGAGTGGCTGCACGAGTCCGCATAGAATTTCAAATATATTATGTGAATATTCACTTAATGTAATTCAATTTCATTCCTAGAGAAAAGATACTTCAGTTAAGAAAGTATAGTTCAAAATGAATACAGTATATCCAGATTATCTGTTCAAATAACCCAGTCGCTACAAACTAGGAGAAATTTGTAGTTACAGTACAATGAAATCTGAAATGTTTTGCATTCTGATCATTCTCAACAGCTGAACACCGCAATGTTTTTACAGCTCTCTGCAACCTTACTCAGCTTTCCACCTCAAAATCCTATCAGCTTCAGCCAAAATCTTCAAATTCATACGTTGTCCTTTCAAGTTATTAAATGCTGCACTTCAGTATAAAGCAATTTTCAGGGGACAAAAAAGAAGAAACTGGTAAGAGCTTAATTAAAATTTGTCTTGTTCTACTGCTAAGGAAAATCACCTTACTTTTGTAGTAATGGAATATTCCATGATATGCTTGCTATATTATGTTCTACTGCATTCCGTACTATATTATATGGATTTTACAGTTTAACATACTTGTGCCTCAGACAAAAGGCCTGTCCAACCATTTAGCTATTCAAAAATGCAAGCAAACTAAAACGTCTTCACAAGTTATGCCTAATGTCTTTTGCCCTTCATATCAGAACTTGTCAAGTGATAAAAAACCACTCCACAACCAAAAAAAATTGCAAAAGACAGACGATATAGCTATACTCCTCTTTTCAAATGTTTTTATGTGCAGACATATCCGCACGCAAGCCAGAGGCTACGTGAACACCTTACCAAGCAGAAAACATGATGAACTAATTAATTTACAGTGTGATCTCATTTAAAGATGTAGTTCTCAAGTAGTTCCAAAGTAGAAGCTCAGCAAGCAGTAACCATTGCACATTTACCTTAGAGGCAGAAGTGTTAGGAGGCTGTCATTAGACAAAAAAGTAACAGAAGAAGATAAAACCTATTTTAGCTGTGTGTGCATTACGTATGTATAGCAGTTTGTAATTCTGCCTGGAAAACAAAGTAAAAAAAAAAACAAAACAAAAACAACCCAACAACAGTACACAAGGGATTTTCTCCTAAATGAAGCTTCAAACAAAAGCGCAGGCTGCCTATGGGATCTAATTACATAGCCTTCAAAGACAGTTGGTGTAGGTGTTTAAGGGCATTGAGAGTAAAAATAGAAGTCTGAACAACTAGTAAAAAAAAAGTTTGTAATCTGGCTGCATCTCTAATTCCAACATTTTTAAATGGTAAAAACATCTTTACATACTGTACAGAAACATGACTAACAAATTACCCATGTGCAATTGGGAAAAAAAAATCAAGATTTAGATCACAGATTTTAAGTAACCAAACACGAGTAAAATGCATGATTAAAAAGAAAAAAAAAATTAAACCAATTCTGTTTCCCTTTAATTGTATAATTTCACTATAAAAGGAGAAGTCCAATGGAGTAAGTGGACTAACATGATCTGTGACCTTCATTAACAGATACTCTCTTTCCAAATATTAAGTACCAAAACTAAGTAACAGAGCAGCAGAACAGAAGCTGAGGTAATGGTCCCCAGTATCTGTGGGGTCTGTTAGAACCAAGTGCTGCTCATTCATCTAGCGCCTCATGTGCTATGAGAAGTCAGCAAACGCACTCCTCAAGGATGCACTGTCAGACTTGCAGGAGCCAGGAATGAGCGCTTGCAGAGTGCCTGTCCAGGTGGGAGTGTGTGACGCAGGACAGAAGAGAACAGACCAAAAATTTCTTAAGCTGTCAAACACAACATGGCACCTGAACTGCATTTTGAGCGGGCCAACTGATGACTCACATTCTCAAAGTGAGGCAAGTTCTTCATTGCCTTCCTGCACAGCCACTTGCACTTCTAGAGTCACATTTCATCATACGCAATTCATTATAGGCAGTATTTTTCTAGGGCTTATCCTATTTTACTCTTCTTTTTCTACTCTGGATTTAACAATTCTCACTTGGCAGCAAAGTATTTAATTAACATAATGCTAATTTCTAGATACATTAATAAGAGGTAGCATGTGATCAGATTACATGCATTCATGCGTTCCTTATCTCCCATCCTGAACACTGTCATTTATCCTAACCCAGATGTGTTGAGTTAAAGACAACTTAAGAGATTGCAGTAAAAATTTCTGCACATTGGAGTCAGCTGTGCAACCCCTCATCAACTTATACAAGTTTGTCAAACAAAACAGTTTGTTAAGCAACTTTCCTTCTCTCTACCTGCCAAATAATTCTTGGTTTTAGGGACTCTTACAGATTCACAGATCTCTTCCTATGAAATTTTTGTACAATTTTTCTAAATATTTTACTAGGAGTGAAGATGGATGTAAGGGATTGAATTTGGCAGGCTTACCTGTCAGAGTTGTGAAGGTTTGCAATAGATATCTTATCCCTTCTGCCTACATATTTTAATTGACTTTTAAAATAGGCAAATTAAGCATCAATTCCTTTTGGATATTTGAAATCGCCAAAGTAATGAATAAAAAGTTGGAGAAAGTTAATAGAATCTGAGAGAAATAGAAATGGTGCTCTGATTTAGTTCCTAGTGAAGTCAGTCAGAGACTTTCTATTGATCTCAGTAGAAGCCGAATTAGGCTATTAAGGCAGACAAAGGCACTTGAGTACATACAGTACCAAGTGTAATGAGCCTAAAAAAGCACTTACACTACCAGGGACGGGGTATCTGGAGACATATGATGGAAGAAGGAATCACTTAGAAAAAGGAAAACTCAATGCTTCTCTCCAATTCTCTCCCCTTCCATCACATTACACATAAAAGAGACCCGAGGTCTATACAGTCTTTAGAGTCAGTGGTTGCAGGGTGGGGGGAAGGTTGCCAGACAGCGTACTTGAAAAAAAAGAACCTGTCAAGGCAACAGAAAAGGCAAGCTTTCAAGAGAGTAGAATCAGGGTGAGACTGCTCTTCTTTTAGCAAAATTGGATAATGATTGGATAAGGAGTTTGCAAATAATATTAAGTGTTAAAAAATACAGAACCATATGTAACTTCCAAGAGATCAGGACCTAGATATTATCTGCTCAAAAAATTTTTGCGCTGTGGTTAGTCTTCTGAAATATCAGCCCAGTGCTCAGGTCTGGTGAAAAACATAGAAATAATGTTCTGAAAAGTAGAAAAGAAACAGGAAAGATGCATGAAAGAAGATGCAAGTCCAGAAAATCATGTATGAAATGGAAAAGGTAAACAGGAATCACCCACTCACAAAACTGCATGCACCTGATGAAACTGTCAGAGGACAGGTTTTAAAATAAAGGGAAACATCTGCTTCCACAAAGAATGCAATTCACTTGTTGCGATGGTAGCTTGAGGATGCCAAAAGACTATTTAGATTAAAACAAGAATTAAACAATGAGAGCACAAGAGTTGAGTCAGTCTCTAAACTTCTATTTCTTGGCAACTGAGTTATTCCTTACTTCCGCTTTTCATAATACATTTGCTTTTTTACTTTTATCTAGGAAGTCTTTTTGCCTCTGAAGTAGCAGATGGTGAGTTCTGTTTCGTTGACTATGCTTTTCCGTCTACAAAGTGAAGGATTCATCACTTCTTATAAAGAGCTATGCAGGCTGAATATTTCTCAGATGATCTACAGATTAAGGAGATTTAAAAAAAAAAAAAAAAAAAAAAGGAACTCAGCTCTCATTTTTAAAAGCAAATATACAACATTATTTTTTTCGTAAGATAAGCTTCTCATCCTTTCAATTATAGAGGAAAAGTAAAAAGCCTGAATCCTGAAGAATCTGAAATGGAAATCTATATCTATTCTTATGGAATAGAAACAGAAAAGCCCTGTGATTTTACAGCCAAACTGAACTGAATCTCTGAAGTGCAGTTTTGGTTTGTCTTACTTCAGAGTTGGCTGCACAACTGTGCTTTTTTATGAAGTGTTACGGTATATAGCAGAAACTAAACACAGAAATGTACAGTCCCAAACCATCCACGTTCATCATCTGAATGTGAGTTTCCAGACATAGCGAATCAACAAATAACAGAAATGGGATAAGATTTAACAGTTTAAAAATTTAAAAATTGAGCCTTCCTTAAAAGGAAAAACTTCTACAAACTATGTGGCCATTGACTGAAAGAAGCAAGGGAGGTGTTTCTAAATCAAATGTAGGATAAATGCAGCTATCACAGCACAGTACAAAGGTGCAATACAGTAAAAAAGGCAACTGTGATTTTAAGACTAACAAAAGCATACTTTCAGCAAACAAGCACCAGTATCTTTACACAAGACACTGTAAGACTCCATTTAGGCTAACATAGACTTTGGGTCATTTATTTTCAACAAAAACAATAAGGAAAATGGAGAATTTCACTGAAAAACAATACTAAAACACCTTATCTAGCTATGCACAATGAAGGTGAAGAAGGAGTATTACAAATCTGCACATGTAATTAAGGACAAACATTGAGAAGAACAATTTAAGTTACAGCATAATGATGCAAGAAGATTCAAATCAGTCAGTATTTATTAAAAATATACAAACTATAACTAAAATTTGAAAAGGTGTTTAATTATCAGTGAAGTACTTTTCTGGGATGACATTCCAAATAGTAGCAGAGGCACAAAGTCTACACTGTTTTAAGACAGAAACAATATTCACAAACAAGGTGTCACTTAACCATGATACAGAAATACAAGCTTGTGATATGAGCACACAGAAGTCTGCTTAAGTAGCATACATATGGAAATGTTGAAAATAATATTCCATCGCCTTCTCACTGAACAAGTCCTGTGCTTTGTGATTTTCAATACTCAAGTACACGCTTGCTTTTCTAAAAGCATGATATGCTTTGAGGTTTGCTAGACTTAAGTTTGCGCTGATGTGTGAGAATCTGGCTCTATCTAGCAACAGATTTTTGAGAGGAGGACAAGCATGCTCCAGATGGCATGAAAAAAAAATCTCAGCTGTCTTATTGTTGCATCTTCGTTACCCTTTCATAGATAGACTAATTGGCACAACTGAGGTCAGGAATGAATTTTAGCTAAATCACATCGGCAGGGAATTTTCTTCTTCCTGAAGTATAAAGTATGGTCTATTTTTTAAGGTCATTTGGCATTCTCATCTATGAGTGTTCCTCCTGTTGCAAAAATTTAAGATTCCAATACAGTTGTTTGTCATTCACACTCTTCCTCTGAACCTTACAGCACAGGTCTTGATTTTTAAGTGTAAAAGACAGTGCTTTGTAATAGGTTTGGAAGAACTCTCTAAAGTATCTACTTGCATCCTTAACTGCAAAGTAATTCCACTGCCTTTCACTCTTTTTTGGGATGTATGTTCTCTCTTGAAAACCTTTATACATTTCCAAAAGTAAAAAGTTAATTAGCAGCACAACCCAGGCAAAAAGAGCCAAAGAATTCTCATCTGAAGAAAGATTAAGGTACCTTTCCCAAAATCAGACACAGGGCTAAGTCAGAATAAGCATGTTTACTGAAAGGGGGAATTCACCTACAAAGAGCTGTTCTATAGACTACAACATAGAGTGTGCCTCAAATAAAAGTGACCATAGCCCTGCTTGGCTGAATCTTCTATACACTAAGAATTTTTATGTGTTTCAGTAAGTTTTATTCTATGGTCGCATTCATTTGGAAAACCTTTAAATGGCATCACCTTTGCATTTTTCCCCATAGGGTATAAACACTGTGTTTTAGATTTTAAAGGTCTTAGTTCTCTCTCTCTTAAAAAGGAGTCTTTTTCACATTAAGGGCACGCAAAGGTTCCCTGAACAGGCAGGAGCCTAAAGGAAAAGGACAGAAAGAAAAATAGGCTGTTTGACTCGCAAGCGTACAAATACGAGGGAAGTAAGTAAGAAAGTGACCTAAGGGACACTTCATCTGTAAGTCCTGCAGCAAGTACTAAACCACAAGCTACTTCAATCTGGCAAAATATCTCCAAATCTCATTGTGGCTAAACGAAAGAATCTTTAAGAAATAACAGTGCAAAGGAACAAGGTTCTGAAGATTCAGATGGTGCTTGCACATGCACTTTTTGAGTTTAAAACCAAAGAAGAAATTGGTTTGCTCATTAGTAGAAAGATGTAGGAAAGGTATTTTGGAATCTGAAAAATGTCAGGCAAGGTTATCCAAGATGCTAATGCAGAAAACTGTCCAAGAATATAAGCATATCTCGCTAGGTCGAAAGGCATAACCAACAGAATATAGTTGTGTTAAACCCCATCCAAACAGCAAGATAATCAAACAAGTCCATAGGGAGAAATATAAATGTCCAAGAAACACAGTCTTTGATCATCTCTTTCAATAAAAATGTTACGAAAAACAATATTCTGAAAGAAATAGATGCACTAGAGGATACTTTACTACCTTCTATAGCCAAGATATAAGACATTATTATTACCTGATGAGCTTTCTGCAGCTATTACTAGTAATGATATGCATCAGAATTAATGACACTGACAGACATCAACTTTGCAGGTTATAGATGACTTTAGAGCACAAAGCACTAATGACTATTATTAATTACATTTTAAAGTGAATTTATGTCTAAATGCGTATTTTATCATGCTATCAAATAAGGGCATCAGACAATCAGTAAGTTCATGTTAATAAAGTAGACCCCTGTGTGTTAAAGTTCCTTCACTTACCTTCCATTTGTTTACAGGAAAATTTTCAATTAGAATATCTCAATGCTTTAACACATAAAAACACAAGACAGTCTTCTGTTTTTATATAAGTTTTGTACAAGCTTGTTCTAAGTCCTCAGACAGCCCTGAGCATCACTTGGCATGCGCACACTGGGTGGCATGCATCAATGGATCCATCACCTGCACCCCTTCCATATTACAGCTGTTGAATTCCAGACTACATACAAAGCAACTGGGCATGTTAGGTAAGTAAATTACAAGTTCATTAAAATCCATCTACAGTGTACAAAAAAAAAAAAAAAATTAATAATGTGGAGACACCATATAAGGATACAAAACATTTTCTGAAAATTGACTATCAGTGCCAGAATGTCCCTGTAAGTTTCTAGAAAGAGCTGTCAACTCAACAATGAAAAAAAATAACTGCTTCAACAGAAGGAAAACTTCTGTTTTTCAACAGAAGGAAAACTTCAGACTCTTCTCCTGAGAACTGATCACATAACTAAAAGTCAGTAACATCCCAGGTACAAATGATCACCATTATTTTTCAGGCAGTGTAGTGACATGATAAGGGTGAACAGATTTAAATTAAAAAAGGGGGAGTTAAATTAAATATTAGAAAGAAATTCTTTACTCAGAGAGCAGTGAGCTGCC
This sequence comes from Gallus gallus, assembly GCF_016699485.2. Classification (NCBI taxonomy): domain Eukaryota; kingdom Metazoa; phylum Chordata; class Aves; order Galliformes; family Phasianidae; genus Gallus; species Gallus gallus. Next base: position 129,214,234 of record NC_052533.1, on the reverse strand, counting down.
CAGAGAAGCTGCGGGGGCATTCAAGGCCAGGCTGGATGAAGCCCTGGGCAGCCTGAGCTGGTGGGTGGCAGCCCTGCCCACAGATGAGGTCGGAACTGGGTGGCCCTTATGGTCTCTTCCAATCCAAATCATTTTTTAGTTCCCTGATTATTCATATATGATTCACAGTCAAGGACAAGCCTGTAATACACATACAGAGGGCTTTAAAATATTCTGTTCTCGAAAGCTGAAAACAAGGATCCACATCAAATGAGGGGAAAAGATGTAAACTGAGAAGTGGAAATCCTAACTGAAATGAACATTTTAGCAGCTATCCTTTACTTCAGCTGTAAGTGAAAGCAGTTATACAAATATAACATGTGGAAAAGAGAGGAAGCTGAGAATAATTAACATAAAGCTAGAAGTTAACAGAAATCTGGTAACGGAAACAAAAATATATAAGGGAAATCCCTCACCAGATGAGATGAGATTAAAAAAAAGTATGAAACTATATTAGGAGCAAATAAATTTAACAATTATGTAAGTAAGCTATGAAATGGAGAAGGTAAAAATTTAAATTAATAGTCAGAGAACGTCAGCAAGTATTTCTCTCAGGTGGTTTGGAAGGAAGCTAGATGATACAGCAACACTAGGTGTCGAAGACAATAACTGTATTCCATTCCATCAATAGCTAAGGAAATGTCTAATTTCGGTAATGACTTTTACATTTCTAAATTATATTAACTTAATACATTCATAACAAGTAGCTTCAAAGGCCTACAAAAAGTGCAAACTCGTGTTACCAGTGATTTTCAAGATTTTCAAGATTCTATCACCCTGAGGATGTTGTGCCAATATTTATTTCCATATTTATGTTTACTTATCTCCCAAGCATGCATGAACTTGTCAGAATGATAATGACTGAATGACTGAAGGAAAGGGATGTCTTCAGAAATCATCCTGCAGCACAGCTAGATGTAAAATATCCAACATGTTTTTACAGATAGACCACATCAATAGGATATGGAACTCAGTTCTGGAAAGCAGTCATGTAAATTTTCAAGAAAGAATCTGAAATAAAGGGGCTAACAATACTTGAATGTATAGATAAGGAATTGATGAGATTAAATTCATTACAGAATTTGCATTATTCCAGTTATTGCTATAAAGTTATCTTGCAACTGCCTCTGAAGATCACGTCCACACCTAATGATTGAAATCCAGAAAGCATGTGTTCACAGACAGGAATGGTTCAACCACTGGGAACATTTAACTTAAAAAACCTAAGGTAATACAGTCCATTTAGCTTATCACATGGGAAATAGGAAACAAATTTCCTAATATGTGCCTTTCTGATTTAGGAAGAAAAAAAAACGGAATATAGTATATGGAAATGGATACTAAATAATAAGGTGTGCTTCTTTAACAGCAAATTCTTAGAACTTGGATGATTTTGAAAGAGTATGATGGAATGAACACTGAGTGAAAAATTAATATATTTTTTAAAATGTGTATTACTTAACCCAAGAGTTCATTTAGTCTCAACATTATGAAATGAATTAATAAGCATACAGATAAACTGATGAGAATTATCATAAATCTTTTCATGAGAACCAGAGAAAATCACTACCTGAGGTTGGGGTGGTGACTCAGCAATATCCACCATCTGGGCAAGCTTCTTAAAATGCATAGAAAGTATATCCACCCTCAGACATGCAAAACCGAACATAAGGCATGCTGCACATATAATAAAAAGCATACAGTAGTACATATTTAAGTAATAAACTAGATATAAAGTGATGTTCTCAGGTAGGGTAACTAAGCATTTAAGGCTTCTTTTAAAACAAAATTAATTCTAGATTCAATACTACATAATACATTGAAATGCTTGCTATGGAAAATTTGCTTGGATTTTCTCATCCATTTGGCCTTTAGTTACTTCATAAATTGAATTCACAAGGAATTATTCTTATCATCCCATATGGCCTCCCTCCTAGATTACAAAGGCTAGAAGATTTCTTATACCTAGATCATGCATTGCATTTAAATTGGAAAATAAAATTCTGAAAAACTTTCAAATGAGATGCCAAGTCCTCCAATTCCATAGAACTTCGTTTCAATCCTTTTTAGTCTTAGATGTTGCCTTCCTTTCATCTAATGGATTTTGTTGCTCTAAGGAAACTTTTCACAAGCAGACAATTATCAAACAGCATGAAGTAAACATCTCATCTTATTTAAATAAACTGCATATTTAGTTCCTTAAACTTCAAGGCAAATTTCCCAGACTTTAAGGGATAGAGCTTCCTCAAGCTCCTCTGAAGTGTGAAAATCCTTTTGGAAGACCAGAACTTAAACTGATACTTAATATAGTTAATGAACTCAGTAATCTTTTTCACACTTATCTCCCACACATCCAAGTTTAATCACTCGCGATTTATGTTCAATTCTCTCTGAAAGACAACATTTTGTCTGAATGACAAAGTTACTAAACACAAGCATACTGTCAACCAAAGAAGGTTCTGACTTCTCAGGCCATTTGGAACTTGCTCATTTGAAACTTTTTTATAGGGTTAGAGGGACCTCTCAAAGATCATCTAGTTTCAACTCTCATGCTGCAGGCAAGGTTGCCAAACCACTAAATCAGACACTAGACCAGGTAGTCCAGGTCCCCATCCAACCTGGCCTTGAACACCTCCAGGCATCTTTATTACTTTTCTACAGAGCCGAGTGTCCCATGTTTTTCTTTTTTTATCTCTAACATGAGTAACTTCTTAAAATGTTAGCTGCCCTTTCAATTTTTCAGATACTCACATTCTTGCTCCAGACTATATCATACCCCAGTCCTGCATAAAGCCTTTTCAATTATTTCTCCATTTTTAGGTATAAGATTTAAACACAATTGCCATAATAACACAACACAATAACCAAAATAATGGTAAGCTGCACGCTGTTGAGAAGATGAGAGAATTTCTATCCTTCTCTCACAATATCCACAGATAATGGTTCTTCCTAAGTCACGCTACTGGGAAGAGCGTCCTGAATCTCCCTCCCTTTCCCAATCCTTTTCATTAAGCTATCATTTATTGTCCATAGGGCTGACTATACTGACTGCACAGTTGTGAAGTCAGCAGGACGCCATTTAGTCGCTTCCTGTAGAACACTGATTTAGAAGGAAGTCTACCTTACTCAACTCCACCATTACGTGTCTTTTTACTTCTTTTCTTCTATAGGAATGAAGATGCACAAAGAAACGTGCTACTGCCAGATTTTATTATACGATGTGCATAACTAGGTATCTGTAACAGATGTAAGAGAAAAAGATCTGTAATTGTTTTCCCACCTTTAAAACCACATCCTAAACCATCCTAAGAATATGAGTGCTGACTGCTAGCAGTGCAGAGAGTTGAAGATAAGATAGCAATATAATCTTATTCCCTGACAAGAGCTTAAATATGGGGACAATGAGAATTGCCTCCTAAATATGTAGTCCATGAAGTAGGAAGTTAAATACTAAATTAATTACTAACAATTCTTATGCAGCAAATGAGACAATTCAGGGATTTGAGAATTTGACTTTGTTTCAAAGCAATATATGGGATACCTGAGTGAGCAAACAGAAAAGGCTGGGGAGCTGTGCATCTGGAATCTGGACTCTTCCCTGAACATAAGACCCTTTATGCAATGGGAATTCACAGATCAAAACATCTAAGCAACTGTGCCAAAGCCTGAGGCGCTTATGGATAGAGTTGCAGTACAGCTGCAGACTTGCTTAACACCTCTCATGAGGATTTGTCAGGCTTACTTTTAACAGCTTCAAGCCTTGAGTTCTGCTGAGCATGAGAGTCCAAGGTAGAACCCCACATTCCTCCAGATACCGACAGAGCTGGAAGGGCTGCTCAAAAAGACTTAGCAGTGACCTGTCTCAGAGATCTTGGTTCCTGACTTTCTCTGCACGTCCTCTACTCTCAAGGAAGATCTGTGGTGTCAGGTCCAGAAAAAGAAGTAACAGTAAGGAGAGCTCTTCCCAGACCCTACAGATTAGTGCTGGCAATCTCTTCTTTGGATAAATTAGCATGGCTGAAGGAAGAAGCAGCACTGATATTTTATAAAATAAAAAACAAGCTGCTAGGCCAACAGGAAGATGTTGCATGGAATGCACAAATTTCTGGAAGCTGTGATCAAATCCCTTACTACAAGACTGCAGTCAGCTTTATCCTGTTAATTTTTCACTGCATTCTTAGTCCAGCATAATGGCACATATTCATACAGTGCAGAGCACCCTTCCCCTCCAACACAGAGCTGGATTGCTTGTTCAGCTACTCTTCTTGGAAGTCAGAGAGAGGACCTGAAATGCCTTAGGGGAAGGAAGAATGGAACCAGCCTTTCCCTGGAACACAGGTGTCTTGGGTTTGCTGGGTTCACTCCCTCTCCTGTGGTTCTGACTGCATTTTCTCCCTTCACTTTGTCAAGGTCCTCCTCTGTCAAGCTGCAGAACCTCCTTTTAAACCACCTCCTGGCCCCAGTGAAGCTAGCCATCCATGCTACCAGCAGCAGGAATGTCCTGAGAGGATTCTGGCAGCTCTGGGGCCTGTTCTCATTCTCTCATCTCATGCTTCCATTCATTCACATATCTGAGCAGTGTCCTCACCTTCACAGAGCAGTGGCCACTACCTGGAGCGCTCCAATCAGTGTCTCCAAGAACCACGTTTGAGCCTTTGACCCTCACAGTCTGTACATTTTATCCTGCACACCTTTCACTCCTGTCACCTTCTAGGAGATCCTTAACACTCTGCTAACAAGAGAAGGGTAGAAGATGCCAGGCAACAGCTCTGTACTCTCATAACCAAACTGTGTTTCTGAATGAGCTTCTCCACAGAGCGTCTTAGCCTGCCCTTGCTCTATGCCCCGTAGCATAGATACCAGCACACATACCACACCAAAGTGAGCTTCACTTGGGAATCCCATACAATACTACAGGCAACAAGATGTTCAACTCTGCAAAATGAGTAGGACCTTCTTAGAAGTCCAGGCAGTATGTAAAAAACAAAAAGTGGGTGTCCTTGATCTGCCAGGTACCTAAGAACTTAGCTCCAGATTTCTATGAATTGTTTCATTTCTAAGATGCATACAGATTTGTTTTCCAAGTGTAAGCAAAAAGAGCAATTATTCTTCTTTAGGACAGTCGTAAATTCATGTTATCTTAAATATATTACTAAATGTATTTTAAAATGTGTATATATAGATTTATACTGAAAAATATTCTTGACGGAGCATACCAGTCATCTACAGTCTAACACTGTATCTCTGGATGACTGAACAGGAAACTTACTTGGAACTAGTCAGACTGACAGAGCAGTTCGACGTGTCCTAAAGTGCTTGGTGAAGTATAGTTTTTACGTGATTAAATTAATTGTGATTGCCTCTGCACAATATTTCAGAGCTATTCAATTAAATCTCATGAGGCTTTACTTTACAAAAAATGTCTGTCCAAAGCAAGAAAGTTCTGGAGCCTGGAGCACGAGAGGCAAAGTTAGAAATAAAGAGCTAACGATAAATCTAATTTTAATTGAAAACATTTACACTCTTCTCCTTTTTTTTTTCCTTGTGGCTATTCTTTAAACAGTCAGAATCAATGTAACCATCCTATTTGAAAACTAAATAGCTGACGAGTATTACTTATTATTTTTAATGAACTAGTAGTTTTTGTTTTCTTTTGGTACAGAGAACCTTCATTAACAGTGTGGAAAATGTGGTTATATTTTGTGCTCATTTTTTTTCATTACATTTGACTGCAACAGCTGGTCCTGAGAGCCATAAGGGCAGGCTAGGTAGAGAGTACTGTCATTATTATTAGACTAAAATAAATGTAGAAGAGATTTAAGATTTAAAATGCATTCTCTTTCAGAGAATGACATTTTTTTTTTTTAAATAACTGCATATTTTCTGAGGATTTTTGTGTAAAATGATATTTAGTATTGTAAGGATAGAAGGCAGTAGATGTACTTGCCTTTGACCAGTTTTTGGATCACCCAAGAAAGGCACCGGTCACAGTGTGGTAAAAAAGGAATAGCTTACCCCCTTCTGAGGATCAGGGCTCACTGGGATACTCCTAAAGGAGGCAATCTCTAAGTAGACATGCTTGCCCCTTGGCTGCCAGCCTTTACATGAGGTTAGGGAGGGGCAGTCCCAGGCAGGGTCCACCCATCTGACTGCACAGGTGAACTGCTTGCACCAGGGCTGGCTATGGCCCTTCACCAGGTGCTCAACCACTGGCTCAGTCCATGACCTAACGGCTTTCATACAAGTATTTCCTCTTCATTTTAGAAATTCTGTCATCTTTGTAATGTGCAGGAACTTGAATGACATTATCACTTCAAGTAAATGGTAAAAGCATTTAAAAAAAATAAGTCTGTCTGAGAGCAGCAAACTGATAATTAACATATTTGAAAATAAATTAGCTCTATGGTAAGTGAGACAGCGTGGACCTCATTTTTGGCATACCACATTAAACTGCTTGCAGTGGCAATCCCAATGATAAATTTACCCTGTAAAAAAATTCCACCTCTCTTTAGGCAAAGAAAGTGTCTGAGCTTAGGTGAGGCAGATGCGGGCAGTGGTCTCATTTCCTTCTGCAGCCATAAGTTTTCTTGATTCCTACTGGCAGCCTCTTAAAACTCAGTATTAGGTTTTGAAATATTCCTTCCAGATTTTCAGCTTTTAATACAAGCTCAATTTCACAACTGTATACAGTGACTCAGAAGTTCATATAGCAGAATATTTTAACAATGCAAAGGCTAAGGCATTTTAATGAAAACTTAGAAGCTGCAGATAAAAGCAGCAAGCATTAAAAATGCCTTCAGAATCTACACATTTTATCCGTTTTTTTTTGTTTGTTTGTTTGTTTTTGCTATTTCCTTATATATACTCTTGACTTCTGAATTAAAGTCATTACAACTTTAAATTAATTCAAATAATGGCTTGAGAGCAGCCCTGCGGAGAAGGATTTGGAGTGCCAGTTGATGAAAAATTCAACATGAGCTGGCAATGTGCACTTGCAGCCCAGAAGGCCAACTGTATCCTGGGTTGCATCAAGAGAAGCGTGACCAGCAGGTCAAGGGAGGTGATTCTGCCCCTCTACTCTGCTCTCATAAGACCCCACCTAGAGCACTGTGTCCAGTTCTGGGGCCTGCAACACAAGAAGGACATGGAGGTGTTGGAGCAGGTCCAGAGGAGGGCCACAAAGATGATCATACGGCTGGAGCACCTCCCATATGAGGACAGGTTGAGAGACCTGGAGAAGAGAAGGCTCCGAGGAGACCTTATAGGGGCCTTCCAGTATCTGAAGGGAGCCTACAGGAAAGCTGGGGAGGGACTGTATAAGGGCATGTATTTATATATATTTAAGGGCATGTAGCGACATGATGAGGGGAAATGGCTTTAAACTGGAAAAGGGTAGATTTAGGCTAGATATTAGGAAGAAATTCTTTACTGTGAGGGTGGTGAGACACTGGAACAGGTTGCCCAGAGAGACTATGAATGCCCCCTCCCTGGAAGCATTCAAGGCCAGGCGGGATGGGGCTGTGAGCAACCTGGTCTAGTGGGAGTTATCCCTGGCTATACAGGGGGTTGGAAATAGATGATCGTAAAGGTCCCTTTCAACCGAAACCATTCTATGATTCTATGATTCTATGAATTAAGTCTTATAAAAAAAGTTTCAATATAGAATCAGAACTTAAAGAAACCCAAGTTCCGATGATGTTTCAACTACAAACTTCTCATGTGAGCAAACAGCATTTACCTCTTTGGGGGTAAATTAATTTGTCCAAGCCCTAATTAATCATTAAGCTTATACGAAGAAGCATATATTTTATCTGTGATATTATTATTCAGGAAATCTACAAAGCAAATTATTTACTCTTTAAAACCTTTTGTGCCAAAGGTACTGTACACAGCCCCAACATTTTACAGAAAACAAGGTCTTTCTTGTCAAAGGGATAATTTAGATATATAGAGGTAATTAGTTTTATTTTCAATTCTTAGACTTGCCTCACGCTGGACTGAAGGAAGAATTAGCAAAATATGACCAAGGTGATGTTGGTATGATGCACAAAATCACAGCGAATAGCAGCAGTAACATTTGCTTTGATAATACTCCTTTTTAGCCCACGTGTTTTAATCAGGTATTCGTGAAATATAAGCAATAATTTCTACCTAAACCTAATGAAAGATAAACTTCCAAAGATAGTATGGGAATTTCAGTACTATATTGTCAGAGAATAAAAATAATGCAAACTGCCCCATTTTTCTAACTTCACCTGAAAATATATGGCAGAAGTAGAACATAGCTGGAGATGGATAGCAGTTATTAGATCATCTTGTTTGTTTCCATGACAATGAAGGATCTTTCCCTACAGTACATCTTCTAGAGTTTTCTCAATCTAATTTGTTTTAAGCGTACACCATTTGCAAGGTGATTCATTCTGTAATGTGGTAGATTAAGAAATTTGCAAACGCATTCTGTCTAAACCTTATGTTGATTGCATCACACTTCAGGAGTTTTTTAAAATCTCCTAAATGAATCACTTTCATCCTTGCTGTCTATGTAATTAATACATACACGCACTGCTGAATGTCTCTCTTCAACGATAACTAAACAAACATGGGCATATTTCCACTTCATTATTCTATTTCTTTTGTGGGTTTAGTGTGTTGTGTTGTTTTTTTTTTTTTAAATCTCTTTTTATTGTTTTTCCTGAAATGCAGATTTACTAAAAATGTATTTCCAGAATTATGGTCAGTGATTCCGGTGTCACTGTCTCAGAGTTGTATGGGACAGCATATTCCATCCAGTATTTAGCAGTTATAAACAGTACTCAAAACCTAAGACGGCACTGAAAACTTTTTAAACAGGTAATAATGTGGCAATTATGGTCAGCCCCAGCAGGCACCTATGGGATCGATGTGGAAAATATTAAATTTGCATTCTATAAAAGATGTTTATCTAAAGCTCATTGCTCATTTCTATGAGTTTATAGTATCTTGATCTCTCATCTCTTAAGTGGCACACAGTGAACATACGTTCATAACCAGGAGCTCAAATATGAAGCTCCTTTTCCCTTCTCACTCATTGGAACCCAAATTCTCACCATCTAATGGTTTAGATGGTTTAGAGAAGAAATACAAGGATGTTTGGGAGGAACAGTGTAAGAGCTTTTCATGCAAAATATACAGCTATTTCATTGTATTAGATCTACTGAGTGAATAAGACGGAAGTAGATATTGTAATCCTCTTAAACAAATTAATTCAGTAAATATCACTTAAAAGAATTAAGCCACCAATGTAAAAACCATCTCCATTGACTAATCAAGATCAATAAAAATTCATGCAAAACAGTCCTATTTTAGTTAGCCAGTTTTAGTCTTCCTTAGCGAGCAGATTATATAGCTACAAAAGAAAAGGCTGTACTAGTGCCTTACTCATTGTACTATACATAAGAGCTTTGTATGTAAACATTTAAAATATTATTTTACAGGATTAGAACTCCAAATCTAAAAGATTGTTTCAAGTTACTCAGAGTTCTAGCCTTAGTCAGAGAGCACCTGAAATACCTGAAATTATTATTTTCCTCCATCCATGAAATGAAGTTAAATTTTCTTCTTCAGATGAAAAAAAAACCTGACATTTAGTACTAAATACAGAATTAATTAATCCACAATAATACATATATACTTTCATATGTAGTATCATTCCTTGTTAAGTATTCTGTCTTACTTATTATACATGATTATATACCACAAATAGAATGCAGCAGCCCTGCAGCAGAAAGTGCCGCTAATCAGCACTGAGTGTATCACAGACTGAAAATATAATCAGGCGAAATGGAGGGCATGCTTTCACTGCAGAGTTAATACAGACTTCTGCTGTGAAACTGACAGTATCCTTCCTCACAACTGCTCTCATAACCTCTTCTTCCAATTCTGTATTGCTTCTAAATTGGACCTCCCGAGACGTTTCGAGTGCAGGTGAAGTCTGTGGTCTGTAGCCAAGGACCCTACTACGACTGCATCAGTTTCACGCTGGCATTAACCAATTTGCAGTCAGTACAACGTGCATGGACTTCAATCATTACAGCATATTCCGACATTTTTTTCCGTGTATTCATTTCAGTCTTTGCTAAAATGCACTCTAAAAATACAGTGCATGGAAGTGATTAAGAAGAAAACCTGTCAAAATAATTGAAAATAGCATTTTCTTTCTAGATCTGTTCAATACACAGCTAACCTGGTACAGCGCTGATAAAAGCAGAGACTAGTCCAGAAACCTAAAATTAACAGATCAGTATAAGAATGTGTTACCTTTTCGTTATTTTGGTTATATAACTTAAAGTAGTGCATTCTCTATGGAGAAAAAAAGGCCACCAATTTTGCCAGTGCTACAATATTTGCAAACTAAGACAAAGGTAAGAGATGATATGAATAGGGAAAGATGTTGAACATTTAAATGTTTTTGTTGTGAAACAGAACAAGATTTATCCCCTCTCAGGAAAGGAAATGGAAGCTTCTGAAATGTGTTCTGTAGATACACGGGGACAATGAAATCCTAACAGTCACTCCACTGCCACAGTTTAAACTTTGCATCACGTGAGCAGTATGTGATGCATGATTGAAGAAGGGTGCTCTATTATTCTGCAGTATTTTTGTGTCAGCGGAGAGAAATGAAACAGGGAAGGAAAACCTACAGCTAGGCAAGGGGCAGAAATAACACACTGCAACATGATCAAGACTTTTTCCTATCTTATTTCCACACTGTTGCACTCCTAAGAGTTCAGTGTATTTTTCCACACGTTCCCAGCAATTGCAATGAACCAACATTATTTTCTGAAGGAAAAAAAATGTATCATGCAGTAACACATTGCTCCAAATTTGAAACTATTCTAATGTAACTCTCAGAATTCAAGCCGTATTGCCAAAGGCCGATTTAAGAAAAATTAAATTTACTTCATTTTACTGAGCTCACCTCATTTCAACTGAAGCAATGGTAGATTCAAAACTAATTCTCAATCTTGACCTAAACTGTTCTTTTAATATCCACTTGCTCTGATCAAAGGTAAATGTATGCAGCAGATTTTCTTTGTATGACAGGAGAACAGTTTTGATATCATTCATATGCAACTAAAATGAAATTTTGATTAATATATCGTGCATAACTTCAGTAGAAAACTAATTATTGAAACAGCATTTAAATACCAATGATCGTTCAAAAGGTTTCCCAATTAAATGTTAGTAGGAAATGTTCAAATTTCTCAGCTGCATTTATTTCTATATTTAGCTGTGAACTCTAACATGCAAACATGTTCATAATGGATTTCACCAGCAGACCACAATCCTGCACAGATCTCTCGGAATTAGTAGCATGGAACTGCAGCAATAAAACCTACAGAAATGCAGACCTGCAGGCTCTTCCCCAGTTTACCATCAGCAACAGTCACTGCAGAAATAGTGAATGTTTTTCTGTGATGAACGGGATAACAAGGTACTTCTGTACACTACTGCAATCTTATAAACAGAACCTCTGAGTAGCTCATACAATTACCTGGATCTTACGGTCTCCATTACACTTGAGAAGCCTTAGCAAACATACCTAACTACCCAACATCCTCACAATTGCTGTTTCTTTGAAAATACAAGTAAATGTGCTTTATCTATATATGTTCACAGATCTCACTGAATCACAGAATGGCCTGGGTTGGAAGGGAACTCAAGGATCATGAATCTCCAACCCCCCATCCTGTCACAGCCAGGGCCACCAACCTCCACATTTAATACTAGACCAGGCTGTCCAGGGCCCCATCCAACCTGGCCTTGAACACCTCCAAGGATAGGGCATCCACAGTCTCTCTGAAGCCTCAGCCTGTGCCAGCACCTCACCACTCTCATACTAAAGAACTTCTCCCTGACATCCAACCTATGAACATAGCTGAGTAAGTATGTTCAAAACTTACATTAATAAAAGCAAACTCTGAAAGATCCATCCCAAGACCGAAAATAAATAAATAAATCACTGTAACAAGGATGCAGCAGCTGCCTAGTTGACTATCTATGGAAATCATGTGGTCAGTAATACAATGCAGTTTGCAGCTGCTTTGGCTGAGAGCATCCTTGGTGCGAGAGAAGGCTATGCACAAAATCCTTGTGCATCTCTATTTAAGCTATTCGGTCACATGGCCTAAATCTTAAAGGTGAACTTAAGTTCCCAGAAAACAAAATGAAGATTCCATTTGATCATTCATTTGTGTATACTTGCACACCCAGCGTCATGAAGTTCTTTGTAAATAACTAAATGAAGTAAGCTTCATACAGCACATGATGTATCGAATTGGAGATAAACACCAGAAAACTTCAGCAGAGGAGTTTGTATCATTTTCTGGGCACTGCAAAAGAATTGCCATTACAGATACTCCTCATACCTCATGACCATGCTTTGTACTATTAATGGGCATACCGTACCATTAAAGATGCACAGTACAGACAAGCTTTTCTGCACATAAACTGAATTGCAACAAGAATTATGATTTTAAAACCATAGCATTTTAAAATCTCTTCTGTCCTACTTGACATTTTTCCAAAACTTGCAAAGCTATGACAGGCAGTTAGGTGAAGTAGGTTCTATTGGAAAAGTTCTTGAAAATAAGGCATTGGAGGCAGTTACTGTAGGTGCTATGAATAATGGTCCAGCACAATGTTAGAGTCACTGTGACACAGAAGAGCTGTACACTTTGAGACTTCTTTAAAAAACACATTTCCTTGTAGTTCTACAGAACAACGCCACCAATAGCAGTGAAAAATGGAAGCTGCCAACTGAATGGAATACCAACTGCCCCCAGTTTCCAGCATCCATACAAAAAGCATTTGCTGGGAGTGCAATCTGAAGACACGGGAGCAATGACATAAAAAAATAATACCAAGAAAATCAAGGAATTGGCATATAGTAGGGTGGGAAGGAGAGGAGGGGAAATGTTATACTTACAGATTCAGCCAAATCTTTCAGTTATTTTAAATTTTTAAATGAGTTTCACCTATCTGTACTTGCAAATAATTTTTTGTAGGGCTACAGATAAATTGGTAACTGTAGCTCAATGTCATCTTGAAATTCTTAGCTTACATACTTTAGTAACGTTTCCATCATCATTTTCTTAAGACACTTTAAAAATATTTTGAATGCATTACATGAAAAAGAATATATTCAAACATGCATCAACATTTCTCATGTCATTATTTTATCATTTATTTAATGACAAGGGAGTTGTTTTTAGTTTACCAATACATCTTCCTGATTTATACTCAAAGGCCCTATTTTTGGTGCACAATAGTAAACTTCAGCCACACACTAAACTTCTGTGATGTAGAATATTTCTTAGTAATTTTATGTATTATTGTATAGGTTTAAATAGATAAATACTTATCAGTTATCAGAATTGCAGTCAACATAATTGCATTTCCTTGCCTGACAGCTTAGTCTGTGCACCTTTGAACAAGCAAAGGGTATAATTCAGATTATAACATTAATAGCTGTTACAATCTATGAGATATGAAATAAAAACTAATTTCTTGAAAGCAATGATTAAGTTTCATGATAACATTTATCTTGAATACGATAAGAATCAGAAGTATATCTTCATCAGACAGATAACTCAAAAGTTGCAAACAGAAAAGGCTCTGAAAATGAAGACATATTTCAGTCTTACAAATAAAGAGAGCATGCAAATTCACTCAAACTTTGGCAAGGAAAATCCAACCCAATTCTTGTTCTAAATCCAACAAAAGTTATGTCTTAACAATTCAATCTTTAACTGTTGTCATACTTAGAGAAATTTGGGACAAGCTTCTCAGATAAGTAAGATCTTTACTTCATTTCTTATTCTCATAGTTATTTCCTGTCAGATTAAAAAAAAACACAACAAAACAAAAACAGAAATTAAAAGATAGCTACCAGAAAGTTGCTTTTGCCTCTCCATTGCAAAACACATGTAGAAGTGAAGTCAAGGACTTAAAATACTCCCAATTTCTGGTCCAAACCCCCTATCTACAAGCATGGCTAAAATATTGCTGCCTACTCCAACACTCATCTCAGATGTCACAGTTTTATCAAGGACCAGTATTATTTATTTCTTATTCTTTATATCATTGTAAAACACCTGAAGCCCAGATACCAATACCTTTTCAGTTCTAGTGACAGTGTGTGCTGCTGGGACATCTAAAGGGATGTGAGGTCCTTAGTCAGCAGCTGGTAGGATCACCCTGTCCCTAGAGAAAAGCAAGAAGCACTCAGCTTCTATTCTGTTCTCTTCCATCCTCCCCGTTTATCCTACACATCCAAAGTTTAAAATGTTATGTGTGCCACTCTGTCCGTCTCTAAGTTGAGGTAGAATTTAAGACGTTTAAATAAGTGTGGTTACCCTTCTAATCTTCTTCTTATGAATCATACAGTGCCAAAAAGATCAAAAACAGAAAAACAGAAAAAAAAAAAAAAAAAAAAAAAAAAAAAAAAAAAAAAAAAAAAAAAAAAAAAAAAACAGAAGGAAGGGGATCGGCAGGAGGGTCCACACCAACAGGAGTGGTTGTCCTCCTTCTCATTGCTTCCAGGACTCAGCAGGGGCTGCAGGAGTTGGTGCTGGAACTCCTCACCAGGATTTTCTGATTATACAGGTGGGAAAATTGAAATATTTATGAATATGCATGTGACTAGCTATAGCATATGGATTGGCTTATTGCCTTTGCTTTGTACCTATGTGCCAAACTCTAAACTGAGGCAGTGAGGAACACACTGAAAATGCGTCGAGGCCACTTCTACAGGAGTGACAACACCCTAAATAAGGATAAAATGACAAACTGTGGCCCCCTAGTCCTTCAGTTACCAAAGCTTGATCTACCACCAAATGGATTTAGTAGCTCATAAAAGGGCCATGGCCGGAGACTTTTATTTCTGGATGCCTTTGGAACATGCACATTTCAAAAACTACTGGGCTCCTGTCATGGAAGAAATCTCTTTAAAATGTTGAGCATACAAAATCACCAACCATTTTTTTTAATATTATGTCATCTATCTTTTCTTCTTCTGGAAAAATTAGATAATATTCACATCTCATGGGGATATTCCTAGGAATTACAGGGATTCTGAGTTATTCAAGAACGGAGGGGGTTTCTTTCCATACATTCTGACCAAAGATGTTTTAGTTGACAACTCAAATGGAGCTTAGATTTCTGCAAGTGACAAAATAAATAAATAAATAAATAAATAAAGTTTTAAGGCATGTTTAATTTGTTCCAAATTTAGGATGATTTAAAATTGCAAATTTAACATACTATCTGAATCGTGGTAAATTGTCCATACCTGAACACTCCTCTTTTTACTTCCTGATGGGAGGTTACGATCGTATGTCAGGTAGGATATTATTACCACCATCAGATAACAGCAGCTGATGCTCAACGAGAACAGAGAGAAACCCATTCCGGTTGCAAATATCCCAGCTCTGTGAGATTCATGGAGGAAGCATATGTCACTTTATTAAATCCGTAGCAACTGAGGTGGAAGTAACAGAAGGTATCTCTCTCCAGAGTTGGAAGAGATAGGAAGAGAGGTGGTTCTGTAAGGAAATCTCTCAGTTTTCTCTCTCTGAAAATATCTGCAATAGGACTCTTTTTTCCTAGAAACAGGGATTTAAAAAACAAGCCAAAAACCAACAACTGCCAAGACAGGATGAAATATGGAACTTCTTCCCAAAAAGAAATAGCTTCAGGGCAAGCTAGCATGTTCAGTTGCTTCTTCCAAGGGAAACAGAAAGATGAGAATGAGGAAAGTAAAATACTCACGCTACTTGCATCACTTTCTCCTGAAGAAGCAAATTAAGGGGCGAAAAATGGATGGTGTTAAATATAACTCATTCACAACTCGAAGAGGACACAGTGCTCTGTGCGAAAGATGCATGAAAAAGGTGCAAAAAAAGTCCAAACATGGTCATTGATTTCATCACCAAGCTCCCTCGCCTCTTCTGTCTGCTAGCACTTCATTGGGTTGCTGTTTTGTTGTTTAGTTGGGTTTTTTTTTGTAATCCAAAAGCTTGTAATTTTTGAAATTACAGGAAGAAGAGGAAGTAAAAAGGTTCTCCACATCCTGAGAGCTGCTTTTCATGGGAAACAAAGGAAACTAGTAAACAAAACCAGAAGGGTTTCTTTCTGCATTTCATACACAACTTGCTGCCACAATGAGTCTTCTCATGTTTATATATATGCATAGGGGTTCAACCGAATATGGTTTATACTACTAATTTCAGATGAAAAAAAGATTGAGGATCATTTGACATGGCCAGCCCCTATAACATGATACAGACATCTAGGGCTGGTCTTAGCCCAGTTCTGCTTGAGGCTGCTTTAACACACAAGCAGGTGAACCAGGGTGCAGGGAAGTAGCTTTGCCATGCCTTTAACTCACTAAGGAAAAAAATATATATAAAGAGAAGGAAAACAAATAAAAGTTCAGGATTTTTTCTACCAGTGCACGTTTTTTTTCAGCTGATAAAGCTCACCAGCTGTAAATATCAGAAAATGCTTTAAGACAACATTATATGAATCTAGTAGGGAATTGAAAATCCCAGGAAAGCGTATTTTTAAAGGTACTTACAGACAAGCTCCATTTTAAATATGAGGAGAGGTAATTTCAGTTATTACTCACTTTTTTATGTCAGAATATGGAAAACAGACTTTCAGTACTAATGCTGTCAAGTGTCTTTTTATCCTTGACTCTTGGACTAATAATGTACGTGAGAGTAACATACCCTTAAAATTACTGCAAATCCCTTTCTTCATTGAACTTCTACAGAGTCAGGAAAAAAAGACTCTGTTCTGCAGAAATATCTCCACAAAATCTCCAAAAATTTGTTTCCCAACCAGGAATAGAAAATGATCTTTTTCCTTCAATGTCAAAGTAATCATTAATTGCACCATGATGAATAACAAATCTCTGTGCCAGTAATTCTTGACATCATGCGCTGCCTTAATTGTAAAGTGGAGCATTAATAAATAGCTCGTAGGTATATTCAAGAAACAAAACCAAAAGTAAGATAATGAAAATAAACCATATTTTACTGCTAGTATGATATTTTCCATATCTGGTTTTACGAACAAAGTAATACATTAGTATTTAGTAACCTTTTGAAAATCAGCATGCTTATGTAAAAGCCAAGGGGTTGAAATAGTGCAAACACATAGGAATCTCTAAAAACAGTGGGGTTTAATTTATTAAGATAAACTATAGTTTTCTTTTTTAAACTAGGTGTGTCTAATTTCAAAACATGGACCATTCCTGAGTCTCTGCTGTACACAGAATTTGTGATGGGAACAACCTTGGTACTATTTTGAGGCAGAATATATTAGTTATCTTATGCCCCTGTGTGGCCAACCTGTACAACAAACTCACCTTCACACAGCTCTCACACAAGAAATAATAACACGCCGTGGGAAAAAAGAGGTAAATCTACTACTTTTCATTCTTAGGAAAAAGCTTGCTAATATCTACTGCAAAGGTAAAATTGGAGTGATACTCTTCCATGCAGATTGCATCGATTTTAGTCACAAAGGCTACTCGCCATTATGCAGTGATGTGTTAATCTGAATATTGCCCAAAGCTATTATGACTTCCCAAAGCATGCTGCTACAAATAAAGCATCTGACAGCACAGTATTTGTATCCTGAACTCCAAATGGAGAATGACAATCAGGAAATCACACATATCTGAAAATTAGAGGTTTTCACAGACATTTTAAAACTTTATTTCATTCTCTTTACTCATCTGCACGACAAGGATGTCAGCTGAAGTCATCAGAAACATTTTGGAGTTCAAAAACCTGAAGCCTCTTTAGATGCTGCCCTAGAATTTGGATGGAAACTAAGCACGTGGCATGCTTTCAGAATCAAGAAAAGGTCTTCTAACTTCTTTCTCCAGACCTTCCTACACCCAGACACATGAAGACTTCATTCCCCAAACTAGTTATTTGCCAAGTGCCAAGACTAAAGAACAATTCTAGTGGCTTCCTAGCATTAGGTTATTCTAATTGGCTTCCCATGGCAGCACCCTACGGCACAGGACGCAGCACTGCACGAAGCAGGCGAAGGCAGCAGGCTGTGAGCTCCAGGCCCCTTGGCAGCCCCGGCTGGAGCTGTGGGCCAGAGCTGAGCAGGGCCAGGGGTGGCCCAGGGGATCACGCTTCTATGCCCACAGCATCTGACTGGAAAGTGCTGCCGTGGAGCTGGCAAAAGGGAACTGAACTGCAATATTTCTGCAGCCACGACTGCTAGCAGAGGCTAACGAAGCCCGTTTGTGTGGTAAAATTAATGTAACTCACAAGGAGTTTAATATCGTATGGATCTTCTCACATCAGCAACTGTAACACAAAGACTATGCAAAAAAAAAATCAAACTGATATAAGGTTCAGTGTAAAGTGATAAAAAAGAGCTTAATGCATATTCCTGCTAATGCTGAGCATAGTACCAGTACACCAAGGCCACGATGGCTGCCTTTCTTGAAACAAAATCACAGTGTCTGAACTTCTTCACTGAAGAGCTCTAAGAATACAGATCCTCTGATAATTAATAGGAATGCCTTTGCACGGTATCCATTTCCCTATGACTTTCTGCTCTGTATTTCATTACCTGATATGCTCTTAACATGCAATAGCCTGTTTTCTTACATTACTGCATGGTATACTGGCAGTTAATCATTCTGTGCTTCGTGTCAGCTGTTATCTTTCGGGACTCTGACTTTTTAGATATAAAAACAGACTGAAAATAAAACCAAAAAGCGAAGGAGTCATCTCTTTTCAGTCTGAGCAAATATTTCACTTCAGAGCCCAAGGAGACAGAGCACGTTCAGCCTTAATAAAGCAGAATCTTTAACATGCTTAAAGTGATTTTTGTTTTCCAAAGGCATTCCAAAGGTATTTTTGTTTTTTTTCAGAACAGTTACCACAGTTCTGAAACTTGAACTCCTAATGCACAAACAGTAGGCTTCTATGGAAGCACATTATTTGTTCAAATCTAAGTGAAAAATCTACCTAAAATACATACAACACTGATATAATTAGAAAAACTAAACTCGAATTTTTAGTCGATAAGGCAGCAAAAAGGTGAACCCTCCAAATTAACCGTAGGCAAAACTTTGCAGTGACTACTCAATACGTGACTTCTTCCAAGCCCTTTTATCTTGACCAGATTTAAAACAGGGGTACTTTTTCAGAATACAGAAAGAATACCTTTATTTCATAACCTTAGATAACTTCCAAAAAGAAAAGTTTAACTTCAGAGAACACAGACAGCGTGACTTGTCTCTCGCAATTACAGCTGCATACTGTTAAAAAATAGCACGTTTTCTTGAGCCAAAGGCAGAAAAACCCTATGAAGCTTCTTTTAAATGCAGAATTATTCTCATCCTAAACAAGACAGCCCATACCAGGCAGTAGTGTGGGTTTCCTGGTAATCCTTTTTTCTTTCCCAGACTATTAGAATAAATGTAACTCTAAATCTCAGGCACCCCAAATGCAATAAAATATTTCTTTGATGTCTCCTGAATTGAAACTGCTGTAGCTTGCAGCTTTTGCTTGAGACTTGTCCCTAAAAGCAGCATGCATACGTATCTGTAAAAAAATTAAGCAAAAGCATGCACGTTGATCTGCAGAATGCATGCGCTTCAATCTGCAACACCGTACCCAGAGAAGCAGGAACTGCTTTGCAGACGGCTGTAACAGTTGCTAAGGGCTTGGTTGGTTACTGCAGGCCTGAAACTATGCGCTTGGAAATAGGCACTGCTCTACAAACATGGTTGATGATATAGGAATTATTGCTCCATTTTGTCAAGCTTCGAATATTTCACAGAGCAGCGAGGGGATGTAAGGAAATTGTCAGGGAACACAGATTTCATTTATATCTAAGAAAAATCTTAATTCACTCAGCTGAAAGCGATTACTAAATCTGACTCCACGGTTCTGCATGCCCGACTGGAAATTCACAGCCGAGGTACTCAAACTTGAAAGCAGTAACTAAAAAAAAATAAATAAATGACAATATTTATTAAAAAAAGAAAAAGAAAAAAAGACATCAGCAGTAAAGGAGAGAATCCTTTGAACAATGTTCTGGGAAATAACAGTTTTCTGAAGTATTAAGTACAAATATCATCGTATTTAAGAAAGAATATCCCATTTAAAAGGGATTTCTCCCACAGACAGAGAGAAGATTAAAATGCTGGATATAGTCTCTGCAATATTACTTCCCCCCTTTTTCCAGAATGTTTCCATCAGTGCACTATCTTTATAAAAACCCACAGGATTCATTTTCTCCCTGATCTGCACTCACGATCTTTTAGAGATAATTCCTCATCATTTTTGCAGTTAATATTTAATAGCAGCATGAAAAAGTTCCAAACATCAGTATTACAGCCTATCTTCACTGAATAATGCACGAAAAAATGAGTTGCTATTAATTCCGTTTACTCTCAGATATAAAGCTAAGAAACCAATTTAATAACCATCTGACATAAATAAACAACAACTTCTATCGTTTCTCATTTCCACAAAACAATAGCTCTACATAAAAGAATAGCCTACAGAGCTGACTGACCTACTGCAAAGCATCCACTGAGCAGCTGTAATTTGGCTAGTTAAAAAGATTATTGAAGAGCATCACACACAGAATCTAAGCCCTCTAAAAATAAGAAACTGCTTTCTGCCTGTTTTGCAAATGGCATGCAGGACTGCTAATTTACATCTTCCAACAAATTATACGTGGTTAAACAAGCACATCTTTGAGCATTTAATCCTTTCACTGCCACATCCGTGCAGGAATCAATTTCTCAGACAAATTTGTTTATGAATATTTAATATGCTTTAAGGATTATAGCTAATAATGCTAGCTGCTAATGGCAGCTAATGATTTTGAAAGATACATATCCATCCTGACTGTTTTATTCTAGCTGTGCAGGCTTTATTTCTGCAGCCTGAGTTCTCATTCAAATCCTCCCATAAAACAGAAAAGCACCAACAGAAGAGAGTCGTCGCTACCATAAAAATGTTAACATCTAAGGGTGTAATTATAAAGGTATCGTGCTGGAAAACATGCAAATAGATTACTATCAGTCTAGGCATAAAAACAGTAAGGGAAATATGTTTCATTTCTACTCACCTCGTGTTGTTCAGCGTTTGTCCAAAAAGATCATTTTGTAAAATGTTTGGAGGGGATGAGAAAACCCCATGAAAATGAGATAAAACAGAATTGCAGACCTGGCGCAGTGTCTCAAATTGCATTTTCTCTTTCCTTCTATTTTTCTTCACCACCTGTCTCAAAAGTCATCTATTTTGTACACGCCATCAAATGCAAACATGCCAATCAAGTTCCATATTTCTCCTGATCTCTGTAAAAACTGTGCCTAAGTGAGCAGGGACTGATAGTTAATTGTACAGTCATTATTCTTCTAATTCAGTCGTAGAAGATTTAGCACCCGTGCGGCTTTCTCCTGACTGTAGCAAGAATTCTAAACAGCAGCAAGCTTTCTGGGCATTCCCAGCTGAAGTGTGAAGCTGAGCTGCTTTCATGTACACTACTCATATTTCTCTAAGCCTATTAAAAACACGTAGTGAATAGATGCTGTCGTCAGGAGTTTCAGCACATCTGGCTGCCAGCAATAAAATCTCAGAAGTAATAAAAATGAGGACAAGGCATCCTCACACTGCTACTACGGTCTAAGAGGAGGAGGATTTCTGCATCTTCCCCTCCTCCTTCCCTCCTTCCCTCCCCTGTAAAAATGACTAACACCGGTGACTGTGTATGCAAGTCTTACTCTTTTTCTTTTTTTCTTCTTAATGTAAAGGCATTTTTTTTCCCAAATGCTCAGGTCAGAGAGACCGCTCTAAAAACATTCTACATATTATAAATAACATGTAGCACTGAGACTGTAACAATAGATTCAGTCTCATCTGAAAAGCTATACTGTATCTTACATGAGATAACAGGCTTTTCACTGCAAATATTTAAATGTAATACCAGTTCATGGCTGAGACAAACTATACATCCCTCACCTAACAGCTCTGCAAGGTCTTGTAATGGAGCATCAAGTCCAAAACTTGAAAAATCACCAAAAGGAATATCTGCATTCCTATCTATCTTTCTACCTGTAATAAGTCATCAGCACCTTTGGAAAGTGTATTGCACAGAATCAACCACGAAAGAACTAAGCAAAATCAATCACGTCCCTGGGTGCTTCATGCCTGCCTACTCCCAGGAAAACTCTCCACAGTTGTAGAAGCCTTTGCCTTCAGTGGACATACAGGATAGGAAGTTAAACAGCAGTACAATCCTTTTACAGCAGGACAGCAGTAAAATTCTGCCACACAACATGCACGTTTAAAACTCCTGAAAGTACAGAAAATAAGTATCCCTGGCTACAAAGCCTATTTTTCCTCTTTTCTTTCCATGCATGTGCCAGATTAGAGGATAACATAACAATACAGAATATATTCTACCATCAAATTGAAAAACAACAATTGAAAAGATTTCCCTTACAAAATCTCAGCTTCTATGCACAGCTTTTAACATTTGAGCACTAATTACAAAATTTCCAAAGAAACCAACAGAAAATGAGGGCTACTACTGAAGTTCTTCCGTGAAAGCAATTTTAATCCTGGTAGATATAAGAATAAGCAACCTTCAAGTTAATTAAAGTGTTCTTTTGATGTGCTCAGAAGGGAGTACTCATCCAGGCTTCTCTGGCCAGAAGAATGGCAGCCACAGCTCTAATTTTCAAGGAAGAAGAAAAAAAAAAGAAAGAAAGAAAGAAAGAAAGAAAGAAAGAAACAGGAGAAAATTCAGCTACAGGCCTCTCTGAAAGGGATATGGAAGATTTCTTGCCAACACCTTTTTTGACAGGTCAAAAAAGAAGAGAGAAAATACTAACTAATAGAATTATTCCCAAATATTCCTATTTTTGCACAAAAATCTATCAACTATTACACAAAGCAGTTTTTAATATCTGCTTTTATTTCTATTGCATACTGGAAACATTTCTATTTGAGAAATGTAGTTACATTTTCAGGTTAAAATTACTAAGATACCCATACAGAAAATTGTTGACTTTCTAGAGTAGGAACTAATGATTATTTATGGCTACTGCAGTGTACTAAAATGAAAACTTAACAGTTGGTAACCTTGTCCATATTACATGGGAATTCTTGTTTGTAATACAGGAAATTTTGCCTTCACATAGTTGCATCTGAATGACAATATTTACAAATCTGCTGCAAGAAATGGAATCATCTTGCTAGAAATGATTCAAGTTATTCAAGTAATTATTGGTGTCACATGCATCGTACAACACAACGGAGTCAGTGCTGACCGTGCAGTAACTACAAGACCAATATTTTCACATGTGCTTCCATTTTTGTGTGACTTGTGCATGGTCATCAAAGTCAAGATGCTCTTTTAGTTGCAAACAAGTTCCAAATGTTTGACTTTCACCCGTGTCTTCATTTTCAGATATTGAAGTATTTCAGAGATTTTTTACAGAATCACTTAATTGTAGTAGATAGTGGGAACTCTGAGGACCATCCAGTCCAACCTCCCAGTACAGCAGTTCCCAACAGCAGGTTGCACAAGAAAGTGTCCAGGAGGGTTTTGAATATCTCCAGAGGAGACTCCACAACATCTCCTGGCAGCCTGTTCCAGTGCCCTGTCACCCTCTCACAGTGAAGATGTTTTTATGCAACTTCCAGTTTTAACTCTTTGCCCCTTACCCCATCGCTGCACAACACAGAAAAGAGCCTGGCTCCATTCGTTTGGCTCCCACTCATTACATATTTATGAACAGTTATCAGATCCCCTCTTAGCCTTTCCTTCTCCAGGCTGAACAGCCCCAGGTCTGTCAGCCATTCCCCATACAGGAGATGCTCCAGGCCGCTCATCATCTTTGTGTCCCTCTGCAGGACTCTCTCTAGAAGATCCCTGTCTTTTTTAAACTGAGGAGCCCAGAACTGGGCACAGTATTCCAGATGTGACCTCAGTAGAGCAGAGTAAAAGGAGAGGATCGCCTCCCTCGACCTGCTGGCCATGCTCTTTTTAATGCACCCAATACAGAAGTTGTAGTATATCATCTTCTGTAAAATTGTAACAAAGCTACTGAGATATAAGATATATATTTAAGATTTCTCAGTTTTTCATTTTATTCTGCAAATACTCAAGCAAGTATATTGGTTAATTCAAAAAAGAAAAGAGTAAAGAGAGAAATATTTAAAGGCGTATACTCCATATTTGCAGAAGAAAACTCAACTATAATGATGTGGGTTTTTTGAACCAATACATTTTTGTACACCTGTAATTTTCAATCAAGACTGAACTTACTGTCAAATAGATATATATATATATATTTACTTTTTTTTTACTTCAAAAAATAAGTGTGCTGCAGAAAAATAAACAGAACTTTCTTTCCTGATCTTTCTTTTGCTCTCACAGAGGTCCTTTTGGCCAACAGATAATTCCATCCAACACTTACTATATTCACTTTGTAAGGTAGACTTCTTACTGAACTCTCTTCTTAGAGAGAACGTAAATGTTTGGGCTGAAAAGAGTGAAGGAAGCATTATGCATAACAGGAACAGATTGGAGGGGACAGAATAAAGGAGAATGAGCAGAGTGGGTTGTTCCCTCTGAAGCGCACATCTTTTCAGATCCAGAATGGAGCTGACAATCAAAAGAAGTCCATGGAACCACTTATACCATTTATGTCTTGCACACTAATAAAGTTGGAGAATAAAACAGTGCCAGCACTAATTACCTTATTCCAACTCTGCTAGTGATCCTGAAATGTTTCAGCATTTTTCGTATTAGAAAATTTTTCCGTGGTGAAAGGCAGAGTGATTTAGATTCATTTTTGAAGATTATATCCTCAGCACTCTCATGGTAAAAACTTCATGTAAGAATTCTGGGAAAGGTAGCAATATTTTTTCCCCATTTGATATTTAACTTTCCTCATTTTTGAGATCTCCTTCTCACTTCTTTAAGTCATGCGTTCTGGGTGGATAGTGATGGGACAAGGGGGAATGGTTTTAAACTGAGACAGGGGAGGTTTAGGTTGGATAGTAGGAAGAAGTTTTTCACACAGAGGGTGGTGACGCACTGGAACAGGTTGCCCAAGGAGGTTGTGGATGTCCCATCCCTGGAGGCATTCAAGGCCAGGCTGGATGTGGCTTTGGGCAGCCTGGTGTGGTGGTTGGTGAACCTGCACATAGAAGGGGGGTTGAAACTGGATGATCACTGTGGTCCTTTTCAACCCAGGCCATTCTATGACGATATACTGTAAGAAAAATAGGTCTGACATCAAAAAGCTTATTTTATTTTCAGAACAGTCCCTGCTCTGTACTTCTACATGCAAAGTTAAACAAAACACAAGGATTTGTGCTTCTACCATTTCCTAACATTTGAGCACACTTAAGTACACACACTCCTGCCAATCATAGTTATATAGTAATAAATTTCATTTCTACATCATTTTTAAAAAAGACTTCATAGGCATGAGAAGAAAATGCTGTAAGGATATTGTAAAGAATACAGGAAAAACAAGACCAAGAAATTCTACAAGACTACTTGAATGATACAGCCCATTTCAAAATGAAAAGCAAAGCCTGGGAAAGGCTCATTGTATTCACAAAGCCAGGCTCCATTCAGATTCACACAGATACCTACTTCTTTAGCCAAGCTGAAACTTTATAAACACTCTCCAGCTACAACCAGGAGGAAAAGTTCTTTCAGAATGTTCCCAAGTATGCATAGCTATTTTTCAACTTACAAAAAAAATTATAGTTCAATATAAGATTAACCTTACTCCTGATGCTAGAATTCAGAAACCTCTTACGGTAAATCTATTATACAAAGAAAGTTGACAATATGTACAAATATGTCATCTTGAACATTACTTATAGGCATCACTCCTTCATGATAACCACACAGAAAACCATTTCAAAGAAAGCTGTAGCTCAAGCAAGTTGAGGACATGCAAACTCATTGAAATAAGACCACATAAGGAAGGTAAGATCATTCTCTGACAAAAGATATTGTGAAATACAAGTTTGAATAATTTCTCTTCTTTTTTACTGGATATGGTTTGATTCCATCACTTACTGGAGGTTGGGAGTTACCATTTTTTTAATGCACAGTAAGTCAAACATCTGATTTTTTCATCTAGACACTAATAAAACTTGGTAACTAATAATACATAAATCACTGTAATGCATATGTCATTGCTCTCCTATCTTCCCTGAAGAAACATCTAAATACTTAAGGAAAAGTTTTGGACCATTTTCATTATGACAGAAAAAAATACCTGAAGTACTTTTCAAACAGTAAGTCAACAAGGGTGGCCTTACACATTGCCCACTGTTATGTTATTACCGTTAGTAGTTTAATAACTACTACTTTTGGGTCAGATTAGCAAACCAATGCTCCAAAGTTGGATGTGATGTTAAAGAACTAACTCAAAATCAGTATTAGAATGGACATTTCAGTTAGCTACTGCAAATGAAATGCTATCAGACTTTCTTTAGGTGCAAAGCACACATCAGTGTGCAAAGGTTCAGCTTCACATAAGACGTTTTTCAGGTACTAAGTCAAAATCAACAATTGAAATTTAAACACACATGCACAGAAATCATAGAAGCCAGTACTCTGAGTATCTAAGGTTACAAACTGTAGAGAGAGGAATGTACATAAAGCCCCAATCCCCAAAGGATAAAAGTACCTAAATCCAGGCTGTAGGGAAGCATCAGTCTCTGCTCAAGAGTTCCAATAATGAATCCACTTCTTGAACAGGTGTGTGAGCAGCCATTCAAAACAAGCCCTTCTTTTTATTACAGGAAGTCCAGAAGTTAGAACAATGTCTGGGAACCCGGAAAACTGAGTCCCAAGTTTCTCTTCTACCTTCCTCAAATATGCCTAGCGAGTCCACATAAACATCCCCTTGGTTAATCCAGATGGAATCTACTTTTGCCGTTGAGGCAGTTCTCTTTCTCATAAAACAATTAAATATTCAAAGAACTATTTAATTCACTGAGTTAAACATTTATTGAGAATGGAAAAGTGATACTGATTTTATTCCCTGGTAGTCAGGTCACAGGTCTAAGATGGAAGATATGGAAATTCCAGCTAAGAGACCAAACCTCATCACAAAAAATATCCAGTAACAATTACAGTAATGTCAGCAAATGTATGTTCATCTGAGTATCCAACCATTAAAACTCACAGGTTTTTCTTGTTTGCACTTTTATCTCACTATCTTTCACATTTCTTTTTTTCCATATTCGTGTAATTCTTTTCAAGGTCCTTCTTTCCAAAAATAGTTCTTCATCTTCCTCCCACTTCTCCATTTAATGATAATCTATGCTCTCCATTTAGCCTAAGTTACAAGTTTTAAACCCAGGGATAGAAGACTCCGAAATCTGAGTAGTCTATCTCCTTTTTCTATCTATATCCTCATCCATCGCCATGATTGAGGATAATTGTTAATTTCACCCAAACTGGAAAAGGGGTGTAAATATTAAAATAGTTAAATTTCAACAAGTTGTGTGAAAATCAGCATCATTGTAGAAGGAGAAAGACCCAAGTCACTGTGCATGAAGGAAGGATAGGTGGAACTGTACCATTACCCACTGACATTGGTAGTAGAAATCAGACAACAAATAACCACATCACTGTCAAGTTTGACACAAGTATTACGAGACAGGAATTGGTGCTTAAGTAATCCTCTACTACATCACAGAGGAAATGCACGGGACACCATTGTCAGCTATATGGATCCTGGTGTGTATGGAAGCACCTATCTCTGTTGTATTTAACTTCTTCATTTCTCATTTTCTGCTAGTCTTGCTGCTAAAGGTAATCCATGCACACAGGACTCACCACGGTTTGTTTTCCATTCCACCAGCAGTAAATCTAAGTAATGAAATAATAATTTATCCTTAGAAAGAGCTTTACAAAAATAGTTAATCACCACAAACCCAGGAAGTATTTTGTTAGATATTTTAGAAAATGAAACTTAAGTAATTCAAATGCATTTGGATGCTGCTGTCAGACACAGAGTTTGGGATTTGGATGGTCCTGTGAGGAGACAGGGGTTGGACTCCATGATACTTCAGAAGCCCTTCCAACTTGGGACATTCTGATTCTACTATTCTATGAATTCAAGCCACAAATAATAACCATGTCACTACTCCAGCTAAGACATGTGAATTCCAGCACCTTCTCTTACTTTCTGCATTGAGGGTGCTAGAACTATGTTGCCACAGTATCTGCTGAGCTACCATCTACTGTAGCAGCTGCTTAGTAGCCTAATGGCAGTGAAACCTGTGCGATGCTGCAAGTTGGCAGCCTCTCGTTGAAGGCCCAGCAGCACACTTCCCCTCAAGCAAGCCACTGGGCACTGGGAGCAGCCTGCCAGCCACCCTGCCATAGCTCACCCTGACACCTCCACCAGGCTCCCAATGGCCACAGTCCAATCACTCAATGTACATCCAGGAAAAGATAGTGGAATAAGCTGTCAGTTTACCTTTTGTATCTCTACAGTAATCAGGCAGGATATTCTGCAAATGGCTATCTCTGAAAATTCTCAGAACTAACGTTATCATCACAAGGGGGGGAAAAAAAGAGCAAGCAAAAGTCTGATTTTCTAATGAAAGACAAAATTAATCTTGACATGCACAGACTCCAAAGAAAGTCAATGAGTGCAGCCTATATCAGCCCAAAAAGCCAAGACTTGATGTATGATCCTAGATGAGCCTTGGACTTCCTTGGCAGAGAAGTGCCAACTGCCCCTAATTCATGTGCTGAAGTTCTGTTTCTTTTTCCTATATCTCTGCATGGCCTAAATATAAGACTGGATTAGTCATGATCCACTGATCAGTATGGCTTTAAAAACTTTCTGAACTTTAAAACATAACACATGGCTTAAGCTACATACTTGTTACAGGCTAGAAAGAACACATTTTGCAAACAGGAAGGTGAGATTTTATCTTGTTTTAACAGATTATGAGTTACTTTAAACCTACGAAAGGAAAAAAAAAATGAAGACTTGTCAAACCTAAATGCTAAAAAGATATCAACGTTTAATAAATAATTTCAGTGTTAAAATAATCTACATTTTTGGAAACGCAGATAACACAATGCTAATTCTGATTTTGTTCCTTATGCAGATAGTAGGAAATGTGCCATATGCTCAGCCGGGAAATCCCGCTGTTAGGCCCAGCGTGGACACATCCAAACTGGCACTGACCACACCAACTGCGCATTTCAGGATGAGTAAGATAGAAAAAATAAACAAACAAACTGGACAGATATGAAAATTATTCATGACTACAGACTCTAGCACAACAGTTCTCCTTCTTGAAATCAGTGGACTCTGAAGTCCACAGTCATCCCTTTCATAACAACTCTTTTAAAGTTATTTTTAACACGAGTAAATTTCATTTATTGGTTAATTTTCTCAGTATAGATTATGTCTTCAAAAACCTCTCCACGGAATTCTCTTTAATACATTAGCTGAAAGACAATGTGGGAAATTTTAAATATGATAAAACACAGAATAGCTGAAAATAATTACACAAAATGTTTAATTTTAATTATTTCTCGTATCTCTGTCCTTCTCGCTCTTCTGAAGATTACACAATAAATACAACTTGCACAGTGAAACGAAAAGCTTCTATTGCCAGTGCACTCATAAAATGCAGAAGAAAACAGCTTACAGGGCCTTGTATCTAGTCCTGTTGCTGTAACTCCATATCCTGGTTTCACCTGGGACAGAGTTTTTCTTCATAGTGTCTGGTATGATGGTATGTTTTGGCTTCAGCAGAAAACCAATGCTGATAACACGCTGATGCTTGTTACTGAGAAGTGCTGTACAGAGCCAAGGACATTTCAGTTTCTTAGCTTCTCACACTGCCCTGCCAGCACAGGGGCTGGCTGGAACAGGGAGCTGGGAGGGGACATAACCAGGACAGCTGACCCAAAGTGGCCAAAGAGATACTCCATACCATACTACATCATGTGAAAAACTATAAAACTGAAGGGAACTGGCCAGGGGTGGCTGCTGCTGCTTGGAGACTGGATGGGCATCAGCCAGTGGATGGTGACCAATTGCACTGTACATCACTTGTTTCATATATATATACACACACACATATATATATATAACCCTCATTTCTGTTATTTCTCTCTTCCTTTTCTGTCTTAGAAAATAGTTTTATCTCAACCTATGAGTTCTACCTTTTTTTTTTCCCAATTCTCTCCTACATCCCACTGGGAGCGAGGGAGTGAGCCAAAGGGCGTGTGGTGTTCAGCTGCCTGTCACATTAAACCACAATGCCTTCCTATGTTATTTCTGATTCACACCTGAGAAGGAGAAAAATGTGAAAACTATAAATGCTAAAATCCTAATGCCACAGTCAAACATTTTATGTTCGCAAGGCAATTGAAAACAGAGGGCAGAGGGAAAGAGTTCGTAATCAGCATCAGCAGTTTTCCTCATACCCTGAACAACATATATTTAAAAATTTATATTGGAGACCAAGTGAATTCAATCAGAAAGAACAAGCTGCTTTCTCAAATGGTGGCAGAACTCAGGAAAGACAGGTAGAGATCATGCTGCTAAAAGTAGTACATATTTACTGTGTTCATTGTAAATATGAACATATTTACAACATGGGACATTTTTAAAAATAAATATTAGTTTGTTCTTTTTGTTATTATAGTGATCTATCCTTTACTCATAACTTAAGCAACTTTAGAACAAATGGTCCCTATGTGAATATGAACTAATATTATACATATTAGTCACTAATATGAGGTGTATATCTAAGTAAAATATACAAGAATATTTATTCTCCAATAGTTCTCTGATTGTATCTTACAACATGCACTCATCATTAGATAATGTCAAAATAGAAGTGTTTGAGTTTCAGGATGAGTTTGCACGGGTATTTCATCATTTATTGTTTTAAGAGTCATATAAACTGGATTAAATTCTCAAATATAGAAACCGCTTATAAATTAAACAGATTTTACCTCCAGTTTTCAGCATCAACAAAACAAAAAACTCAAATTCAACACCATGCTGTTATGTCACAAGGTGTAACTTCATATTATTTTGGATTCCAGAATCTTTATAATAATACTATACATTTAGTGACATTCAAAAAATATTTTAGAATCACAGAATGGTTTGGATTGGAAGAGATCTTTAAGATCACCTAGTCCCAACCTGCTATACGCAGGGACACCTCCCTCCAGACCAGGCTGTTCACAGCCCCATCCAGCCTGGCTTTGAATGCTTCCAGGGAGGGGATATTCACACCTTGCTGGGCAACCTGTTCCAGTATCTCACCACCCTCACAGTAAAGAATTTCATCCTGATTTCTAGTCTAAATTTAACCTCTTCCCATTTAAAACCATTTTCCCTCATCCTGCTGCTACATGCCCTTATAAAAATTTCTCCCCAGATTTCCTGTAGGCCCCTTCAGGTATTGGAAGGCCCCTATAAGGTCACCTTGCAGCCTTCTCTTCTCCAGGCTGAAGAGCCCCAACTCTCTCAACATGTCAGTTATGAACACTAAGGTTCAAGTATGCTGTTGCAAATTAAACACTGATTTATTCCATTTAAATACAGATGCCTAGGTGCCATATTTTTCTTCCTGTATAATAAGCTGAGAAAAAGAGGAACATGTGAAAAACAATTCACATGACTAAAAATTATGAGTGTCCCAAAAATGTTTAATGAAGCGCTCTTATGCTTGGGTAAGTACCTTATTTAGGAGATATTAATAAAGACCATTGCATTTCTATGGTTGCATTTCTATTGCCAAATCTAAGAACACTTTCAAATTCCTGCCTTGACTGTGTTCAGATACCATATCTGAAAGAAAATCCAGGTTACATATACTTCCCATTTTTCCTTCCCAGCTCACTGCTCCAGCACATAATTCATGAATTTAATGGATCTGCATGTTTTCTAGCAATATTCTTATTGATGACAGATCTCCCATATTAAAAAAAAAAAAAAAAGTTATCCTAAAGTCTAGGGGTGCATGTTATTTGACTCATTGCCCTGGCCAAGGACAAAATTAAAGAAAAAAAATATAAAAAGCTGATCCTACCTATTTGTCTAATAAATATAGAAATTACTTTTTCAACCTTAATGATTCTACTTTGTACCAAAATAATTCATTCATATCGTTAATTTTGTTTCATGTCTGTAGAACTGGAAGGCTGGAAGCCTTCCTATAGAAAAAACGCATCTGTTTTTCTCCATAAAAGAATGCTTGTTAATTCTGGCTCTTGGAATGAACCTATAATCAGTTCCCCCTTCATTCAGAGTGTCTGACAGTTTACTGAAATAGCTATCTTTGTTTCAGCTTTTAATATGAATAAACACATTTGTGCATATTCAGACTTGTAGTATAAAATATAGTATCGCAAAATCATAGAATGGGTTGGAAGGGACCTCAAGGATCATCTGCGTAGTTCCAAGCCCTCTGCCACAGGCAGGGACACCTGCCTCTCATACCTGCTGCTGAAAGCCCCATCCAGTCTGAACATCTCCAGCAATGAGATGCTCAGCATCCACAGCTTCTCCAAGCAAGAGAATATATATGTAATATTTTTAAAAGTTTTAAATGAGCGTTATGAAGATAGAAGAATTGGGTAATGAGAGTTAGAAAAGCTCTAACTTAAACTTAATTTTCTTCCCTAAAGAAACAGCTGAATTACCTGGCAGAAACAGCAAGCCATCGTATTCTGGCTGAATAAGCAGAGGAGTAAATGTAAAACCCTTTCATACAGCAAGCAATATGCAGTAGATGCTGCACCTTGCAGAATGCATGCTTTAAAGTAGTATATTTCAAACAATTTAACCTTCACCTGACTCACAATCAATTGCTATTTCTTTGAACCTCATTACAGTACATGAATCCTGCTTTATGCCTCATTTGCAGTTCTGGATGGTTCACCAGTGAGGTGTATCTCACTAGGCAAGAGGTGCTGGCCTAGAACAGAGATGTGATTGATTTTTGAAACAATGCCTCTACGCTGCTGAAAACTTCATCTGCTACTAAAAAAAAGATTCCTATTCCTCACTTTCATAAAAAAGCACACAGCGTAGTAACTAAGTCAACATAAACACTCAGGTAAAGAGACAGAACACCAGCAGGAATAATATCTTATTTGTGAAATAAATACTTATCATCCTCTTTGGATGAAATCTTTACGCGAACACTTTGTTGGTGAGCAAGTTGATCATAAAGCTCCTGACAAAAAGAAAATAACAGTTACCTTCATCTTCATGGCATGGCCATGTTGGCTCTCATTTCATGTGATCTGGAGTTTAATTAATTTTATACATTCACACAGTCATCTAGACAATATGTTACAAAATTTATTGCAGTATCCCTGCTTTCAGATTACAGATTTGGACCCTTAAGAGCCTCCAAACTTGTGCTGTGTGTCTGAGCATCCAGGTGATCTGTGATAAACAAGTACATGTAAACTAGAAGATAGGTCATCCTCTAAAGGACAGAAAGACTAGCCTTCTTGTTTTCTGAAGCAGGAGCTAAGAGAACACAAGTATGCACTGAATTGTTTATTAATTTCCGCTGTAATTTAGTGCACTGGATAAAAGCTGGAGCATTCCATATCTTGGGAACCAGTTCAGAGAGACTAATTTATCTTCCTTCCGTGTCATTATAATAATTACGGTGTCCTCGGTTGCTCCTATCTTCAGCTGGCTGGAATACCAGAAGAATATTTTCCTAATGATCACACACCTCTGGAATTCATTTTCTTTGACGCTATCATACAGTCTTCCTTTTAGAAGTGTTAAGGCATAGTGTAAATATTTTAATTAGGAAAGACATCGGCTTAATGCCTGAGTTCTATGCTAGAGGAGTAATGGTAGTGCTGGCCATTATATTAAAAGCTTTGGGGAGAGTGTAAATTAATTTTATAATTTATTGTTTTCATAACTATTAAGCTTCATGATACTTGGTGATCACTATGGTACAAATTTCCAAATAAATCTCATTTTCACAGAGTAAAAATGCTTCCAATAGAATAACCCACACGCTACACAGAGCATGAAATCTAAAATGCTTGTCTTGAGGGACATCTCCTGGTTTATTCAGCTTCCCCAAGATTAACTTTGATCTGTCAGCTTCTGTGAATAACTAAAAATGTGTTGCGGGCTTTCAACTCTTACAAATGCCCTTAATTACTTGGAGGAGAATTAAGAAGTATGTAAGAATGAACTGTCGCCATATATTCCAGTGCATCAGACAGTACGGCACAGTAGCCCATCTTCATCCAAATCAACTTTGTTGAGGAGAAAATGCTGAGACACTGCTAGCACTGGCCTCAATATCCAAATGTCCATCATCTGTTTTAAGGGTATCATCTACAAGATATTCCTCCTTTTATCCATTTTTTCATTGACATATTTGTTTCTTCCTTCTCACTCTGATTCTCAGAGGCTTTACAAATGATATTCTCATTTGGAGAAGAAACTCTGCATCAAAAAATCCTGCCAAGTAATGATTGAATTGTTTCTCTTTCAATTTCCCTGTATTCAAAGATCCAACTTCATGCTTCAAATCTGCACATATATTTTCTAAATGAAAATCAATATTCTAATCAACACATTTACGGGAATATGACACAGGAATCACCCAAAAATACATATTGTTTTTAAAAACTGAAAACTCAAGTTAAATTTGTTTTGTTTCAAGAGTTCTTTTTCATGCTATTTCCTCTTAAGGAATGATTCAGGAAGATAAATAATTAGAGGTCCATTTCAGGAAAAAAAAAAAGAAAAAAAAAGCAATTATCTCAGAATGATGAGAAGGTGAAATGGTTGAATTAACCGCTGACTTGCTGACTCGTTGAAATTCAAGAGGTGAGGTTATTAAATTAATTGTGATTCCCCTTCGAGCTTAAAGTATTTCTCCGAGTTCTAACTGGAGCATAAAAACACAACTAAGGAAGGCCCATTTTTGACACCCCAGGATGTGATGCCAGACTCAAAAAGATTTAATTCCAATTATTCTACTTCTGGGGAAGAAAAAAAAGTGAGTTCTGTGCGCTGATTTGGAATCTAATGACTTGCTGAAGCTTTCCACTTTATTTGGCACTAAAAAGAAATTCAGATGCTTTCCAGTTAAATCTCATCGGCTTCAGTGACTCTCTTCTTTTTTATTGAAATGAAGTATCGTGGAAGTCATTCACTTAAAGTTCAACCACAGATTTTCACTAAGTCATTACAGAACAAAAAAAAAAAAACTTGCAGTTAAAGTATAAAGCATTGTATCAAGATACTACTATGAGGACTGTTCCTGCTGTTTTCATTTTTTGCCCAAGAACATGGGTTTTCTGCAAGAAGTTCGTGTTTTAACCTATTGCAAACTTCATAACAAAAAACTTATTTGGCAGATAAACTACATATAGGGACCCACTCAAGCATGCAGAATCAGCTGACAGAACACTGAACCAGAAATTGAGAAAACTGGAGCAACTTAAACCTTCTGTTACTGTATGAACAAGATCCTGAGCTCCCCAGTAACACCTCTTGGGAGCCCAGTCCTGCAGAAACGGGCATTTTACGATGTCACCTTCTGAAACACCAGAGCATGGCTGCAGGGCACAGAACTGCACAGTGTGGGGATGTCAGAGCATATTCTGAGTATTAAGTCACATAAACACAACCCACTGCATATCATACGCTGGTATTACCTTGGAATTCGTAACTGTACTTTTCAGTTGAAAGTTACTGACCTCAGATAATCTACATTTTCTACTGAACTTGAAATGACATTGCACTGCACTAGTTTGCTGGTACAGGTAACTGCTTACTTATAATGGGAGTAGTTCCTTCAAGTTAGTAGAGACTACAGAGGGGCTTGTTTTCACATAAAGGCAGAAAATTAAGATTTCTCAAAGCCTGGGAGAGTTTGCTCACTTACATTACTACAGATCTGGAAAAATACTTAGGAATTTCTGGAGATAGAGGAAGAGAGGTGAGGTAGAGCTAGGGGAAAGGAAAACA
Source organism: Gallus gallus (assembly GCF_016699485.2). NCBI lineage: Eukaryota > Metazoa > Chordata > Aves > Galliformes > Phasianidae > Gallus > Gallus gallus. The sequence goes on along the minus strand of NC_052533.1, from coordinate 129,178,095 downwards.
ACTGGATTGGAGAAAAGATCTGTCTTTCCGTGAAGGAATACCACAGGTGTATCACTTCTAATGTCTAGCCAGAGTTTAGTTAAGAATTCAGACCAGTGAGAGATGATGATGCACACAAGAAAATGAAAAAATAATAAAAACAATGCTCCAGAGTGGACAAAGAGATAAACAAGGATATGCCTTGAAGAAGGAGCAGAAACAGACACAGACTAATGATGCTAAAAACAAGGCAGAAAACAAAATAGTAGCTTTTAATGACATACTATTTCATTATGAAAACACAGCTACTCTAGTCCTGTTATACTACATTCACTTTTCAGGTGTTGCTTTTTTTTCCTCAAATGTGACTTAATCATATAGGTTTATATTTACTAAAACTATTAATCTTGCCATTTAGTTGTAATTTATCTTTTACATTGTACTACAGAAGTGACTACTTTATTATTTGTGTCTTCTGGAAGCACAAAGGAAGAGCCAAAGAATTAGTGCCAGTAACAATTACTCATTCTCATTTTTCACTCTAATTCAGCCCATACAGCCATGGCAAAAAGTAAGACAATAAAACATCATTCACTGAATGCACTCCTGCAGATTTCAGAACCACTGTGCCACCAGAAGCACCAAACTTAGGTTTGCAGAGTATTTTATTAAATATTAGCCTTTTCACTCAGTTGCACTGCACAGATGTAACTAATTCACCTTTACACACCAATTTTTTTAAAGATGAAATACAAACAATATCTGTTATTTACACTGCTAAAGAGAAATTAGATTCCAAAGGAAAGAGCACAGCACAACTAAGGATTATGTACACACAACGAGCTCAGACATTCATGTTTGAGCAAGGTCAACAAAACAGCAGTTTGAGGAGATATGCTCAACCCCAAAAGGTACAAGCCTTATTAATTAAAGATTAGAAATACTACTACCCTCATTTTCATCTGATACTGCTTTCTTTTAGGATCAGCGTAGCTAAAACCAAAACTGCGTTTGATTCCATAACTGTTAGCTGATGTTAACATTTAATAAAAATGTTCAATATTCTGATACAGCTGAGATCTGTGATTATATACTTAGATTACGCATACTCCTCTAGCGCTGTTGAAGACATAGCTATAATGTACACACAGTAATGCAATGGAAGGCCAAAATCCACTTCAAAGATACCAAGGATCAGCACGAATATTAAGACTTCTATAAACTCATTCAGCATGAGTGAGAAAAGTCAAGAGAGGTAGTGCTAGACTTCAGTTCAACAAATACACAAAATTAAGAAAAAAATAATAACAAAAGCAAAACACAAACATTATGTTACATTGGAATTATTTTTTACAAGTTGCTCTGCAGTTTGTGGAGTTGTGAAAATGAAAATTCTTGAAATCAACAGGAAATTGAGAGAATGATTACAGTTGAGTTCATATTTTCAAAATGGAATTCATTATCTGTTATGTTTTGAATTAACACACTCTTAATGTTGAAAAGAAAAGCAGCAGACTGTTTATTAAGGTAGACTGGACTTGCTACAGTTAGGGGACTTTCCTGTTTCTTTTTTCTCTTCACCAAACAAATAGGCTTTCCCTGAGAAAAGGATACCAAAGTGCAATTGCTAAGAGGCTCGTGAGTACTCTTGCTACTCAGTACAGATTCTACAGCTACAAAAAGAAGGCTAGTGCTTAAAAAAAAAAAAGTTTTATATATATATTTAATATAGCAACATCAGAAACAGTTCACAACAACTCAGTGGTTGTCTTGGTACTTTGGAAGAAAGAAAAGTGGAAGAGGGGAAGGAAAACAGGAGAGGAGGGAGAGCAAGAGTAAGAATCAAGTCTCAAAAAACACACAGCAGTCACAGTGGTGCTGCACATGCCTTGAATGTTTTAGTAGCATTGAAACTAGTTATGTTAGTGGGTAACCCACAAAACCAAGGTTATGAGACAAACAGAACTGTACAGTTTTGGTTCTCGGATGGAGGACATTTCTGCAAAGGTAATGGTGACAGACAAAAGATGCCTCTCTTTTCCAGCGCTAGCTAGGAGAGCATGAAGATGCTTAAGCCCATTGCAGCAATAACAGGTAGAAACAGTTGCACACCTGCTATATGTAGGCCGGGCTATTAACTAACAATTTCAATACTCTTCAGGAACTTCTTACACAAACTCTGCATGCAGGCATCAAGGACAGTACCAAACTCCCCCCTCACCCTCCTTCCTAAGAGAGGTCTCTCACTACATGAAAGACAGTGAGGCCCTGGAGCATGTTCAGAGAAGGGCAACACAGCTGGTGAGGGGTCTGGAGCACAAGTCTTACGAGGAGCAGTGATTGTTCAGTCTGGAGAAGAGGAGGCTCAGAGCCTCCAGGAGCAGGACATCAATCACATCACTGGGTAATCTGTTCCAGCCTCACTACCCTCACTGTAAATGTCTTTATCAAATATTCTTGATTTCCACAGCTCTGAGTAAAGATTGAATGATCTTTTTTAAGACACCTGGACTCTACAGTTAGGTACGCAGAAATAGAAACAATCAAAATCAGAGGCTGTTCTACAGCGCTGTGTCGTGTTTAGGTGGCAGAAAAAAAAAATGTGACAATCAGGAAATGGCCATTTTTCAGTCTGATTAAAAGCAATGTGGCTGACTGGGTCCTTAACGTTACACCGCCATGGTTTAAACTGCAATACGTACTGTCATTCATGTTCTCAGTATCAACCACTCATAATTCAATAATTAGTGAAGAGCTATTTGTAAAAGACGCAACATGAAAGAGATGTACACGGATTTCCATTATTTAATGTCTCCTGCCCTTTACAGTTTCTCAGCTAGCTTATGCCTGTTATGCCTGCTTTTTCCTCTCTCTTCTACTTCCCTCTCATTTTGGTCTCTTTTTTTCCTCTCTGTTCACACTTTGGCATCCCAAATTGCAGTCCCAAGTGACAGACTCTAGGCTGCCAGCTCATCCTGGCACTCTCTCCAAGAACGGAAGCAAAGGGACACAGTGGATCATTTCCATTCCACTGCCACTGGAAATGCAATAGGAAAAGAATCCCAACTATGTCTGAAACACATGTATATATTCCATTAAAAATATATATATGCAGAAAACCTGCATCTCAAAATCCAAGTGGTCCCAACAATCTTGTTTGCAGTTCTCACTCCGAATGAAACATATTTCCTCAACCCATTATAGTTAATGGAAACCACTGTAATTTTTTTTTTTTTCTGAGAAGAAACAATTGGGAAAATAGAAAATGAACCCTCAAAACAAACATGTATTTCTGAAAGGAGAAGAGAAGAGGAGGGAAGGAGGATATATTTTATCTGCCTGCTGGCCTGGAAAATGGATGCTGCTGTTGTGCAACTCTGCAGCTGCTCACTCTCTCAATTTGTTGTTTTCATTCTGTTTTTTATGATTTAATCTCATATCCTTACAGTTAATCTGAAGAGGGTTCAGGCAGTTTTATTCACGAGTCTTGCACCAAATCATGACCTTGCAGATACCAGGAACCAACTCTCTTTTTTTTATACGGCTCTGATAGAAGCAGAAAAAATGAACTGTCTCATGAAACAGGCAGACAAACTTTCAAGATTTTCAAAATTTTTGGCATGAAAAATATTTTTGAGGAGATCTTATCTTTCAGTAATGGAATGAATAAAAAAATACGAGATGAGAAATAGTTACATCATCATAACCTTGCAGTAGGAAGATGTATGGTTTGTTTCCAACTTCAAGAGAGCTCTCAAAGAATTGTGAATAGCTACATATATACAAAAGAGGTTCAGGTATGAAGCAACATGTCTGGAACGTCACAAAAGATTTAAGATTTAAACCACTGATGTCAGATCTGAAAAATGACTAAAATAGCCTTAAAACTCATTTTACCAAGGGCAAAAATAAAAAAATTATTGTGCAACTCAAACATGTTGACGTCACCTGAAGATCAAACAGTTCAGGCAAAGAGAATGACACAATAAAAAGCTTTAGATCAGCATTAAGGTTTCCTGTTCCCCAGCTTTTATTAACAGGATGTTATACACAGTTTAATAGGATATTATAAACACTTGCTTTGGCTTAAGCAGAGGAATGAAATCAGCCATTTCACAGACTGATAGCATGCTACAAAATGACTGAAAGAAGAATATGCCTATTCAGAGCATTTTGTTGCTATAAAGGAAACAAAACTTATTGAAAGATAGGTGGTATAGGTCTTAAGGACAATAGAGTACATGAATGCTTTTGCTTAAATTGAAATAAAAAGAGCCTTTTTGTGTAATCCAGAATTAATGTGAAATTGGATCACACAAATCAAAGAACCGCAGTGCATACAGCCATAAATGCACCATCTGTGCACAGCAGACCTCAGAACGGAACTTCTGAGTCTATGGATTATATGGGGTAATATTTTGCATTTCTTTGATTCACATCATTTGGTAGTTTTCAGAGTCTAGCGTTATACCACATCAGAATCCAAGCTCGGCTCACAAGGTTAAGTCTATGAAAACCACTACATATGGTTACTTCTTAATCGCTCTTAGCATAAAATCTCCATGCAATTCAAATTATGTCAGTGTCACCTCAAACAACATCAAATATGATACAGCTAAGTAAGTAAATTAACACTCTGCCTGCTGCCACTGCCTTCTCCATAGATTCACTGCAAAGAAAGCAGTAAAAACACTGTAAGGTAGATAATAAATACTGGATATGGTGTAGAAAAAAATTTAATAATGGAAAACTGTTCTGCGGGTGTGAAGTACAACCTGCTGCTGAATCGCTTATGACTTCTCTTTTCCTCTGCAGTACATCCAGTATAAGAAAAACATCCTTGGAGAATGTGCAACCTGAAATCATTCCAGCTTTCTTTAAGGCAACAAAATTCAGATCAAAGAGGATCTACATTCAAGTACCTACGTGTCTGAGCAGTTTAGGATCTATCAATTGTAAATAGAACAGTTGCAACATCCAGAGAACAGTCAGACTAGCAGTTCACACAATTAATATTATTTTAATAAAGCATAATACTAGTAAAGAAAACAGGAATATATTGAGTACTACTCAAGATGAAGCTAAAAAGCAAAAGGAATGAGATAGAAATGGTTTGATGCTCTTGAGATTCAGAGAATGAACAGTGCTTTTTAGTCTGTGACCAAGTTTTCTCCAGATGACCAACTGTACTGGTTTTGGCTAGAATAATTTTTTTCATAGTAGCTCATATGGTGCTGTATTTTGGATTTGTGCCCAGAGTAGTGCTGATTACACACTGCTGTTTTAGCAGTTGCTGAGCAGCACTTGCACCACACTAAGGACTTTTCAGTTTCTCACGCTGCCCAGCTATTGAGGAGGAAGGGGAAGGGCACAAGAAGCCAGGAAGGGACAGAACCAAGATGACTGACCCAAACTGGTAAAAAATGGATATATCATACCATATGACATCATGCTTAGTGAAAAAAAAAGGTGGGGGTAAGGAGGAAGTGGGAACATTCAGAGTCTTTCAAAGTAACAATTACGTGTGACTGGAGCCCTGCTCTCCTGGAAACAGCTGAACATCTGCATGCCGATGGGGAATGATGAATGAATTACTTATTTTGCTCTTCTTGCACGCACAGCTTTTGCTTACCTATTGAACTGTCCTTAACTTAACCCACAAGTTCTCTTGCTTTTGCCCTTCACATTCTCTTCCCCATCCCACCAGCAGGAAATGAGCAAGCAAATAGCTGGGTGGTGCTGAGCTGCCTACCAGGGCAAACCCACAACACTCCGCTCAGACATACGATGCTTGTTATAAAGAACTGCAAAGTAATGATTGCTGCAACAGAAAAGGAAGCTGATCAAAAAGTGTGGGTTTTTTTTAATGACATTTTACGTTTCTATTCATGAAAACTACCGAGCATGGAGTCTTTCAGATACTTTTTTATTTTAATTGGTTTACTGTTTTTTAAACTCACGCAATTACTTTTGGTGCAATATCTCATGTGTTTGGGACAGAAATAAAATAGAGACAGTATTGTTCTCACTTTCTACCTCCTTCTGTTATTTACACTGTGCAGTGTCAACAAAAAAAAAACAGTGCAAAACATTTCTTGCTTTTTGGCAGTTTCCCTATTATTATTTTAATCTGTCACATTATTCTCATGGATTTAACTTCCCTAGATGAATGACCTACCATATTAGAGTAGCCAGATTTCTCCACAGACTTAACAGTTTTAAAAAGCCTGTCATGGTCATCTCCCATATAACATATTTTTCACTTTCTGATTCCTTCAGTTAATGTTAAAATAAATATATATCATGAAGCATTCAGAAACTGAGGCTTTTAGTCCGTAAGACCTTAGAAATAAAGCTGAATATAATTTCTTGATGACAGCTGTAAGTTTCAAATTAATAACGTGTGTTTTCTTAACTTCATCAATAATAGAGATCATAAAATATTACGTTTGCCTCTTAACAGCCACTGAATGCAGTAAAATTGTAAGCCTTCCCAGAACTACTGCTGAGAATAGCACTGGCACCACAGCATACGTAGGTTGAATAGATGGCCTATCCCTATATTTGAATTCTAGGATAGTCTCTGTCAGAGGTGCTAATGTTTCCCTCTAACAACCCATCCGAACAATCATTCTTTGATGACTGAGCATCCTTTTTGACATCTCCACTAAAGTTAATGTGAGGTACATCAGGCTAGAAAATTATTCTGAAGACCCTTTAGCCTTCAAGAGCATGTAATACATATAAATATACTCTAAGCATGCTTGTACATGTTAATTAGGGAGCACTAGTATTAGTAACTAAATAAAATAGAAAGTGCTCTGATAGAACAGCCTGTTCAGCAGTTTTGATAATGTTCAGCAGAATGATTCTGGCTTCAGGCATGAAGTCCACATTCTTCCTCTTGTTAAACATTATAGTGTCCACGTTTATCATATTACTCTGGTAAGAGTAAATGCATACTATGTATCTGAATTATATATTTGTACCTCTACGTTTCCATCTCTCTGCATGCACAGAATATAAAACTACTTTCAGTTATTACTGCTGAGATGAATAAGAAAGCTGTTTGTTTGTATCATGCCATTATGTATGATTCCATTTCCCTGGCAAAATTATAGAGAAAAAGAGAAAAACAAAGAGAAAAGAAAAAAGAGGGGGAAAAAAAAGAGAGAGACTGAGAATTAGTCTCTCTCTCTCATTATCACTTCTGTTTCTTTGCATGAAGTTAAGCTGCCAGGTCTAGTACCGAATTTCACAGAGATCACGCATATAATTGAGGAGCACTTGGAGCCACTAAATACTGGACCCATCAGCTGAAATCAGAGCAAAGGGCAATAGGCAGAGTAAGTGAAACAAAAAGGTTTAAATTAATTACAATCAATTTGTCCTCAGATAAGGTTTAAAAATAGGAAATAATATACGGTAGAATTCAAGAGGTGAGGGGAAAATGATTTTAATTATATTGGCTGTAAAAGGTAATATAACTGTCTAACTTGTTTCAATCTTGAGGTATAAATATTGTTGAAAAGGTTACAGGTAGGCAGGAAGAGGAAGGCTGCCAGACGATGCTGCTCTGGCTGCCAAATACCAAGGCAGGTAAAGGCCTCTGAAGAGAGAGGATATCATTTCCATGGAAACACGTGAGCAAACTCTCATCTCTCCCTCCCTACCATATTTCAAGTCTTATTCTGTCTTGTTTAGAAGGAAATTCAATTTATTTAATTAAACAGTTTTTACTTTTGTGTTCCAGTAAAGTGCAGCTGCAGAGCTTGAGAGCCTCAGAGTGACATTTCGCATAATCGCATCAAGAAAGAGGGAGGAAAATTCTATCTCCATCCCTTGGCCAAGCCTGGGTCCCACTACATCAGTGCTAAAACAGCCATAGTTTCAACCAATGCTGAGTAGCACTAAGATAAACAAGCAAAGAAAAAACACCTTATTCTAATGACAAGAACCAACAACAAGAAATTGAGGAACCATGAAAAGACTCAAATCATCACACAAAGTTCTCACCACCATCCACTAACATGCTTTGTAGAGCCTTGTTTCGGATTATAAACATTTTATTATTATAAACATTCTATGATCGAGTGGCCAGAAACACTCAGATAAAGCACAATCAATATGATTCATCAAAGCTCCAAGCACATGGACAGGTTCTGTCACACTGCAACTGTCATTTTCCATCAATTCTTTTTATGAGTGAAGAACACACACTGTCCGTGACCATTTGAACACAGTAAGAGGCTCCTCAGCTGCTTCTGGTGAGGGTTGTTTCAATAAACCCATTATCTATTTTATGGTACAGAGGATAAGATAAAGCTCAAAAAGAAAAAAATAAATTTGTAGTATAAATTCAACAGATCTTTTCAGTGTAAGTGTGAAATACTTTCTTACCTGTCTGATGCTGTGTCACTTGTTATTTGGTGCTTTACTCCAGAACCATTCTTAATTGAGTCTTGCCTGGTGAGTCCTTGAGATCTGTTTTTGTCCAAAACTTGTGTGGATATGTCACCTGGTGGTCCTTGGTACTGCAAATGCTCTTGGAGCTTTGCTTTTTTCTCTTGAGGTGCTTCCTCGTTCCGCAGACCTCTAATACCTTCTTGGTCAGGCTTCTGTGGTGCGTTTGATCCACTGTTATAGAACCAGGCTCCTGATTTTGTGAGGATTTCTTGTTGTTTTCGGCACAAGTTACATACCCACATTACCTGTTCAGACACATTTAAATGGAAAATTTGTTAGCTTGTAAACACTGTAGAAAAATTTTCTTCAAGCATACATCAGCTTATTACTGCCATTTCCAAAGGTCTAAATAACGCTATTCTAATTTTATTATAATTGCAATAGCTTATCCACAGCACAATGTCTGCACAATCTTCAAGAAATTGTTTTAAATATACATATAAACACACACACACACACAAAAACCCTTTTATTCTATCTTTGCTTCATTATTACAGTGCAAGAGAATGCCAGAGAATGAGACATATATACAAAAAGCATCTACCCACTGGCATTCCAATGGCAGTAAATGTGAAATTTGAAAATAAAGACTAAAGTTTGAAGATGACAGAAAAAAAGGAAGAGATAAAACATTCATTAAACGCTTTCTTATTTATTAAGCTACTTTTTTTTTTACTAAGTTAGAGTAAAAAACTTTGCCATAAATCCTCTGCTTGTTTATAATAAGTAATTTTATAACCCTCCAAATGCTATGCTGCAGTCTGCTTTTTATATTTACATGAATAAGCTGACTTCAAGATTGACTTAATTTCTAGGCCACTGTAAATTAAAGCAATTTTATAAATAAAATAACACAATATACACAGTGGTGAGTCTCTCCATAGCCAAGAATTAGCTTTCACTGTACACTTTAAGTTATTAAAATGATTCTAACTTCCTAGCTGTGGGATCCTGCACTTACTAATGAGATTTTTAATATTCTAAAATGTGTTAATTTGCAATGCTCACCTTAGTCACATGACAGTGCATATAACTGCCAATGCAAATTACTTCTAAGTCAATTTCACATTTAATTCTTACATTACAATAAAATATATCATGACGTAATGAATACAATGTAATAGGCAAGTTATTAATTTAATGGCATATTCAGATTGGTTATGATGCTATCTTAAAGTTTTTATTATATATACGTAAAATTAATTCACCACAATTTTAGAATCACAGAATCATTTGTGTTGGAAGGGACCTTTAGAGGTCATCTAGTCAAACATCCCTGCAGTTGACACCTACAGTGAGATTATGTTGCTTGGAGCCTGGTCCAGCCAGATCTTGATTGCCTGATAGCAGGGGTTGCCACAACCTTGGTGTAAGACCTTATGACGTTCAACAAAGATAAGTACAAGGTTCACCTAGGCCCACTGCTCAAGCCTGTCCAGGTCTCTCTGGATGGCACCCTGTCCCTCAAGCACATGGACTACACCACACAGCCTGGTGTCATCTACAAACATGCTGAGGATGTACTTGGTCCCACTGTTGATTTCACTGATAAAGATATGAAAGAGCCAGTACAGACCCCTCAGGGACACCACTCATTAGTGATCTCCATCCAGACATGGAGCCATTGACCTCTTCAGCCCTTCACACCTTAATTTTCATTTTTCTTTAGCCTTGACTCTTCTGTTCTTTATTTACTTTTTGTCTTTTACTACACGTTCATTCAATGTCTACACTCAGTCTTCAATGTAGTTACCACGTCTCCAGTTCTAAGCCAATACTGAACTTTTTCAAATGCTCACAAAATAGGACATTCAGTAGCTTAATTTAATGCTCTTCATTATTCTTTTAAATGCTAGGTAGTTGAATTTCATTATTCTTTTAAATGCTAGGTGGTTGAATTACATTGAAAATTTAGCTTCTGCTTCCGTAATACCTCTGGTTCTGCCCACCACAAGAGGCTTCAGAATCTGTAAGCTTTATCTTACTTTTATCCTCCAGTAAGTTAACTAATAGAAAATTTGGGCCATGTTGAAATGTCAAGACTCATCAAAAATGTTTTTGGTGAGAGTTCTTACTCAAATTCACTGACTGCCTCATCACAATCTGCTATGCTAGGGGTAGTGTACTTGCCAGTGTAATGGTGGCAATATGCCCCATCCTGGCAAGCTTTTCTCCTAACTTTTTATAGCACTGATATTCCACTTCTGAGAACTCAAGTCAGCTTATTTCAATGAGGCAGAACAAGTTATCTAAGCAATGACAGGGTAAAAAAAGCAAGGCTCCCTGAGCAGCTGGTTGTCTGAAGTAGGCTAGATTTCCCTCGAAGGTCAATACCATGCATGCTTCAGGCCTGGCCATCAGTCAAATATAAATGTCAGAGCAGGTCTATTTTACTTTTGTGAATTGCTAATTTAGGAAGAAGACAAAAGCTCCAAAGTGAATCTTCCACACCAAAGACAGAAGTATTTTTGCCCTATTTAATGAGTTACAATTAAAAGCCTTTAGCATTTACGCATGATTTTCACACTGTTGAAAAAAGCTGTAAGCTTTCCATCTATGTATTAGTGTAATGAAAGGACCTGATCCAAATTAATTATTTAAGTATAAAAATAAATTACAACTTGAATGACTACCAGACAAAATCCCCCCCAAATTTTGTTTATTAATTTCCTTCTATTAGAAGATATTGAAATGTTACAAAAACTAGATAACATTCTAAACACTTAAGCAACCACGTCCTCATCTGTCAGCCACATTTTTTCCCAGGACAATGCACTCTAAGATGACCAGTATTATCCTCCTGTACCCAACAAAATGATAGGTCTTTCTGAATGAATAGGATTTAATAGCTCTTCTCCTAAAAGAAGAATCACAAGAGTATTCCTGATCTAACCTCTTTGCTATGACACACAAAATGTAGTGACCTGTTTTAATATAAATCTCAGCTGCTGCCAAACTGGGTAGCTGATGATGTATATCAAAGCAAACCAATGCAATTGCTGGTGTCATGAGACCGGTATGAAACAAGCAAACGTTTTATGATAAAAGTTCAAACAAGCCTGGGCTATCTAAAAGCTTTTGCCTATCTTTGTTGTAGATGTCATTGTTGTCGATATCTTTGTTGCAGATATCTGATATTTTAATGTTCATCTTTAAAGCCTGAAAGCTATTTTTCATTGATTGTCAGTGACACTTTATGGAAGACACCATGTTGTATCCCAGCCCTAGTAAAGTCAAACTGGCTCTTGCTGTTTCCACCATTCAGAATTTCTTACAGAGTACCAAAGTAATTTGGTCAGACCTACAGGAAATAACAGGAGCACTTAAGTTGAAAGCACCTCGTGAAACACAATGAACATTTTCAAAAATAAAAATTTACTTAAGGCATTCATATTGGAAAAAAATAAATATAACATTTTTTTATTTGGAAAATACCTCTAAGATCACCTAGTCCAAATGTCCACCTACCACCAGTGCTACCAACTAGACCACGTCCCTGAGTAATACATCTAGCCTTTCTTTAAATGCCTCCAGGGATGGTGACTCCACCACCTCCCTGAAGAGCCTGTGCCAAAGCCTAACCCACTTCTTCCCAAACCAGCTTCAGGCAGAGATGTCCCCTGCCCCAATCTACCCAACACATCTCAGCAACATTGCATTCTGCTGCCTGGCCTGCACTGATGACACTCTCTGAATCCCCTCATATAGCAGAGTGAGTGTCTCTTTATAGCAGAGTGGTGTCTCATGTTGCACAATGGGCCTGGGCTGCTTTGGGAGCCTGCCCCTGTTCTGAACCTGATGAGACAACTCCCTTCTGCACATCTCTGGGATGGTGCTGCAGCTACATGCAGAGCAGGGCGTGCTGCTGGATGCACACAGGCACAAAGCCTGCTCTGATCCTGCTGCTTTATGATGCTGAGCTTTCTCACTTGCTTCCCACTCTTCCACACATTGATGCACACTTCCGTACTGTTGACCCAGGCAGATATAGTTTTAGCTTCAAATAATTACGAAGAACAAGCAAAATGGCAGCTGTCACGCTCAGAAATGTACGTGTTGTCAATGTGCACTAAGAAATTCAAGCTCTGCACCACCACAGAGTGCAACAAACTTCTCCGTTCTATCACAGCTTGTGGGAATATTTCCGCCGTGAAAGGAATACCAGTAATTTACAGTGCAGACCTCTCAACTATGTCAGCCATGCATGTAGGACCAGAGAGAACAAGGCAGCACCTGCTGGGTGGGACTTCTCCTTCAGCCACCAGGACCCACTGAGGCAGCTGCTGTGAGGCAGCTCCCAGGCCAGCAGAGGCGTCCTGTCCCAGTCAAGGCCCAGCTGGGTTTTGTGTGGCTGGGCCATACACACAGAGAGGGGAAAGGGAGATGCGTGAGTGGATCTTGTGCTAAAGCTCACATTTTGACAGTTCTACAAGGGAGAACCACAAAAGCCTTACCTCTAAAACAGCAATTTTAAAAGAGTTAATCCTTTCCACAAGGACTTTGCACTCGGAATCAGACACGCTGCCAGCTACACCCATTTCCAGTACTCAACCACCACTCTGAAGAGCTAAAAATCCTAAGTCACAAATACTTTTTGTGCACAAACATCAGAGTTGCATCTTGGAATGTCAATTCTCAACACCAGAACAGGTCCGATTTTAAAAGGAAAATGTGGAGAAAAGCGTGCTCTTCAACAGCTCTAACAGACGTTAACAGTTTAGAGGCTGAAATGCTAGCGATGCTGAAAAGCATTTCAATACAAAAGGCTGACCCACCACCTAGTGCCTGGGATAAGAATTGCTGAAGCTCTTTTCGAATACATTTCTCCTGGAAATTGCGAAAATAATCACACAAAATGTATCTATCCTGACATTTTGACATTAACCCTTAATTTATTTTTTCCATACAAATACCTCCTCTTAGATACGAAACTTTCTTTTTGAAAAGATATAATCGAAATTTGGATTTGACAGATTTATTCAAATCTTCCAGCTGCTTTCAGTTCACAAAGATTAATTCCATACAGAGAAGCAACAAATTTGGGTTTTTTTGATTTTGTGACCACTTTTCACAAGATTATTCTATAACATGCTCTAATTTCTACGAGCACCACCTAGAAGCTTTCACTATATAATGTTAACATCGTTTATTTATTCTGAAAGTACGCAAAAGCAAACTCTGCAGTAGACAAATAATCAGCCATTGCACATCTATGTAACAGATGTAATAAAGGCAAGAAAAATCACTCCTTTATATTGTCCTAAGTAAAACCATTATGTATTCGTTCATTAGTTAAAATTTTTCATAGCATATTACACAAACAAGTTCATTTAAATGGAAAATAAATCTATGAAGAAATTAAATCTGAAGACATTTTAAATAAAATTATGTGTAATAAAGATGATACAGTACCACAGCTATTTTAATAGCATCTAATAAATTAAGTGAAAAGACATATGCAAAATATTCGCTATTCTTCATATAATTGAAGTACAGATGGCCCAACAGTAACTTCTGAGAATAAAATGTAAGACTCACTACATTTCAAATTAGATTAATGGACACTGTGTATTTGATTACTCAATAGCCTGAGTTTGATAGTTTAGATACTACAATTTAAGAAACAATTACCTTAAATTCTCATTAGCCTTAAGAACAGTACTTTGAATTACATGTGTGCAGAGGAGGTGCAGGCAGTAAACCTTACGGAAAACAGTAAAGTTTGTTATTATAGTACTACCAGCTTTCAGCATTCATTTCCTTGCCACAAACAGCAATATATTAGTGCAATGTTAATTGCTACGCTTGCTGCTACAGATTTTCAAAAAGCTTCTCCTAGAATCACAGAATCCTTAGAGTTGAAAGGCACTATTAAAGACCATCCAGTCCAACTCCCCAGCAATGAACAGGGACACCACAGCTAGATCAGGCTGCCGAGGGCCTGATCCAGTCTCTCCTTGAAAGTCTTCATGGATGGGACATCAACCACATACCTGGGCAATCTGTTCCAGTGCCTCACCACCCACCATGAAAGACTTCTCCCCTATTTCTAATCTAAATCTACCCTCTCTGCACTTGAAGCCATTTCCCCTTGTTCTATCACAACAGACCCTGCTAAAGAGTCTGTCCTTTTCTTTCCTGTAGCTCCTCTTTAGATACTGAAAGGCTGCTATCAGGTCAGCTCGCAGCCTTCTCATCTCCTGGCCAAACAGCCCCAACTCTTTTAGCCTGTCCTTGTAGGAGAGTTGTTTCATCCTTTGGGTTTCCATCACTTTGTTTAAATATATAATTACCATGTGTACAATTCCTTAAACATTCTCAAAGATAGCAAGATCACAGCACTGAAAGGAATGGGGAAGAAAATTGGATGATACTTTATCTAAAACTCAGGATTTGGGGAAGAAAATGGAAACTGTATGGTCAATTGAAGAGAGAGAAAATTCTTTGCTGGGGCCCAGCGTCAAGCAACCAATTATGTTTAATGACATACTAAAATTAATTCATTTTTTTACAGTCTGTTGTATATACCAAGTAACTTGCTCACATTATGGCAGAGTGCAATGTTTAAAGCCATCCTTTACTAAAGAAGTTTTTTTGAGGAAGAAATACTTCAGTTTCTCCGTTAGTCACTGCTTTGATTTGGAATAGACACTGCTGATTCAGTGCTGGCACATGGCAACATGAGCCAGCTTCCTCTGTAAAATCACTGAAGTTGCAATTACACAGCAAATGCATGCGTCTTTTGCTAATATGGCCTTGCTGTAAGATACACTGCTATCTTCCTTACTTCTTATTGCAAGTTCTGCTGAGCTCTACTCTGCCTGTTCAACATATAATATGAAGTGTTTTCTAAGAACTGTTAGTCTAATCAGTGGCTGTCTTGATTCTGCAGCTGCAATTGTCCTGATCTGAAATAAAACTTTGTATTATTCTTCATGATATTTTGAGTTCAAAGTTCTTTTAACTATAACAGAAGATTTCGTTAGCGAAAATATTAAATCCTATCTATTTGGTTCTGTTTCTGCTACTAAAAATGCCTCACATCTGCTCTAAAACAACAATTCATGTTTTTCCCCCAGCCTGAAATCTTGATTCTCTCTTACATCCAAGACTACTGGAATATATGTTATATTCCTTTCTACAGCATGTTTCCTTAAAAGTTTTTAATTTTCACAGAATCAGAGAATTGCAGGTGTTGGAAGGGACCTCGTGAGATCATCGAGTCCAACCTCCCTGCTAAAGCAGGTTCCCTACAGCAGGTTGCACAGATAGGTGTCCAGACAGGTCGTGAATATCTCCACAGAAGGAGACACTACAGCCTCTCATGGCAACCTCTTCCAGTGCTCCATCACATTTACCGTAAAGTTCTTCTGCATGTTAGTATGGAACTTCACGTTTTTGAGCCATTACTCCTTGTCCTTTCACTAAGCACCACCAAGAAGAGCCCGGCCTCATCCCTTCGCTTCCCACCTTCCTTGAAATACTTATGTTTATCAGATTCCCTCTCGGTCTTCTTTTCCCCAGGCTGAACAGACCCAGGTTACTCAACCTTTCCTCATATGGGAGACACTCCAGGCGCATCATCTTCGTGGCCCTCTGCTGGACTCTTTCTACAACATCCCCATCTTTTTTAAACTGGGGAGCCCAGAACTGGACACAGTGTTCTAAATGTGGCCTCAGCAGGACAGAGTAGGGGGGGAGGATCACCTCCCTTAACATTCCAGCCACACTCTTTCTAATGCATCCCAGGGTACCATTGGCTTTCTTTGCCACAAGGGCACCCTGCTGGCTCAATGTCAGCCTGTCATCCACCAGGACTCCCAGGTCCTTCTCTGCAGAGCTCCTCTCCAGCAGGTCAGCTCCTAACCTGTACTGATGCATGTGGTTATTCCTCCCCAGGTGCAAGACTGTACACTTGCTCTCATTAAACCTCATCAGGTTCCTCCCTGCCCAACTCTCCAGCCTGTCCAAGTCTTGTTGAACAGAAGCACAGCCTTCTGAATATTTTAATATTATTTTTATTTAAGCAATTGCTTACAACTGTGCAAGACTTAATGTACTATCAACAGCCAGCATTCAAACTTCTGGAAATCATAGGGGTTTTCATGATTAGTGGAGGATTTAGAGCTCATCTCTACGGACATATTACACTAGTAGTTCAAGTTAAGATGACAGATCCACCTTTTGTATTGAGTAAGGTTTTAAAGTTGGTTGTTTTGAAGTGAATGGAGAAGATCATACCTAATGTATGCTCATTCATTGTGAACAGCAGGTGTAGACACATTTTAACAAAGCAGAAACGTTTCAATTTCACTATATTGTTCTGACCATACAAACAAGTCACAATCACGTAGAGATGAGGACTTCACGTGATCATATTCTATGGGGTTTTTTTTCCAAATAAACCTTGTTTTCCTTTTCCTCTGTTTTCTTTCCATGCATTATGTCTTTTGGGAAACTTAAAAACTGTCTCTCTTCTTTTCCAATATTGATCCTACTTTGAGCAGGAGGTTGGACTGGGTGACTCAAAAAGTCCCTCCCAAACGGAATGATTCTATTACCGCTTCCAACAGGATTTTTCCAACTCTTCTCCTACATGAAAATAAATCCTAGGTAACTTCTTTAAGGTCAATAAAATTACTCTGCATTGATTTGACCATAAGAGAGAACAAAAACTCAGTATATTTTTTGTGAAATTTTCCTTAAGGATATTTTAGTTTTTATTTGATGCCAGTCAATTTTATTGCTTTCCTTTCAAAGCAAAATGAATCTGTAAGATTTCATATTCTCTACAAATAAATCAATAAATAACATTACTGACATTGCATAGTAGCTTTTCTGATACTGCACTGTAGCAAACAGAGGTTATATCTTACCATTTATCCATTCCACTATACATAGGATGCCTTCATCCTATGTATAAACATCATTTTTGTCCATTAAATTAATGTACTATATTGAATAAATGCATTACAGGAAGGAAGATAATCTATGAATTTGTGCCTATTATAAAAGAGTTAAGAAAAATTCATTGTTTTTCCAGCATTTTGATATGCCACTAGTCTGTGCTATGGTACTGCCTTTTACTTTCAAGTGAGTAATAAAGTTAAAATTGGTATGGCCGACGTCAGTTTTTATTGGCCCTATTTCCTCAGTGATATATGTTGCTATTAACATTTACCCCATGGACAAATATCCCCCAAAAATGCATTAAATACCTTCATGGATTCCAATGTCACTTAATAAAGCTGGAAAAGCTCGCAATACAGACCAATATATTTATCTATATTTTAAAGCATATATGTATCTGCACACACAAATGTTGTACACTGAAAGGGTGATTATACGACACATTCAATCATGAGTTTGTAGTGAATTCATGAATATATTACATAAGACAAGTTATAATTGTAAGCAACAACTGAGTCAGTATGAAGTAGGCAGATGGCTGTGCGTGCCTTTGAAAAGTATATCATTATATATCTATTTTTTAAGCATAAAAGAGAAAAAATATAATGATCTCAATTTTATTAAAGGTAATTTTTTTTGTAATAATGCTGCATCTATAATCCTAATGAGACAGGGCACATCTCTTGTATCAGTTTTCTTAATAATCCTTAAGGCATATACTAGCAATTTTCTTCATAAATTTTCTTTTGACCAAGAGTGCAATCAGTAAATCAGACACCTGACTAGGATAACAAATTACTTACGTCCAAAAAATGTAACAAACCCTTTCAAATGCAGGGTAGGAGTAGAAATTGTTCGTTGCAACACTAATTTAGGTGAGCTAATATAAGTCAAAGATATTTCATAACTACTCTCTGTTTTCCTAAAGTAAGCTGCATAAAAATAAGCAGCTCACATATAAAATAACTGATATTATTCAAGATCTATAAAGGCTTTAATTTGCCTTTTTCATTTTGGCACAGGCACTCTCAAGACTGAAGCATTTCTAATCAACTTCAGTGGAAATAAGCACATAATTCCAGCACAGAGCTATATGGACTATGGACAACTATTTCAAAAGCTTCCAGTGAGGAAATGGCTAACGTGAAACCAGGTGTGACTAGGACATTAGGACACAGTACACACCAGTGACTGTTCTGTCCCAGCAAACACATCTGCACCGCTTCCAAAACTGAGTTTGTAAGCCCACACATTACACCATCAGGGCCATCAGAGTGTAGTGGGGTTTTTTCGCACAAAATAAATCTGCTGTAATTGAACAGAATTTATAAGGCATTTCCACAACTCTTTCTTTAGCCATAAAAACTTGCATAATTACATAATACATCGAAAATGTACAGCTGACCAAGCTACACCTTTACTAAATGTAAAGATTTGTTACAACCTTAAGAAAGCAAGAAAACTGAGCATACATTTGCTGTCACTCTTCTCAGCTACAGCTTAAGCTCATTTAATAAGAATACTGGATTGAAAGAGACCTTGCATATTGATTCAACTTGCCAGCTGCTTGAGGCAGCTTTACAATTTAATAAAGTTTCATCTTAAAATTAACCAGAAATAACGAGGCCAAAATCTGTCAAAATGCTTTTCCAAGCCCTATAGCTATAACGGAAAGAATGCCTTTTAATTTCATGTTCATTTATTCCAAGATAATTTATCACTATTTATTCTTATGCCACTGTTGTCATTTATTTTAAATAGCTCCTTTGTCTTCTCTGTGTTTCTTTTCTGGTATTTTTAAAGAGACCAATCACATCCCCTTTCTGCTTTTATTTTGAAGGACCACATAGATATAGCTCTTTCAGGCTATGCCTCTTCTAGAAAGACAGAGCCAGGTCACAGGGCCAGGTGCTGGCTCATGATTGCTGATTAGATCTTATGTATCCTGGCACCACTCAGCTTTTACTAACCAGCATCTCCCAAACAGTGCCAGCATACAATGCAAGGTAACAGCATGGAGCAAGAACTGTCCCCAGTAAGCAGCCTGGATACAGGCAACCTGCTACAGAAAGTGGAATTCAGGAGTGTCGAGCAGGACTGGGTCCACACAAGAGTCCCCGGCCCATATTTCTGTGGCCTTAGCATTGAGTCACACACACTCACAGTCATCCCAACAGTCCTACTTTGTACATACAGGCATGAAGAGCACTGTCTGCTTTTACAACATCCTAGACTGTTTTCTGTTTGAAAACATACTGTTTTCTATGATTCACAATAAAGGGACTTTCCTTTCAGAGAAATTAAATTCCTGATATACACTTAGTGCTACGCAATTCACTGATTTTTACTTATGGAGTTTGCAAGATAATCCAGTTCTTCATTATATGCTACTCCTTTCCTCAAATGTACAGATATGTAAATTTGTGTTACCAATATATTTAATTACTGCCTTCCTTTTCTCTATGCAAAGACCACTAGTGAAAATATTAAAGATCATCACCAATAATAAAGCTTAAGGAACTAAGGAGCTGCATATCATTTTTCTCTCTACATCACTATTCAGTTAAACCTCATTCTTTCAGTTTAACCAGTAAATTCCAGGTGCTAATATAGGCATGTCCAACCACAGCCCACAGCCGCCCCCTGCCCCACATCATCATGGCTGCAGCTCTTCCCACAGAGCGGCCCAGCCCAGTACTGGGCACACTCCCACCACTGAACAATAACCAGTCAGCACTGTCTGGCCTGAAAGCAGGGCACAGGGAAGGCTCAGTACAGTGATGACTTCACCTCTCATGCCTGCCACGCACACTCCATCAAATCGAAATCCACGTGTATTACACCTTACATTCCCTTGTAATGCTTGGTTAGTAACACACAGTGATTGCTGACACAGTATTTCAACCTACCTCATGTCATTTTGATACACTGGCTAAACACATGCCTGTGAAGAGCAAAAAATACACAGCCTTGTTTTCCATAGGGGAAATTGAGAATAAATTTCAAGATTGTCAAAAAAAAAAATCAATATTTGGGATATTTGTAACTCCATTTCCAGTTGACATAAGTACGTTGCCTGCAACTTTTCAAATGGAATGCAAAGAGTTGCAATCAGATACTCAACTCAAAAATCATGCCTCTCTACCAGACTTTTATAATACTTCTCTTACCAGAGAAAAATACCCCTTGCTTCACAGACATGTCTTATTCCTGTCATTGCTTTTTGGCAGTAGGTACATTTGTGAACAACTATTTTCAAGGCTGAAGCACAGGAAGAGGAAAATTTCATCAATAATCTCCGATGAAAACCTTGAAATCTCATTAAGAATTGCAACCATTGCTGTTGAACCACACTAATACATTAGTTTCATAAAAATTAGGTCAAATATTCCACTACTTTTATGTTTTAGTTGCTTTCTTTTTTTATGTTTTAACTTATTTAAAAAAAAAAAAACTGTTATTAATATATATTAACTATAACATATATATGTGATCCAAGACAATTCCTCTTCACTCAGTGCAGCTTAGGTAAGCCAAAAGGTTGAACACCAACGTGCTACTACCTACTCATCTCTGCACAAAAACCTGAATTCCTTGAACTCTTCAGTCCAACTGCTTTTTGCCTATTTCTTTGATTAATTCCTCAGCAAAGAATTCTCTCTGTGTTGTTAGAGCAACTGTTAGTAACGCATTAAAACTTTGTGATGGAGGAAAGACAGTTAAATTTTTGGTAGAAAAATAAAAATAGGCAGCTATAGCTTGAGAAAGGCAGTACAGTAGACATTATTACCAGCTTTCCACAAATGTATGGCAAAGTCATTAATGCTAACACTGTATCACACAAACCCAAGATGTCTGAAAATACTGTTTTCTTATTCTTCTTAAGAGATATTAGAACTTTGGCTTGGTTTTCTTAGAAGTTTTTGTACTAATTTAGGCAAAGCACGTACCGCGTTCCACCAGATTTGGCATGTAATAGACATCATCCAAATGGCAGTCCCACATGTTTTATTTCACAAAGATTCTTACGTTCAAAGGCATTGGTAAAACTACTCAAATATCTTACATCAATTTGACTTTCATTGCCTGAAAGT
Source organism: Gallus gallus (assembly GCF_016699485.2). Taxonomy (NCBI): domain Eukaryota; kingdom Metazoa; phylum Chordata; class Aves; order Galliformes; family Phasianidae; genus Gallus; species Gallus gallus. The sequence continues at coordinate 129,156,646 of NC_052533.1, read as the reverse complement.
CTATTAGATGTTAGTGATGCGGCTTTTCGTTCAAAGTTCTGTACCCACATAGCAGCTTCATTAAGGAAGCAATTGACAAAAATACTGAATGATCCTACAGGACAGAGGTATTGACAGTATTCATCAGTTAATATCTGTAGGCTGAAGATGAATAGCACAAAGTGTTTACAAGTTATTTACTACTGCAAGACAGCATCCACAAGTAGCTGAGAAGGGTGAAAACGTGACAGGAACACAAAGCCTGTGATCTGTATAAACATGTCACTGAGTTCAAGTCAACAGAACTAAAGCATTTACATCCTCTATTATTCACTACTGAAATTATCTGATAAAAATGAAAGTCCCAGATGGAATGAAAAGTAACAGAATGGTAATGGTAAAACTGAAAGGAAACAGCACAGTTAGTGCTGTACTTAACCCCATATAGACATTCCTCAGTTTAAGGTAAGCTTGCTGCCTAGACTTAACAGCAACATAGCCACAACAGCACAGCTCTCAGAAACCTACAGTGAGTTCCGCATTAAGACAGACTGTAAGAATTCAAGATGTAGACATCTCATGTTGACACGAGATGCAGCTATGATTAACACTAACAGCAGGTTAAGGCAGCTAGGTGTAAATTTTCCTTTTGTTGCCAGTATAAATGAGTAGAATTTGAAAACGTTATTAGGAAGATATTCTACCTTTTCTAAATTAAGTACTGCTTTGCATTTCACTCAAATAATTGTATCTAGAGTGCAATGATCACTTCCTGCTTAACTTCCCTCTTGTAGGTAAGGTAGTAAATCTCTTCACATACACACTCTGTGTTTGTGAAGTGCTTAGATTAGAGCTGACAGTATAAAACATAAATATGAGCCTTTGCATTGTTATGTCTTTCAAAACTCAAAACACAAGGATACAAACAAGTGAGAACAGGAAAGTGGCTTGAAGAACACCAACAACTGAACATGTTAAGAAAAATTTCTTCTCCAATAGAGTGGTCAGGCACTGGAATGGGCTGCCCAGGGAGGCGGAGTCCCCATCTCCAGAAGTGTTCAAGAAATGTTCAGGTGTTGTACGGAGAGGCATGGTTTAGCGTGGAAATACTGGTGGTATGTGGACAGTTGGACTGGATGATCTTGCAGGTCTTTTCCAACCTTGGTGATTCCATGGTTCTATTATCCTAAGATCTCTTGACAAAGAATCCACACTAAGATTTCAGCAGCTCACAACTAGTAAGTAGACTTTCCAAAGCTTATAAAGAGAATTTAGTTCTGACAAACTGTGCATCATGACTTGAAGGTCTCCCAAGAATAAAAGGCTTTCTAGAAATATGGCATGAAAACCATGCCTATGCCTTAAAAATGACATAAGTTTGCCTAACAAAAAGCATGTAGTTCATTACAAAATCTTGTTAAGTAGGCTGTGCACTTATCAGGTCACTCTGATAAACTGGTAGGGGGGTTGGAACTAGATGATATTAAAGGTCCCTTAGAATCATAGAATTGTTTGGGTTCAATGATATTTTCCTAGTGTCATCTCTGTGTGGCTTCTGCTTCTCTCTTCATTTTTATAACATACACCACAGACTGAAGTGAATCAGTATCTATGGCGATACTGCATGCACTCTATATAGATGGGCAAGATTAAAAGCTTGAGCTTAAATCCTGATGTAGTGGTGTCTTCATGAAAAACATGTTTTATCTTCCCTATTTTTCTGCTTTATATGTGTTTTCATTTCCAATTCTGGACCAGACCCACCCAACATTTAACTCCACTGAAGATGAAGACAGCAGTCTGATACTGACAAAGCCACCCCTTCCTTCCCTGGTTGCTATCATTTAAGTTTGCAGCAGCTGACATTCTCTGCCTCAGACAATTAATTGCATTATACAGCAGAAAGCTGTTTTGTGGATACATGGCACAAGCAAACACTGACCTATGACACCTAGGTGATATGTGGATTAGTACTTGTCACAAAGGACGCAGCATTATGTTACACATTCCTCAAGTAGGTTAATAAGTAGAAATGGGAATCGTCTGAAACACTGACTTGGCAATATCATAGTAAAATCTTTCTGGCTCCATCTAGTGGGCTTCAGTGTACTGTCTTCGCAATGTGATCATTACGTACTATCAGAAAAAAGGGTTTGGACATTTGCAAAAGAGACTTTGAAGCGTTCCCTCAATACTTCTGTCACTTCTGTAAACAACCCCTAAAATGAGCCAGATTTCTTTAAAGGTTCCTATTTTATTTTTCATATCTTTCTGATGTCAAGTCAGTATACTTAAGAGGCTCAGCGGCTCCCAGATCAACCACACTTTGAATGTATTGTCCCTGCCTGTCCCCATCTGTCTCCCCTCCAGTTACAGCATTCTCTGGTGCCTATGTTGCACTCAGCTGTTCAATAAACAAAAATAAGTCTAGGCATTTTAGGATTTCTTCAGATCTGTGAACATAAATCTTCACAGCGTAAATCTTCAAATCTCTGGATTTGCAGAATCTTCTCTCTCAGCAGAGCAAGCATCAGCCACAAAGGAAGATGTGTTTTAACTGCTGTTGTATTTACAACACCTTGGTTTGTACTACGGATTCGTTTTGAAGCATTCATCTATCTCAATGGTATGTAGGTTTTCCTTACAACAGCTGGTTCCAAATCATAGATTCATTTCAATAAAAGACTCTGGTGGCCCTTTTTTTTTTTTTTGTAATTGGCTGAAAACAGAATTTCTGAGGTATGAGAAGGCCAATTCCTGTTCTTACCCCTCCCATCAGAATGGTTATCAATAAGGTGATAGGTGCTCTACATATAAAAATGAAAACTTGTATATATACAAATCAGCATTTTTAACATTAAAATGACAAAAAACCCTTACTTTTCTCTTCCTCGTATTATCAGATCACTCAGTAGCAGATCTCTTTCAAGTTTCTAATTAAAACCTATGTCATATAAAGTATATTGTGGAATGATTGTCACAGCAGTGTTTTCCATCTACTGAACATGTATTTGCAAGTTATCTTAGTTATGTCTTAATCCTATTTGGCAAGTTGATTTTCTATAAGCCCGTGGTACAGAAGATAGGGGAAGGCCTGCTCACATTAAAATTAGCACCATCATACTAAATACATAACTATAATTCAAGCAAATAAATGTCAGCACTTGTACTGCTGCCCTTACTTTCCTGCTCACTCTGAAATAAATATTTTTCTCTCATTCCACTTCATCAAAAACTTCCCATAGCATTCAGTGTGCTATAGTTCTGATCCCCTTGCTTGGAAAGCCTGCTCTTCCAACCAAGGGGAAAGATGCAACATTGAACTATTTAAACACGCCAAAGGATTCTCAAAGGAAAATGCCATTAAGAATGCCCAATTAAAGGGGAAGATATAACCAAAGACTGAACATTATACATACCCACAAGGATGAAAGCCACAGGACAGCACAGCTTCTATTCTACAGTAAAACTACTTTTCATAAACTTAAAATGAAAATAACCAAGGTCAATGTATAAGTAGCATATTTCCAACGCTCTCAGATTAACTGTAGAGAATCTAGTAAACGTGGGGCCTATAGGGCAAGATTCACTAATTCTACTATATATATTATGCTTAATTTATGTAAGTCACAGCTCCATTGCTGGGCAACCATGATTTTAAAAGGCATAATATAGATGTCACTGCAGGAAAGAACCCTACATGCCTTTTTTACATTTCATATGCCCTCATCAACTTTCTGAAGGACTGCTTTAAAGGTTTACTGTAACTAAACAAGTGTATAATCAGACCTGGATAAAGTGGGTTTGGTACACATGGGAAGGGAGTAGTTTGAGTAAAAATGAATGCTTCTCCTCTGATTGTTTTAAGGCTCTATTCAAATTACCTCAGGGTTGTGAAAGAGGTATTTGAGTTCCATAAATGCCCAAAATTCAGTGCTGGACACCTCGTGTGCTGCTAATGAGGTGAGAAACACTGACTTTGGAGAGGTCGAAAACTGAAAACTCATGGATTTATATGGAATTCTTTACCTTCTGGCCTGTGAACTATTGCATGTTTGAGGGGAAAGCTGGGGAGAACATGTACAATATTGATATGTGTATCCCATCTGGCTCTAACTTTCCACATTAGCAGATGTGCAGAAAACACTATTCTGTGTTAACTTGAGACTTGAGAAAAGTGGATCACTACAGCACCTCACTCAACCACTCCCCACAACAATAGGAACAAGGCACACAGGGGCAGTGGTTCTGGATCACAGACATGTACATCTTCAACATCATTGATTTCATCCCTGCAGGGTACATCCAGATTTACTGTACTGTATTGTTCTCAGGTAGCTCAGGCACTGTATGCTTTCCAATCAGATGCACACTTCTCCAGGCTTTTTCTTTGTTTGATATTTTAGAACATTTTTCCACAAAGATATCAAGAAGATCTAAAACACTGACTGATCATAGAAATCCTACAAAACTTCTGATCTCAAGTATCTTGCAGTAGGACATTTCAGAGTGACATACAGAAGTGCTCCACAGTTTTTGCAGAGCCAAAACAATGCATTTACCTTAAGGCCTAGATTCTTATCATTCAGGGACCCAGTTAGTTCACAGACTGCTGTTCAACATGTCAACCGATCTCTTCTCTCTGGTGACAGCAATAGGACCCGAGAGGGAGCTGTTAGGGATTAAGAGAAGGTTCTTCACCAGGGGATGGTCGGGCACTGGAACAGGGCTCCCCAGGGGTCACAGCCACTGGGTCAAAGCACCACCAGGCTGCATTTGGACAATACTCTCTGACATATATGTCTATTTTTGGATGGTCCTTTTTGAAGCCCGGAGATGGACTTGACAGATGCTGGGGGTTCCTTCCAACTCAGGAAATTCTATGATTCTACAAAGTACACTCTATAGGAGGCTTCAACTAGGAGAACTCCATGCTGACTTCAACGGTAACCAGTAAAGAAAAGACTATCAATTTAACCATCATCAAAAGAAGTGCCATGTCTTCTAATCGTTACTATAAAAGATGAACATCTGTCCACTTACAAGAGGTTTTCCTTAAATACACCTCAGATAATCTGTGCTAGTAGTTGTACTAAAAATGAGAAGCAAAGATTAGTAAATGAGGTTAATATAAACTGTTTGTAAGCAACTAATCCCAAAAGGCTTAGTGCTGATATTATTTAAAATTGAATTTAAAAATTATGACAACTACAACAGAGGTATCAGAACCCAATACAAAATAAAAAAAAATGCACACATGGCATTTTATTAAGCCTTTGGCACAGTAATATTACAGAAGTCTAACGCTGCAGTATCAAAGGTATTTTATCACTAAGTTTATAAACAGCCAGCTAAGCAAAATAAATGAAGAATCTATAAAACAAAAATGATCACATTAATCTACAAAGAGTCCAGAAACAGAAAAAAAAACAAGTCAAAAAGGAAAAAAGGAAAAAAACCCTGTTTATAGCACAGTACAAAGAGCACATAAAATAAAGCATTTTATCTTGGATAAAAAAATATTTTTTTAGAGATTTTTAATGGGCACCTGTGATTGGTGTTAGGCTCTATAGCACGACCTGCAAGACTTTCACTTTTTGCTACAAAACATGTTAATAACAATGTAAACAATAGCTATACTCTTTCCAAATGACTAAGGCATCCACTGTAGTGAGAGCTCTCTTTGTCCTCCCCCCACTGATACCCATGACAAAAGGAAAACAAAACTAGCACTAGATAAAACTAGAAGAGAATTTAAAGCAGATTAAGAGAGACATTAATAAAGACAAGTTTCCTACGTAAGAGCAAAACCAATTCATCAAAATATATATAATCATCATGGTGTTAGAGTTCACGAAGTTAACTCACACTGAATGCAGACTACTAGACAATTTTACATATCAGCCCTACCTTCCAAAGCAGAGGAAAAACCATTCTCATCTCTGTGAAAGATACCAGACATTACCTATCTAGAACTGTAAAAAATCCAAATTGTTAACAATAAATATCATCTTTCTTAATCACATGGCCAAGTATCTGAGAGCAAGAACACTTTAATTAACCAGGTCATGACTCTGAAGTTATGTAGCAATTACAGTGAAACTGAAAGATGAACAGGATAAATGAACACTATTAACAATGCTCAGGGAGTTTAAACATTTAAAGGTAAACGGTGGGTCTACCTGTACACACAGTAAACTAATTAACTAAAACTCTAACTTCTCTCACTAAAGACACATCTATGATTCTATCACTACAAAAATACTCTAGGAATTTGTTTTGTGAAAGTACATCATCCTCAACACCAACCAGGATTCCTGTTAATTTTGTTTATGTGTTTGATTTACAAAACATAGGTGTGTTTTTTTTTCTTGCATATCTAAAATGATAACAAGAACTTGTGAACTACAGTGAATTAATACTTAATAAAACTACCAACATTAGCACACATCAATTGACTGAAATTGAATTAGCTACCTGAAATCCAGATTTCTTCGTAGATCTCCTTGGTGCAGAATGAAGGCATCTTTATAGTAATTCAAACCCAGGAGTGTTTAATTTTCAAATACTTCCTACTTATACTTCAAAGAAGACATCTTGTTTAAACACAGTGTTTTTCACATTTATTTAAATTGTCTCCATGAACGCACTGAAGTCCAAGATCTGCTGAAATTGTCTACATAAAGTCATGCATACTATGCTGAGTACCTGTCGTGACTGTGCACCCAATACTTGATCTATCAATCAGCACATGCTCATCATATAAACTCCTGTTTTCTCAGAGCAAATCTAAACAGCAAACAAGCAGTAATAAACCAGGTGCAAGGCTATTTCCACTTCATTCCTCAAACTATCAAAAAACTGTTCCTTGAAGACACTATCTAAAAAAATTTCTAAGAGTTCAAGAAAGAAAAAAAACACCTTGCAAGGTTGCTGCTTTGCTCTTTCACTAGTAATGCCTTCATTATTTATATATATATATAGGCACTGGTTTCCAGCCACTGAAGCTGAATCTAGATAATTAAACATTTATAACATCCCCTGCTGTGCCATGATGTCTAACTGTGTCCAAAGAGTCCTAGGTGTGCTGTTACACACCTGGGACTGAAACAAGGAATCTGCTGAGCTACCTTTGATAAAGGTCTACACCTGGAACTTAATAGCACATGATATGGTTTCTGAATATTGCAACAGGTGGCAAACATAACTTAACTGCTCAAGAACTGCTTAGCCTTCTGATTCTGGAATTGCAAATAGCTCTATTAATTGGAATGACAAAAATTACAGTGAAAATATATTTATGCATAACATTATTTATTTTTACTATGCTGTTTTCATATACATTTTAAGACAAAACCATTTTAAGATAGATTAAAGAAAATTAAGCATTAAGAGGTTCACAGTCTGAAATTAGAAAACAGATTTCTAAGGTAAGAGAAATAGGAAAGTGAAAGCCAGCCCCTGAAATACCACCAGGCTCCCTCTAAATCGGCTCTGATGCTTTTCAGGAACTTCGTGCCTTCTAAAATAAACCACCTCTTTCTAATTTCTATACTATAAAATTACATTACCAGAATGTATGTGTACAGGACAGGGGTTTATAGGAGAAATTATATTCTCTTACACTAATTTTGGTAGGTGGAAAAATTATACACACTTTTAGGTACATACATTCTTCCTCATCTGATGTAACAGTATATATACTAATACGTGTGTGTGTGTGTGTGTGTGTGTCTGTCTGTAAAGGGACTTTCACACCTACTTACCCATCTAATTACTGCTTGTGTTCATTCTTAAATACATCCTTGAACACACCAGAGTGTGTTCTCCAAGCACGGAGCTTGCTAATAAAAGCAAACAGTTTCAACAGAGTAAGATTAAAAACCCTGTAGTCCTAGAGTACATTAATTAAGATGATTCTGAACATACATCGTGTCAAGAATTTGCTCTATTTTCATTTTCTATTTAATTTTCAAACACAAGAAAAGCTCGAAAAGGAGAATAACAATTTCTAGGGCCACATCCCCCTTTCCTTGAACACTGTGGGGAGTGTTTCACTGATCTGCCCATGAAGAAATGGGCCAAAGGGAATTTTGGCAGAGAGAAAAATAAGAAGGATGTGTTATTCCTTCCCACTGCCTTCAACTTCTCCAACAGTTCACACAAGTTAACCTGAAGTTCAACTATAACAGATCGTAATCTCTCTATTCCTTTATTGTGATGACCTACACAGAGAGTATTTCAGTATGGCAGTAAGGTTGCTGAAGTTAACAAAACATTTGAAGAGATGTAATTAAGAAAAAGTCATTTGTGTGTTAATTTAGTCATCAGTACTAGTCATCTAGTATGCGTGCTCTTCATCAGAATTTCAGGCAAGTTTCAATCTGCAGCTTTAATAAGATGCACATATACTGACCATATTTTTTGTATGTACTGTTGTGACAGTCTTGAAAATACTGACCATCAGAAGCTATGTAGCATATTTCTGAGTAAAGAACATGATTTTACTGTGCAGAGCAACTTCTACAAATACAAAAAAAAAATCAAACAGTAAAAATATTTAGGAAGAAATTTAAAGGTATTTACATATATTCATCTTTTGCAATACAAGAAACAGAAGATAGAAAAAACTAGCTTTTCACGACTACATATGTTAAAAGCACCTTCAGTTACTGGAGGTACATTCCATAGTGACGAAGGTAACTAGAGTGACTCTGAACACAATAAGATAAAGGAGAGCAGCTTAGACAAATGGATACATGAGAATTAGTATCAGAGAACACCCTAGGATAACTGGCCTAAGACAAGAAGGCCTACATTGCCAACTCTCTGAATTACTTTTAGAGATCCCAATCTGAAAGACAACACTCAGGGAAATGACACTGAGGAAAATAATTAAGCTTCCTGTAGCTGAGATGCCCCAGCAAAACCAACCTAAATAATTGGTAATATAAGAGACTTTTGTCAAAAGTACTTTAAATCCAGGAATCACCCTGTTTCAACAAATCTCTCCGTAAAAGTTTGGGGCTCTTTTTTCCCCAAATTTCAGTAAGGAAGAAATTAACATCTTTGTTTTAAATGAAATATCCTTTAGAGTACGTACGACCTGTGAAAAGCTCGGTGAGACCCAGAGCGCGTTTCTTGGTAAGACATAAAGGTCAGAGTCAAGTGTCATGAATAGTAAGAGTTAACCCAAGCAGGTATTAGCAAATAGCAAGGAGGGCATAGAACAACCCATGATTTTTACAAATATTTGCCCTCTCAGGGCAATCCCAGGTGATAAAGTTGCAGGGCACTGTGAAGGCAGATACCTGCAGCACAGGTGGTATAGAAACATGAGGATACTTGGCAGGGCCCAGGACCTGTTCGGAGTGGCAGAACTAAAATGACAGAAGCTTTCTCTCCTGTTAACAGTTCAACTGAAATTTTCACAGAAGGATGGGAGCATTCTCACAACTTCTTTGGTCTTTGCTGAACAGAATAATATTCATTACTCTAGAATTCACCAATGGAAAACTAGGGAATACAAAGTTTTATTTGCAGTAAGACACAAAGGGAGAACAAGGACAAATGTTAATTGCTTTTGATCTTTTCTAATGTAATCTTACATAGAAGTGTTTTAAGAGGCTATATTGCTAAGACTGACTGCTGTTTTCCAAACTGTCTAGAAATCTCAAAAATGATTAAACCTTGATTTAATAATTAAAGCTCAAATAAAACTCCAAAGTCACGCCTGTAGCCAGGGGAATTAGCCTGGAGAGCTATTGAGTAACAGTACTTGATTCTGAATTTGACTAACGCAGTCTTTAAGACAATTTCATCCAAAAAGATTCTGAAGGTTCTTAAGACTGGTAAAGGCTGAGGATTTCATTTTTAAAGACAAGTTATTTGTCTGTGTCTTTAAGTATTTTTAAATGCATACATGACAAAGATCGAAGACCTACTTCAAGCAAAGTGTTAAACATTCTACCCACTCTACATTGTAAAGACAAAACAAGCAGGAAGCTCTCTAGTTTTGTTTCTCAAGTTTATCCTCTACAGAATAATAAGCAGTTCTGTTGACGGCTTTCATTTACCTGTAGCTGTTGATAAGAGACTGCCTAAAAACAACTTCCTAAACCTGCTAAAAGAGATTAAAGAGCAGAAGTATCAGATTCTCTCTATGCCAAGCCACTAACTTGCCCACTTCACATTATAAGTGTTCAACAAATTAAGCAGAAATATAGCTTAGAAAAGACAATCAATTCTTCCAGCTTGAGTTACAGGTCTGCATTAGTATATATAAGACTAACACCTAATAGTTCAGTCTTTCCACTTTCTCTGGTGGACTCCAGATCAGGTTCCTGTGTCATCACTGCTCATCCAAGAGACTATTCTTTCTAGTATGAAGCAGCTGCGTGAAATTAAAGAGAGACTTCCTCTCAGTTGCAGTAGTAAGGAGTAGTAAGTAAAGGATTCATAATATCTTTAAAGCCTCTCTTCTTTTGATTTTAAAAAATGTCTTCTCCATATATTGCACTCACATAGACACCAACTTTTTCCTTCAGCTGACTCTACTTTTATGACAATCAGCAATTGCATCCTAACTTCTGAGATGAGAGAAAACAGAATTCATTACCAGCTACAGACACTGTCTAATTCAGAATGAGATTTTCACTCTCCTTCAGACATGCAGCACTGACTTCAACATTATTTGTTGTAAATAATATTTCCACATAATTTAATTAAGTTGAAGCTAACTTGAACCTTAAAGCTGGTCTTTTATCTCTGTGCCTGAGACAGTTATTAAAGAAGGAATAAGAAAACAAGCCCTTGAAAAGCACAGATCGATGTATCTAAACCACAGATGTCTGTAACTAAACTTACATGGAGATTTTTAAAGTTCTGAAAAGCCAGACCCATGACGAGCAAGAGAAGGAATCTACATCAGAAAGAATCATGTTTTCTCCTGTTAGCTGTTTCCAAAACCTTTCTTTAAGATGAATTTACTTGCTTTCTCTAGAAATATCTATAATAACTTTAAAGACAAGCAAAGGTATATATTATATAATTGTTTAAATACTGTATGGGAACTGTTGAATCATGGCCTGAGCCTCTGATTGACCACCTGAGGCAAGTGCTGAGTCAGCTGCAGGGGCACACGTGAACACAATTTCACCTGAGTGACTGGAAGGGGTGGAGCCCTTAAACCCCATTTAAGGGCTGACCCCCCAAGGAGGAAGGATCTCTCTCTGGCGATCATTTCTCTTAGAGCCCTTCAGCAAGCCCAGGGCGTGGATAAGCTCTTTATTTCATTACTCCTTTATAACGCGATAATTTCTCTGGTCCTATACCTGTATACCTATTTACCTTACAATCTGTATACTTGTTTGCCGTACAAATACAAATTGAAGTTCAGTCAAAATTAAAATATTCACTACTTCATTTCCTAATACTTGTAGTGAAGATCCATTTTGCACAAACTATTGCACTTCTTAGTTCCTCAGCTTTTTAATCAGACCTTCCATGAGTTTCAGTGATTTGGCTGTAGACTATTACAGGAAATGCTCCTTTTAATAACATTATTTGGCTAGAAATTGTAAAAATTTAAGTAGGAGGACGGAGATCCAGAATATAAATAACATAAATAAGTATAACATACATTTATTATATTTCTTATTTATCTTATATTTACCTTAAATCTACATAAGATCTTAAGTATACCTTATATATATCTCTTCTATATAATTTTATCCAGTACACTAGATTGTATTTGTCACTCCTATGGTTACTAAATACAGAAGTGGCCTCTTAAGATCCAATTCATAGAACCAAGAATGGCTTGGGTTAGAAAGGGAACTTAAAGACCATCCAGTTCCAGCTCCCTGGCATGGACAGGAACACCTTCCACTATATCAAGCTATCCAAAGCCCCATCCAACCTGACCTTGAATGCCTCCAGAAATGGGGCATCCACAGTTTCTCTGGGCAGCCTGTGCCATTGCCTCACTATCCTCTCAGTAAAGAATTTCTTCATAATAGCTAACCAAACCCTATATGCTTTTTGTTTAAAGCCATTTCCCTTTGTTCTATCACTAAATGACCTTAGATAGGGTCCTTCTAAAGCCTTCCTGTAAGCCCCCTTTATTTAGGTACTAGAAAGGAGCAGTGAGGTCTCTCCAGAGCCAGAGAACCCAGAGAACTTCTCCAGGCTGAATGAGCACAGCTCTCTCAGCCTGTCATTGTAGGGAAGGTGCTCCTGACCTTTGTACATTGCCATGGCTTCCTCCATTCGCTTTTCAGTAATGTCATGTCTTTATTGTGCTGGGGGCCCCAAAACTGAACATGGTTATTCACACTTCCTCTGGAACAATGGAAAAGGATAACCAGTAATATCAAGGATTCTTTGCATGTGTAACATACAAGTAAATGTTGTATATTTTTTTAAATCCTATTTTTGAGATACCTGCCTTGAGAGTACCTGCAAACAATGTACCAATATTTTTAACCACACTAACATCACTAAAATAGAAAGATGAAAACCACTGTTATCCTTACTTCATAATATTTGTAGTCAAGACAACTATGACCTGTAACATTTTTTCTTCCTTCTTAACTCCTAAAATCTTCATTTCAAAAATCAGCAGAATCAGATATTACATAAAGTAACTTGAGGCATAATTGTCATTTACAGTAAAATCTGACTAATTCATTAGCTGTAGAAATTCCTGCATTTTTCCTCAACACCGGCAGAAAAACTAGATAAACATATAACATTACTGCTGTAACTACTTTGCTCTTCACCTTTACTCCCAAGAGAATGTAGGATTTGATACGGCTACAATACAGAGTACCTCATGGACATCAGTAGTTAGATTGACTATGGGAACAACATTAACGTGTCAATTCCTTACAATATTATACCGAAACAGAGAAATTGACTCTTTAAAGAGATAATAGTTTCTTCTATTAAACCACCTGCTACCTGGTCCCCCTGAGAACCTTCTCTTCTCGAGGCTGAACAGCCCTAGCTCTCTCAGCCTGTCCTCATATATGAGGTGTTCCATCCCTTGGATTATTTTTGTGGCCCTCCTCTGGTTGCACTCTAACAGGTCCACACCTCTCCTGTACTGAGGATTCCACATCTGGATACAGTACTCCAGGTGAGGCCTCACCAGTGCAGAGTAGAGGGGCAGGATCGCCTCCCTTGACCTTCTGACCACACTTCTTTTGATGTGGCCCAGGATATGGTTGGCTTTCTGGGCTGCAAGGGCACACTGCCAGTCATGATATCCAGCTTGCCATCCACAAGTGCACCCAAGTCTTCTGTAGTGCTGTAACAGACTGGGGGATCCATACGTGTTCCACCACAAAGATCACATATGCCCTTGTAAAAACACGTCCTAAATAGCAACAACAGCAGGTGATTTACAACTTATGCAATGTGTTTTTTCAGCAATAAATGTGAGTTGAATGTGAGCCTTGATGATGCTGCCAGTAAGACAAAAAATCCTATTTATAGCAGTGAAAGACTGCCACGTAAACATTCACTAGATGCTTATGAATGCTGAAGAATTTCTTTAGTTCATATAGGAATGAACTCCCCAAGCACTATAGGGCAAGCTTTTGCAATTGCAATTCCTTTTAGCATACATTAGAGATTTTAATGAAAGAGTAGATCCACATTAGCACAGGTAGCTTTCTTGATTCCAATTTTTAAAAATTACATTTAAAATGTAAAATATTGAAATGTACCCTGGATTATTCTCAAATTCATCTTTATACTACCTTTTCTAAACATACATAAAACAAAATCAGATTAAAATATTTACTTTTGACATAATATCAGCAAAACTGTCAGTGACATGCATAACTTCTGACATTATTTCAACATGATGCTTCATACGATATGTGCACTACATTTTTGAATGCCTATAGACCATTAATGTTAAAAATAATGTGTATTAATGGATTCCTTTAAGTTTTTGCTAGCACATTGCTAAATGTTAAGAATAGGTACGTTTTCTTAAAAATTACTGACATCTAATTGTATTGCCACTAAAACCAAAACTGAACTACTGTGCTACAAAAAGTAAAAACACTGAGTGCACACATACCAACGATACACCCATTGATATTATAGGAGGCAAAAGGGACTCCTTAAAACTTACACCACTGTAATAAAATCCATTTGCATTTTTGTATGAGAAACACCTACCAGACAATTTTCTACTTTTATTCTTTCCTTTTTTTTTTTTTTTTTTTAAATTGTGCACATATCATATTGCAAAACTAAAGGAAAGGTAGGGGCATGCTCAGAAAAGCTGCAAACAGAGAGGAATATCATGCAACACGTCCACAACAACTCACAGATTGTAACTAAGTTATCTGAAAAACAGGTAAGCCTTTCATGACAAATATTGCTTTCATTTTAATGATAGTAACTCCCCTTGCCTTCAGCAGGAATTACACCTGGGTAAATGAAAGCAAATGTAGGCCAGGAAATAAGTCTACCCATAAAAGAAAAGGACTTAGACAGAAAAAAGGCTCTAACCACTTTGTCCTCCTGGAGTTCACATCCACGAAAGCAAGAAAAAAAAAAAAAGGACAGAAAAAAGACAAAGAAGGAAAGAGTCACTTTCATTTTGAAAGCAAGCAGTAGTATTTGTTAGTAAAATAAATGAACAAATGTCAAAGGAATTAACATATATTGTTCTTATTTCCTATCATGGTGAAGAAGATCTATTAAAAATATTTCATTTTAATAATTTCCTTACTTTTTTTGTTAAATTCAGTAGATTTTATGCATGAAAGAAAATATTTGTACAAGGAAAGTTTCACAGAGAAAACAGTTTTCATAAAAATAATTTGGAGTCACATCTATTTACCTGAATAAAACAAACAGGGCATGTCACACAAAGGATGCAGAATTTATCTCCACATGTCTTGGACACCAGTACTGCAAACGATTAGCATGCATCAACCCTTTGCACTTGCACTGAGTCCAGAGAGGTGAAGGATTTCTGTATACTATACAGACAGACTGAGGATATGCATAATGGCATAACTGCACATTAGTTACTCAGAAGGTCTTTAAAATTTCAGAGTTTTAAAGCACAAAGAGACAAGAGTTTTTCACAAGGGTTCACTGCATGTCATATCAGATCTATATTACACTCTTTTTTCATATTCATAAATATTAAGTACAAATATTCCCATTTATTATTATTTTCCGTGAAGGAACTGTCTTTCAGGTGCTTAAATGGAATAATGCTTCAGAAAACAAAATTATTCAAAATGACTTCAGTCACAACTATATCCCATTTTTGTTAATGATGATGAACAATGTATAAATGAGCAGTATTTTTCTGGTACCTTGATTTCACATGCCAATACAGAGATTAAATGTAGACATGCAAATAAGCACCTTGCCTGGTTAGAAATAAAACTGCTCACCAAGAAAGGGAGACAACGCATTCTATACTTCGTTATTCAGACACCCATATGACATGTAACTTTGTGCTCCTGTGCCATTAAAGTTTTAGGTTCCTCCCAGCACTAGAGTTATAAACAGGAGAAAACAGCAGAAGCCAGCTAGGACAGTCAGAAGTAGAGTACACAAGGAGATGAGGGAGGGAGAGAGGGAGATAGACTTGCTTTGCCTAAAGAAGGCAGAGGTGGAAATGGATGGGGCAAGAAGGGAACTATTTGCAAACTTCAACTACATAAAGTTGAGCTACAGAGAAGACAAAGCCAGAATTTTTCTTGAAGATGCACTGCTAATGGACAAAATGCAACAAAGGATGGGTTGGACTGGATATAAGAGCAAAAAGCCTGAAGAGTTGATAGGCACTGAAAGAGTTTGCCCAAAGAAGTTACAGAAGCTGCATCCTTGCAGATTTTCACAACTCACCTGGATGAAATCCTAAGAAGCCTTGGTTTCTTAGGTCTCATTCTGAATGTAAGCCTGCTTGCCTCCACATATCCCATCTGACTCAATTTGATCTTATGTGCAGTGACTTTAAAGCGTTTTCAAAGATGCTACAGTTTTTAGCGGCATTCTCAGTTAAATGCAATGAGTGGCAGGAGATGCTCAGAGATGTTTTGAGTGGAAACACCAGGGTCTCAATATCTCATCTTCACCTCTGCAGAAATACTTCTACCATGCAAGTGGAGCATAATCCATAACCAGGTGTTCTCAGCACAGAGGCAAATAAATTTTTGAAACAGAGTCTGTGTAATTTAGTTCCTTTCTTGGCAAATCTCACCTCTGCAGGAAGGACTAAGTAACAGCACAGAAGAGCAATTGAATCAGACTCATCCATGTCTCCAGTTTAAGGACTCAATTTTAAACAAAAGAACTTAACAAAATCATATAAATTCCTAAAAGATGCAGTAGACAAAATAGTAAATAATGACAAAGTTGTTAAATACATGAAACTGAAGAAAAAAAAAAAAGGTAGCAGTTTTAACACAAAAATGAGAAACAGAAACAATGAAATTTAAACTAAAAACATATTTAAAACAATCAGTGAATGAGAAACATAAATAGCAAACAGAGGAGGTTAAAATTATACAACAACGTTAAAAAAGAGACAAGGCCATTAGGAAAATAAACTTTAAGATGAAAATTGCCTTTATTATTTGTGTTTGGTTATTTACCATTTAGCTTAACTTATTCTCCTACCTACTTAGGCTGACTAAGCCTTGAAGCAGAACTGCCTGTTCCTAGCACAGTCTCTCACGTCATAACAACTTACAAAATCCTGCTCTCTGCCTTCAGTTTTTCATAATATCCACTGCATCGATATCCCTGAAGTTTTAAAATAGACTCTAAAGAATAGAACTGTGCTATTTCAATAAAATAGAAACTACTATTCTGAAGTGTTCCTGATAATCTTCACTGTGCAGTACCCATAATTTGGTCATTGGATGACAAGTGGTACTACATGTAACGTTCCCCTCAGACACACACTGAAGCATGGGACAAAAGGTTGCTGAATCTCTGTCCCTGAGGTTTCAAAGCTCAATTGGATAAGGACCTCAGAAAACTCTTGTAATTCAACATCCTTTGAGCAAGAAGTTGGATGAGATGATTTAGAGATCATCTCAAATATTCAGTGATAGCTCATCCTCACTCATTAAAAAAAAAAAAATCTAGCTATATTAGCCTTTTTCAATAGCTTTTACCTACATATAATGCACTTGTATATATTTAAACATTCCGCTTTGTCATCAATATGACTTTCTTTCCCTATTTCATCTCTGTTCCAAAAATAATGACTAGTGTAATTTATCCAATGTCCTGACTATTTTTATGCTGTTCTAATATGATCTCCCACTCAATCCAAATTGAAAATGATAATTATATACAGAAAATTTTAACTGTTAAATATTCTAACAGTCTCCTGCAAATGCACAGATGATCTGCCCCTCTTCATACGTGAATTATGTTCTAATCTACTTTTTCCACTCAGTTTTTGTCTAAAATACCAGGATTTTTAAAACACTTCAGAGAAGTAAAACTATAAAGAAAAAAATTACATTAATATGACAACAAGTAATCCAGTAATAGAAAAGCGTTAGAAATAACGAATTTAAAAGACAGAAACAAACTCTTGCAGTAACACCGATATACACCTAAATATATTATATATACATATATAAAATTTATATAAAAGAGTTTAAGAGCTTTGAGACAGTTTTCCTAGTTATTACTCTTAGGCCAGTAGGTTCTAATGTTAGAAACTATTGGTTCAGATATATTGATCTGGTAACACTGCTCTATTTCAACACCACCTCATTTTGCCAAATCTCAATTTATGTTCAAGAATTTCCAAAACCCAAATTGAATGACAGAAGAGATAAAAAAAACACTAAACACATCCTAAGAATGTATGCAAGGAGTACACAACAGTTCATGTTTCCTAAAAACTCAGTATAGGATATATATTTCTCAAAAATTCTTAGTACAGAATCATAGAATGGCTTGAGTTGGAAGGGATCTCAAAGATCAGCAAGTTCCAACCCCCCTGCCACAGGTAGGGTTGCCAGCCACTATATCAAGTGCTAAATCAGTTTGCCCAGGGCCGCATCTAGCATGGCCTCCAGGGTCAAGGCATCAACAGCTCCTCTGGGCAGCCTGCTCCAGCACTCACCACTGAAGTAAAAAAATTCCTCAATGTCTAACTTAAATCTCCCCTCCTTTAGTTTAAAACCATCCCCCCTTGTCCAATCACTATCTATCGGAAGGCCACAATAAGCTCTCCCCACAGCCTTCACTTTTCCAGGCTGAACGAGCAGAGTTACATAACAAAGAGCCTCAAACACTTCCAAATAAGTTTTCCAATGCAAAGCAGTAATTCTAGAAATTAGTTTGAAGGCAGGTAAGACTCTAAATCTTCTTATTCACACTGTAATGTATGAATCACAACAGATGCACAAGACTTGGTTCAGACAAAATCTACCTATGTGGTGAGACTTCAAGGATGAAGTTTCTTTTCAGAATCAGGCTATGAAATATAAACAAATGTGAAATTAAAGACAATCATCCTTCACACAATACTTAGGACTAACTCTAGCTTCTCAGCCACTTACCCAATGTTGATACAAAACACCGAGTACACACCGGTAGAACGTAAGTAGTGGCAAGACTGATCATATGAGAGACAGTCATTTTGATAGCAAAGGTAATTAAGAAATCATTCAATCCAGTTCTCAAAGAACAGATACTAAAAATGTAACAAATTGGTCAAACTTTGAAGATACGTATTCTGTTCCATGGAGAGAATGCAAGTACATTTTAATAGCAGTTTTGTTGAAAAAGGCCTTACGTGCATGAATAATCAAACACAGAAATCTGAGAAAATGACTGGAATTCTATCCCACGTTCAGGGGAAAAGCAGAATAAGTCATTAAAAAGAATCTGTTAGAAGGTAAATCTGGCATTTGACTGGGTATGCCAAAGCCACACTTCCAGAAAGTATTTTTTCACTTTAAGTGGAAAGCTATCAGTTTGCCTAAAATTACTGATTCTTTATTGTGTCAGCTTCATAATAATCTCTTAAATTCTTGAAAGCTTTGAAACAGTGAAGAGTTCAAACATGCCTATCCCAGATGATCATCTGCTCTTTAATATGATTCAAAACAGCTAAGTGAAAATAATAAAATGAATAATTTCTGTAGTTATCACTTGAAAGAAATTAAAATATCAAAGTTTCTACTAAAATCACTTCTTTTTTTCCCCCTGACAAAAAAAAGAAAATCTGTGATGTCAGTGTAGAAATGCAGCACCTGGGTGTCAGTTCTGCATCAATTTGCAAGATAAGTAACTGAAGCACCAGAAGGCTGTGCTTCCATTCAGCAAGATCCAGGTGGATTGGAGAGTTGGGCAGGAACCCGATGAGGTTCAACAAAGGCAAGGGTAGAGTTCTAGGGAGGAATAACCGCATGCATTAGTACAGGTTTAGGGGCTGATCTTTGAGAAAGGAGCTCTGTGAAGAATGATCTGAGTGTCCTGTTGGACAATAGTGTGACAAGGAGGCAGCAATGAGTCCCTCTGGCCAAGAAGGCCACTGGTATCCTGGAGTGCATTAAAAACAGTGTGACCAGCAGGTCGAGGGAGGTGACCCGCTCCCCCCCCACCCACCCCACCCCACACACACACTTCACTCTGCCCTGGTGAGACCACATCTGAACTAATGTGTCCAGCCCTGGGCTACTCTGTTCAAGAAAGATAGGGAACTACCAGACTGAGTCCAGCAGGGGGCTACAAAGATGTGGGACCTGGAACAACTCCCCTATGTTGAGAGACAGTAATGAGAGACCTGGAGATGTTCAGCCTGGAGAAGACTAAGGGAGGGGGAGATCTTATCAACGCTTACAAATATATGAGGGGCAGCAGTCAAGAGGATGGGGCGAAGAGCCTTTTGGTGGTGCCCAGTAACAGGACAAGGGAAAATGGGAACAAACTGGAACACAGCAGTTCCACACAAACATGAGAAAAAAATTACTGTGAAGGTGACAGAGCACTAGAACAGGCTGCCCAGAGAGGCTGTGGAGTCTTCTCTGGAGATATTCAAAACCCACCTGGGCATTTTCATGTGGAACCTACTGCAGGAAAGCTATTGTACCAGGGGTTTGGGCTGGATGATCTTCAGAGGACCCTTCCAACACCTACAAATCTGTGAAGGTCGCATAGCTCAAAATGACTGCTGTGCAAGCTTTAATCTCAGTGCTGTATGCAGCAATCAAAAGAACTCAGTTTTTCTGAGTTTTACTATAGGTACAGGCAATGCCAGTAGCCTAGCCAGAGCCAGAAGCAGAGCACAACGGAAGATATGGGCCAGGTCATGCTTCCACTAACAGAATTGTGTTCCACGGCCTTAGGTAAGGGGAATAGGATAGAGCTCAACAGGTCCACGGAGATGAGGCAGAACCAAGGCCAGCCAGGAAGCCAAGCCTACGGATGCACGTCAGCAAGGGACACAGACAGGCAGCGGCATGGATATGAGTGCCCAATCTGTAAAGCACCTCCCAAGCAAAACAGTGCCCCTTGGAGCCTTTGAGAGCTCCTTCTCATGCAGCTTTCCCAGGCAGCTAATCCCAGATTTCACTATGGCATTAGCATTGTTGTTTTCATATACCATGATCAGATCTCATGTGTGCTGGAGTTTTCTAGTGTTCTTGGTAATATGCGTGTCATGTCTTCTCTAGAGAAATGCAGAATCAAGTCATATTTTTGAAAAGCCAACTTATTCCCATGTGACAGGAAATCATTGCAATTATTCCAAATCCTGGTGACCTAGAAATCCTGATAGTGACATGCAAATTCTTCGTTGCCCACTAATTATCAACAGAATGAAATAAATTACATTTTGTGACTGCATATGAATGGTCTACACTGTACATCCTGCAGTTAGAAATGCATTTGCTCATCAAAGATGAGAAAAAAACTTGATGGTTTTCTGGAAAAAAAGAAATCAAATAGCCTCAGAGAAGTAATCAAAATGCAAATCTTTCACGGAACCAGAGGGAGCTGAAGAATTTTCCTATTTAAACTTCATGTATTTCAAACACATTTGGCTGGCTCCTGTCAAACAGCTGAAAATCTCTTGATGTTCAGAGACAAAGAGAGAAATGTTTCAGCAGCTGTAACGGGTAGTAGGTTGCCCAACATCCTAAAAGGAGGTATTTACCACATTTCAAATTAAGTTTTCAGACAAGTATTGTTTTCTTCCTCTAGAAATTAAATGTTAGTTTACTGAACTGGCATTTTGAGCTGTTGAAATGTATATTCACTACACATTTTTATCTATCTGAAAGTAGTATAAGTTCAACGTTTTAGCATTCAAATTTCTCAGCTGCATAAACCTCATTCTACTGTCTTCTGTCTCAATCAGTGTGTATTTCTCTGCAAATAAAGTACATCTTGTATATCAGTAGAACCTATATCACTATGGATTGTTGTTATGTGATTTATTATTTTTGATTCAAATTTTATCCATGTGAAATAGTTCAAAATAGTAAGAGGTTCCATTTAAAGCTCCCTTACCTTAATGAAATTTAACTTCCCTACCCTGGTCAAACACTCACTAATGTAGGTAAGCAAGAGCATAGAAGCAACAGTACCACCATAATCATTATTCTCTGTTTGATCTAGAAAGAACTTGCATATAATGACAATTTTTGTACAACATGAACATAATTTTAATGCCTTTGAGGCACTGTAACTGAACTGAAAAAGGAATAAATCACCCAACTATTCTGAGACCCCTGATGTAATTCTTTGTGGAAACCACACCTTTCTTCACAGCTTTATATGCAGGTATATCTGTAAAGAAGACTGGAGTACTTGTGGACTGTTCAAACATTCTTATCGTCTCCTTGTTATCTGTATTTAAAAAATGCCATTCCTGTTCTTACTAAAAACTTTTTTGGGGGGGCATTTTAATATGAGCCAAAAATTAGATTAAGAATAAACTTCTTTGTACTTCATGTCTTGAAAATCGACAAGAAATCATCACCATCCCATCACCACCAAGTACTTCATAAATTCAGACAAAACCAAATAAAGGTTATATACATCCTGTCAATGATTACAACAAAAAATACGAACATGAGAGCAAAAAAAAAAGTGTAACAATTTCTCAAATTCATATTCTTGTTTTATTCCTATATGTATTCATAGAGGAATATTTTAAAAGATTAAGCAAGAGAACAAAGGTTCATTTGTACAGTGAAAGATCAGAAAGAAAAAAAGGCAAAGGTGGAAGAACAGTTCAGTCTAAGAACAAACTAGCAAAAGAACAGTCAAAAGGGTGAAATGCCTGCAGGAAACACAAAGATTCTTTAAGTATCTTACACAACATCCAAAGAAGACTTGTAAAATATGTCTAGAAACATCTATGTTCAAAAGAACAAAGAAAATCAGATACAGCTAACACAGGAAGCTATTACAAGTCATCCTCCAAGAAGGTGAAGTAGTATCCAGTAAGAAAAATGGAAACGAATGAATTCTTGTAAGCTATAGTAAGGTAGAATCAAAACTGATTTTGTGAAGTAATGTGTATATGCATAAAAGACATTACCAATATGAGGCTGCCACAGCATCAGTCTAAATTAAATATTTTGGTTTCGTGTTCACTATGATTACAGAGACTTGCTCTAGAATCTTTATGTAAAATGATCCAAACTGATCTTTCAGAAAAATGAGCTATAAAGTGAATCAACAAAACAGTAGTTTTTCAAAAAAAAAAAAGCAGATTCTACATCCAGCGTAAAACACCTCAAGCACAAAACATGCAACTACTGACTGAAAAAAATACAGTCTCACACTGACAAGATGAATATTAAGAGGAAAGTACGAGGCCAGTTTATTTAAGAATTTGAGAGTATGATCAACTGACAGACACGTGAGCCTGATATCCCCACTGCACAAATCTGTGGAAACCAAGATACAGAATAAAATTAGCAAGTATTTGAATAGATTACAGTAAAATGTAGAAAAAAAGCATTAGTAACAGGAAGTCATGGCTGTTACATTTACTAAAAGTTCTTCTAGAAGTCACTGAGAAAGTGAGTAAATGGAGTTTGCTGATATAGCTGTTTTGGGTTCCCAAGCTTTTGAAGAATTTCTTCTACTGTGAAATAGGAATAAATAAAGTCAAGAGAAAACTTAGCTGGTTTAAGACAAAAATAAACTAACAGGAACAAATAGTCAGTGCTTTTTAACTGAGAGCTATCTCTGGTGAAGACCCACAGGGTATCTGTCTGGAGATGATCTGTCCAGCATATTCATAAATGATCAGGAACAGAAGGAATGAGAGCCAGAAAAGTTTACTTATTACACTAAGTTATCATCCATAGTAGTAGAAAAATGGCAACTGAGAGGAACTGCAGAAAAGACTCAATGCCAAATGTGGAAGTGGCCTTACAGAAGGACAGACTTAAATTATACTGTAAGCAATGGAACAAATGACCTAAGAGTGTGAAAGAATCACACTGGAGACTTGTCAAGAGAAGTTGGACAAATCTGCCAAGTTTATATGATTCTTCCTGAAGAAGGTCTCTTCCAACTCTAAATCACGTCTCAAACATCTCATTAGGAAATGATGTATTCCTCCTAACATTCTTTTTCTTTGACTCTTGATACAACGATATAAAAACCTGTCCTGATTGCTTTTTATAATCAGATGGAACTAGTACGGGAATTATTATCTTTCTGATTAACAGTTAAGCAGTTTAGTTGTAAAAGCAATAATATGTGAGCTTACTCAAGGGAGAAGTTTCAGACTTTTAAAGTGACCTTAACAAAATCTGGTCATACCAAGAAACTTTGAGAGATTTAATCATAGTCTCAGTTTCTTTTATCATCAGCAAATAGTAGATTATTTTCTACCCTGTCAATCAAAACTTCAGCCCATTATTTAAGCCTCCTTGGACAAAAAAAAATGCATAACATTGTAGCCTGCCTTCCAACAGATTAAGACAGTAACTATAGATTGCAATGAGTTTATCACAGAAGAAAATGGTTTGTGGAAATAAATGATATTGACAAATGATTATGTTTATATATAAATACATGACTGTATTGATTTATAAAATGTTTCCACAAAAAACTAGTATGAGTTTTGAGTAGCCAAGAATATTCTACAAATATCTGTCTGAGTCTGAGAAACACATCTATGAGATGTGTACGCTATCTAAAGCGCTGAATAAACTAATCTCAGAACAGAAGTTTTCTGTTATTACCTCACTCCTGCTGAACGTTTTATTCCATGACCATGAAATTTTATTCCATGAAATTTTATTCTTAAAAATTCAGTTTGCTCTTTTACTTGTTCATACATAAACACCTGTAACACCAGCTGTAAGCCTGTACTATTAGTACATTGATTTTATTTATTTATTTATTTTACACAAAGCAATACCTCCCATTTTATTGTGTTGCTCCACAATGTCAGAGACAAACGGTGGTGGTAAGGCAGTAGAGGTTGAACCTTCTTACCAATATCCAGTCTGATGAAATGGCATCTGACACGGAAGTGTGGATGAAATAAAAGCGCGCAGTTGAATTGCTTCACACAAAAAATGGCATCCACTAACATTCATCAATGCTTGCTGAATGTTTATGGAGACTAAAGAGCAGATGTGAGCACAGTGAGGTGATGGGTGGTGCATTTCAGCAGTGGTGACAGAGAAAGACAAGCCAAATTCTGGATGGCCATGCAGATATTTACAAGCATGGCATGCAGGCTCTTATTCATTGCCAGTGACAATGCAAAGCTAATAATGGTGACCAAACTGAAAAATAGTGTTTTGTAGCTGAGGATTTGGTCTATCAAATTGTGTTACTGTACTCTTTTTATCTGCTGTTGTTTCCATGGAAATAAATAGGAGGCATTACTTTCACGACAAACTATGTAGATATCATTTCCTCCTTACAGGAAATCTGTTTCAGTAGTTAGCATACTTAAGCAAGGAATAAAAGATACTGAGGTGTGAAGTTTACTACTAAGTTTCCATAACTCCATACCTTATTTGACCGTAAAGACACTCTTCCTCCACAGCGCGCACAGAATTTTGTTTGGCAATATGAACAGTTATGGCCACAGCCATCAGCAAATTTTGTTTTGTGGCAGATGCCACAGGTTGGGGCATCACCCTTCTGCTCCTGTTGCTGCTGTGATTCTTCTCCCATCTTCTTCACTTGCTCCTTATACATTTCAAACTGCTGATGTAATTTTCTGCAGAAGAAAAGAGATATTAACATTTTTTAAAATTGTTATTTATGTTTACAAATACCTCACAATCAATAAATTGCAATCAACTTCAGAACACAATCTGAGAGAAATGCATTTCATTTATGGTGCTTCAGAAGTGTAACCTTTAAGAACTACTACTATCTTTCCAATTGAACCAAACTCAAGGAGGTGGCCCAACACTGATAACATGCAGCACACATTCTAGCTGTTACAAAAAGAAGTAACTTTGCTTTAGGATGTGACCAGCTGTGAGCTGCAAATACAACAGTAGGAAATACAGACTGAGTGATTCAAGAGTCCACAGCACTAGATAATAAACTGATTAGTAGCAGGGGAAAAAAAATCTCATTTATTCTTCCAAGTATATTTTTATATAATTCCATGAGTATCAAGTATGATATTTTGATAAATTACTTATCCAAAAAACACTGCACAGACTAATTATTCTGAAATATTTTATCAATCATTTTTCAAGCACTGGGCACAACCCTATGCCCATAACAAGTTACAACAGTTAAGCAAGTAATTTATTACTCTTCATTTAAGCCATTCACATATTTAAATAAGGACTACCAGCTACTGTGACTACTAGCCAAAGGTAGAAAAAAAAAGACTACATTAGGTGTAAAAACTAGGGACAGCTGTTTAAAGCACACATACCCCAAACAGAAACCCCACACGCATTCTGCTTTCCATTTCCAGAGGACCATGAGCACATTCATAATCAACAACTATGTGTATACTTCAGGCATTCTACTTTAACTGATTTCCTGATCCCATAATCATCAAATCTCTACATATGATAGCTGAACTGCCTTGCTATGATAAAAGTTATAAAACAGAGACTTCAAAAAAAAAACTATGATAAAACACGAAATGAGTCTATTTATGGAGGTAAAAAATTTCTTACAATGAAAATTTTCCTGTGACATCAACTTTTAGTTCCTATGGTTGCTGAGAAAGAATGAAAAATGTGACACAGTATAAGAGATTCAATGACAAAGAGAAGACTAAAAACCTTTGACTTTATTTTTATCCCTGCGATTTAAAGGCATCTGAATCCTGACTTTTAAACTTTTAGTATGGAACTCAACCCACTTAATTTTGCTAATTGAGACTAATGTAGTCTGAGCACTTTATTTTGTTCCCTAGGCAGATACAAATACAACAATTTCCTACAAAACATTAGAAGGAGGGATTTCTTTTTCTTTAGGATTATCTTCTTTCCAGAGATTCTTGAGATGAGGTTATCAAAAGATTACCAGTATATAAAGCCTAACATAGCACAGATTGTAACCTTCTGGAGAAAACTAAAGCTGAAAGACCAAGTATCCTTGTAGAGTTCAGGTAGAAATTAGAGACACAAAATGGCTCCATGGCTCTGGTAAAAGCACCAGAGGCTCTTACCAAGGCAAACATCAGTACACTCAGTCAGTGAAGAATTACCTCAAGCAATATTATTCACAATGGCTCCCCACATATATAGCAGGAAATGATGGTGTTTGCTTTAGTTTTTTTCAGGAAACCTCTCCTAAGATACAATTTACATTATAGCACAGAGGAGCCATAGGACTGATCAGGCAGGCCTGCTGCCCATGCCAAGACAGGAGGCTGGAGGCATGCTGCTTCTCCCACACACCGATAGGATGCCTCCAGATCTCTGCTGCTGCTGCCCTTCTTCCAGAAACAAAGCACATTTACTTCATGGTACTTACACTGCCTCTTACTTGACTACCAGCTCATCACTTGAGCTCAGTTTTAAGTTCACACACTTCCCCAGGGCACAGCCCTTCTCCACTTGCACACTTCTAGAACCTTCTGGCCTGCAGCAGAAGCCTCGAGAGGAGCATTATGGGGACACAGCAGCCCAGGCAGGCTGTGGAGGCAGGACCCAAGGGTTCTCTGCCTGCTCTGTGGCCAAGAGTTCCCAGCTGACTGCTCCTTGTGGAATGAGGCAGGACAGCAGTTACTAGTAAAAAAAAAAGTGCCAAATGAAGTTGAGAACAAAATTCTGGCACATTCCAATACTTCAGCCTGACAGCAGTATATAATGGGTAGTTGGTAGTCTGGCCCATTTCCATCAACAACACATGCAATTTCCAAAACCTTGCTTGCCTTTTAATTTTGCCAAACGTTGTGTTCTTCATTTAAAGCATATTATCTGTGCTGAACCTCAAGTTTATTTTAGATCGCATTTAGTTTTGTGGCTTCCTTGTAATCTACAGCCTTTGTTTTTATGATTATTTTCTTACCAGTCTCACTGATGCATAAAAAGCACAAGGCTTTTGCCAAATCCTAAGCCTCATGGACTGAAATAATTTCACTTTTGTTTCCTCTTGGGCACAAGCATCTACACAAAGGTCACCACAACTTTTGCCTGAAAGTACAAACTTTTCAAGGTTATACAGAGAAGTTCTCCAAAATGCTCATTGTAGTAGCAAACACCTTGTTGTCTGCCAAAATAGTTTGTTATTACATCAACGTTTTCTGTTTCAAGAAAAATATTACACATTTTGACAGCTGTCAGAGAAAATTAAACACAGAAGACAAAATCTAGTAAATAATCAGTGAGACTACACACAGTATGCATTCTACTGAGAAGAACCACTTCAAACATGAATAATTGAAACAAAATAAAAAATAACCATTTCAGAAAGTTCATTAAAAAGCCCTCTGATCTATTTTGTAAATCAATAATATTTCTTAGCATTTAGTGTGTACAAGGCTTTAAGTCAAAAAAAACTAAACTGATAACATGCAGTAATGATTACATGTTCTCAAATACTGTACTAAACATTTAGTAAAAATTGTATGACATGCAGTTTTCAGAAAACATATCGCAAATAGAATCCTATTTTGTTCACATTGGCTGCATTCACAGAATCACAGAATTGTAAGGGTTAAAAGGGATCTCAAGAGATCAGTGAGTCCAACCCCCTGCTAAAGTAGGTACCCTACAACAGGTCACACAGATAGGTGTCCTGATAGGTCTTGAATATCTCCATAGAAAGAGACTCCACAACCTCTCTAGGCAACCTGTTCCAGTGCTTTGTCATCCTTACTGTAAAGAAATTCTTCCACGTGTGAGTACGAAACTTCCTTTGTTTAAGTTTTAGGTCATTACTCCTTGTCCTATCACTGCACACCACCGAGAAGAGCCTGGCCTCATCCATTTACCTCCCATCTCTCTTTGGATAACTATAAACGTGTCTCTGCTTGTAACATTGCTGCCTCAGAGGGCTTAGGAGTTCAGCCATCAGGGAACTGAAAGCAAACAGTATCAAGGCAAACTTCAGAGCCTAGGTCTGAACTTGGGAAACCCAAGCAGAAAGTTTCCAGTCCTCACACTCCAGTGGAGAACTCTGCTAACGTGAATGGCCAAGGTCTGTGCTTCAAGTCTGAAAAACCACAATTCTTCTCTATAATGCAATTCTTAAGCATGTTGGTGTTTCTGGTTGTAAACCCAAGTAGCTACATCAACATACAAATAGAAGGTTTAAGTGGAAAACTCCACAGTGGATATCCATAACCCTTACAGACATTTATTTGTACAATGGCCTCAAGAGCATCATTACATGCCATTGGTGTGTCCTAAGGCAAAATCTCTCTTCTTTTCCACACAGCTTCCAAAAAAAAATGCAAGAATGTGCTTTAATAACTGCTGTAAGTTTTAGAGGTGAGGATGGCACGCATTTATGCAAAAACCTAGCAATAACAGAAAGCAAGGCTAGGAAACCGATGTTTAGTTCTGGTCATTTTCAACTCCTCTAAGAATGAGTTCCCTGAATATTGCTCATATCTGCTGGAAGTTACACTGGTGCAGTTCATGAGACTTACTTGACTAGCTAACTGTACAGTAAAACCTTTTGTCTGAGATCACTGCTTAGAGGGCTTTCAAATGTCAAAAGAAAGCATTTTTAAGAGCTGTCAAGATCAAGAAATAGTTTCTAATGGAATACTTAATGATTTGTTTATCTTTCTGCTGGAAAAAAGCTCCCTCGATTCTGCTTCTTAGTTCCCCACACCTTTCCAGGAATGAGAAATTCAGTATCATTGAGGAGCAAGAATGCATGGGCCTCTCGCAAACCATGAGCTACTGCCAAAGGCAAGTTGGAAAAGCAAGTTCAGTCACCTCTGTCTGTTATTATTTTACAGAAGTTATTTTCTCTCATCTTCCAGAAATGGCTCTGGGCAGCCTGGTCTAGTGATTGGTGACCCTGCCCACAGCTGGGGGGTCAGAACTAGATGATCTTTGAAGTTCTTTTCAACCCAGGCCATTCTATGATTCTATGAATTGTCCTCAGAACACGCAACATTTTCCCCTCCAAAAAAAACTCAATACTGACAACTAGTTCCAATGCCACTGCTGCCTTACAGAACTTCACATAGGTTTGGATATTTCAGAAACATATAAGTATCCAAGGTATTGAAGCCAGAAGCAAGTGTGGCAGCCACTTCTCATTTCCTGGCTACAGTTCTCTCAAAGATTTTTTTTACTGATTGTAGCCTGTGCCTCATTTCCTAATCCCAGGCACAGAGTGCGGATGTGGCTGGAATCCAGGCTTCACTGTCAGTTCTGCCTAGAACTAGCTAATGAACCTAATAATTACCTAAAACAAGGGACAAATTCCTGGTAACGGCAAATCCAAGATGGGACAGGAGTCACTGACAGCACCCTGGGAGTTTCAGGGTGGATGTTAAGAGAAGGTTTTTCAATAGAGTGGCAGTGCAGTACTAGAATGGGTTGTCTCTCTACACTTTCTAAAGACTGCTGTAAAAATAGTTAACTTCTTCAAAGTTTGATCTCCGGTATATTTTTAACTGCATGTAAGGAAAAGGGCACCTAAACTTCCAGTTTATGCCTACATACTGATATGTGGAGGTTATAAAGAAGCCACTTCTAAAAAAAACTATCTTCAGAAATGCAAAAGATAACTTTTCTTAATCACTGTAACTTTCAGACAAAATTAACTCTCTGCTGTCTCATTAAAACTGATTTACAATCTTAGCTGTCTGGTTTCCTTAAATGAACAGTAATTAACTGCTTTCCACTGTCAGTAGGTTTAACTTCAGAGCCATCCATTTGAATCATATGTCCAAGCTTAAGCTTTACCTGAAAACCCTACTGAAAAGTATTAAGAGGATGCAAGTAAAAAAAACATGAAAATCACAACTGTACAGTGAACTGCTACCTTACAATCAGTGCTGCTGGGAAGTTCGTACAGAACACTCTTACAAGTAAAAGATAAGGACAAGCTGTCCCAGGTTAATTCGCTCTCATTTCATATTTTCTTAGGGCTTTTTGAGAAGGACACCAGTTTAAACTGTTCTATGATCTCAGATTATTTCACTTCCATTACAGCAAATATTCCTCTCATTGCACTCTCCCCATGTAATAACAAATCAATCTCGTATGATTCTAAATATGCTTGCAATTACAGATGAAGTCGCATCACTGAACCTAGTTTATTTATTAAGAAACTAATTAAAGATACAAGCAAATATGAGGGAAAAAAACAAAAACAAAAGCTCAGTCTTAATACCCGAGTCATATCCATGACTCTGAGAACAAATCAGCAAGCTGGCTGGACAAAGAACAGGAATTGGAAAGACTACATTTTTTTCCTGTTCATAATGCTCAGTATTGAATGAAGCCACCTCCTTTGTTTATTAAATTTGTTCATTAGCAGCAGTTAGGCCGCTCTTTTACTGGCAAGGTAGTGGTGAGCAATAACATTCTATGTACAACAGTTTTGCATAAGGCTGCAAGTAAACATGAAGACAACTAACATATGGCCAATTAAAGGCTCATCCAATTAATCTTATGATGTTTCTGGGGGCTTTAATGACAGCAAGGTAAAGCTAGACAACATATACATAATACAAAAAAAAGCAGCAACTGCTGGCTCTACCTATCACTTCCAAGTTTCTTTACAAAACAGACAATTGCATCTATCTTTTCTGTAGCAGACAGAATTAGGAGTACAAGCTAACTGCAAGACTAAAAAGGGAAGTGATAAAGTGATATTTGTGTGATTTTTCCATTTGTTAAAATTAATCAGTAACTGCTTTTATCAATGTATTTTCACTATCTGTGATACATAAAAAGCTACAAGGTCTTCACTGAGGTTTAAACAGGCAGAATGGAGGCTCTCTATAAAGGAGCTTATTCAAACCTCTGAGATCCTATAGATCTCTGTAATGTTATTTTCTTTTTCTTTCTAAAACAACTAGCTGAATTTTCACTCTTTCTCCACTAAAAACCCTACATCATTTTTCTAATGAATTTTACCACATAATTCTTTACCTCCTCCACCTATACAGGAAATATCACTAGGACTCCTTCTTTAATGTCTGAGCAACAAGCAGATAAATTAATACTATTACATGTAATAGTGGTAGTTTTCCATCTGCTTTTGTTCCCACCTTGTGACAAAGCCGGCCCTTCCTAGCTAATTTTAGGTGTCATTCAAAGTAAGATTAACCATGCCAACACTAGTAGGGAAAAAAAGGGAATCTTCCAGTGCCTGACTAATAATAGGAAATCCTCCATATTCATTCCACAACTGCATTCCCTCAATTAAAAATACTTTATCTTCAGTTCTATGGGGCTCATCCCTGTGTTTGCATTCCAACTATCCCAAAGGAGCAGCTTTGGTAAAGTGCTGAAACTGTAAGTACTAATCTTCAGCTAACAATGAAGATCAGGAGCAAGCAGCTGAACCTGCAGTGAAACTCAGTTGCCAGAAAGGATATGTGACAGAGCACGGGAACACACACTTTAAATTGAAATTTAATTTGGAATTTGTACTGTCATTTTATTTATATTCCAGCCCAGTAAAAGAAATCTCAACTACAGAATAGAAATGTACAGACAACTGTGGTCATTTTTTTTTTTTTAACTAGTTTGTTATGAAATAAGGTGTAAGCAGTCACTCATATGTATGTGCCATACATATTCAGATGCTTTCAACTTCATGTGATCAATTTCAAACAAATCTGATGGGAAAGAAATACTGCCTGAAAGACAGTTGGGTTACAAGTTTGGACAAATAACCATACTGATAGAAGAGAACTTGGGGAACTGTCTGGTCTAAGGGTAACTTCCTGAGAACATTAGAAAGGATAAAGGAATTCTCATTTGAGAAAGCAACCTTTTAATAGGTACTACTTGAATCTTCAGCTATACTGATAGTACCCTATCACCATATACTGCTGCTGATAAGCACTCTGCACAAGTGGTAGTTGAGTTTTCAGGAGTACCACACAGCAGCAGTGGGTCCTTCAGCACTCAGTTTCCTACTGCTGATAATCAGAATCTGTCCTCAATTTCTGTTGGAGAATTTACAAAGGACAGGACAACTCTGCAGCATGTTTCACTGTAAAATACGATCAGTTTTGGTGTGATGAAGCTACATATACATTTAGAATCACAACACTGTTCACTTACACTCCGACTAGAATCCAAACATCTCCCAGAACAATCAGCCACTCAATCCCCCCTGTGAAAGGCTATGCTAGTTCTACTTCTGTACTACTTGTTCAGAAAGAAGAGTCAGAGCACCCTATAAGCAAAAGGTCAATAATATTCTATGGCTGACTTTGTAACAGTAAAGTACTTCACAAATTAAAGTTAGGATCCCCTTACAGTTACCACAATACCCCTATGATATTAGTATACTTAGGCAAAAGTCAAGGCTGTATTTGCTCATTTGCCATGCCAAGTTGACACAGACATATGAATTCTCATCCACTATGCAAAAGTTGCCACCAAAAGTTTAGCTCACTGAAGGATTGCACATGGATCTGAGAAAGAAATTCTTTTACAGCCTGTTCTTGTATTATCTGCATTTGATAACTACTGCTGCATGTACCTTTCCAAGTCACGTGATCAAAATATTTCATAACAAATGTTGCATTAGCCTAAAAATACTAGAAATAGTGTTTCATGCTGGCTACTTCTGTATTTTTTGATAGTTTGTGTTAAGTTTCCAAACAAGTAACAGTTGGGTCACACCTACATGAAACTTCAGTTTTCATCATTGAGTAACATTGTCAGTAAACCCAAATTCTACTCTAAATATGTGCTGAATATCAGATAGCATTTTCCAGAGTGATATTATTAGATCCTTGCTTACAGAAACCGCACTTATTTTATCCCGCATTTCCTTTTCAAAGTAAGCAACGTTTACCAAATGTACCTTGGTAATGCTAACTCAGTCACTAACTATTAAGCACACTGCAACATTATTACATTTATAAAGGGCATCTTCAGCAGAGATAATATTTCTCACAGTCACTCAGGTTACTTTATTTGCATCATCAGTTGACTTACAGAAAGAACCCACTACCTTCACACTTGTAGTTTCTGAAATGCCCAAAAAGCTAACTCACCACGTTGAACATTATTATTCTTACTGTGACAGGCAGAATTATTTTTTCATTAGACAATTACACATGCAGTCAAAATAAATACATGCTAAATAATAGGTCAGACTGTCTTGGCTCCGAAATGTAACACCTCCTGACATTACAGTATCATGATTAGAACGAGTTCATTCCACATTGTTTACAACATTCATGAGCATTTTCAATTATTAAGCAGCCCCTATCTTTTTACGTCTGTGACAAGACTGTTCCTACCTTGACCATTTTCTTTTTTTTTAAACAAACAGGAAATACATTTGAATAACGCTGAAAAAGCCAGAATATGCAAGTCTGAGTTGTATTTACCATACTGTACTTCACATAACTAAACTACACCAACATAAGTGATGCTGCATTATCACCACCAAACTGGTGGTAGTCATTAGTTATGGCGGATCTGGGATTTGCGTGGTTTATGAATATCAGTATTCTTACTACAGAAGCACCACGAGTGCAATCATGCTGCAAGCAGCCATATAGGGGGAGATCCCCTTAAAGTACCTTTCCTATTCTCAGGAGACCCATTTTCCATAGTGTTCATATTTTACAAGTACCAGGAAGTAGCACTAAAACACACCACCTGTTTTGTCATGCTAGTGTAACATCTTCTAGAAACAGAGAAACGGATCCTAAAACTGGCAGTCAAACACGAAAATGATTATCATTTTTTAGGAGTGAGCAGCTCACAAAGGACAGAAATTA
The DNA here is from genome assembly GCF_016699485.2 of Gallus gallus. NCBI lineage: Eukaryota > Metazoa > Chordata > Aves > Galliformes > Phasianidae > Gallus > Gallus gallus. Next base: position 129,122,295 of record NC_052533.1, on the reverse strand, counting down.
TTCATGAGTGGATGGACAAGGTGTGTAACAATTTCCCCAATATTAATTATATCTAAAGCAAGGCTGTCATACCTTCCCTTTAGTCAACTTCACTGAACTCAAACTTCACTGAATTAAAGTGTTACTTTTAGATATTATAATGTTCATGTATATATGCCAGTGTTAATCAAGTTAATGTAGCATTTCTCCATTTTAGATAAATATTATTTGATAATAATTGGAAAAATAAAGAGATTTGTACCTTGCAGATTATACACAGTACTTCATCTAATACTATACCTAAAAAAAGTTTGACTTTTCCAAACAATCAAATTTGTGCAAAACCACCAAAAAAAAGTGACAGAAAAGATCAAAATTCAATCCTATATTTAAACACTTTGGCCTCCTAATTAAAGCTAATTAATTCATCATTTAGCCTTCAATCCTACTGGGTAGGAATGAGGGTTGTAAGACAACAATATTGGGCCATCAGTAAGCCTTCCAAACAGCTCTGCTGTTCCTAACTCAGCATAGCAAAAGCATGAGCTAACAGCAGGCCCAGTAAAATACTAGCTTAAAAAGAATGCTATGACACTCATAGCCAGGAATTAGCTCAGAGGCAGTTCTGTGAAATTCTCTTTTCCTGTAATACCTGAACACTTTTCTCTGCCAAGATTGTGATCTCAGCTCATTAAAGACCTTTCCTGTAGTACTTCTGTTTGGAAAAAAACAGTAAATAGAAGTAGATTCTATTCACATTTGTTTAATCATAATTGCACTTCAGTCAAACAAGTCTTAGTCCTGCTCTTCACCAATCAGTTTGCTTCCTGTGTAATGGTTCTTATGTTCATGTATTCTACTTCTTGCTATTGTTGAGCAGGTCTCATAGATTATTATATCATGTGAGTCTGTAAGTTGCCAAGAAACATTTTTTTTTTTTAATAATAAGATCTAGAGACCTGAGTTGATGAATTCAATCAGCTCAGATTCTCACTGCAGATCAAGCTTGGCAGACGGAACACCTTACTTAATACTGCTGCTCTCCATCTGCCCCTTCTCACTGAGGGATCTTCAACTTTATGGCATTCCAACAAGCCTACTACTATAAAGTCAAGATAGTGTTGTATACACTTCAGATTAAAATTATGTACTATCCCTCCTACTGCAGAAAATTGTCAATTCCATCTTAAGAGACCAAGTCCAAATGTTCAAAATAAATCTCCATTCTTATTTTAGATGAGTCTTCTATATCTAAGATTGGCCAGATCCTACTACTATGCCAAGAAATCCCAATATCAATACCGAAAAAAGCACATTTCCTTTCTGCTAATATAACTGACCTGTTACAATGGAAGATTTGCAACGTTTCATGCATCAGAACCTTCCTTTACAAATGGACACAAAAAAAATTGGTTATGTACACACATCTTTCATCTTCCATGGCAAAGAGGCAAAACAGTTGGCTGTGATGTAACAGCCAATGTTTGACCAAATCACCGTCTAAAAAGTACAGTAGAGCACAAATGTTTTGATCCTGGAACACTTAATCAAAAAAAGAATCTTTATTTACTGTACACTGGTAGTTAATATTGTCATAGTTGATTATGGAACCATAAATTCAACAGCAAACCTTTTAAAGAATAGTTTCTGAGCATACAGATAGCATAACATTTCCCCAAAAGATTCCATAAGAATGCAGTGTCATCACTATGTATGACGAAATGTGGCCGGAAATAATTTGTTACCTCAAATACACATATAACATTGAAACAGACAACACCTTGTAATTTCAGAGGTCACACACTATTCAGATTTTTGTCATACAAATGTTAATGTTTTTCAGCCTTGTGGTGAACTCTGTAGTAGGAAGAAGAAAATGTCTTTTGCTCTTAGGCACATAATGAGGAGATCACGGGTCTGCAAATGTTCTGAAACTCTTTTCAGACACAGCCTTTATGCATGGATAAAGTAGACCTGAGATGAGAAGGCTGCATTCCTGCTGACAGCACTCAAATTCTTTCTGCTGAATATCCTTTCACTGAGTCAAGAACATCCCTTTTCTAAAAGAAAACTACCCTTAAGTAATCAGTGGTGGAAGCACGGAATATACAATTGGATGTAAAGCTTCTTGAAAGATAAGAAGGATTGACATGTAGATGGGATAATTGGAATTACCATCAAGTTCTCAAATTTTGGAATCAAGGACTGTGACAGATCAACAAATCTCAATAGGGCACAGTAAAACTGGATTTTTGCTTCTGCTTTTTTTTTTTTCTCTGTGACAATCTTCACCGTCTGTTAATGTTATTCATAGATGAGACTTTGTACCCAGTAGTACTCATCCTCACCCCAGGCTTCTGATCAGCTCACCCTGGCACCATCTGTCTATGTTTGTTCTCAGTCCAAGATACTCCAGGAGCCACATCACTATGAATTTACTTCAGTTTTCTCTCCGTGCAGATCATAATCAGAAAGAACATCTTTAAGAGGAGATAAGTGAATTTCCTCCTTCTGTAAAATCATTATTGTAACAATGATCAGAGAAGACCAGCCAAGAGTGTACGTATAAAAGCAAATGTGAATGGGGATACTGAGAAAATAGATTAACTTGTCCAAAAAAGCAGAAGAGCTGCTCAATGGTTTTATAATATAAAGAACCATGCTCTTTTTGGAGCATACTTGAGTATTCCAGATATCTGGTCAGCCATCCTAATAACCTCTAAAAGCAGAACTACATCAAGAACTACTCGCATCATAACAGACTGTGCTTAGTGATAAAGGACAACTGCCTCCCCTAGAACATCTTCTTGGGCAAACGTGGCTGAGCTCCTAATCTTACAGGCAACCTTTTTAAAAATCAGACTGATGCCTTCCTGCCTTAAACAAGGAAGAATAAATTGACACCTCCTTTCTCTAGTCACACTGCCCCTCTGCATCTCTTCAATTAAGGCATTATTTATATCTAATGAACTGGCCAAACACCCTCAACTATTCCTTATTGAAATAATAAAACAAGACAATCATTGGAAAAACACTTTACTCAACCTCACTGATTTTGAAACATCCAGTACAATCAACTACCACCAACTGTATCAAAATAAAAGCATATAAACAGAGAATAAACTCTTCCAAAGACAAACAAAATACTGATTCATAGCTATCAGTTACACAGAAATGGTACTGAATGGAGATGTTAGTTTAAAAGCACATAACTGACGTTCGAACTTTCTTCAGAAAAGCTCTGCAGCTGGGAAGCCTAATTGTATTTCCAGAAAGCCTAATTGTGTTTCCTGACTCTAGGGGACAGGAATTCCTCTGACACTGATGACTGACAGGGCTAGTTCTGCTTTCAATCTGCAAGTAAGCAAAAATACCCAGTTCTGTGAAACCATGTGAAAAACATCCACTGCTTCCACTGTTATCAGCAGCAGCTGGAAGTGCTCAATACCTCATAGGGGCACTCAGCACTACCTGTAGCACTGTCATTTGTAGAAGTCACTTGCACAGGTACAAAGTACTCAAAGTATTTGCATTCAGCAGCAAACATTCAGATGCAGAGCTTAAACCACACAGCTAGCCTTTGTGAAGTACCAAATATCTTTCAGTACCACAGAAACCAGGTAGAGTTAGAAGGCATCCAACATTTCTAGGGTTACTGATGCTAACTACTTTAAGCTACTTTAAAATAAAACTAAGTATTTTAAAACCTACTTCCCGGTTCTGAAATTGTTTATCAGTTCATGAATCAGTTTTAGAATTTTCATTCAACTTTTTGTGGGTAGTTTCATCATTGCAATGTTATAATTGATTCAGTCAAGACCACTAAATCTCTCCTCTCCTAAATATTTATTCAACAACGTTCATTATGTGCTTTTCAGATCATAAAAAAAAAAAAAAAAAATCAACCTCACATAATACAAAGACCTACTAGAGATTATTTGCTTCACAACTTTTGGTGCCAAAAGAAATGTTTATAATTCTTAACATCTCAAATGTTCGAACATCACCAAACTGAACACCTCACTACAACAAACACTGTACGCTCAGACTTTTCCAAAACAGAGAAAAACAAAACTCTTGGAAAAACTACAGAGTAATTGCTTTGCAAAGTTCACCAGCACCACTGACTCTGATGATAAGAGTGAGACCCATTAGAATTACAGAAGGACATGAGTCTTGCACATTTATTCCTTCAAGCAGATCAGCCACATGGCGTGATGTATTTTTACGTATTCAAATGATTATTTGCTGCTTTAAATGGCTATGAGCATTAGGAAAAATAAGGTTCCACTTTCATCTGGCAAGCCAACAGCATTCTGTTCTGGTTTTGGGTTAACTTCTGATAAAAACAGATGTCTTAGAACTAGTTGTATTGAAAGTATAATAAGGTTCACACAACTTCTACCCATAAAATACAGTTTGCCCTGTCATTTTAAGATGACTTTAACATATTAAGAATAACGCACAGCCAATAGAGCGCAGCAGCTGTGCTACAATCCTGTCTAGAAGGTTTGACCTTCATAAGACAAGATCATGTAAACTGAACTTGCTGTATGACCTTCCCTACGAGTTTTTCCACAGAAGAAAATATACAATTGTTCTTCCAAAAAAAAAAAAGAAGAAAGAAAATATCCATTATAGCTACACTTTATGCCAAAATGAGCAGCTAGCCTCTAAACCTTGCAAGAATCCATTTTGCTGCTGTCATGAAAGCAGGTGCCACTGGATTCTGAGGTCAGTGATCCAGCTGCATGCTTAACGTGCTTTCCTCTCATTACAGCAAGAGTATCACTTCTGTCTTGTTTAAGTTAAGCTTAAGCCAGCATTTTCTAAATCTATTTGCTTATCTCATTCAGACAACCTGTCATCCCTCCAGGGGTACTGTCATTTCTTTTGGAAAGCAGCTCAAAGCAGGATGTTGTCAGCATATTAGTGGCACCACAGCCTGTGGCATCCAAGAATTCTGAAAATTTTCAAAAAAACTACAACAGAGAAAATCCTCGCACACAAAGCTATGAGGAGCTGCTCTACTTATGTTAAAAAAACTGCAGTCTGCATTGTCTAGGCAGCAATGGGTTCATTTATATTATTTTGGGGTATATATACAAAGAAACATTCTGGTTTTATTCAGCCATACTGATTTTTTTTTTTAATTTTACAGAATACAAAAAACAGAGAGATTTTAGTATACTAAATCCTTCACATAGCTTCATTTCAGGTCTACGTTATTTGTAAGTACGGTATTTTCCTTTCTTACTATTTTTTTTTTTTAAACTCTACTTAAATATAAACACTGGGAATACATAGCACTTCAAGGGGCTTGCCCTTGCCCATAATGCTAACTGCTGGCCAGCTAAGTACTTTTAGTTGCATTCATCAATTTCTATGTACAAGACTACGTCTCTTTTTAACCCCAGATCCTGAAGGAAGTCCATATAATACCACGCTACCTGACTTTTCCTTAAAAATAACCTTTTTCTTTCATTTATTTCAGAAATAGATATTTTCTTAAGCAGTAGGTTCCTCACATTATCCCTGACTATTAGCAACTATTAGTAAGATATGAAATCTAGTACTTTTCAACTATCACATCTTTGGGTTTATCTGCAGAATTACGTTCTGCATATATGTTAAGACTAAAATGGATCTACTGGATTCAAAGTTAAATATATAAATATATTTCTTATAATCAATGCATCTCTCTGTCTCCGGTGCCTGCCTTCTGATAAAACCATGATACACAATTGTTACAGTTGGAAAGATTAGTGTGGTGGAAAGGTGACACAAGAGTGAAATGGCAAAAGGCACAAACAGGGAAAGAAAGAATGCCCACCTGTCTCTGAGGATCTAGGCTCACAGGGAAAGACTCCATCAGAGAAGGATCTCCAACCAGAGATCCTTCCCCAGCAGCAGTCAACCCTTAAATGGGGTCTAAGAGAGGTGCAGCCAAGCTCCACCCCTTCTGGTCACACAGGTGAATTGCCTTCACCTGTGCTCCCAGGGCTGATCGGGTCCTTTCCCCAGGTGATCAATTAGTGGTTCAGGCCGTGACTCAACAGCTACCATACAACCGTATCCATGACTATTATCACTACCAATGTGAACAACCAGCAAAAACAAGCCTTTTTAATTCATAATATGAGGAGAAAAAAAAACGGAAAAGTATTCCAGGGCATCTTTACAAGTCAGTCAAATATAATTTTATGCTACCAGTGGTAAATGATAACATTCTCATAACAGCAGTGGTCATGATCAATTGTAAGAATCGTGGAACTGAAGTTTTTGAGGTATCTCATATTGACTTTGTTTAGAGATATAAACAGATGTATAATTAAGGAGGTATTTTGAGGATTTGTAATATTTGACTTTGAGATAGCTACAATCTCCATTTGATTTTTAAATACCACAAACTATACTTTTATTTTCAGCTCAATTATTCTCAGTTTTCTTTCTATCTTCCTGTCTGAGAAAACAAACACAGTGGAGTGCTAGACTTCTCTTGACTCTAATTTCACAAATGTATTGGCTGCAAAGATACATTTTTCCCTTTAAGAAAAATATTCCTTCAAGTGGAGTGTGCTATTTTCAGCAGGTTCTATTAAAAAACATATTGAGCAGGAACTACACAGACTGCAAATAAACCCACTGGCTATACACAGTGCAAATTTTATTAAACGTTATTTATGTGGGCTTGCTATCACACTTGGGGTAGATGTTATTATGAGACTCAAAGCTACCAAGTGGTTGGCAGTCATATTGTTTACATAGTAAATTTAGAATGCAAAAAGAATGATCCATTGATGTACGTTAAGTATTTGAGAGATGTCAATTTATTTTAACTAGAATTCATTAGAGATTCATATAAATGGAGCAATCTTTCCAGAGATTGTTTCAACTCAGACACTGACTAAAATATCCACTGGTATTTACAGCATCAAGTACAAAGGAGAATATTTCTCTTCTTTTGAAAGACATTATGTTCTTCAGATCATTCTTGTTATCTTGTCTGCTTTTTAAATTCTATTATGTATTTTTGAGAGAGCCACTCACACCATTTGAGATACAAGATCTCGAAATGTCACTCCTGTCTTCAAGAAGGGCACAAAGCAGGTCACAGAGAAACAACAGGCCAGTCAGTATCACCTCAGACCTGGGAAAGGTGAGGGAACAAAACTTCTGGGGAAATGAAGGACAAAACGGTGATCAGGAGTTGTCAGCATGGATTCACCGAGGGGAACTCATACCTGACCAGCCTAATAAGCTTCTAAGAAGTAATGAGTGGCTTAATGGATGAGGGGAGCAACTTGGAGAGTAAGACTTTCCACACTGTCACACTTAAGATCCTCACAGAGAAGCTAATGAACTGTGGGCTGTATTAACAGCTAGTAATGTGGATTGACATAAAACTGGAAGGAATGACGGATACACCAGAGGGCTGCTGTCCAGAAGGACCTCAACAGGCTAGAGAAACGGGCTGACAGGAATCTCATGAAGTTCAGTAAGCGGAAGAGCAAAGTCCTGCACCAAGTGAGGAACAAACCCAGGCACCATCACATGCCAGGGTTTGCCCAGCTGGAAAGCATTTTGGCAGAAAAGGACCTGAGGCTCCTACTGGACAGCAAGTTGAACATGAACCAGGAAAAAGTTACCTTGTGGCCAAGAAGGCCAATGGTACCCCGGCCTGCATTAGGCAAAGTATCACCAGCAAGTTGAGGGACATGATCTTTTCCCACTGCTCAACCCTGGTGAGGCCATACCTGGAGTGCTGGGTCCAGTTCTGGTCTCCTCAGTACAAGAGAGATGTGGACAGAGTCCAGTATAGGACCATGAAGATGACAAGAGACTGGATCATCTCCCTATGAGCAAATGCTGAAAGAGCTAAGACTGGAGAAGAGAAGGCTCAGAGGAGATCTCATCAAATTGTATAAGTACCTGAGGTGAAGGTGCAATGAGGATGAAGCCCGGTGGTACTGAGTGCCAGAAGAGGAGGCAATGGGCACAAACTGGAGCACAGGGGCTCCCTCTGAGCACCAGGCAGCACTGCTGTGCAGTGCAGTGCCGGAGCACTGGCACAGGTTGCCCAGAGGCTGAGGGGTCTCCTCCTTGGAGATGTTCAGAAGCCACGTGGCCATGGGCCTGGGCCCCCTGCTCTGGGTGTCCCTGCTGGAGCAAAGGGTGTTGAACAAGATGGCCTCTAGAGAGACTTTTCAACCTCAACCTTTCTGTGACACAACTCCGTGATGCTATGGTAGAGATTTCTTGTCCAAAGGATGTCCAACTATTCCTACCTCTGGAATATTTTGAGAACAAAAACAAAATTTTTAACAGGTTACCTTATATTCTCAACCAATAGTGTGATTCCTTCTCTACCTTCTCACACATCTTGTATTTCCCAGATTAAATAAGTTTTTCATCAGTGGAGTCGGACAGCCAGACATAGCTAAAAATCTGTTACAGACTCATATAGTGTCAGTGATTTCAAGTGGAAAATGCCCAGACACTAATGGATAGTGGTAAAAAGTCTTCACGCATATACTTCCATGCTGCTCGTTTCTATGTCAACCTCACAAACTATCCCAATCTAAACTATGTTTTAAATATTACATTTGAATGGCATCACACCCTACTGAATGGCACATTAACACCGAAACTATAGTTTCCTTTTGGGGATAGTTTTGGAATATAACCTTGCTATTAGATAGAACAGTTTTTACAGCCTTGAGGTGTCTGTAAAAATCAATGAGTATACAACTAAGTTCATTTCCTAGTTATTAACTAAAAACACTGAAAAAAGTTGGTTGCCAAGGAATGAGCATTCAAAAAATACTTCCATTATAACAACAACTGTAATAGTAACAGCATTCATAACCAGTTTTTGGCAACTACAACTCAACTGTTTACAATGAATACAGTCTTTTCAGTTTCTTCAAAGCCATATGCTTCATATGCACAACAGTGGTAACCAGAACAAACTTTGGCTGCATTGAGGAAACTGGGAATACAAAGAAGGTATTAAGGAGCTGCAAATAAAATTTAATATTATGAGTACCTAACCATAACCAGAAGGAAAAAAATTCCACTATTATTAACATATACAATTTAATATGAACTTCAGCACAAAAAATTGAAACCAGAGTTCAAAAAATACATTGCCTAACAGAACATCAATTTCAAAGCCTATTTCTCTGTTTAATTCTGGCAAAATTTCTGTGTATTTTCAAATTATAATTAACAGATTTTGTGGTTTGTAAGTACGAAGCTCCATTTAAGCAACATATTTAAAAATAAACTAAAATTGATTCTGAATGAAATTTAAATAATAACAACAAATATGCATGTTTTAAACCACTTGTACATAGGTTCAAAAGCAAACATTTTTATGTGAACTTATAAGACATTTCCAAGAAAATAAAGGAACTTAAACATTTAAAGTTCAAATAATATCAGGTCACATTTGAAATATCAGAAAAATTGAGGGGTCTTTGTTTTTGACATGTCTCATTACGAAAAGAATACTTACAGCTTTATACTTTAAGTTCTACCCTAAGACTGAATGACCTAGCTTTGCCAGTTTCTGTTAAATCATAACATTTTCAGGTAGCAAGAAAAGTAAAAATTTTCATATGGCTCTCATTGTGACTTGGCACTGTAATTGGTCCATAAATGAAATATTGGCCCCATCAAAGTCAAAACTTCCCTGAACTTTGACAGAACCAAAATTTCACCTCATATCTGCTAAAGTTTTGAAGCTTTACAGATACTTTAGAAGCATGAAAAAAAATGAAATGACATCTTCCCGGTCCTTTAAAAGCTCTTCATCCACATTATGTAGATTTGTATAGCATTCTATGCATGATCAATATCACAAATACCATGCATTTGCATAGACATGCTATATAAAATACTGCATGTCTCACCATTCAAGCCCCGCATGCACAGAAAACACATCTCTTTACGAAGTTTCATGTGTGGAGTATTTGAACAAATAGGAAAATGGAGCAGTAGTAATTGCTCAGATTGATTTATAATGTAATCACTTAAGTTACTGGTAAAAAGGGTCATACTTGATTTTCAGTTTTCCCTTTACCAACAAGGGGTGGAAAGGAAATAGTGTCAGCTTGTAAAATGCCCTCAGTAGGATGTTCTAAATGGGCAATTATTATAAACATACTCTTCAGTATGTTTTAAAGCTATACAGACATTACTTAGTCTACAGAGAGCAGCTTACTTACGTCTGGGGCTCCTTTTCATTTTGCTGTTTTTGCTGTGGTTGTAGAACGTTATTAACCAGCTCAGTGATCCCACTAAAGGGAAACCACCTGTTTAAATAAGCAAATAATGTGACTGAACAACCAATAAAACCACACTAGTTCAAATGTTTTCTTATCCAATGATAATAGAAATATACAGGCGGAAAAGCTAGAGCCAATGGGAATGCTACAGCTGCAATACTAAATCAGCCACTACAGGTGGAAGGGAAGTAAAGTTTAACAGTTAACCAGTTCACAAGCAGGCAGCAAGAACCTACATCCAACTAAGATGTGGATGAAGTAAGAAGCTGCAGGCAGCTCTCTTACAAGCCAGTCAGAAAGCAGAAGGCAAACTAACTGCAGCCTTTCAGGTATTAGTGTAAGCTAATACCATCAAAGGTGCGAAAAGCAGAACATGGCAAAGGTAGAAAAGTCAAGCCTACTGCACTTTTAAGATATTTTACTTACTGTGTCAGCTGTGGTTTTTGCTCTTCTTTGACCCTAAAAAGACAAGTTTGCACAACTGAGTGCAATATGTCATAAAACAACTAACCTGGCCTTTTATAATCTGTATCAAATTAGTAGGAAAAGGTCCTTACTTTAAGAGGAATTCTCTTAAGATCTGTTGTATTAAGTTGCATTCTGTGCTTATTTCCATTTAGGATTAAAATTCGGAAAGCTAAATATTTTAGTTAGAAATTGAAATCAGCGTGATTTCCTATAACTGTCTTCTAATTCTTCAAACAGAATACCACGTTAGAAAACTGTCAACAACACATTCAGCTATAAATGCAAAGGAAAGTGTCTTGATCATGTTAACTAAAATCTATTTTCTAGATTTTTACTTTACATCCAAATTCTCTATCATAATTCAAGATGAATTTAAAACATAAAGTGTCATTTTGAATGCAGCAGCCAGAACTAATAGTTAAAAGGAAAGTCTTCACTCTGTTTCTTATATTACAATAATTTCAGTGTCAGAAGACAGTATAACTCTAAAACTGAGGGAAAACTGTGGAACTCTATTCTAAGGAACTAAGGAACTGAGTGAAGTTTTCTATGACTTATTAAAAGAAACAGGTAATACATTCAGTATGTCTGTATAGCACTGATTAGAATTTGTTCATCATCTTCAGGAAATCATCCTTCCTGAAATACATGCTTTAGTTTGAGTGAATAAGCAAAGGAGATTCCTTTCCAGCAAACCCAAGAACGAAGACATACACTTACAATACTTACATCCTCTAAATGCAGATGTCTTAAATACCAAGTTGGGATTTAGCTTTCTTTTACCTTCAATAAAAATGAACAGGCTCCTGAACAAGCGTTCTGAATGTCCCTCTGGAGAATACTCCCTTACTTTGCCAAAAGTGAGTTCAGGCTCATAACTTAAGCAGATGTTTAACTTTGGACAGAAGATTAAAGCTCACAAAAATAGCTCCGTGTCTCCCCCTCCATATGATGCATCACAGTGACTACCGCTATAAACAGCTGCTAGACAAGCACTCAATAAGAAAAGTGGACATTAATACACTAAAAACTTTAAAAACAGAATTTACTAAAGCAAGAGAAAACTGAACATGCAGCACACAGTGAAAAGTCTTCTAGCACAGCGTGCTTCTTCAACATTTTAGAAAATCATACAAGAAAAAGAAAGTTCCTATACAAAACTAAAAAATACAGATACACTTGAAAGTTACGAAATATGAATATAAAAATTCTTCATGCCATTGCAATCCCTCTTGGCTGCACATCTTAATTATAACCATTTTAGTATTTAACCACGAGATTCCGTACTAGTTTTTCCACCCAAAATATTCAAGGAGCAGGGAGGAAATCGAAGTGCATTGGTACCATCTGCAGTAGGCAGCACTTGGAGCCTCTAAACTCAACAGCCTGAAAGCTCTATGGTGAACGGTGACAAGGAAGTGGTCCACCAGAACTCACGACACTTGCCCAGAGCCAGACAGTGGAAATGTCATCTCCCTAGCAACTGGACAGGGAAAACTGAATGCACAGTTACTCCATGGTTCCTTACATTCCTCTCACTATATAGCTTCCAAACGTATTAACAGGACACCTAAACTATTAATACATTGTGAATTTTTCTATTTTAGAAAACAGCTGAGATATGAGTGTTTCGCCTGTTAAGATTATAACCCATATCTGTCTTTCCTTTGGACTAGAGACCACGGTCGTTTTTTGTCACATCCAAAACTGAAACCAAAATAGAATGAGATTAAATTGTGCAATAATGCACACTAATTCTGAGTGCTCCATTTGAAATCTTTGGTATTTTATTTTTCAAGAGGATTTAGCATCTTTACATAATTGTATATATTCACTGACTTCAACTGCAGCTGCAAATCCTTCGTATTTCTGAAAATCATACAGATTTTTAGTTTAGAACCATTAAATAAAAAACATTGGCCATTACTACACACCCTGAAAACCTGCATGTAAATGGTTTTCCCCTCATTTTATAGGAACACTGTGTTCTAACTCAGGATGTAATTTGATTATGCAATTCAAAACATATCTTCTATGAAATACTCTTTTCTCCTTTTACAACTCTGTGTCTCATCCACTATACTCTTTCCAACACTGCAGTTATGTGAGGACAAGAGCCTCCATTATTATATAACTGTGACGCAGTCCTTGAGTACTATCCATATATCCTTTAGTCCCTGCATTAGGCAACGCTCTTCCTTGACTTTCCAACAATGGAGCAAAAGCTATAATTTGAAATGAAATTATGAAAAAAAATCTATTGAAAAACCAGGTTCTACCAGATGAAGTTAAGCTAATATTGCCCTCATAGCTCAACAGGCCTGGGGCCTTTTGGTGCACAGCACAGACATTCAGCATACAAGGTCAGGGACATTAGGGGTAGAAGCTTTAGTAACTGACAGAAATATTAACCTGTTAGATGGAATACACGGAGTACATTTTAGTACAAACATGGTTGTCTTTTTCTAGACAAAAGACTACTGAAAAGACTCCAGATTCTTAAGTATGGTCTACATACTGCACATACAGTTGTACTTTGATTACAAGAAGTGACTTAGGTTTTATGAGATAGAGTACTCCCATACTTCCCACGTATAAATTGCTTTTTCTCTTCCTTTCAAAAATCATTACCTATTAATTCTTTGCAAGAATTGGACTGACATGCCAATATATATACACATTCATTTACTCAACAGACCAAATGAAAAAACCCGAACAGAGTAACCGCACATTGACTCTTTTACACTACTTGTTTATTTTTTGTCTTCCCACATCTTTTCAATTCGCCTTCTAGAAACTCCACCAAGAACAATGCCAGTCTGAGTTATTTACTAGAAATAATTTCCAATAAGTACCTGTTTAGAAAGACCACCAGCAGGCTGCAGATAATGTGTCTAATCAACAGTGGCTGGGACAATATATTCCAACAGTGCAAAATATTAAGTCATTCTCTATCTATTCTCATTCTTGATTATCTCTTTCACAACAGGAATTCACTCAGTGCTGTGCACAAGCACCAAATTAATTCTAAAATGCTGAGAGAATCTGAAGCCTTCATCAGTTAACATTCTATTTTGCACGGATCATAATTTCATATACTGCATAATTTGCTTCACTTCAAAATAAGACAGTATTTTTCGACTTGTCAACAATAGGGAATATTAGCACTTTACACTCAGTTGACAGCAACCTCTGTCCTTCGAAATGTTCATAGTGCCATTCCTGTAGTGATCCTCTGCAAGCCTGCACAGTGCAAGTGCCAGACCCCTTTGATCCTTCCCAGACAGTAGCATCATTAGGTTGAAACTTGAGTATCATTGAACTTTTTTTTTTAGTGTCAGATTCTCCCTCGGTACTAAAAATTTCTTCAAAGGTTATGGCTAGTCTCACTGGAACAGAGAATGAATAAGAGGACAGAACAGAAAAGTGGGGGAAAAGAAAAGCAGAAACAGGAGAGAACATAGTGAAGGAAGTGAATATATTAACAAAAATTTTCTCAATTGTATAAAGTCCTAAAAATTTTCAGTTCTTCAGCCTACACAAAATTGCTTCTCTAAAATCTACTGTGCCAAAACCATACAATATTCTTCCCAAATGATGTACTGGTTACAGGAAAACTAACAAGTGGTCTACCAACACACCTCTTCTCCACTTTTACATGCATCAGTGCATAACTGCAAAAGCACATGGGCAGAATTCAGGTGCCTAAATTCACAATAATGATCCATAAAATACACTCTACACCTTCTAGACGTCTGAAATTAAACAGGTACTTAATTCTCCTCCAGTGAAATCTGGGAATATCCAGACTTCGGAACAAGCCATCCTTGCCAGGAAAATAATCTCAATATCTATGTCAAACACAAACAAATATTGCACTCAATATTCACAGCTTTGCCATCCACGGACCTACAAGCACAAGGAGATCGCATAGGTAGGAACAGTTTGAGCGTGCCTAATGTTTCCTAGAAGTACTGAGCGAAGCACAAAACATAGAACACTCCATGCCACTTTCATTTGCAGTGTTATGGGCCGAGAGCTACATTCCTTTGCTCAGCAGTGGGACAGCAGCTTTCTGTGCTCCCCTCAGCCATGGAAACGCAGAGCACAGCCCTCCCCTTGCAGCCATCTCATCAAGGCTAGGAAAGGCCAGCCATAGGACAGTAGGCTTTTCTGGCCGTTTTATGAAGCTGAGAGAACTGGAAATACAAATCTGTTGACTGAAATTCAGATTTCCCTTACCCAGGACTGAAAAAAAAAAAAAAAAAAGTGTTTATTATTAAAAATAATGATATAATTGAAGTTGTCAGTAGCACTTTAATGAAGTTGTTGATGCTTTTACAATAGCTATTTTCATTAACTGCATTGCTTATTAAATTCCAGCAAATGGGACACAACTATGAAATGTTCAGTTTTGGGAACACAGAGCCTAATGGCCCAAAACTCAAAGCAGAATATACATGGTCTCAAAGAGAAAGGCATGTTACACTTAACTTGATTAAGAATTAAGATGAGATTAAATATTAATGAACAGACCTATCTCGTTTCCCCAGAGCAAATCGTACAGGAACAATGAGAGATAGTCTCCGTTCTATAAAAAGAATCTTCACATCTTGCTTCCTTTACAGATACAATACCGACACTGACCTCCAGCTGTGTTAATAGAAAAGAAGGAGAGAACTGTTGAGTGAAGACTGTGGAAATAATTTTGTCTTAAATATAGTTTTCTAGTTATATACGTTAAAAAAACTATAAGAGCAACTATCTTTCAAATAAACACAACAGCAGGAATGCCAACTACTACACCCACACACATTACAAAGTGAATTTAACTTAATAATGCCCTCTGAGTTGGTATTTTCTTCTTTGCATTCTAGATCCCACTATTGTGAACAACAGTATAAAGCCAGAAGCTCGCTCGAGGGTCAAGATGCCAACGCATTGACTTCAGGGGAAAATATTATTCTCTCCCCTGAAAATTCTCTCCAATTATTAACAGATTTCAACTACTCCAAAAAGACTGGCTAATTAGAAAATCAACACAGTGAATGCAAACACAGTGAAAAGCAAAGATTAAAGACAAAACTATTAAATCAGATTATGGATTTTACGTTGGGCACTGCTATTTCTTGCTCAGCTGTCCAAAAAATGGACATACCGCTAATTGACAGGACTGCTTTAAATCTATAACAAAGAATTCTGAATCCCTTCAGGAAACTTTTCACAAATTAAAATGCAATTACTAAATGAATATTTGCCAACAATCTTCAAAAAGTATTGAATTATCCAACATGAACTGGGCTGAAAACTACATGAGGAGGTAGTACGGAAAGCAAAAGCAAATGATTTCACATTCTTCCGGACTTTTTAAAAAATCTGATTAATGGATGTAATACCTGTATCAGGAATCTATATATTCCATTCTTATAGTACATGAACATCACAATGTTTTTAAGTATTTGCCATCACTAATATTTTTGTTATGTAGAAAAAGAAATCATCCCTAACATACCTTGGAAAATGATAAAAAATTTAAAAAATAAAAGAAACAAAATAAAATTTAAACAACATTTTGTTGCTTTTCTGCTCTCCTTTTCCCCCTCCTGCTTTCTCCCACTGAAAAGGGCATTCAGTGCATAACTGCACAGTTAGACCACTAAAGGGATGCCAGTTCCAGGTCTAACTAGGGACTGTCGTGAAATAGAGAGAGGTTATCTGCTCCATCCATGCTCAGAGGCTTCCACCACACTATCACAGACTGCACGGTCCATTAATACATTTTCCTAGATTTGTTACTGTGGTCTCTTTACAAATCTTCAGAATGGTATCCCAGTGATATTCCCTCGATGGAGTGACAAGCTGGAAACAGAAGATTACTGTGCAGTGATTACCAGCTCACAACTTAAATCTGAAGTAAAGACACATGATACACAATTTATGACTTTTCTCACATCAGCTCTTAGTAAACACAGCCACAAATGTGTAAAATCAGCAACTCACTTAAAAGAGGACACTTCTGCAGCTGAAGTTACACAACGTTAAGTACGTTTAACTCCAAGAACAGCTAGGCAGGTTGAATACAATGCCACGTTATTTGGCCGAGTGGAAACTGGAAATATTTATGTTATCTGAACTGATTATGTGAACTGGTTACTCCATTGATACTAAAAGAATATTCAGCTTAGAATATTAAGCTTGATTTCTTTTTATGAGGGTGAAATTTTCTTATATGACTGGTCTGAAGGTTTTTTAATTAATTTAGAGAGTATAAGTAATTGAATGAAGGATCATAGTTTGAACAGTACAATAATGTCTTTTCAAATGAAAGATTTTACTGAAGAAGTGTTCAGGTGATTTTCCTGACTGATTTTGACCTGATCATAGCAAAAGTATCAACAGCTTCTGCTAAAACAACTCAAAGACCTGAGCTGAGAGGTAATTGGGCATTCAATACTACTAGACAAGCAGTGGATAAGTTAGGTACTTGCAATAGTGCCTGTGACAGTGAATAAATTCAAAGCCCATCTAAACCCATGCTGAAGTGGTTAAACAACACCTGAAGTTCAGGCTGAAGAGATATTAAAGAGTGGCAACAAGAAAACTCAATACATACTTTATGAATAAGCAGATCTATAGATGATGCTTTGTAATAGTCCAGATTGAATGATCTGTCTACAAACCTCAAATGAAAATTATCAATAAACATAGTAAATTTCATAAGATTAATATTCCATTTTAGACATGACATTTAGATCATAATTAGAAACTGGATGATCAGAGCTTCCAGACAAAGTAGACTTATTACTTACAATAGTAACATCTCTAGAAAAGATACACTAAATGCAATTTTTTGCAGTCGAAAACATAATTGTCAACAGCCCCATACCTGAATTTCAAATCAAGGAGGGAGGAGACTGACAGTAAGTTTTGATTCCTCCAGAAAGAGCCCAGGAAACAAGACTGCTTATCTTTGGATGTGAATTCTTCAGAGCCATTTTTTTTCCTACTATTTGCTTCTAGAGTAAGACATGGTGTTCTACAAACAAACCCAGAAGCTTGTGCTTCATATGTAGCAAGCTAGTCATTTCCGTTCCACATAAACATAATGAGTAAATTATTTTAAATAATATTTTCTTCATGAGCTGCTGAGAAGTCTTCAGTTACATCACTATTTTGGTGGCCCCCTTATTCTGCCACTAAGGAACAAGGAAATTAATCCTTTCAAGACTGGTGACAATGATCTCCAGGAGATTTTCTGCGCTCCTGCTGCTCCTTTAACAGAAAGCTCCTACATTTCTATCTTGGCCAATTTTTTTCATTTCCATTACAGTCTTGATAATAAAACCATAAATTGAGTGTCTGAATCACAAATCAGCACATGGGAAAATGACTGAAGTGCAACTGTAATAACGAATAAGTACTACACTGAATGGTATCCACTACTTTAGGTGCAGTTCCAAAAATTAGTTTGCAGATCAGTGCTCTCTCTTGAAGGTTAACCAAAACTGGAAGCAGGAGGCCCTGACCAGGGAGGTGACATTAAAAGGTAGGTGTTGAAAATCTAGTGTTCAAACCAACCATGCTGTCTAAATTGAGCTAATGCTGCTATCTCCTATATTTAGCAAATGAGTATTTTGGTTATCACAGCACGAGTGGGCGTTTGTAACCGTCAGCACTGCAATCAGTTGCCATGTGGAGCACGCCAGCTGCTGCCCACCTGGGTGGCTGGTGGCTGCTGAAGGGATATACAGAAACAGGCAACAACAAAAAATATAAAGCAAAACTTAATGTAAAGTTTTGAATGAAGCAAAGTTGTCAAAGATGGGCAAGAAATATAGCTAGAAAATTATTTATTCTACATAAACAGGATGTGAGCAACATTATCTAGTGGAAGGTGTCACTGCCCATGGCAGGAGGCTTGGACCAGACAGTCTTTAAGGCCCTTTCATAGCCAAAGCATTCTGTGATTCCATCAACATAAGAAAATATACTTGGTGAAGCAATGTCTCCCAATCTTAATATTCAAGAAGCTCTTTTCATTTGTCTCATTTACTAACTTTCATGAACTAGGAGTTTTGCCAGTTTGAGCTTCTTGGGTTAAATTATCCATTACTTGGTAGTTTTACCATATATAACAGTTTCAAGATCAGGATCAGCTACTTTCAAAAGGTTAAATTTAAAAAATTAGAAATTGATCAAAAATCACAGTGTGTTAGAAATCTGATGAGAGCACAATAAAGATCCAAACAGTGCATATGGTGGCTGTCATGGGCAGCAGCTGAAAAGAGCAAGGAAGTTTTAAGGAGCCCTTGAGCCTCCATCCATACTTCTTGACTAGAAGCTTAATTGTTCAGTTTACATTGGCTCATTTAAAGAGCAGCCTGTATTATGTAATTCTTTACTGGAATGAATTTCTAAATCCAATTTCAAGGACACGAGAAACACATGAATGCCTTATTAAATTGAATTGGTTTGTTCTGTCAGTTGACTCCTTTTTAGACAAAGCAAAAAATATGTCCCAACAAATGCTGACTTTCTTCTCATGAAGAAGCTGCATTATGAGATAACAGTTTAATCATTTGTCATCCGTCCTAGCAGTATTTTTGGTAATACTGTGGTCTCCCTCACACAATTTGAGAAGCCCCTGCTTTTCTGTAATCCCAGTGCTCACACTATACACAGGCCAAAAGGCCTCACTTTGGAGCCCAACACATCCCCAAGAACTACCCACAGTGGTAGCTTCTGCTTTAATATGGTTGTTAGTTTGAATTTAACCAAATTTTGGTTTTGCTGTCCTTATTTTTTAAGAACAGCTTAACAAAGTCAATAGGAAAGAAACTCTTCCTCCAATTCCTCATCCTGAATGAGATCATCTGCCCCATGCTGTCCCAGTCCCACTACAAGAACATTCTCCGGCTCCTTGTGTCCTACAACATCTTTCTGGTGAGCCCAGAAATGAAGACCAACGAGATGCTGAGGGTCCTGAAGGGAGTGCTGCAGATCAACCTGCTTGGTGAGAGTCTCTGTCCCCCAGTATGGAGCCCAGGGCTCCTGCATGTGGTATGGGGAAGAGAGACTGGATATCATGAAAAGGCTCTTCACCAGAGGGTGGTGGACATGGACGAAGCTGCACAGGTCATGGCACTAAGCTGCTGGAGTTCAAGAAGCATCTGGACAATGCTCTCAGCCATATGGTGTGATTTTTGTGTGGTCCTGTGTGGAACAAGGAGTTGGACTCAATGATCCTTATGGGTCCCTGCCAACTTGGCATATTCTATGATTCTGTGATCCTACAATACAATCCTTAAGGTAATATTCCATTCTTATGTCTCATGTTACTTCAAAAAATTCAGGTTTCACCATAAAAGATGTCATTGTTTTGATTGGGATAGACTAATTTTCTTTGTAGAATACTTTCATAACCTTATCTCTACGTAAAAGACAAACCTACTCGAGCTTCAATAAATCTGCAATTCCCGTGCACGATTTTAAGAGTGAACTTCAGGAAGAGAATTTAGTTGTTGTCCTACACTTCTTTTCCTTGAAAAGGAAAATAAATGTTATTTTAAAAGTTGCAGGGGAGGAACAAGAGTGTCAGAAGGAGTTTTTCTCTGAGTATTAAATTCCATTAAAAGAAAGCTTCAGACTACACTGAAAACTTATCTAAAAGTAGTCTAAATTTTTGTACACTTGTAGGTGTCTCTACTCACATATGAAGCAGAAATGCTAAAAATGTTTTATTTGAACTGGATCAGAAGGATTTTTAAGACATATTTATTATAGTGTCTGAATTGCAACTTTCTTTATTTAATGTAATTTCCATTAATCCCTATTGGAAAGAAGAGTCTTTTTAAATAGAACTTACATTTTAATCTCTTGTGCAGCTAACTGAAATATTTCAGGAAGTCATAAAACAAAGTGGAAACCCTAATCTTAAAACTGATACAGAAGCTAGGATATTGAAATCAAACAACCATTTAATCCACTTTTGAAGAATTAATTGAATTTTAGAAAATACGTTTTAAATATACAGCAAAAAAAGATGGCCTTGCAAGTAATAAATGTAAAGATGTAACACTATAAAACACTCCAAAAGTCATGCCTCCTATTTATTTCCACAGAAACTATAACAGATACAAAGAGCACAATAACACTGTTTGACAAAGCAAATTCTCTGCTACGAAACTCTCCTCTTCAACATAGTCACCACCATTACCTATGCATTTGCAATAGAAGTGAACAGAAGCCCGCATGCCAAGCCTGCAGAAATTTGCACCAGCGGAGCTGACCCACTGTTGTTGTCACCACTGCTGAAATGCACCACTCCCTGCCTCCCTGTGCTCACATCCACTAGTTGGTCTCCAGAAACATTCAGCAAATGTCAATGAATGTCAACTGGTGCCATTTTTTATGCACGAAGGAATTCAGCAACACACCTTTGCTTCATCCACACTTCCATTTTGGAAGACACCATTTTGTCAGACTGCCCCTCTACTGTCATCTGTCACACGGCAACAAAATGTAATGGAATATTGGCAGCAATGTTCAACCTCTACTGCTATATCATCAACATAACAAAATAGGAAGCATTTCTTTCAAAGGAGAGGAGCCCTAGTTTAAATTTTGAACAAATTATTCCAAAGTAAGCAATTTGGGGGAGGTTTTATTTGCCCCCCACACTTCCTTCCCCTTCCTTTTTCAGCAGTAGATGGTATTCCAAGCATCTCCCACAGGAAATGCTTTCCTGGAAGCTTATAATATCACCAAGTGCAACAGTGAAATGTACAGTCCTGGTCTCAGTTGTCAATGAGTGAATCAAATAAAAATTTATTTTAACTCTATAACTAATTGGAATGCATGAGCAATTACTTTGGTCTTGATAAGTCATTTTTTCTGTTAAATAACAACTATATTCACCAGGTGGAATACCACACAAGAGACAGCAAATCAGTATTTCTCAGACTGTGATGCCTCACTGCATGAACAAGATTGAGATTTCTTCCAAAGTGGAGGCAGTGCTGAGAGAACAACTGCTTGAGAGGAATTAAAAGGAAAAAAAAAAATCAATATTGTGAATTTGTTCTTGTTTTCAGCCTCTTCAGAATAAGCCTCAAAGAGAGCCCCTTTGTAGAGCTGGACTTAGGACTTAGGTCCTGCACCCATTCATACATGGAGCTATGTGTAATTATTGTATATCAATAGTAATGAGAGCACTATTGGAACTTCATCAGTAAGGACAGCTTAATAAATGTTATAATATCATGAAAAATACAAGTGCCTACCAAATATATTTATGTATATATATATCACAGTTCCTACTACGAAAACTAGATTACTACATAGCTATTAAAAGTATTAAACAGGAAATTAAAAAACCAGGACAAGAAAAATAAAGGTGAAATGCAACAGTAACGTAGTCTATCGTTCCAAACAAATTTTGTGACAATGCCTTCAAACAGGAGGGTTTTTTTAAACTATGAAAGCATTCTTCATACTGACACAAAGTTTACTGTATCAACATGCACACCGTTAATTGGGTTTCATAGGACAGCTACACACACCCAAGTATAATTACCCCTGCTGGCCAAATATCTAACCTCTGAGATCTCATATGAATTAATAGTGAAGGTCAATAGAAGTTGTTGAAACATCTAATTTCATTCTTCTTCTGGTTCAAAAACTTCACAAAATGGTTTCTGAAAATAGTACAGACATTTCTGTATAAACAAAATTGTCATCCAGAAATGGTGAAAAACTTCAATCGTGTCATTACTTTTAATAGAGATTTTTGAAGATACAAATTAACTATAATTGAAACTGTAACAGCCTTACAGTTTTCTGACTTTCTTCTATTTTTTTTTTCTAAATTAACTTTCCTATTCAAGCTGCAAAAAATCTTCCTACAGTCAGAGGCACAATTGAGTATCTGGGTTGGTAGCCTTTATGTGTTTCCACCAAAAAATGATGAACATTTTACATGTACAATTAAACATTACACTCAAATAAAAAATACAGTATTCTCTTAGTGATTAACATTTCTATATTGAGTCAATAGCTGAACTTCCTGAAAGGAAGTGATGTCTGATACATGCGTTTATAATGAGGAATCTTAATCTTTCCTGCTTTATTCCCAGGAAACACAGAAAACAAAGTTAGCAACCAATTAAGAACCCAGAAGTCCCTCTCCCAAATATACATGGCATCCGGAACACTAACTGATTATTTGTAAGAGTACCAAGTTTTACACTACAGAAATTGGCTACAACAGTTTACTTGTACATAGAAGGCAAGAGCAGAAGAAAAGGAAGATCTCTGATTATTCTCCCAACAAATCTCTATCTATACTGTAAACATAAATTTACTGCTACCTATTGAAAAGATTATTTTTGTCAGCAATATTCTTTACAAATGCAGTTTATTCAAACTCTTCTGTGAAAATCATTTCTGAACTTCTAATAACAGAATTTTGACTTGCAGCTTTGGATGACCTCATAAATCTTTATTGTAAAGCAGACACTCATTGTTCTTGTTTCCAACTAATCATAAGCATTCATTCATGTCTGTTTGCAATTAGGGTGCATTTAAAGTGAACAGAACTGCCATTCTTGAAGATACTATATATACATGAAAATTAGTAAATACAAAGCAACATCAAAACTAACAGTAACAACAGATTTAAAATGTAGCACATGGTAAACCTCCTTGAAAAACTCACTATTAAACTCATTTTGCGGAGTTACAACTTTAAGCACTCCAAGTCCATTTCTAGTGGTAGCAGGAAATTAAATTATGTAAAGTCACTGTTTTCTTAAACCCACACTATTCGTATAAATGAGAAGTAAAGGTAATCTACAGATAACAAGTTTTAAAAGTAATTCTCTAGTTAATAAACCAGTTAACTTGTATGCTTCTGTTTTGTAGGAAAATACCAAACCCTTTCTTCAAAGGAAGTACATCTATTTATGCTTAAAAAGACTGAGAGAAAATAAAAATTCTTAACTGATGAAAAATCTACTCGAGATCAGCATAGGGAGCAAAGTTTTTAAAACTGCAGAAGTGACTGATGGAAGGATGAGTTTACAACATTTCAGTCACAGATATTTTTATAAACCATGGTCTATCTCAAGTACAAGTTCAAAACACTGCTATGACTGGGGGGCAAATGAGAACAGGGCATTAAATAGCAGAACATTTAATAAGAATTACACCCAGGTCCTTGTGTCTCATTTAACCATCCTAAACTGCAAGCACAGTACTTCTTGCATCGCCATCTACTATGAACCATGCACAGCAGCAACCTTACATTTATTTGAAAATCAGCTTTAAGTTACCCACATCCATCTGTCCTAAAGCATATTGAACTTGTTCAGCATCTGTTTAGGGCATGTTTTCTAGACATCTCACCTGGAATGCTGTCAACTAATCCACTGCTATTTTGAGCTGCAGTTTAAAACCTAGATATTGCACTTTGGAACTGCCACACAGCCCGCTGCTAACTTCAGTTTACATAAATGGTTACACCAAACATAGTTCTTACTGGATAACGACCCTGTTGAATACCATTCAAGAATTTTAAACCATATGGCCAGTTTATCGAGATCATTTTAAACCTGTTTCCTAGCACGCTTCTAAGTGCACTCTAACCATCCACCATTCTGGATGTTAAAGAAAAGAATGTCTGGTGTTTGGACAGCTCCACAAAGTTTTACTTGGTACATCTTTTCATTTAGACAGGAAAGCAGCCACAGCTACATGGTAAAACTTTTTGACTTTCACTGGTATTTATTACTATTCTACAGCAGCTTTCTTTGTATCACTTGTCCTGACTTGCTTAGGAATATGTTCTGCAAGATGACCTTAAACCTTCCGCAAGTCAAGACACATTGTCTGCTGCCACCTCTCTGCCTGCAGAACCTGTTACCTCTTGCAGAATTAAATTAGACTTCTGGCATGATTTGCTCTTGATAAATTCACATTGTCTATTATTCATTCCCTCATTATCTTCTAGATACTTAGAACTTATTTCTTCTACTGCTTTTCTGGGAATTACACTGGGCTGCATCACTTCCAACTCTCTGGATATCCTTCCAGCAATTTCATCTCCACTTTTCAGAATGGATTTTGTGTTTACCCTTCTCTAGTCTTCACAAACACCATAGTCAGAAAAAAAATATTTCATTAGATTTCCTCAACTTTTTAAATAGCTTAGAACAAAATCTATGCCACCCAACTAACTAGTATTTTTATTATTACTTTGTGATTCACAAAAGTATGTTAGAGACAATCCTAGAATCTCAATCAATTAGCATATTCCTTTAGCCACAAAGAACAAGTTAGGTTGATGACAAAAATAAGAAAACTGCTTTCTAAAGACCAATCCAGGAAGATAACTTAGCTTTACAAGTACGAGCAGCAAGTCTAAAGGAGAAATAAAATTTAACTTTTTAACACTTTTGGCCAAGTGTTTTGGAAAGTACAGCGGTTCCTTACTAATATGGATGCTCCCTTCTCACCAAAGACAGAGAACATTCATCAAGGAGTCAAAGTTATTAAAAAAAAAAAAAGATAAAAAGTAAAATGTAAATTTTTAAAGGTGAGTTTTTATAAATATTGAAATATTTTACTCATAATAGTAGTGAAAAGTCACAATTTTAAGTCAATTTTGAACAAATTTCTAAGTACATTCATGTTCAATTCTCACTTTCTTCAGCCTGATGGAATAATTGCTCAGAGATTTTATAACATTCTTGGCAGATAAAATCATATCACAGTGGTCTCTTATCCAACTTTAAACTCTACTTAATCCATCTCACTTTCTCTTAATATGCACTCAGTGCACTCAGAAATTTTCCTATGCGTATGAACTCAAATATATAGCTTTTTTCAACTGATCACCTCTCTCCAACATAAGCCATCAAGTGCTATCCATATATTATTAACAATCATGTAAATGAAAAAATAAGATTTAACTGAACTGAACATTATATATTTTCACAACTACAAAAGCACACTTCTAAGAAGATAAATAACAACATGCACATTAAAAATAAAGGCTGCATTCTATACATAGGGCATGTTTTAAAGCAACCATTCATGCAATACCACAATGAAAACTGAAGTTCTTTCAAATGTGCACTATACAGTAATTTAAATAATGATAACTTGAAAAATACATACTTATTACCCTGCCCATTTTGTTCATTGTCAAACAAATCTCTATAGATTGTTTAACTATAGAGGTCATTTTTTCAGTTTCCCTAGAATTATTTTGTTTTAGTATCTCTGATAATAACATTACTGGGAAAATAGTAAATTTTACCATCTGTGTGAAAAAGAATCTTTTTTCATTATGGAGAACATGCACACAGTGGCTTATGAGGCAGCTCAAAGAATAGACCTGGAATAGAAGCCCTTGGAAAACACAAGGCTGGAAGCAACCTCATTTCTGTACAAAACAAAAGACTCCAGACAGACCTATAAAAAAAACAGATACAATGACTAGCTAATTCATTTCAAGCAATGGTTTTTACTACTAATAAAATGCTGCAGAACAACCCTGATTTGCAAAATACTCTTAGAACAGAAAGCAGTGATGGAAGCACTCTGCTCTCTTCCACAGTTCTTGAAAGGAAATAGCAGGCTCTTTTGATTTCAATAAAATGTCGTTCTATATATAAAATGTATTTATATCTTTGCAAATAAGTGAAAGACTTAAACTGATCATGGCTTTAGAAATCTTGCCTAATTTTTCTATAATGTTTCAAAGCCCAACTTAGCATCAGGATGTGATGATTTTACCAATTATACCGATAACAGGGTTTTGCTACTGAAACAAGATCGCTTCAGGAATGAAGAACAGTGGGTTGAAGCTAAACAAGGTGAAGTCAACAGACAGAAAAGACCATTCTTAAATAACTGTATTCCTATTTGGTTGAAGACATATACCCTCAAATTACCTACTCAGTTAAATATTTAAGAATTCTCTTTGGAATTTCTCCTGATAATGGCCTACCATAAATCAGTACCTGCAGCTGCCTTCTCCCTTCCCAGTTTGTCAGGACATTCTATTTTATCTTCATTGGTCCTCATATTTATCAGCTGCCATTATCTCCAGCTATCTCAATCACAATAATGCCAAACTCCTCAGCAAGAAGCTATCAGCCATTATCGAATTCCATCTACTACACTTTTTTTACCATAAGGGTTGTGGTATGGTTCTCTACTCTGTGCATTGATTTTTAACAGTGCAGTGTCAAGTGGAAAGTTTCATTTCTTATCTACAAAATGTTCAGCATCTTGTGACCAGCATGTCCAGAATGAAGATCACAGACAAACATTTTACTACTCAGGCACAGTAATGGTTTTAATGTATTTAAAAGGAGAGAAAGCTGTTCTACAACAACCCTCAACTCCAAAACCATCCTGCTCTCATCTCTTCTAATATGAACACAAAGAAATGTACATATTTAAAAAAAATACCATGTTAAAACAAACCACACTAAGCGCACATGGATTTCCTCCCCCAGGGAGAGAATGTGAGAGAACAAACCAAATGTAACAGATGTTAGTCATGTCATTTAATGCATGAGTGAAAGACTACAGATACCATGTTGATGAGGACAATATAAGAACCTCTGCAAAACAGAATGGGATTAGCACTCTTCACTATCACTGTAACTGAGGTAGTCATAGTGTAACTTAACAAAGATAATTCTCTTTTTAAAATGAATTAAATTGGGAATTTTAGAAAACCTGAAGATGCTGTGGGACATCTAACCCGTTATTAAAATGCCTGCCAAAAACACACAAAACTATGCCTCACAACTAACATTCCATCAGCCACAGATGACACAGCGCTGTGGCCATACCAATCAATACTCATCTGTGAGGTCTCGTATTGTTCCTGTGCATGATTTCAGGATGCAAGTGGAGAAACTTCATAAGGAAACAACTTGTTACTGAAACCATTACTGAACTGTAAAATTCCTATCGTTGGTGTACTATTAATTATAGTTGTTATCATATCAAAGCACAGGCTTAGACTTCCCTGAAACAAAATAGAATATTTATACTCTGTATTATTGATACATGATTTGAAAAAGGCTATAATTATTAAAATATTTTAAATACAAAGAAAGTATAATAGCTGTATTATTGGCAGTTACTTAAAACCCTCAGAGTTCAACTCACACAATCCCCGTAAAAGAAGCACTAAAAGTTTCAATGTGTTTAAGTAGTATTAAAAATACTTTTTAACGTTCCTAAGCAGTAGCCAAAAAAGATGGTCACTATCACAGAATCGTAGAATCATAGAATCACTAAGGTTGGAAAAGACCTACAAGATCATTCAGTCCAACCATCCACCTACCACCAACAGTTCTCACTAAATCATGTCCCTCAACACAACATCGAAATGTTCCTTGAACCATTAGTTTTTATTTTAAAAAAAAAAACAAACAACATTTTTATGTGATGCAATCATAATCTGTGAAATTGTAAATGCAGACTTCTTTTGTGGAATTTCAGATAGACAGGAAATGCAAACTATTTTCTATAAGATGGAACAGAATTGCAGCATCAGTTATTACACTTATAATTAACATATTTTATCCTAACTCATCACATCCATGATAAATTTACCCCAAAAAATCTATCCTAGTTTGAATGCCAATGACTGCTTAGAAGTTATATATCTTTTTAAATACAAATCAATTGATTATGGATGCTGTAAGTCATTTTTAAAAGAAGCAAAACACAAAATCATTATCACCCATCCCCTGGGAAATAAGGGCAAATTTCCTCTAATCATTCTTGGAAGGAGCTTCATACCAGGACTCCTAACCTTGTACACAAGTAATAACATAGATAGAGACACAAAAACAACTTAGTGTAACATTCTTAAGACTTCTTTTTTTTCTGTTTTTTTTTTTATTTGTTTTTTGTCATTTAAAAATAACAGCATTACCTTATTCATGTCTGTTCCATATTTTTCATATTTCTTACTAACTCAGGGAAATAACCAAAATGTCATAACTGTAATATGGGTATGGTCAGGCAAGAAAATACACGCACCTTGAAGAAGGCAAGCCTGAACATTCCAGAAAAAAAGAAGTAACTGTCCAGTTAAATTCACCACAAAAATGATTATTCCTGTGCATTGTTGTAGCACACATAGGCCACAATGGCTTCCTTTCACAACTGTCCTATTATAGTCTACACACAGAGCAAGAAAGAGTTGGAAAGTTGTTTTCAAAAAAGTTGAAGGTCATACGCAAAGACTTCAAATGCTTATGAACATAAAGCATATTTGGCTTTACAGCCATCTCTGCACAGGCAAGAAATAATGATAAGACTTAAAGTGGCTGACTTGCTGTATTCCTACAAGGGCTAAAAAAAATCCCAAGAAAACTATTTAAAATGTCTAAATTATGCACTGAAGAAAGTACAGTTAATGAAGTTAAGTAGTCTCAAAACAGAATCCAGAAACTCAAAAAATTGACAAAGAGACTGCATGGATCTATTCAACAGAAGTAGAAGGAACACTGCTCTTTCAGATTTTTGTCTCTTCCAAGAATTTAGGTACCTGACTGAGGCTTTTTTGCACATTTGAAATTATGTCCAAGAGTACCAGGAAAGGCATTTTCACAGAACAATCTCCAGGAAATCAGAACGTGATTGAAGTGGTTCTTTTTGCTTATAAATGTGCTACCAATCTTATAAAAAATAGGTTATCAAGACAGAAATTAAAGTCCTGAAATGGGAATCCAGACCTTTTTACACTCCAGTATTCTTTCTCTGTTGGGCTACAGAGCCACTGAATCTTTCAGACACCGAATCTTTCAGAATTGTCTGCATAGCATCATAGGTTCAACAGCAGGGACAATGAATGTACTATCAGTCTCCACCTAATGAAAGTAGATGTGAGTCTCCAAAATCCTGAAAGGAAGGTAACGAAGCAAATCTAACTGGAAGCCACTTCCAAGCAGAGAAAGGACAAGCAAGTCAACATGAACAGCCAGCACAGGTTCCCTGAGTGCCTGGGTACACGCAGGCACACATGCCAGAATGACCGAATTGCCTTCCATGATCAGATGACTAGTAGGGTGAACAAGTGAATGTAAAGGGTTTTGACCCACTCCTCCACAGCACACTTACAGCCCAAGTGGGAGATGTGGACTGGACAAGCAGATAGTAAGGTGGATGAAAAATAGGTTGGACTTCCCAGTTCAAAGGGCAGTAGTGATCAGAAACTGGATTAATTGTGGTCCTCCAGAATCAATCCTGAAGCAAACACCACTTAACATCTTTATAAAAAGCATGGAAGCGTCTATCAGCCAATGGAGAAGGAGCAGGGGAAATTTATCAACATACTCAAGGGCAAGGGCTGCTATGTGAAAGACACCAAAAGTCTGGAAAAATGGGAAATAGGAACACTGTGAGTTTCAATAGATGTAAGAGATGAGTATTCCTTAATAGCAGAAGGCAAAGAGGAGAACTTAATGCCATTTACAACTGTCTAATGAGGGATGAACAGCGCAGTGGGACAATCCCTTCCCTCGCCTGACGGTGCTGGACTTGGTGCACCTCGGGGTACAGCTGGTCCTTCTGCCTCGCAGGGCATACTGCTGACTCAGACTCAACTTGAGCAGGAGCACTACATGACTTCAGTTGGTCCCTCCCAATCTGTATAGTCTTGTAACAATGGGAAATGAACAGATGTTCTTTTTTTCTGGCTTCTACTCTGATCACCTTTTAGGGATTACTCACCATAGAAAAATTAAGCATGGGTGTTCAAAGCGAACGAGCGCACTACTTTTTTTATGCTACTATCAGTCCTGCTTTGATTCTATTTCAAGCAGAAATGGCTCGTTCCACAAGCAAGAACCCGCTCCATTTTTTACACTACATTTTGCCATGAATCATTAGACTACCAGTCTACCTACCATTCGCAAAAATAAACATTTAAGTGAGGATTCTCAGAAGCTCCTCTACAGAAGATTTGCCAGTTTGCTAAATGATACGTAAGTAGTAGTATAAAAAAGAAAATTAATTATGATTTGTTTACGAGGGTGGACAGTGATAGGATAAGGGGGAATGGTTTTAAACTGAGACAGGGGAGGTTTAGATTAGATATTAGGAGGAAGTTTTTCACTCAGAGGGTGGTGATGCACTGGAATGGGTTGCCCAAGAAGGTTGTGGATGCCCCATCCCTGGAGGCAATCAAGGCCAGGCTGGATGTGGCTCTGGGCAGCCTGGTCTGGTGGTTGGCAACCCTGCACATACCGGGGAGGGGAGGGGTGAAACTCGGTGGTCCTTTTCAACCCAGGCCATTCTATGATTCTACGATTTTCATATAAGCAAATACTGTCCGAAAAGAATCAAATTATCCACTTAGCTTTGTTTTCCAAAAAGCTGACAAAATCTATGCATGTCCCATTTTTCTGATTGGAACTTAATACAAAACTTACTAGCTGTAAAAAATTAGATAGGGTAATAAATATTTGCACTGAAACTCCGCAAACAGAAGTAACTGTGATTGTTCGCACACAAAGCAAACCAGATCTAATAAGGAACAGTATCAAGCTACACGACAGGTGGTTTCTGACAGATGCATTTGAACTTTCTTTGTTCAATACAGAGCAAGCTGTCACTAAGTGACAAAGTGAATAAAACATTTCTAGCATTTGCTTTTGCACAGCTTTACCACACATGGCAACACACAGGCTGGCTACTTTTATTTTGTAATGATTTCTTTTAATAATAGTTATCCAGTACCTTGGTACCACTCAGAAGCAAAAGGAATCTTTATAACTAAATGGGGACTTCCTACTAATATTTGAAGCACACTATACAAGATTGAAAATTCATCATCTTGATGCACACACTGAAATGAAATCATGTGATGTGTATCACTAATAACTTTACAACAGCCATTATCAACATTTCTTCTTAGTTTTACAACAAAACCAGACAAATTCTACTCTTCTCTTCAAACCAGAGTTTAATATCAAAAAACACTGGAAAGATATATAGCAAACTAGATATACCTAGCCAACTCTCATAGGCAAAAGATGTTAACACAGGCGACCACAAAAACTACAATTCCTGCCTAGAACTTCAGGGTGATGAAGACAGTGCGGTCCAGAGAGTGGTCAGTGGAAGTCTAAGCTTAAATGAGTTTCCATGGATGGAATTTCAAAGCTAGAAAGGGAAGGGAATGGAACAGTGACTGAAGTATCTGATAGGAAGCTAATAAGATGCAGAAGTTAGATCATGCTTATAGCGACTCCTTCTTTAGGAGGAGCTCCTCAGAGCTTAAAAATCTGTGATTAAAGACTTTAAAATACAAACTACCAGGATACTGAAGAGAGTTTGAAATGTTTTTAGTAGAACTGAGCAGTAACAGCGACGCTGAACTTCTTTTTGAAGAGAAAGCCTACAGTTTCAGATGGAACAAGTTTCTTAACTGTAGTCAAGTTAGTGACCATTGACTTATTAGCTTTTTTTAATTTTCAGTTTCATAATGATTTAGTGATCATTATACAGATATTTTGATCATTATACAGATATATTGAAATTCCTGCATGAACCTAACACAAAAGACTACTTAGATATAATGAAACTAGCAAGAAGAATATTTAGAAATTATCATGAATGAATCAGCCACACTATCCCCAGTATTTGGTTGAAATTAACTTATTAATATGGGCCATCTTTAGATCAACTACATCACATTTATTTTTGCTTTAATAATTTTTAATATAGGATGGACATCAGCAAAAAAAAATGAACTACCTCAATTTCAGTCAACATTATACTTTTATACTTAATGCAGTTAATAAACATTTTATTCTTTCCTTACATTTACAAATTGAAGGCATTCTCAAGAGTGAAAAAGGTCAGTTTTCATCAGTGCAATCATGTGGTTTTCTGTGTCTTGCAATAGGAGGCTAATGTGACATTCTCAGTGCCACAATGATAACTTTAAAAAAGGCTTCCCAAGTTGAACACTAGCTTACAGAGGATTCTGCCAAGGTTTTAAGACCTAAAATTAGACTTTCGATACCAGCTGGGTCACTGCATTTGAAATGTTCATCTTCACCAATGTCTACCATTGATGAGTCACTGTGTTTCATTCCCAGCAAACTCAGGACATGAAGACGCTGAACAGGAAACAATCCTGTGTTTGTGACAGCACAGCAATCTTACATGTTGAATTTAATATACATATTCAGTGTTAACAAGGAATGGTAAACTAATCAGAATGCCTTATATGAGTGAAGAAAAAGACAACTGAAGAACAGGCTACACTGGATTATTTATTTAGTCCTCATTTGACAGGAGGCCAGTTTGCACCCCATCAACTCCTGTGGCCCAATAACCAAAACAACAATAAGCATTTATTGACATGATTCTGAGAAATATCCCAACCAGATCAATTTTTTTTTTTTTTAAATAAAAGGCATTTCATGCAGCTACTTGTAAACAACAGACACAGGCTAGAAGGCAAGAGTCAAAAGTTATCTCAACAGTTTTTTTTCTTTACCTTTTACTTCCTTTTTCCTGTTTCTGCCTTACTGCCATCAGATCATTTTCTTCACTGCAACAACTTCATGGCAGCAGCACCCCCAAGAGCCAATGCCGAATAAGGCAGCTGAAGGCAATGCCAGAGCTACATCGTGCTGATGAGACTTCTTGCAAGCTTTTTCTCCAGCACTGAGTTGCAAGCAAAAACTAACACCAAGATGCACAGAGATGCATTTTCTGTTTCCTTGTTTTCCTTTACCTTCCCTTTATGTGTGTGTCTGTATGCAAAAAGAAGGGAAATCAAACTAACAATAGTAGCTAATGCTCACCCTCCCTATTCCTTTCTTCTCCTAGTGGAATATCTACAAAACTGCCAGATGTCAACAAGACAACTTTTAAAAATCCCTAGCTTGCATTAAAAGAGTTGGTTTAGATAAAAGCATTCCTTAAATTTTTACACTTTAAAATGTTTTGACTGTTTTCCTTCTTCCCCTGTCACTTCACCAAGAGCTTGTCAGAGATTTTCATGGTCAGATTTTCCACAGCTTTAAGCAGGCCCAGGGTCTCTCTTCTCAGAATTCTGCATTTCTTTTAGCTGCTCAGTACAATGAAACTATGAAGACACGCTGTTTGCTCAACTGACAGAATATCACAATTCTATCACAGTTCAGCTAGCCTGCTATGATTAATCTACACCCTGGCAACATCCCTGGTGTTAAATGCTATATGAAGGGTAAGACAGCATGATCTCTCCTACAAATCAGACTTTGCAGTCAGTAAACAGAAAAAAAGGCAGGGAAAGTAGTACGGTATACAAGACAGTAATACAACATACACGTTAGGTAATCAGCATGAAGTCAGAGGCACATTTGCTAACACTTTTTTTTTTTTAAGATCAACCAGCGAGCTGACTAGTTCCACCATTCAAGCTTGAGAAAATCCAACTCAGTTTAACAAATAGCTAGAATTAATATTCCCTGTCCATTACCCTGTCAATTGCCCTGTGATCAGACAACATTATAGGTTCTCTGTAAGGTCAGAAGGGGCCATGAACTACAGCTACCTGTCATCCCATTTTACCAACTGCTACAATGCTCACACTGATCATAGATTCAAATGATCTATTTTCACGCTGATAAATGAGAGGGTAAATGGCAAATATGTAAGTTTATTTGATTTTTTATATAAATACCAAATATACCTTTGCACTGGTTTGGGCTGGCACAGAGTTAACTTTCTTCACAGTGGTTTGTGTGGTGCTATATTTTGCATTTGTGATCAAAAAAGTTCTGACAGCACACCAATGTTGCTGAACAGCACTTAGATAATGCTAAGGACATTTCTGCTTCCACGCTGCCCTGCTAGAGAGGAGCTGGGGTGCACAAGACCTGTGAGAGGACAAAGCCAGAACAGCTGACCCAAAATGACCAAAGGGATATCCCATATCATATGGAGCCATGTAGAATGATCAAACTGGGAGAAAGGAAGAGGAAGGGGGAACATTTCCAGTGACAGTGTTTGTTTTCACAGTAAACTGGTACACAAGAACTGCTTTCCTGAAAGTGGCTGAACATCTCATTGGCAATGGGAGGTAGTGAATGAATTCCTTGTTTTGCTTTGCTTGCATAGCTTTACCTTTACACTGTCTTTATCTCAACCCTTGAGTTTTCACTCTTACACTCATGATGCTCTTCCTCATCCCAATACAGAAAAGTGAGAAAGTCATTGTCATCAGAATTAAGACTTCAACTTCAAAAAAGCCCAGCTTCCACCTCAGAAAAATATATATATATATATATAACTGAGGTGATTCTTTGATTTATTGCAAAAACTTTTCAACAAATTTAAGAGATATTTAGAAAATAAAAAAAAAAAAAAAATTAGAGAAAACCTAACCGCATTTATATAGCTGGAATCTGATTCTTTAGTGCTTTAGTTACTTCCTCGTGATTTCAACTCATGATTACAACACATGATTTCATTAGTTGGTATTAATTTACAGACATATGGCAAGGAAAGATTCAAGCTGTGGTATGCACACACTTCTAT
Organism: Gallus gallus; assembly: GCF_016699485.2. Classification (NCBI taxonomy): domain Eukaryota; kingdom Metazoa; phylum Chordata; class Aves; order Galliformes; family Phasianidae; genus Gallus; species Gallus gallus. The sequence continues at coordinate 129,086,980 of NC_052533.1, read as the reverse complement.
TCTCGAGCCAGGCTGTGTGCATCACACATGCTGTGACGTACCACAACTGTGATACTGTGCTGTCCTCGCAAGCAGGAGTGGTTGATAGAAGGGGTCAGGGCTGGTCCACACTCTCCCTGGAACAAAGGGCCTCTGCAGTCACAGCATGGCAAGGAGAACATAACTGATGCATTTCATAAAAATGCTAAGTTAGCAAGTCAATTATTTTATTTCATGTTTACACCAATCCTTACAGATCCTGTCTTAACATCGAACTAGAAAGTTGTATCTGCTTCACTTAGCACTCTTACAAAAATAAGTTGGATACTGTGATTGCCACTTCTATCAAACTTCCTCTGCTCTGAACTCCTCAGTACCATGAAGTAAAATGTTACATAAAGCATAAGCAATTCATGTACTGAATATAGACAGTTAAGCAAAGTAGCTTAGCTATACTCCAGAAAAACTATTTTCAGTGTCTAAAACCTTGCACCTCTCCTACGAAGAAAGGTTGAGGGAACTGGGCTTGTTTAGCTTGGAGAAGAGAAGGTTCCGGGGAGACCTCATTGTGGCCTTCCAGTACTTGAAGAGAGCATATAAACAGGAGGGGGAACAGCTGTTTACAAGGGTGAACAGTGATAGGACAAGGGGAAAAGGTTTTAAACTGAGACAGGGGAGGTTTAGGTTAGATATTCGGAGGAAGTTTTTCACACAGAGGGTGGTGACGCACTGGAACAGGTTGCCCAAGGAGGTTGTGGATGCCCCATCCCTGGAGGCATTCAAGGCCAGGCTGGATGTGGCTCTGGGCAGCCTGGTGTGGTGGTTGGCGACCCTGCACATAGCAGGGGGGTTGAAACTCAATGATCATTGTGGCCCTTTTCAACCCAGGCCATTCTATGATTCTGTGAAAACATGTCAGCAATGAATAGTTAAAAACTAAAATTCCCTTTTTATGAATTTAAGTATCATTTTTATATAATACGAGGCATATCACACTTATATCATAACTGCACATTCACGGACAACAAATCTTCCAATTCTCCGTCAAATGTACAATAAAAATATTCCTTTACACTTGAGAGTTCTTCCAGAGTTCTCCCAATGCTATCACACACCACAAAATAGAGCTTTTGCTTCTGCTTAGAGTGCATAAAACCAAAAAACAGAAGTTAAAATGTTCTCTTTGTGCTTTTAAGTCACATTTCTATTTTAATAAGCCCATTTTCTTGAATTTTCACCTACACTAGTATCTCCAGGAGAGCATCCTTCTGAAAATTAACCGTGTTTTATTTTCATTTACTGGCTGATCTTTGGTGTTACATTTATTATCTACTCATTTTTGAAGGAATAATTTACCTAAATTCCTTTTCCTGACATCTGAGTTTTTTAGTGAAGAAGTATATCAAGAAAAAATAGATAAGAGTTTAAGGTTTAATAACTATGAATCACTAAGATTTTGTTTCAATGGTTATGACTTTTTCCTGCTTTCTGAAATATAAGATATTTAACCACGTGTACATGAAACTCCATATTGCAATTTTCACTTAGTCATTTTTCAAAGCATAAGCACACACTGGGTTGCCTTTAACATCCACCAAGCTCATACACTGTATCAATGCACAATGTTTCACGTCACTCTCCGTACTAACAAATGCAAAATTAATTATATTATTCTTTTAGATTAGATTTTGGGGTTTCTTATTAACAGTGTGCCACACTCTCTCGTAAGTACATTTCCTGTGATATGGAATGAAAATGAACCAATTAGGAACTTTTAATGAAATAAGTGACCTAAACACACATATGAATTTATACAGGCATATGTTAATTAATACATATTCTTGTTTTATGAATGCACAAGAACAACTGCGCACTTGCCATTACAAAATATTCTCAGCTGTATTAGTTCTCCACTATTCTGCCTGACTCTTATAAAAGCTTTCACTATTTGCAAAAACAAAGCTGAAAGAGAATAAGCAGGTTTTTGAAAAATGACAAAAAAAATCTGAAGATAATACATTGACCAACATTCTTTGAAGAAAAGCCTTAACATTATGCAAAGGATGTGCCGTTGCTCATCATCTAGAAACCAAATGGGAAAAAAATCAACTTTGCAAATAAGTGCAGATCACAAACTAAACAGACTCTAAACTCTTTGATTTTAGCAGACATATCCTCCATATTTTTCATCCTTAAGGATAATCCTCTAACCTGGAGTCCAAGAAGCATCTGAACAGCACTCTCATAAATATAGTTTAATTTTCAGGTGGTCCTGCGTGAAGCCAGAAGTTGGACTCCATGACCCTTGTGGGTCCCTTTCAAAACAAGATATTCGGTAAGTCTATGATAGCTTGGCCTGAACAAAACCATAACAGAAATGATAGCTCTGAGTTTCTAAGAGTCGTATCAGCTTTTGATTCTCAGAAATGAGAATACAAGGGCTCTTTCTCCTGAGCTCCCTGCTAGGTGGGATCAGGCACCTTACAGAAGATACAGTATAATAATCTTCTGCAAGTCTTCACATGTATTACGCTTACTTCCCACCACAAGTAGAAGTAGAACACACATCTATCAAGCACCCCTCTGCTAATTCTGCTGACATGCAGTGGCAGCATGTCCCATTGTGCTCCCTGTTTGCATTCAGGCAGAAGCCCATGAGCTATTACTGTTAATACTTCATTAGCTCCTGTAACAGACATAAAACCTTCTAAAGGTTCAACCCTTATGAGGATCAGTGCAACGCAACCTGATGTGCTTTGCTCACACATCACCACTTCTGTTTACAAAATGAAGAACTGAGGAGTTAGAAAATACATCAGAAAACTAACGCTGTTTATGTGATTGCTACTTCAATTCTATGCATGTATTAAAATAATTGCACGTGATCAAACAGTTTTTCTTGAGGAAAAAAAACTCGCTGAGGATAGAGGTTAGCTGTTGTTTGTCTAAGCAGCAGTTATTCCATGTTTTGTTTACTTCTCATTTTAGATGTCATTTGCCTCATGCCAAACTGCCGTGCACCATTCAAACTCTGTTCTCACCATATAGCTCAGCTTTTGAAATGAACTTGACATTATTCTTGCTGCCATAATCTGAAACTTTAAAAAAGGAAAGTGATTTATCACTAATAAGGAATTCTTCAAGATATCTAAGCCATTGACATGCTCCCACCAAGTGTGAGAATCACACTCAAGATCAAACTCAGCTTGAGAGAAACTTAGAACTTCTCCTCTAGATGCTGCATTACATCTGGAGGTCACATTACATCATGAATAACCCCTATGCTTATATATTTGTAGTAGAGCTTCTTAGACAGTTACTCTGCAGGTGTGCTGAATCTGGCTGGGACAAGTCAGTTTTCTTCATATCAACTCATACAGTGCTCATTTTGGTTTCGTGACTAAAACACCAATTTTCTGGCTATTTCTGAACAGCACTTGCAAAGGATAAAGGCTTTTCTGTCCCAGCATAAGGCTGGAGAAGGGCAAGAAACTGGAAGGACACAGAGCCAGGATAGCTAATATGAATTGACCAAAGGGGTTTTCCATACTACATGACACCATGCTGAGCAATATAAGCTCAACAATAGGAGAAGAAAGCAGAGACATTCATGGTAATGGCTTTTGTTTTTCCTCATAACCTTTATGCATGCTCCCCAGAAACTGGCTAAACATCTGCTTGACAGTGGGAAGCAGCGAATGAATTCCTTTGTTCTACTTGCAAGCACAGGTTTTGCCTTACCTATTAAAGTGCCTATATCTTAATCCAAAGGTCTTCTCACCCTTCTTATGTTTTTCTATGTATCCCGCAAAAGAGAGGAGGCAGACAGAAGCTGTGTCAGTGCATAAATGCTGACCACAGTCACGCTATCACAGTAGAAGAGGAAGAGCCTCCTCCATTGCCTCAGCAATGGAAAAGAACATGGTAATAAGATTAAGACAACATTGGAAAACAGTTCTATAGATGATGCCCACTAGGTTTTAGAATCACAGCATGGCTTGGGTTGGAAGGGACCTCAGAGATCATCTAGTTCCAGCTCCCCTGCTGTAGGAAGAGTTGCAAACCACTAAATCAGGCATTAGATCAGGCTGCCCAGTGCCCATCAGGAACATTCTGAAAATTCCTTTTTTCAAGCACAAGTCCAGAGAGAAGCCCATATGAGATTCTAGATTGACCTACGCTGTCCGAAAGGAGATCTGTCCAAAGAAACTCTCCAACAAGTAGTTTTGAGACTCTTTTACAGTTCTTTCCTAATTCTGAGCTCAAACATCTGGCAAATCAGTGTAGTTCTTCCAAACATGTCTTCACTCAGACAGACATCAGAGAAGGTAAGAATGTCTGACAGCTTATACTGCATGCCAAACAAGGCCTGAAGCCAGAAGGCCTTTTTTTCAGAAGCTTTCTGAAAAACATGAACCAAAGCTTATAAGGAAGTTCTAAGAAACGAGCTTTCCAAATTATTATGAACAGTCAGGAAAAAGAAAAAGTAAATAAAGCAAATACATAACAAAAACAAGCAATAGAGGAGGTTCAAAACAAAGAAAAGTTGTTTCAACTTAAACATATGGAGACCAAGATGCGCTTCATACATTTGCATTTCTGATGAAAGTATATGTAGCTGAACATACACAGCTGAGCTAAGGGTTAAAAAGTTCTTTAGACCATTATAAAAGTGCCTCAGTCCATACCTGGAACTGTAGAATCGTAAACCAAAAAGAAGTGATTGTTCTATCAGCTATGGGTGCTGTTCTTTACTGTGTACTTCAAGATGCAATTCTTCACCTTGTTTTGAAAGGCACTGCCTGCAATAGGCTATTCTCATAGACTCTTACAATCTCATTCTCAGAATAATTTTACCAAGAATTTGTACTTCTTTTTTTACCTTCTTCTTGATTCTTCTAAAATTGTGCCAACTACTATACCCTTCTCCTTTAGCAATCATTTAAATCCAGAATAACATGAAGAAAAATATAAAAGAACCCACATTCCTTTCCAAGTTCTGTTGCCTGAACAACTTTTAATGCACTTATTTACTCCTGACAAAGAGAGCTTAAAATAAATGCAATATTCTAGCAAAGGCTACACAGGAAAGGAATGGTGACATCTCCAAAACAATGGAAATTAATTCAGGAACCACACCATATCTACATCAGGAATCTTTTGGATGGGATAGGAATGGATAGGAACTTTGGTTTACAACTGGAAAGAGTATTAAAAAAAAAAAGAAGAAAAACTTTTATAAGGGAGAGACTATACTTGAAAATTCTCCTTGCTACTGAATATGCCATGATGGTTAAACATGCTTAAGAGTTTCTCGATTCACAGTTTTGGCAGGACAACAAGTTGTTAATTACATCTTTAATAACCTACTTATGCTAGCAGAAATCTGGCTTACAGCTCTAAATTACCTATCCTGGCTGCAAAAGCAACAGTGTTTTCAGGGCACTCAGCAGCCATGCCTACTGCATATGGAAGATAGTTAGGGGCTCCCTCTGAGCACCAGGCAGCAGTGCTGTGCTGTGCAGTGCCAGAGCACTGGCAAAGGCTGCCCAAAGGCTGTGAGGTCTCCTCCTTGGGGATGTTCAGAAGCTGCCTGGCCACAGGCCTGGGCCCCTTGCTTTGAACGTCCCTGCTGCAGCAGGGGCAGGCCATAGGGGCACAATGGGTGCTACAAATCTCAGCCATTCTGATTCTGTAAAGATTGTCTACAGTCTATCCTACAGACTTTTTTAAATATTGCATTAATCTCTTGTACTCATGTAAAAACAGAACAGGCACTTTTGCTGGCAACAGCAAGTTCAGCACACTGCTGTTGTGGTTTAACCCAGCAGCAGCTCAGCAGCACACAGCCATTCACTCACCACCCCTCCCCCCCCAATCTCCCATCAAGTGGGATGAGGAAGAGCGCTAGAAACAAAATGGAATTTCTGAGTTGAGGTAAAAGGTATTTTCTAAGACAGAAGAGGAAAGTGAAAGCAAAAATTCAATGCTAACAATACACAATACAATTGCTTGCTGCCCGCTGACTGACACACAGTGACAGAGAATCATAGAAACACAGAATGGCCTGGGTTGAAAAGGACCACAATGATCATTGAGTTTCAACCCCCTGCTATGTGCAGGGTCGCCAACCACCAGACCAGGCTGCCCAGAGCCACATCCAGCCTGGCCTTGAATGCCTCCAGGGATGGGGCATCCACAACCTCCTTGGGCAACCTGTTCCAGTGCATCACCACCCTCTAAGTGAAAAACTTCCTCCTACTATCTAACCTAAACCTCCTCTGTCTCAGTTTAAAACCATTCCCCCTTGTCCTATCACTGTTCACCCTTGCAAACAGCCGTTCCCCTTCCTGTTGATATGCTCCCTTCAAGTACTGGAAGGCCACAATGAGGTCTCCCCGGAGCCTTCTCTTCTCCAAGCTAAACAAGCCCAGTTCCTCACAGCAGTTCCTCAACCTTTCCTCACAGGAGAGGTGCTCCAGCCCTCTGATCATCTTAGTGGCCCTCCTCTGGACCCGCTCCAAGAGCTCCACGTCCTTCCAGTACAATATGACAACCCACAGCAACACAAGGTCTCACCACTGCCAGCCCTGCCACCCCCAAACAGCAGCTGCCGTCTGACCAACTCCCATCCAAATACACTCTTCTTCTTCAAAAAAAAAAATTGGATTCTCTTTTAAAGGCAAACGGAGCCATGGTGTTTAGATTATAGTATCTGGTACTAAATGTGTGGACAGTAGTAGGAAAATGGCGTTTCCTTCTCTCTGCCTCAAACATGTAGATGGACATGATGATCTTGAAGGTCTTTCCAACATTCGTGATTCTGTGATCCAATGATCTCTGCACCTATAGCACACACAGAAATGTCTGTTTCCAAAATTTGGTTACAAAGGTGCTGGTGCTTAACTTAAGCAAGTTGGATATTGAAACTAAGTGGTGGGAGTTAGCAAGTAACCGTCAGTAGATACTTCTGTGCATTATTGGGAATCCTCTGGTTATAGGAGCCCTGTGCATTTTCCCAGCCCTGCACTGGCAGAACACAGTATAAATATAGCACAGTAAATGCTTTACGTTTCCCACTGCTATCGGGAAACACTGTAACAACAAATTTTCTGCTACCTAAAAAAAAAAAGAGACATGGAAATGGCTATTAAAATTTAAAATAAATAAATTTTATATCATTAACATCTGGCAAGAACAGCACTCCATCTGTTCTGTTATCTAAATTACAGTCACATATACCATTTTAACAAGATTTCCAGTTAAGTAAATAAACCTTGCACTATGACCACACACATACATCTGTATCCCCTGAACTGTTACAATTAGCACTGCTTTACTCTTTTTAAAGCAAACTGCTCTTTACTAAAATTCTTAACAAAATGATGGTTTTATCAGAAAGATTATAATCACATTCAGACTACGCTTTTTATAACTTCTTACACTTGCATATATGACTATTACAGTCTAATTATAGTCATAATTCTGTCGTTCTGAGGTGCAAGAGCGTTCTGTCACTGGGATTGTTATTATCTAATAAGCAGAAACTTATTAAAATGATTGAACTATAGGAATTCCTCATCTGTATGGTACTTAGGACAAAATAAATCTGAGAAAACCTTCACGAGGGTCATTAAGCAGTTTTAATTAAAAATAAGGGCTTAATCCCATATCTAGCACATTCCCACATTTTAAAATGCCAGTTCTCAAATGCCTGGATATCATCATATAAATTCAATGCAAATCTGAAAAAATAAACTTTGGTGACAAAATGCCCTGATGGTAATGTGACTGGAGTTTGATGCTGACTGAGAGCAGTTCAAGAAATCTAACAACTGAACAGCCAGGCAAATAAAGGACAGCTAATAGTGGATAAATGTGCAACGTAATGCACATAGGTAAAATAATCCTAGCTACAGGTAGGGAGTTCACTTATAAATTAGCTACTGTAATTCAGGAAAAATAAGTTATAGTGGCAGTCAATAAAGGCAAAGGCAATAGTTCTGGGGGCTTGTTACAAAAGTGAATGTACTAGGCCTATTGAATGTGAATGAAGTGAATGAAGAGGCCTATTAGAAATGTAAAGAGCACTGTTCCTTGTTCAGCAAATTTATCAATGAACAATCATTACTTAGTACAGAACTTCAAATACTTACGAAGGCACGAAACCACATGTCCATCATTTTCTCAATAAATTGTCAAACTCAGTACCTCGTGTTTCTAAGGAAGTTGAAAATGCTTACTTATTTCTTCACTGGGTATAACTGTTTTGTGGTGAAAATAGTCTAGGGACCCGCTTACATAACATCCTACTGTTAAGGATTGTTAATTTCCTTGATGCACGTGATGATATCACCTACTCAATTAGTGGAAAATCCCCATGGCCCCAAACCAAAATGATATTTTGAGCCAGTCAAATTTTTCTTCTGCAAAACGCTAACCTGTCCAATCTGTTTGCAACATTATATATGCAATTCCGTTGCATATTTCTTCTTCAGTAGAAAATCATAGAATAGCCTGGGTTAAAAAGAAACAAAATGATCATCTAGTTTCAACCACCCCTGCTGTGGGCAGGGTCACCAACCACTAGACCACGCTGCCCAGAGCCACATCCACCCTGGCCTTGAATGCCTCCAGAGATGGGGCAAGACCATTAAATAGTGAATAATTTTTCAGATACTACATGTTTTAAAAACAATAAAATGGATCAACAGCTGTAACCCCATGGCTTCCAACAAGTTTTATATTATTTTTAACTCTATTCCTCACCAACCTCTGGAACAACATGGAGTACTGTTACACATCCAGTAGCAAACTTTGCTGTAAGCTTTATGGCTCATACCCAGTAAATAGATCCATTGATAGGTATTACAAAATGTGAAATATGTTTGGTTTGCAGAATCACTTCAACTCCCATGCCTTCTTATAAAGCTGCCTGCAGGAAGTTAAAAGTCTTTAATTAGCATAATTTTTCACAGTATTCATTTACAATCTGTGACTGCTTTGCCCTATCAATCAATCATTTGTCCCATCAACACTAGTTTCTCTAATTGGCCATTACCATGGCATATCCTGTAAAATCTGAGAGACATCATAACATTTCGTCACGTGTCATGTTCTGTAGAAAGATAATTTTTTTTAAAAGGGGCCCTCTAGCTTACCCCTTGCATTTTCCAGTCTTTGAATGACTCTGCTATAGCCTTTCTCACTTATTTTCCTCAACACCTCAGAAATCACTATTCTAGAAACAGCAAAGCGAATTCCTGTGACAGTTGTCTTGGGCATACACACAAATAATTGTGACTGCTTTCTGTATCATCTTAACCTCTTAGCTTGGAAAAAGATTACTTATTAAAAAAGTCTGTGTAAAACAAGGTAATTTGATGACCCTCTGTTTAACACAAACCGGAACTCCTAAAGGCATAGCATATCCTCAAACACTTGCGCCATATGAACTGACAATTTCAAATCCACAAATACTGTAGCACTTCCAGACAAATTAATACCAGAGGTTACCGCACAAACTGCAAGTCTATGTAAAACAGTTTTACATTTTGCATTTGCTGTGAAGACATAATTATTTTTCCCTTTCCATAATTGAAGAGGAACAATAGTGCACCCAATCTGTAAATGGTACAATATGCAAGTGAGCCAAGGTCTCTGTGGATGCCAGACGAGACAAAACAGCATTTTGGAAAGACTCACAGAGACATACAAACACAACTGAGAGTGATCTTCCAGGGCTTAAGCAGTGACCTTTGGGTCAACAGATAATAAAAGAATTATAGAATATGCTTGGTGGTTTTATGCCAGACATCCCCATACACACTACTTAAAAGTAATAATAATAATAATCTCCTTAACCTTTATTAAAACCCTCTTGGAAAGCACTGAGAAAACTACACTCAAAACCTTTAAAAAATATATGCATAATCCAGTGCAAAATGCAATATATATATTGCACTTGGAGAGACAGCTATGTAACCATTTTGGTGGCTTCACTCCTAAATGTCCTGCAAACCCAAAAGAGCACAGCAGACAAGCCCAAACTTGAATAGGAACCCTGGCTACAATATACATTCGTAAAAAGTAAACCTCTCAAATGCTATCATTCTATTATTTGACAAAGATCTCATATCCACTATGACTCAATTCTCTGGCCAGAACAAATGGGCAGCAACTGGAATTGAAGAATGCAAAACTTCCTGATGGAATCTCAGAGATTTTCCACTGGTCTTCTGTGATCTTCTACTTGTGTGAAGGAAAAAAGCCTACTTTTCAAAATTAGGACATAAGGAGATTTCAAATCTTCTTTATTCAGCATTCTCATCATTTTTCATTATTCATCTTAATCTTCTGTCATCTCTACTTTGAGATTCTTTGAAAGACCCATCATTTTCTAACAGAAAATGAAAGGAAAAAAAAAAAAAAAAAGAATTTAATCCAGATTTCTGAAGGACAGAAATAACATGTTTTTGGTATCATTACTATACACACCTGTACTTCTCCAGAGGCCCCAAAATTTTCTTCACAAACTTCTTATCTCTGAAGACCACAACAGTGAGATGTCTCTTAAAGGCATAAGAACACATTTTGAACTTGTAAATATACACCAATATCTTCCAAAATGCCTTTTTGACTACAACACTTCATTCTTTGGAGAAAACTCCAAAAGAGAAATTAAACTTTTCTGCAAGCTGTTTGTTGGTGAATAGTTCAGACAGATCCCCATCTTATCCATTGCATCTCCTTGTTGTTTGACAGATTGATCCCTGACTAAGAGGGCTGCTGTCAGAACCTGTGGAAATATGCCAGCAAACCAGCACTGGGAGAAGAGGAATTAAAATGGTGGAGGAAGCTATAAACCAGGAAACATAAAAATGCACTCAGAGCCCAACTTGCTTAAGAGAATTGTTTCAAAACTTTGAAACTCAAACCAAAATAAATAAATGAAGAAATAGCAGTGTGTGAAATACTGTTTACTTTTTATCTTAATCTCTTGGAGTAATACCTGGTGACAAATTGAAAAAAAAAAGAAAGAAAAAAAAAAAACCAAACACTCTTGATTGTTGCCACTGTTTATTGTTCTCAGCATGAGCTTGCTTCTGCATTGTCCAAAATCAAAGCGAGCAAAGAGACACTTTAAAAGGGACTCCTTTATGGAACGTCAATCACAGCTCTATTTTTACAAAATTTGCAGAAATGAAAATAGGTACTCTAAATCTACCACAATCCTGAATAGACACATACTTACCAAAAGACAAAGATTCCCACTTGGTGTCCCCAGATGTTCACAACATAAATTAGCTAAGGAAGAATGGGGAAAGGCAGGGAATTAAATTTGATCTCTATTATACTCTGAACATGGGACTAATGTAGTTTTCTGAAGAGTTAAATAAGTTTCTCATTCTAAATGAGACAACAGAAGGCTATCTGATAAGTGATAACAGTAATTAGAAGTACATTTTGTTTGTTGGCTGTGTTGAACACACAGAAAAGTACATTTAAGTACTAGATAATACTGGAAATTTTATAGAAAAAGTTTAGCCCATTATGCTGCCACATTTATATAATTATGAATCATTGATCGAGCAAGTGACTGCAATCAAACAGATAAACTGGAAACAATTTAACATCATATACATATTCTGGGTAGAAACCCAGTTGGTTTACGTAGTTTCAGTAGATAGTTGGGAGATTCCATCTGTCACAACCAGACAGGTAGTCAGAGTTCATCTTTTCCTGTACAAATTAGCTGGGCTAAATTCACAGAATCACGGAATGATTTGGGTTGAAGGGACCTTTAAGATCATTTACAACCCCCCTGCTATAGGCAGAGACACCTCCCTCTAGACCAGGTTGCTCAAAGCCCCACCCAGCCTGGCCTTGAATGCTTCCAGAGAGGGGGCATCCACAACCTCACTGGACAACCTGTTCCAGTCTCTCACCACCCTCACAATACAGAACTTCTTCCTAACATCTAGTCTAAATCTACCCTCTTCCAGTTTAAAACTATTTCCCCTCATCCTGTCGTCACCTGCCCTTATAAAAGTCCCTCTCCAGCTTTCCTGTAGGCCCCCTTCAGGTACTGGAAGGAAAACTGTTCTTTTATTCATCACATAACATGTTATTAATGGCTGAATATTTTCATATGTACAAATGATGTTCCAACAGTAATGCCTCTTTCTTGATTATGTTGGCCCATGAACTCAAAAACGGGTGCTGGTTGTTTGGTTGTAGAGGTTGAACCTTCCCCCCAGTTCCATTATGTTTTGTTGCTGTGTGACAGATGGCAGCAGAGGGGAAGTTTGACAAAACTGCATCTGACATGGAAGTGCAGATGAAGCAAAGGTGTTTCACTGATTTCCTCCATGTGGAAAAAAAATGGCATCCACTGACACTCATGGACACTTACTGAACATCTGTAGACACCAAGCAGTGGATGTGAGCACAGGGAGGCAGTGAGTGGTGCATTTCAGCTGTGGTGACAGCAACAGTGGGTCATCTCAGTTGGTGCCGATTTTCACAAGTATGGCATGCAGGCTCTTGTTCACCACTGGGGAAAATACACAGCTAATGGTGGTTACTAGGTTGAAAAATAGTCTCTATCAAATAGTGTTATTGTGCATTTTTCATCTGTTGTAGTTCCTATGGAAATAAATAGGAAGCATTACTTTTGGAGCAACTTACATACTTGTAAGTGCACTCTAAGGCACAAGCATTGTTCTGTAACAATTTTCTGTAAGAGAACGAAGAGGTAAAGTTATAGGAGAGAAAGGAATTACATCTGAGATACCAAAAAGTCCACACAGGAGAACATCCAAAATCCACATAAGGAGAGGAAGACACAACATACAAACCTAGAAGCAATTCTGTTTTACAGAAGTATGAACACCAAAAATTTGGAAATTTCCTACAAAGTGTTTGGCATTCGGTTTGATCAGGACTCCAGGTTTTGCATTAAGACCTTACAAGCCTGGAACAGAGGGTATGGAAGCCCCAGCTGCCTCCATTGCTGAAAAACTGGGGACCAAACTGCTCAGATGATGCAGCTCCCCACCAGCCTACAAGTGAAGCTGCCAACAAGCTGAGGAGAGGAGCTGGCAGAAATCCTGGTTTCTTCCTGCAGAATCCAGATATCAAAACTCATCTGGCTTCTAGCAACATGTTGATACAATTTGAAAACTTGTCAAAAAAAAAAAAAAAAAAAGAAAGTCTGACAAAAATAGGAAAGATTTTGCTCATTACAGCATGAAGCTGCATTAAGGGATGTTCAGCTTGAGAATTAGGATCAGATTTTTCACCAGAGGGCGGTGGACATGGAACAGGCTCCCTAGGGCAGCGGGCATGGCCAGAGTTCAAGGAGCATTTGAACAGCGCTCTCACACAGATTATAGGGTTTGAGTTTTGGGTGGTCCTGTGTGGAGCCAGGATATGCTCAATGGTCCCTTCCAGGATGCTTTGTGATTACCCCAGTGAACACACAAATACCAACAAAAAGTTGAGAAGGTGCAAGGAGAATGCACCCAGAAACTGCAAAGGATATGAAAAGATCCCAAGGAGCCCACGAGGACACGTGCAGCTGTAGTACTTCTGTGTACTACATGGCAGTAGGGAATTCTTTTGCTAAGTGTTCAAAAAATAAATAAAACCTTAAGAATTCCTCACACAAAAAAGGCACTTTCGCCCTTCAAGAGATTACTAGTGTCACTTTCCCCCCAGATCTGCCTTTCAGTGGTGACACTGAGCAAAATCCAGACACTGTCCTGTCCCTCCTGCCTTCCTTCTCGCACTTCCTGTGCTCCACGTCCGATCCTGCAGGCCATACCTACAAAGGTATGGCAGGAGCAGAGTAACATTTGCACTGAACAAAATCTGCCTGGATCAGGGAGAGCAGAACAATGTTGCAGTAAAAGGAGAGAGTGAGACGATGTCTGAAAGAGACAGTGAGTGAAGAAAGAAAACAAGTGCTACCAGTTCCAGCAAAGTGAAAATAAATATACCTTATCCTTAAGTACTACATATCAAATAAAATCTTTTCCTTATCCCACTTAAAAATACGCAAGGAATATTTGTTTCCGTTTTAAACTGACAGCCCTAGAAAGATAACCTATATTGAAATGGAGTCCTAGGCCATAAAGTCCATTGAAAAATGCAGGGAAGACTCTGAGGCGAGCTGATGAGATTGGGAATGAATAATACTTTGTCACAGATCGCTTCTTTGATCGCTTTGAATGAAATCAGAGGAACTAATAGCAACCAGATTCAGTGTTGTGGTTTCTTCTTTCCTTGCCCCCACCCTTTTTTTTTTTTTTTTCTATTTTTCCTCTGATGTTATACTATCTTTATATCTAACCTAAAGAAATGTATGGTAGCGAGCTAAACCCATCCATCATAAATATCCTCACTACAGATAGCCTGACATACAAAAAGATTTTTTCTACTGCGTACAAGGCCTGAAAGGACAGGTCAAATAAACCCCACCTAATAGCATGCAACAGTAAAACTGTTAAAATGAGAATAAATGCCATTATTCACTATTAGAGTACAGCTAGGGGCACAGCAAGCTAATTGCTTCATTACAATGGACGGATTAGATTATTAAGAGTGAAATGATTATCAAGTGCACAGTCATGGGATCATACTGGATTCTTCATTTCTCCTGGAGGCACAGTTGTACTGATGGCAAAGAGTGTTTCTAAAACCTTAAGTATCCAGGAGGCTGCACTTTTTCTTTTCAAATGAGGACACTGCCACTTTGATTCATGCATTAATCATTTCCTGGTCAGACTACTTCAACTTTTTCTAACGAGGATGAGAAAATACAACTCGTATAAAATGCATTAACCTCCCTATCGAACAAGAATAACCTGGGAGAAGATACCTCCTCACACCTTCTATAGTCAAAAACATCGCTGCAGGTCAAACTACAGATTTTGCTGCTATAGATACAGCTGATTAATCCACAATGCAACACACGCTGCAGGTAATGGAATTCAGGACAAGACCTGGGATGAACCTAAACGTATTTTCTGTTGTGCATCAGGACTGAGATATCTTCACCACAAATAACCCACAGCAGCTGTTTTACAGCATGCCATGACCCTCACCTGATGCACACAGAAGTGCTTCCTCTTAGCAGAAGCCAGGACACAGGGGAACTAGAAGAGACATTTCAATTTGTTCTACTATCAACTAAAACCTCAAAGTCAAGTTGCACACCTGGATCCAGAGAACTGGAATATACGTCAAACTGCAAACACTGGGAAGCGTATTCTGTTAAGCTCCTGACAGAGCATTCCCAATCTGGAAAACAGTTTTGCAACTGTTACCTGACTGAGCTCAAATTCATATGGCTCTTAAAATGAATGGTTCACCTTCCAATTGAAAACCTCTTCCAAAAACAAAATTCTTCTTCAAGGACAGCAAAGAACAAGCAGAAAGAAAAATGCCCACATAAGTCTTGTGAAAGAGTTGGCTCTCTTTCTGCCAAAAGTTCTGAGAATGGAACAAAACCTACTTGTACTGCTTTAGAGGCAACATTTGTCGAAGGCTGTGAAATGTGTTTTGGGAGTGCAAAGGGATCATCTAAATTTGTTCTTGTTTCTAATCACTTCCTTCTTACTGACAGAGCAGGCAATCCCAAAATTTGGGAACAAAATGTTACAGTCAAATCTCTCTCCATCTCTACCCAGGAAACACCCACAGAGCTGCTGAGGACAAACTTGCAGAAGGTCTCTGAAAAGAAATTCAAGAAAGCTCTCTCAGGGCCCTCAGTCAATCCATCCATCTTCTGAGGAATGTAGATCAATCTGCTCTAACTGAAATGGGATAAAACAGCTTATTAAATACAGAAACATGGGAAAACAAAACTAGCGTGGAAATGTAGACTACAACTTACTTTAAGTGCGTCTGACAGATTGAGAGAGCACAAGTAGGTTGTAGCAAAACAAGAAAGTGAATAAGCAAATGAACAGAAGCTGATAGCACCCAGGCTCTCGCATTTTGACTGGCACGGCTGTCTGTCACAAGCAAATGAAAAACAGCACTTCAGTTAGAAATGGTGCAGCTGACAGCGCAAAAAAAGCCTCAGCTATCAAACGCCAACTGTTAGAAATAACATTAATTAAATACGTCCTTTTCAAATCTCTGTACTTTGATTCTTGACTAAACTGGATAAATTTAGCTACAGACGGGAGTCGGTTTTGCTAGCACCCATGAAGTTGTTAGCAGCAGACATAGAGGGATTTGCCAGTGAAAAGAGCTAAGACAAAGATACTGGGACAAAGATAATGCAAGACAGTACGGCAACTATTTTTACATGTTATCTACGAAAGATAGAATATGCAGAAGTGTTTTATAGCGTAACACAGACGGTAAGAACAATTCAGAAAGATTCTCCTAATGGGATCCCAAAGGTGCTGACTTGTTATTGCTTATTTACTTTTCAAAGATAATTGGCATTTTTTATAAAAACCATATATAGAGAGAACACTACAGATTTTTATTATTCAGCAGACCTGTGCATTATTCCTATTTTACACTTTACTAAATAGATAAGAACTCTCTTAGCTTTAAATCAGAACTATTCTTCAAATACTTTTAGATTTCAGAAAAAAAATACATAACAACTGATTCAAGTAACACAAGCAGTGAGCACACTCTGAAAGGCAAGTTAACTAGCTGTAAGAAAGAGAATGAGAATCACGGAAAGCCCTATTGTCCTCTCCTTATCTACTGCAAACAAATAAAAAAACTACAAGAGGTATCTACATAGGAGATGATGTCATACGTGAATATATCAAATTGCAATTTCCTTTTACTCCCATTTTATTATTATAAGCACAATACTTGCTACGTATGTGATTATTCTTGAACTTTAACCCAAAAGCTTTACCAGATTTGGGGAATGTACGATAGTTTCAATGTCCATTAAAGTGTTAACCTTTATATACGTGTATCCCACAACGTGATGTTACATGAATTCATTTAGAAGTAGCAGAGCAGCTAAAGATTAACAAATGATTTATTTAATTATTTTTAAGGAAAGAAAGAAACCCTAAAAGCAAAAACAAACACAGGAATTGCTGAAACTAGAACAGCTGGCTAACTTCACGACTTTTAAAGTTAATTTCTAAAGAGCTGCAATTAATGTCAATATTTGTGAAGGACAGCAGTCAGTTCATTCACTTGCTAACGGACTCTGGGCAAATTGTCTCCTTTTTCCTTATTTACTTTACAGATTTCATCCACTTATCCATGGATCATCTAGTCGAAAGCTAGCCATTATGATGCTTATCTCTTTCTAACAGGGGAAAAACATCACCAACCTTTGAAGGAATTACCAGAAAACACCTTACTGTGTAAGAATATAAAAGACAGCAGCAAAGTTCGAGCAGTCAGACTACAATCTCTGCTTTCAGATCACACACTTCCAGCTCAAGCAGCATTAACAGTAAACATAAGAAGATTTGGATGGCTCTTCAGTGATTATGATGGTACGATAATGGTCCTCCGTACTAAGAGAGAACAGAAGAATCCCTCCGAGAACTAAGAATACAATTCTAACACAACTGAAGGGGTTTTGTGTCAAGAATTCTCTGTTATGGGCGCCACACCTCACTTCACATTACTGTTCTCTCCACTTTTCCACAGGCAACAATGCTACTTCAGGAACTACAAATCCATTGCTTAAATTCTACAGGACAGGAGAGAGGCTGTCTGCAGTCCCTCAGTCCCTCATTGTTGTTATAGGTTTTGACACAAATGATGAGGAATAATGGACTTTTTTTTTTTTCTTTGACAATAAGATTACATCAGAAGTGATCTAATGACATCAGTAGACTTTAAACAGAATAAAAGAATGCAAGTTAAACCAACATCAGATTCGATCATTTTATTATGGAAATAATTTTTTTCAAGAAAGCATCATGAAGTGTTTTATGTGCCAGTGGTACAGTATAACCTAAATATTTTCTTAAAAGCTTCATTTGTAAAAACAAGTTGGGCAAAGTTTATAATTTTATATTAATCTATACTAAAATCTATGCAACCAACAGACTTAAGTGGTCATCTCCCAGAGACTTTTACATATAACAAGGATATAAAATTACAAGAAATGGAAAATCCGATTTTGTATAAGCAAACTAAAAACATTAACTTTGAATTAGTATAGATTAAAACGTGTCTGGACTGCTTTAATAAATGTTATCACTTCTTGGATGAAATAAAAATCTCACTTAAGATGAATATGCTGTCCATAGTATTTTCCTTATTTCAAAATAATACCATCATAATCTCTAAAATATAGAGGTTTTCTACAGCCAGAGTGAGTGCATCTGCTTTACATACAGCATTAGGAGGAGAGACCTTCTAATACTTGAATTTACAGTAACAAACATTCAAGCCACCAGTACAAACAAATAATGAAGTCACTCTAATATAGTCGGACACTGGGAATTTATTGAACCAGGCACTGAGACAGTATGAATATTAACCTGTGAAAAAGTAAAAGCTTACCATGGCCTCCAGAAATGTGTCTATTATCTACAGGGGGAAAAAATTGTCAAAAGAAATTTAGTTTTAATGAAATTGCTGGTTTCTAAGTGAATATGACATTTTTAAACATGTGTAATTTATTCACATTTTGGGGCAGCAAATCATTCCAGAAGAGTGGGCTTTGATTCTGAAAGGAGGATCATCACACTCCTTTTGGGGTATAACACGTGTTAACACGTTAAAATATTGTTTCTGAAGTAATTTTTACCAGCAGCCTAGAGGGGAGGAACAAGAAAGGGGACAGCTGTTTTATTCTTCAGTAAAATTCAGACCAAAGATGCCTGCAACAGCGATACAAGAAAAAAAAATACTTTCTGTCCAGTAGTAGACTGTAGATCCTAATGAATACGGGACTAATATTAGCAACCAAGTAGAACAAAATATGTGAATATTTAATAGCCCTACATAATACTCTGGTCCTAATAGATTTATTTGTCTCCTGAAAGAATGAAATTCCCCTCTAAATCATAGCATTGCTTGAAAATAAGGAGGCTAATATTCAGAAAAACATTACTGCTACAGTAGTGCTATATTTCTTAGAATCTTTTTTTAAAGAAAAATGTTCTTTCAGTGTGGTCACATGTCAGGTGCACAAATAAAATTGGCAAGTCTGTAACTTGGCAGAATCTATTTCTTTTATAACAATTATAAAAATGTAATCATTTTGATACCATGTCTATCTTTTTTCTCCTGCACTGGCATAGACTGTAGCAGAGGTTCAGTTCACACTTTGTGTTCATTTGCACTACCTTAGAAGCTCTCAGTAGTTCACTGACCCTAGCATATTTAAATTCAGTCATAACTGCTGCAACCTACAGGATCCACTATTTAAGAAGATAATAAATTAAATTACAATAAAATTATTTGTGTTCTCTTTTTTCAGTAGTCTGCATTTCAAGTAAATTGCAAACAAATTTAGAGCCAAAATCATGACATAATTTGAACAATCAAAAATTCTTATCTCCATACAAAACCTGAAGTAGGGCAAAGCAACTCTCCCACGATTCACTCAATAGGAAGAGTATTTGGTCATTATGCCACCTATGAAAATGCATGAGCTTGTGTGTGCTGCAATTACAACTAGGATCTTTGCTACACACCTTTCATTATTTATGATGCAGATCACATCGGAAAATGGAACAACACAGCTTTCCAGAGCCCATCCACTTGCCCGGCTTCATCTAAGGCATTTCCTTTCCTTTCCTTCCATAACCCGCAAGCAAAACTGGCCTACTCTGCTCACCAGAAAACCAGTTCAAAGTGTCTGAGAAAAAAACTACAGCCACTGAGGCACAAAGGTTAGTTCACCCCGAGCTAACATCAGCAATGGCTTTTCAACTCCAGTTACTCAGCGGTCAAATTTTAGGAGCATCTTCCTTGTTTTCTTCACAAGGAAAGGCTCTGAATGTTATTTTTGGCTGCATTTACTCATAAACTTCAAAAATGGGATCTTCAAAATCGGAAATGATTTCCTAAGAGTTGATTGCAGGTTTTCTCAATGACTGCAACAAGAGCAGTCATTGCCGACTGTGGAAACAAGAGCAGAGTAAGGCCTCTGCTTCCAGCAACACAAACAGAACTAAGCTCATCTCTGCCAGCCCCTCAGCTGCACTAGCACAGCTGCTTGCAGGACCATACAGTAAACCAGATCAGTTCCTTTCTGCAGCTTAAAAATAGCTCTGCCGAAATAGGGAGGAGGAGGATATTTTTAAATTCCCTGCAGCACTTCCACTGGACAGCTCTCCATACACTTGCACCAGGCCGCAGTGGTGCCGGGAAGGCAGGGAGCCACTGCTGAGGTGGGCACGGGGTTCTGACAGCACTGGGCTGCCCACAGAGCCAGACCACACAAACCCACCTCTGGGGGAACCCTCCTCTTTTGTTTCATTAACTCAGGGACTCATAAGAGGGATGTCATGAGGCTTGAGTTACCCTTTGTGAACATAGTCACAAAATACTGGCTGGTGTTTTGGTGATGCAATTTTTAATTATGAATCTACAGAAATACGTGCTTCTGTATAAATTCTTATCTTTTATAATTTTTATTATTATTATGCCAGTATGAAGCCAATTATGAATTAAAATGCAAAGATAATGGAGCTGATGGGCAAAATTCAACAATGCTTTCCTCCCTTTGCATCACACCCAGAGAAGTTTTCCAAAGAAAAAAATTATTAAACTGAAACTAAAGCTGGAATACATATTAGCACTGTAAGTATAGAAGCTATTATGCAGATGTTCCAACCATCCCTAAAAAGAAATACTAATGATTGCCCAATCTGTTAAGTAATGAAAACGCATTGAAGAGCTCCTGCATAAACCTCATCCCACATCATGATAATGCTATACAGCAGTGTTACAAATACTGAATGCAAGTTATTTGTATCCAAGCTGGAAGTTATTTCATGGTACTTTCCCTCTTTTAACACAAGCCACCATCCTTCTCACGGACAGCTTTACTGAAAGCCCAGCAGTGACAATGGGAGGCAAAAGCTGTTTTAAAACAGGTCATCTTTATTAAGGAAGTGCTCAGTCTTACCTGGGTTAAGCACAGCAGCCCTGTTGAAAGTAAAGCTTTGCGTGGATTACTACAATAAAACACTCCTAAGCCCCTGCCAAAGAAAAACCTGTGGTTACAAAGAGTGACAAAAAAGCTACCAATTCTAAACTACTCTTTCCTATTTACCTAAGAACAAAATTAAGAGCATATTATTGGATTACTGAAATCAGTAGCAACAAAAAGTATTCAACTGTGCACCTATTTTTTTTAATGACCATATGAATTAATTCATTTTCTGACTCAGGAAATTCTTTCTTGACTAAAAAAGTAAATGTAAATTGCGATGGATATGCTATATTATTTATATGTACGCTGGTTACTTGCTGTAAAAAAAGAGAGACATTATTAACTATTAAATTATTGCTGAACGCACAGTAAAAATGCAGTTTCGGTGAAAGCTTTCCATTTTTAAAAATATTACTTAACAAAATTAGAAGTCCAAAAAAAGAATTTTTAAACCTATATTCATTTTAATTAATGTATCTTCTCCTTGTAAATAACTGATCTTAGTGAGAAAAGAATTAGTTATTTTTACTAAGGTTGTGCTGGGGCATGTGTTATTCTGATTGCACCCTAATTATACAATTTTCATTATTCTTGTTTGTGTAGAACAAATACTACCATTCACATTAATACCTAAAACTCTGATCAAATGTTTATTTTGCCTTTTCCCAAATGAAAGAATATTTTATAAAAGAAAGTATCTGTTAGGAAAGACTTTTCAGATACAGAATTCAAACAATTGTGGACAAGAATGCTCAGCAAGTCCGGCACATGGTGTCTTCATATATACACTATAAAAACGTTTGTCTTTCATCCATGCCTAAATAAATTCAAAATATTTAAATGTGTGTCAGTGTTTAGCTATAGCCGCCATAAACTTCATTCACATTCGTCCACTTCTTTTTCAGATATCAATCAGATAGAAGAATTCACCTTTTTCAAATACTGAGAGCTTTTGCTGTACGCTATCCTGAAAATACCTTTTGTTGGCTTCACATCAACCTGTACGAATCACCTATTTCAAATAAACCATAAACAGGAAAAGAAAACATTTATTTGGATTTTCTGATACTCATTTTTAAGCAAAAGTGTAATCTTTAAAAAGAAATATGGAAACTGGATAAAAATGTAATTTTGTTTACAGGATAATTTGGTTTTTTGTTAGTTTGCTTAACTGCACAGCCTGCTAACTTTTGAATCTCCCTAGTATGTTTGGTAATGTTTAGCAGAATAATGACAACTGCTTCTTCTCTTGAAATGTCTTTTGATGTGAAATATATTAACATGAAAGAAGTACCAACATTCAAGAAATATCTCCTTTTGTTACATTTAGCTCCGCAAATCTGCCACTTCCATGTAAACCAGACTATCAGCAAAGCATCTACAGTATAATTTCACAACTAATCCTAAAAGCCAAGAAATTATTCAAAAACAGAACAAAACCCTTCATTACAGATACGAACTGAAATAAAATTCTTGCTTTAAATAGTTCACTTGTTTACTGTTATATTTCATATCAGTAATGCTATAAGTAGCTTAAGAAAAAATAAGATTTTCTTGAAGCGTTTTAACTTTAGTACAAAACACGTGTTCAGTAAAAATATAATCCTCAGCCTTCCAAACGTGACAGTGATGCTATTTTTCTAGCTGTTAGATAATACATGGTTCAGCTGTCACTTACTGTGCAGCAGTTGGTTACACAGAATGAAATGAATCATAATCGCAGTGACTAACCAAATTAATAGAAGCACGCTGAATTAAAACTCGTGTTCCCAAACTGTCTTAAGGCCTGATTCAGCAAAAATATATTTAATTTCTAATCCACACAACATCTTCAGCAGATACCTGTTTATCCAGGCTTTTAAAAATAAGAAAATGCTGGTTTCAGAATGCCTATTAATAGTTTCTCTCAACAGCAAATCAAACCCTATTTTTTTTATTTATCAAAAGTGTTCCTACCAACTTCTAAATACACAGTAGCTAAATAAATATTGTTAAATTAATGATTTACTGACAGAAAAAGCATGGAAGATACTCAAAGTATATGTTGAAATCTCTAACTTACATTGGTACATGGAAGAGAGAAGCTGCGCGAGTTCAGAAAAACCTTAAACTGAGGTTATAGAGAAATATTTATTTCCATATGGCAGAAACATTCTGTGCTTTTAACTACTCATCTAGCAACTAGACTACCTTCAGCCATGATTTTCTATCTTCTGGCGGGAAATATCCACTAATCATTCCTGCTAGAGAATGCAATGCGCAGATTTACTTCACAATGTCCTTTTGTTGGCAAATACGTTTCATCCCACATACTGGAAGTATCTCATATTCCAAGGTCTTCTTTTAAACCTCATTCTTTGAAGGTTCTCTGAAATTAGTCTAAGAGATACATAAAATCCTAAGAATAACCTAGAACTAGGAAGGAAGCATACTCAGGTTCCTGGTAGCGAGTCTCAAACACTAAAGATATGGATAAATAAACATGGCCTAATTAATAATTTATTAAAATATTAGCCAAAGGTACAGATTGACAGACAGGCTTCTGAAGACCTCTAGAGAGCCATAAAAGTCAGTGCCAGTACAGAGCGTGGCTGTGGCACTTTTATTAGACCACAGAATGAAGTGTTCTCAAAGCCAGAACTCGGAGGGTGAGATTCAACTTACCCAGCTTAAGATGTCTAAAGGGACTCTATGTCTGACATACTCTATCTTCTTTTTAAGTCCATGGCCGGAAATAGGCTCTGCAGTTCATCCAGACTACATGAACTGCCTAATTTAAGATGAGACAGATTACATCCTGAAAACACCTCTTTTTCCATTGGCTCTAAATTGAATTTTAGAATTTCAGAATGTTAAGCTATTTTATATGTAGACGTATTACACTGCGGGTACTGATATTTGATCAGAATAATTTCAGAGATTCTCTGTACTCCATCCCAAACTCCAAATGTTGTAAATGTGGAATGAAACATATACCAAAACTGAGACAATTCCTTTCTTTAACCAAGCAGTTCTCAGAGTGCAGAACCCAAAGTCTGATTTCATGAGGACTCACAACCCAAACTTTTCTGTCTAGCCGTAGTTCTCTCCCATAAGGACACCTTGGCACCTAATAACATGTCATCAGTTCTTTTTTTGGGCAGGAATGTGAACAATCTCTTTCCACTATCCATCCACTTGTTTTCATTAGATGCTTAGTAATTAAATATCTTTGGCATCCCAACTTCTTTGTCAAATTTGTTCTACATCAAGCAACAGCTTCCACAGAAGAAATACATATAGCACAGGCATCAACTCTTTCCCTTACAGTATTGAAAAAGCCTTTCCAAGGATGTGCGAGCTCTGTGTTCTACACTCTTCTCAGCTTGAGAAGTTTTGAACACAGCTCTCTCTTCCCTAACCAATAAGCCATGGGCAAAACTAGAATGAGATAATTCTGCATTCTGCCTATGAAGTGTGTGTGGAAGAAACAGACCTGGGGGTTTTGGTTGACACTCGGCAGAACATGAGCCAGCAGTGTGCCCAGGTGGCCAAGAAAGTCAATGGCATCCTGGCTTGTATTAGAAATAGCACTGACAGCAGGAACAGGGAAGTGATCGTCCCTTTGTACTCAGCACCGGTGAGGCCGCACCTCAAATACTGTGTTCAGTTTTAGGCCCTTCACTGCAAGAAAAACATCAAGGCCCTCAAGTATGTCCAGAAAAGGACAACCAACCTTTGAGGGGCCTGGAGTACAACTCTTATGAGGAGCAGCTGAGGGAATTGGGATTATTTAGTCTGGAGAAGAGAAGGCTCAGGGGAAATCTTATCGCTCTCTACAGTTACCTGAAAGGAGGCTGTGGCAAGGTGGGGGTCAGCCTCTTCTCCCATGTAACTAGAGGGAATGGCCTCAGGTTTTGCCATGATGATTCAGGTTGGACATTAGTAAAAACTTCTTCTCCAAAAGAGTGGTCAGGTGCTGAAATAGGCTGCCCAGGGAGGTGATTGAATCACCATTCCCTGCAGGTGTTCAAGAAATGTTTAGATGTTCTACTGGGGGACGTGGTTTAGTGAGGAAATATTGATGGTAGGTGGACGGTTGGACTGGATGATCTTGGAGGTCCTTTCCAACCTTGGTGATTCTATGATTCTTTGAAAGTGTGGACAAGCAAGAAAAAGTCTATACAGCTTGTCATTAGGATACTCTCCAGAGGCAAATCCTAGTTGTTGCTCCATGGGCTGTATACGCAAGTGCTCTAATACAACATTGTACGAGGTATCTGATACAGACAGAATGCAATTCAACAGGGATGTAGACCAACCCCATATGTAGCTGGGATAATCAACTTCAGAAGACAACACAGGTAGTGATTCCCTCAACAGCAGCTCTGCAGAAGAGTACGTTGAAGGTACAGTAGATCCCAAGCAAACTGTGAGTCCACTTGCTACACCATAACAAAAACCCCAAATATGCATGACACTGACAGTATAAGGGAAGTGAGTGCTCTAGGTAGGACATATCACATTACCCTTGCACTCTCCCCAAACCCTTGTCTGCAATACTGTGTCTCATTCTGGACACTGTATTTCAGAAAAGTTCAATTAGAAGGAATACTGAGAACAGCAACAAGAATAGCCAAAAGTCTATAAAATATGACCTGTTGAGTCTACAGAAAGGAGTCGATTCTCACCTACAGGAGGAGATACAATCCCACATGTGAAACATACTAAAGGTTGCAGCAAAGAGTAACAGAATGTTCTGCATTTCCAAAGTAGCTAACAGCAGGAAAGAGGTTTTATGTTAGGAGAAAAAAAATCAAATTGTAAGGATAACTACACTGAGAAGCAGAAATAAATTACCTAGGGAGATCCAGGAATCTCCATCCCTGGTTAGGTCAGTAGTTGTATTTCTCTGTTCCCATGCTTCTCAACAATAAACTGTCACCTACAAAAAAACTTCATACATATCAAGATCGAGAAGTTTTATGCCAAGATCTGTTTGGGCCACTCCTCATCTTTTCCTGTGTAGGCAGCACAGCTCTTGCAGAGCCAATTAGCTTGAACTCTGTATATGTCTTGCAATGTGCTCCTGCTTCAGCCATGAAATCTATTTATTGCATTGGCCAGGTGTGCCCTCACAGCTGGGAACCACTATATTAGACAAAGTAAGTGTCAGGAATTGTTCTGTTATAACAGGTCACACCTTCAAGCAAAGGATGAATTGGAAGGCCTCTTGAGGCCTCAGCCAGCCCTATTTTCTATTGGTCTTTGGTTGTTGGTTGTTTTTTTTTTTGTTTGTTTTGTTTTTTTTTTTTTTTTTTGAGCTTTAAACAGCCTTACAAAACCATTACTTCTCACTCACCTTTTCTATAAAAAGAAAAATGTATACATACATCAAGAGTTGGAGCAACAGCCCAGGGAAAAAGATTTATTACTAACACACTACAGTTCTCATTTTTGAAAAGCTATCTGGAAGATGCTTGCAAAACATTTTCCAAAAACTACAAGTGATCGTAACTCACAATTTCATTTAGAAGTCAAAATATTTGTATGATAATACACATTCTAAAGAAAGACTACCCCCACAAATACAGAATCCTACTGCCCTGCTATATCAAATACTTAGTGATGCTGTACAATCTGTGAGATAGCACATGTACAATTATAATGCAGTATTTGCTACAGGAAACAATTCACCTTAAAAATAATAGTACTGAACAGACAAAGCATTTAAGCAAATTCATGTAAGACATAAGAAAAAAGAATCAATTCCAATAAGACAGTAAAAAGAAAATCGCTTATTTATGTTTTAATTAAAGTTTAAAGATTTTCTCTGGGAATTTTCTAAATAGAAGCAATTGGATTTTTTTGTAACAAGTTCAGCTCTTGCTGACTACAGCTAAAACAAAGAGGGTATCTCAGTATGGTTGTAACAACATCTTAAAGTCTAAATCAAAGTTAATATTCAGGCTCTGTCATCAAAACTTCAAAACTCCAAGTCAAGTGGACTACCTGAAACTCCTCCCCATCAAAATGCATGAATTTGATTTCAGATTATCAAAATGCAACTAAAATAACCCAACAAAAATGTTTAGGCAGAAAAATGTGATGGCAATCGACATTTAAATTCAAGGATATAAAAGAATTGTATTTCACCTTCAACAA
Organism: Gallus gallus; assembly: GCF_016699485.2. Taxonomy (NCBI): domain Eukaryota; kingdom Metazoa; phylum Chordata; class Aves; order Galliformes; family Phasianidae; genus Gallus; species Gallus gallus. The sequence continues at coordinate 129,059,733 of NC_052533.1, read as the reverse complement.
AAACAGCAGAGAACAGTATAAATTACTTTGAAATCTTACACTCCTAAAATGAAATATATTAACTTCTTAAACACACTGCTATTCCCCTACATGATCTTGCACTATTACATTAGCTGTTACAATCTTGGTCCTGACTTTGCAGCTTCAACACAGTACCTTGGGGAAAAAAAGAAAACAAACAAACAAGAGGAATCAGTCAAAGCAGAAAAACCTACAATTTTACTGTATCACCAGAAGTTCAACAAAACATGAGAGACAGTTGCTGGAGTTTACTGAGCTTAAAAAAGCACTACCAGACTAGATATAAACTGTTGTTCTTAATGAATTATAATACAGCCTCAAAAGCCAGTTACAATTTGAGGTTCTAATAGATCCTCCTATGACAACATGCAGCCTTTCAAGAGACATACTCTAAACTTAGCATGGAAAACAACATAGTTTGATTTGAACTTAAATGTATTTCAGTTAATTTGCCTGAATTACAACTAGTACTGAATGCCATTTTTAAAAAAACAGTTTTAAGTAGTTTCTTCTCACTTATGAGACTGAATTTAAAAGACTCACCATTGCTCATTTTTAAAACATATTAGTTATCTATGATAACTTTTAGCTACTAACCACGATATAGCAAGACAAATGGTTATGATAGCCTATATGGTCTAGACTTCCTCAAAAAACTGTCCCCATCTCAAGACTCACTGTTAAGGTGTAACATCTGCAGCAGTTAAGTAAGCATAGAATAGATCATAACTAATCAATTTTTTGTTTCTTTTGGGTTTTTTATCTTCCTAAATTCTTCTTCTTGTAGAGGAAAAAAAAAACATCTATCAGAGAAATGCTGGGGAAAAAGGAAAGAAGGCAACATAAAGATTCTTGCTAGAAAACAAGAGCTTGAAAAACAGAGACCAATATACATCGAAACTTTTATAGCCTTCTGACTCTACAGGATTGTAAAGCTTTAAGGAAGTCAGAAAAGCAGAATGAGAGGTGACATTCACTTCAAAAATTCCCAAGACTGCTGTGTTCACCTTATAGATAAAAAATGAACATTTATGTACATGAGTAATCTCACGAGTGGTTCCACTGGATTAAATTTCAAAGTTCAAACCATTGTACTACTCTTTCCTCTTTGTTACAGAACTTTGAATATGATTTAACTATTTTAAAACTCAGTTGGCAGGGTAAAAACATACTTTATTTCAAGTTATAAGCCTTAGTTCTAGAGTAACGTTTCTTTGATGTAGTTTGTACTTAAAATACACACACTAATTAAGCTATTGTTTCAATGGAAAAATCAATTGTTTGACATTCTCAGTTATTTAGATGTTATCTAGTTCACAGACATATGTGCACAAAATCCAGAACGGAACATTCAGCCCCCTAACCCAACTTCCAGAGACCGCAGAATTTCACCCACTCACCACTTACTAGGATACAGTCCTCATACCTTGAAGTATAGTCTACATTCTTGCCTTTAAGATGCAAAATTAAGTACTGTCTTTTGGCTTCAAAGAGTGTAAAAGCAGATTTATTTCACAAGATACACTTTTCAGAAAGCATATATCAGCCGGTGATAACTATCTCTTTTTTGGGTTCCTCATTAACTAAATTCTGTATCAGCTTTTCTATTTTTCAACCCCACATGATTTCAGGCCTCTCTATGCCCAGCCCATCCTGTCTGCACTTTTGGAGCACTGGAACAACATCAGCACTACTGCAGCTTTCTGAAATTTTACTTAACATTAACATTAGCAAACCCAGTAATTAGCGTTACTGCCAGTCTGTATGATCTCCAAATACATTCTGCTTAGTCACTGGCAGGAAGTACCACTGCTATTCTTTGTAGACAGGGCCCGGAAGCATGCTAGAAGCTCTAGAGGACAACGGTAAAGCCTGGGTCTTCTTGAAGAGCAAATGGTACAAGGCGTAACATCCTGACAGGTATTACTTACAGTATAAAGTGTCTAACCACGTGGTAAGAGACAAGACTAAGGAATAACAGAAATTTTGAGTGGCCAAAAAGGCAGTACAAATTTGTTAAGTGAAAGAAAGGGGAGAAGATTAAAAAAGAAAAAAAAAATGGGAGAGAACAGAGAACGAGGTTGTAGGAAGGGAAAAGGGAAGGCAAAAGAGGCAAAAGGAAGCAGAAGGAGATAAGGAGATTTGTTCATTTTCTCAATTCTACCTACACTTATAATTTCCACTGTCACTATTTTATATTGCCTAAAGTTATTAAAGACATTTCGATCATATTTTTCTTTATAATAAATAGAAACAAAGGAAAAATGAGTGGTGTAGTAACAGCCTACTCGGATCAGCACTCTAAATTCAGGCAAAACTAAGTATTAAGCCATGGGACAATACCTCAATCAACTACTATTGCCTGAAGTCCTAGTTTACAACGTGGCCAAAAGCAAATATTTCTGCGTTACTCACTGAACTTCAGAATTTCCCATATACACATCTCTATGTTGGAAAAAAAAAGAAAAAAACAATAATCACCACCTACACCTCCATCATCGCTTCAGGCCCAAATCCAAATCCTAAACATAGACTCCTTTGAAAGCGTTGTAAATCAGAGGTGATTACTCATAAAGCAGGATAATTATTTATAAAGCAGTATAATGGTTGTTGAGCTATTTACACTGCTGGGACTCACAGCCATGAGTCCGTTGCTTCCTTTCCCCCAAGCCCAATATCCTGCCCCACACAGGAGCCTACACAGCCCAGCCTCCTCGCAGTCTCCTTGTCAGAGGTTTAATTTCAGTCATTTATTACCATGGCTGTGAAACCACAGACACAGCAACTGAGTACACACAAGGCCACTGCCACCCACACCCTCCTAGGGCTGAGGACCTGACAGAGTGGGAAACAAAGAGTCTCCTTCTCCATCTAACCCGCCATGCCTCCATCCATTCTCTCTCCCTGGATAAAAATGATGGCAATCCCAGGTGATTCTGGTCACATGCACATACAGTGAGAGATCTCCTATAATGGCCTCATGGTAAATTTAGGTGACACCACGCAAATGTATGAAAAGTTGACTAATGTCATGATGAAACTTCTATTGGGAAAACTTGCCTTCTGCTGGGCCAAACTGCCCATACCTCTGGAAAGCTGAAAAGTGTGAATTTCAGAGCTGTGAGTCTCAGCACACAAGCAGAGCACGTTATCTTACTTATAGAATAGCTGGGTAAAGGAGCTGGGAACCTGTGGTCCTACAAGTAGATGGCTATAAATGCACACCATACAGGCTGAAACAAAATCTTCACACATAATGTCAGCAACCTAGCATCTTCTACAAGTGATTTTTCTGTGCACATCCTCTTTAGCCAGTCCTTTGATACAGAAATAAAGTGCAAATGAGAAGTAAAAAGGCAGACCATGAATCTCATAAAGCAATTCACTTAGAGGAAATGGGTTACTTAAAATCCACTAGAAAGCTAATGCTCACAAAACTAGAAATTATGAGAGGAAGGATACACGTAAGAGTAAAGTTTTTACATTTTATGCAATATCCAAGAAATTAAAATACTCACAAATACAGAATTTGAAATTATGTAAATATTTCTATAACAAGAGAGAAGGACTTACACTCCTCATACAGACATAAGCTTACTTTTTCTGAACATTATGCATGTTAAATACTATGTTCAACATACGTACAGTAACCTTAACAAAAAGGCACCTTCCCAGAACAAGACATGCAAAACGCACTCCAAGGATCCCATCAGTTTCAAAGAACAGGCAGTCAGAGCAGCAGTTTGCTGCCTGTACTCCTTTAAACACAGAAGCTCCACCACAGGAGCACAGTGCACAACTGTAGTGAGGCATATTTCACACAGCAAACCAGGCCAAAGGAAAGAGCAAATCTGGAAAGCTTCAGTTTTACATGCCATCATGTTCCAGCAAATCCTGGCAGGAATTCATGCTGACCTATCACTATTAGTTGCTACAGATTACAACTCAATACCATCTGCATTTCTTTTCTCCAAAAAGAGTAAAGCAAGCATAAGGAAAAGAAGATATGTATCTATTTTAAATCCACACATATTTACCCCAGGGAGCACAAGGAAAAAAATAAACAGTCCACATTACAGATGTGAGTCACACTACTTAATGCACTTTTGGAAGATGCTCAAATACCACCGTGATAGGCACAGCATAAGAATTTGAAAAGCACAAAATAGAAATAGAATAGAGAAAGGAAGTAGAGTCCAGGGACTAGCCATTCATACTAATATTCAATCACCATGAATTATCTAAAATTTAGTAAAGACCCATGCGTATCCCCTTCTACAATAATTGAACTGTTATTGTGCTCAGATCTCTAGTCATCAACTTTTGTTTCAATCATCTTTTTTTTATCCTCCTAAATTTCTCCATGGAATGAAATGACACAATTTTATTGCTTAGTCAGACAAAAATACCTTCCACTTCAAAAGGAGCTTGCCTTCGAGGAGAATTACAGTTGAACAAAGACTGCAGGATTTAGCTCTATATTTATCTATATGCAATAACAGTAGTCCATTCATCTAAATACACTTTTTTTTTTCTTTCTTCTTCTTTCTCTTCTCTTGACAGAAGGAAAACATCTGTCAAGAGAATTAAGCTCAGTAATACCTATCTAAAAATGCAGAACACGCTCTGGTATGACTGGTGGAAGGTTGTGATTAATAAATCTGTTGGCATTTCCAGAATAAACACGCATCTGATGGACCAAGGAGCCACTTCACTTAAGAAAAATGAAACTGGCGACTTATTCATCTGACACCAGATCACTTCTTAGTATCCTACAAAATATTACAGGCCACCTATACAAATTCCACTGAGAACAGCATTTTCATAAGAGCCTGTTTCAGGCTATCCTTTCTTTATAACCTTTAAGCCACTTCCCTCACTGCTCACACAGAAATCAAAAGGAAACTTTAATGAGAGCCTAAACCCCACCTAAAGTTTCAAGTTTGTCTTTAGATTGTGACAAAGCCCTTTCTTTTGTTGATTGTCTGCTTCCAAGATTCTAAACAGTTTATTTTCCCTCTGCAGGCTGAAGAGTTCAAACTGATCCTAGTATCACATTAAGATCTTAGATACTGAAGTTACCACAGAAGTTGCCAGGAGCTTTCTGTAAGTCTAGTATTGTATATTTGAATTGCAACTTGAATATTTTTCCATTTCCTTCTTGGTTAATGATTTTACGAGTGCAGAGATTTTAGACAGACATGTGCATTTATATACTATTCAGAAATACAAAGAGTGCAACTTGCTTTAAAACAAGTGTCACAATATCAAGTCAATCAAGTAGCATTAGGTTGAAAGGTATTTAGTTATAAAACTACGTATGGCACTTTATTTCCAGTGCTCACATTACGCTATTGTTCTTTGAGATGTACACCTAATAAAAACATCTCTTGAAACAGACTTTCACAGTTTAGATCACCTCACAGCTCCATAGCTGCCATGTAAGCGATAACTTCAGTGCAAGCTTTTGTTAGGATGATTAAAAAAAAAAAGCAAAGAATCTTGGAAATAGGCTTCGGGGCAGGTTCCAAGCACGGAGCTCGGAGGGCTGGCTGGAGCTGACATGCCCACAGCACAATACTAATTCAGTGCTTAAACTTGCTGGGGTTTGGTACGAAAAGAGGCGCTCGGTGCTTCAGCCTCGCGGCGTTGCTAAGAGCAGTACCCGCGAAAGGCGCACATCGCTCCTTTTTAAGCAGGCACGAGTCAGCACCACGGCGAGGGGACAGCTCCCAGAGTCCTCCCGCTGCAGCCGGCGGGGCTCGGGACCGCTCGGCGGGGCCGCTCTCCGCCCGCAGCAGCCCCGCAGGACGAGCCCCGGGCCCGCAGGGGCGGCGCCGCCGGACAGCTCCCGGTGCTGAAGCTCGGCCGCGGGCTCCCGCTTGGAAAGAGCAGCGGGGCGGGGGCGGGCGGCAGACACGTTGTCGGAGGAAGATGGCGGCTATGGCAAACCCACCGGGCGAGGCGGCCGGAGCCTAGGCCCCAGCGGTCCCGCCAGCGCGGGGCAGTGCCGCCGCCGCCCGCCCGCAGTCCCGCCGGGCCCCCGCACGGAGCCCGCTGCCGCCAAGCGCCGCCTCGGCCCGGCTCCCCCCTTCCTGCCGGCGGCACGCGCCGGCTGAGGACGGCACCTGTGCGGCCATGTTGGGCGCCGTGCCCCCGCCGGCGCCGGGGCTAGCGGAGCCTCGGCCGCCGCCCGACCCGCCGAGACGAGCGGCGAGCCTCGGACCCCGGCTCCGCGCCGGCCCCGGCCGCGCCCCGCCGCCGCCCGAGTGGCGAGAGCCAGCCCTGCCCGGCCCCGCCACCCCGCTCCGCTCCGCCATCCCGCCCGGCCGCGCCGCCCCAGAGGGCCGGGGACGGGGAAGGGACGCGCCCGCCCTTACTTGAGCACGGATTGCTCCTTCTCCTCTTCCTTCTTCTGGCGGTCCATGACGGCCAGGATGATCTTCCGCTCTTCCTCTGTGAGGTGGCTGAGGTCGGGCATCTCGGGCTGAGTCGCCGGCAGCGGCTGAGGAGGCGCAGGGCCGCCCCGGGGCCCGGCGGGAGCCGACATGTTTGGTGGGAGCTCCGCGCCGCTACGGGAAGCGCTCTCCTGGCTCCGGCGGCAGCGGCGGGAGCGGCCGGCGCGGGGCGAAGCACATACAAATCAATAGCCCGTCAGCAGCCGGCAGCCTCGCGGCGAGGGGCGGGGTGCCCGAAGCCCCGACCTCGCAGCCACCCGCCCGGCCGCCGGCTCCCCGGGGGCGGCGGGGCCACGGGGGCGAGCGGCGGGGAGCGGGGAGGGGAAGGGCCGGGGAGGGGAGGAGAGGGCGGGATGAGCCCCGGAGCGCCGCGCTTTAGGGGCGAGCGGGATTACCTCGAGCGCCGAGCGGGGAGAAGGGGGACGGAGCGGGGGGCGGAGGGGGAGAGCGGAGCCGCGGCGCCCCGGGGCGCGCAGCGGGGAGAGCCCCTACGGGCGAGCGCCGGTCCCGGCCGCCGGCCGCGGCTCATCGTTCCTCGCCGCCGTCCATGGAGGGGGCCGCCTCCCGCCGCCGCCGCTCCACGGCCGAGCCGCGCCGCTTCCTGCCGCCGCCCCGCTTGGCTGCTGCCCTGCCGGCTGCGGGAGGGAGGCCGCCTAACCCATCGCATGGCGGACGGCCGGAGTCACGGGAGGGGGCTCCGCATCGCCCCGGCGCCGCCGCCCCCACCTGAGTGGCGCGGCGCGGCGCCTCCTCCCGGCTCGGGGCGCGGGGCCGCCTGCCGCCCCTAGCGGAGCTGAGCGGCGGGGGCCGGCGGGAGCGGCCGGCACTTCTTTATTTAAATAAATCCAAAAAAAAAAAAAAAAAAGAAAGAAAGAAAGAAAGAAAAAAGGACGCGATAAAAATCACGCGAGGAAGGACAAGGAGGAGCCGGCGCGCGGGGAGGACCGAGCCCAGCGGTCAACGGGGAAGGAGGGACAGGGCGGGCGGTGCGCGGCCGCCGCCGCCCCCACGGGTGCTGCCCGGACGAGGGATGAGCGGAGAGGGAAGCGCGCTCGGTGGGGCCGGGATCCGGGCTGCAGGCCGGGGCGAAATAGTCGGCGGGGAGGGGAGCGGCAGGGCCGGGCCGAGCTCGCAGGAACCGCCCGCCACAGGTGGGGCCTGGAGCCGCCCGGCCCCCGCAGCCCCGAGCCCTCGGAGCCCTGCTGGGGCAGTAGGCTCAGCACCAGCGTGGCTGACAGCCCTGTCAGGTAGAAGGTGGTAGAGGTGAAGAGGAGCGATCTCCTTCCACCCTAGAAACCAGAATAAACCTCCCAACGTGCCTGTGCCACCTGTATATCCTGTACCTCAGCTGTCAGTTTGATGACAAGAAATAGTTTCTGGAGCATGAATCGTACTTTACCAAAGATGCCATCTAGCCCCAATAAATGGGAAATAACCTGTCCAAGAACAGTGGAGGACCAGGTGAATCCACATCCGTGGGTCTTCAATCCGTCTATTCAGTTTTTGACCCCTCACTGCAGGAAAGATGTCAAGGCCCTGGAGCGTGTCCAGAGAAGGGCAATAAAGCTGTGAGGGGTCTGGAGCACAAGTCTTATGGGGAGCAGCTGAGGGAGCTGGGATTATTCAGTCTGGAGGAAAGGAGGCTCAAGGGAGACCTTATCACTCCCTACAATGATCTGAAAGGAGGTTGTTGCAAGATGGGGATTGGGCACTTCTTCCTGAGTGACATTTATTGGACAAGAGGGAATGGCCTCAAGTTTCATCAGAGGGGGTTCCAGTTAGATAATGGGAAAAAAATTCTTCTCACAAACAGTGGTGAGGTGTTGGCACAGGCTGCCCAGGGAAGTAATTAAGTCACCATCCTTGGAGGTGTTCGAGAAACACACAGATGTGGCACTGAGGGACACAAGTTAGTGGGCACAGTGGGGATGGGTTGGCAGTTGGACTAGATGATCTCAGTGGTCTTTAACCTTAGTGATTATATGGTTCTGTGATCTACAGATAGTAGAGGTCTACCTGTGGTTGCCTCACATGAGACAACTTGTATCATCTGCAGATCAACTGCAGGTGTGGTGTAAGCATATATAGCAATAATAAAGTGGTTTTATAAGGTTTTGTTTGGACAGTCTGAACTCTCCAACACAGAATGTACATTTCTGGAGCTGGCACTATTTTTAGTGGGCTATACCATCAACTTACAACCAGGTGAGAAGGCCTGAAAATGAAAATCTCCCTGAAAGTTTCACTAACTGAAGAGCTCTCTGTGATGTTGTGCTGAAGACATCATTCTTTTGGGAAAGCAGGTTGTGAAAGAACAGACAACCAGACAATCATGACAGGTTGGCTGTGCTAAAACAAAAGTAACCCATACCTATCATCAGGCACATATATTCATCAGATGTTAACTTTGCCCAAGAAATGTCATTGGTATCTGTAGCTGAAAGGAGCCTGTACCTGTTTTGGATGTAGCCTCTCACTATGTATAGCGAGCTGTTGTCCTACACAAACCATTGCACAGAAACTGAGCGTGCTGTATTTGAGCAGACACCCTTAAAAAATAAACTGTGATATTCATCAAGTCCTCAAAGCATTCTGCTCTTCCTGTCACCATCACCTTCACCTTTCCAGCTGGATTCCAGCCAGCTGGCTCTCACCCAGTTCCCTGTTCCTTCCAGGCACCAGATAAATCTGGCATCCAAGTCAAAAAGAGGAGAAAACGTAGAAGTCTGGGTCATCAGATTACCAAAGATGGTAGAGTCCTTGTCAATCTATAAATGTTTGCCTCTCCTCTCAGTGGAGCAGAAAGCCAGTGCCCAAGCTGTATCTGAGAACACACATGGCTATAGGGTGGGTGCCGTCTCAGAGGTCAGGTAGCTGAAAACTGAGGAACAGGTTGGGTGGATCAGATTGTTTTCTGAATGGCATGCTTGACTGACAATTCTAGGGTTTGGAGTGTTTGATCCAGAGCAAACACAAACAATTCATAAAATCTTAAATAAAACCACTTCTAAAAGCTTGTTCATGTCTCATGCCTGCAATTCTGATTCAACAGATAGCTTGAAATATTGAACTAAGTATGCCACACAATATGTTGAAGGTATGGATGAACATCTGAGAGTCTATAAACTTACTCAGTATTTGCTGCATGAATTGGACATTTCAGTTTTCATTGTTGTTCGGTTAGTCAGCTGAAAGGAGGATTTTTTTGAAAGAAGGTAAGAAATCCTGCTTAATGTCAAAAATGCAGGCAGTCAGAACTTGTTCAGTTATTGAGCTGTACCATCAGTGTTCCCATATAACTGGGCAGTAAGTGAATTCCAGAGCTCTAAAAGGCCCCTTTTAGAGTACTAAGTCAAGGATTTTGTTTTTAACAATCTAGCATTTCTCCAGATAATTTTAAAACATCATACTGAAGTCATACAAAAATCTGCTTTTATTGGTCCCCCACAGGCCCTTCAGTAGTATTAAAAATTGTTCCCAGCTTGGACATGGGATTGTCAGATACCATACAGGTCTCAAAATCAGCAGTGTTGAACATACAGATACTATTTAATGCATAAAGCATGTGCTCACACTGGTACAGGAGGGGCTCAGAACTTGATCACGTGTTCCTATAACAGGCATGCAACATTTCCTTGCCTGTTTGTTTTCCTGCCTTCCAACCCCTGCCCCCCACTAAATTTCTAAATCTCAAAGTGCTTCAGAAGAAACATCAGCACACTTAAATCCCACACGATTTTTTTTTCATTGAGTAATAAGACCATCCTCCAGAGTTGGTACAGACTATCCTGGGCCAGATCTTGGGTATATATTCATCCCTGTTGTCGTTACAGCTTGAAAACCCCAACCTTCTGATTCTATACAAGATAGAAGTGACTGTGGATTATTTTATTTTTTTTTTTATGTCCACCGTGAAATTCTGTCTCTAAATTCATTGTCCATTATTAAAAGTCATAATAATATCCTGACTTTTTATTACTATTACTACAGTAATTCTTAGAAAACCCAGTTACGTATGAAGGCTGTAGTGTCCTAAATACTTATAGAAAAGAATGGCACAGTGTACTGCCCGTTGTCACTGAAAACTCAGAGTCAGAAAGCTGTAGGCAAAACACAACTAGTGAGCAAATCACGTAAACACAGCGGTTGAAATGAGAAGACAGCGGTCAGATAAATTAGCAACACTAAAAAAAATGGAAAATGGCTATTTTTTCCCCCACAGCCATTATAAGATGAGATTAAAGTGAGACTTGAAGAAAAAATTGGAGAAAGGTTTCTGTAGGATGGAGGATACTGCTGGAGGAGAGCTGCTGAAATTTTTCCATGGTATTGCAAGAGCTGGAAGTCTAAAGGTGTGGTATAACTGTTCAATAGAGAAGGGAACATCCATCCGTGCAAAAACAGCCCTTTACTGCATCCAGCTCTACAGCCCCCAGCACGAGAGATATGGACCTCTTGGAGCCCTGAGGATGCTCAGGGAGTTGGAGCACCTCTCTTGTAAAGAAAGGCTGAGGGAGCTGGCATGTTCAGCCTGGAGATGGGAAGGCTCTGAGGAGACCATTTTGAGGCCTCCCAGTACCTAAAGGCGCCTGGAGGAAAGATGGGAAGGGATTTTTCACAAGGGCATGTGGTGATAGGGCAAGGGTGAATTTATTTTAACTAAGAGGGTAGATTTAGATGTAGATGTAAGGAAGGAATTCTTTACTGAGAGGGAGGTGAGGCCCTAGCACAGGCTGCCCAGAGAAGCCATGGTTGCCCCACTCCTGGAGGTGTTAAGGCCAGGCTGGATGTGCCCTGCGCAGCCTGAGCTGGTGGGAGGTGTCCCAGACCACAGTGGGGGGTTAGGACTGGGTGAGCTTTAAGGTGCCTTCCAACCCAAACCATTCCATGATTCTATGGCTTTTTACTGAGGTCCTTCTTTCATTGCGGTCTATTTGTTGACAAGAGATAGAAAACACTGGTTTAACTCTGTTCCTTTTCCTCAAAACCCAAAGCCAGCTGGGCTTTAGTTCTTCGGGTTTTCAACTAAGGTTAATTCTTGTAGACCTGGAATATAGCAGCTTTGATAATGAAAACATGCCTGAGAGGAATGATAATTAAAGCTTAGCATGTGGTATTTTCTATCTAAAAATGTACCTATCTAGGCTCCACATCTGTCAAATGACCGGAAAATTAATCAGGAAGTTCAATTAATTGAACAAATAGATAAAGGCAGAAGTGGTAGCACTGCTACACTGCTTCTAAAAGCATTTTTGTTATTCAAGCAAACAGTCTTTCATTCCATTTTTAGCTCCAGTACCTGAAGAAAGGAGCAGGTATTTTGTGGAAGTTCCCTGTACACTCCAGGGACAAAAGGCACTGGAACAACAAAAGCTAACATTGAATTGAACAACAATTTATTTCTCATGTATTGAGATCATTAGCACTTATTTGAGCCTCTCAACTACTGCTTTCCTGAAAAAGCTCCCCATGATACTAGTTGACATACCTCAGATAAAATCAGACTGTGCAGCATGAAAAGTTTATGAAGAACGATATTAATCAACATTAATCAACTCTGGCGTTTTACTAGGCTAAGGAAAAAATGCATTAAGCCAAATTAGAGTCAGCAAATGCATGGTAACACTACAATGCCTGCTTTGTGGTCTGCCCTCCAGAACAGGATCCTGCCATCCATAAAAGCACAAGTATAATTAAAATAGGGTTCATTCGCTAGCTACATTCATATTATATTTGTAATAATTTCCTAGTAAGTAGGAAAACAAAACATTCTGAAAAGGGATTTATTTGCAGAAAAGCTTGTCTATTTTTACTAGCAGTATTACTCCAAGATAATATATGCCCTTTCAGTACAGCTATTAGCTGCCCCAGCATACAGTTAAAGTGAAAAGTATGTTCTGGGTTTGCTGAGAGACAGCAAAGACAGTAAAAGCATTATCAGATGCTCACTTTATGTTTTTACTTTTATTTCCAGCTTTTCCTAATGAGAGTGGGGTGGAAGAATGTTTCAGAGTAGACAGGAAAAAAACCCACTGTGCATGAAGATCTGTTTTGAGAAAGAAGGGGTGGAGGGGAAGAGATGATAGAAATGAAAAAATTTCTGTCCTTTTGTCTTGCATTTGAAAGAGGCACACTGATATAAAATGTAGTGAATTTGTTTCTTTGAATGCAGACGGACTGACTTCAGTCTTACTGCTGGAGGAATGAGGCAGTATGTCAGACTGTCAGCTGTTGAAGCCTAGCTTGTCTTTTTTAGAAGGAACTACATCTGCTATAAAATTAGTGAATGATAGTTTCAAAAACAGGATTTGTTTGGCTTGGAAAAGAAGAGATCAAAACCAGTAACTACCCTAACACCAAGAAAGTACACAACTCTGAGTTAAAGCTGCTACACAGCCTATATTCTTGTAAGCAACATACTACAATTCACACTAATGCTACAGGCTTAATGTACCAAAAAGCTAAAACAGAACATATTGCACAGAAAGATTTCCCAGCCCCAACTCTGCTTCTGCTGAATCCGCAGCAAATTCCTGTGCTCTGCCACAGAGCAAAATGAGCAAGCATTGAAGCTTTCTAGCACCAACCATACTAGTGGACTGCCTTGTCCAACATATGAATTTAGGGAGGCCATAAAAGTGTTGTATATGGAAAAGCAAGGAGGTACCCAGCTGTACCAGAGTTCAAATATATACAGTTACTTCAGAAATGCAGTCTTATTCTTACAGTGCTGGTCTCATTGCTGTTGTAATTCTCTGAGTAGCAGAGGCTAGAGAAGTAAACGCCGTTATTCCCCACTGATTGTATTGGCAGTAAAAATACAAATCCATTCTTCTAGTTATCATCCCTTAGTTTTGCATTCTTTCCCGTGTTTGTCTGGTGCATGAGCTGTTCTGTTGATTAGTTGCCTTTTTGTGAGTGCCAGCTACTTCACAGGAGAGCAATGAAGAAACCATCAATAACAATTGTTGGCATTTGGTTAGTGATGCTATGGATTTCTCAAGTGTTCATCCCCCATACACCACCAATGTAATATGCATTAATGGCTGCCAGCAGTTCAAAAACCACAAAGCCTGCAAGAGGTCCATATGCAAACTTCGGTTGTAGCAGACGTAGAAGAACATACATAGAAATAAGGCATTCCTCCTGACTTCAAAAACTGCTTCCTCTTCTTGCTACCTGACCTTGTTGAAACAGGTCAGCTGCCCTCTCCAAGAAAACAGTGACTTACACCAGTGACGCAGCAGTTTTCCTCCTTGCTTTCACTGTCCATACAGACCAAGTATCCAGCCGCCAGGTCACAAGCTTTCATAGAATAGAATCGTAGAATCCTTAGAGTTGGAAGGGACATCTGAAGGCCATCTAGCCCTGATCCAGCCTCACCTTGGAAGTCTCCAAGGATGGGGTATCAACCACATCACTGGGCAACCTGTTCCAGTGCCTCACCACCCTCACTGTAAAAGTCTTTTTCCTTATATCTAACCTAAATCTACCCTCTTTGAGCTTGAAACCATTTCCCCCTGTTCTATCATCGCAGACCCTGCCGAAGAGTCCATCCACTTCTTTCCTTTACCGATTATGTCTTTGGTGAACCTACCTAACAACACAGATACTGACCAACAGACAAAACATTTGATCTGGTTTCAAAGCCAACCCTCTTGGACACTGTCTGCAGCAAAATATTGAGCAACCCTCTTTCAAAATGGGCAGCCGGAGTTTGCCAGCACTTCCCTTGGCCAACACCTCAGCGTTTCTCTTACAGAAGAAAAACTTAAAGCCATTATCTCCTTCAGCAGATGGAGCATGAGATATAAGAACAGAAGCACTGCCTCTGACCTGCAGTAGCAGATCACTGCAGGACAGCCAGGGACAGCACTGGTGACTCACATCCGAGAGCCGGGAGGTATGGGTACATGGCTGCTTGCTGCTCTCAGAAGGAACTGCATCTCATTCCTGGTTAGAACGTTGCCTCCTATGACTTCTTGCCCAGGTACTGTTGCACCTTAGGCTTTCATATATTCATCTGCGATGTCCCTGAAACCTATACCGCCACAATTTAGCCTCTAGCAACTATTTAGCTACGCTGCTTTAGGTTCTCTTTTTCCTCGTGTTGGTACACAGGTTGAAAAGCACACACAAAGATGTCTCAGCTTTACTTTACACTTTCACAAAATAGCTGATAGAGGAAGAAGCTGACTTGTTCATTACCCAGCTAGACACCTTCCTATGGAGAAATGCATTGTCCCTCTATATGATGCCTACATTGTGCTTGTCAACATTTTGCTGCATTCAGATCTTCATCCTTGGAGTAGCACAATATAGTCTGGTTTTATTTATAGATATATAGATAGATATGTATATTGGCCTATTTTGTCCCATTTAATTTGTACTGAACGCCTCTTGCACTTCTCCATCTTGGAAGCAATGAATTTTACACTATTTTTGATATTAAAACAGCAACAACAACAACCAAACACGCTTTTTCCCCCTCAAATGGTGATGTTACATGAAGTAAAAGCTACATGACAACAGAGTAGGGTGCAACAGGGCTAATCATTGGAGAAAGCAAGATCTGGGGTGATAGGAAGCAACATTTGCATGACTCAAGAAGGAATAGAAATTTCTACAGGGCATAGATTCATGAGTCAGAACCACATATAGAAAATAAGCAACAGACAAATTTTGATTTATAGGGATATAATTCTATTGAGAGTTTCTGTTAGCTGGACCATAAACTATCTGAACGTCACTCCTGTGGTTCGTAACATCATTGAAACCTCTTCTTGTAGCCCATTATGCATCTTTATTCTCCTTCACATTCTCTCTCTCACACGCACAAATGTAGGAATGCACAGGATCTGAAGGATTAGCTAAATACTGGAAGTACCCAATTTATCAGATTTCTCATATCATTTGGAAGTGTTTCCCTTTAAAATGTTATGTGAAGAAAGAAAGATTATAAGAAAATATGACAGAAGTCTACCAGACAACACAAAACAGTTGTGGTATTTTCATTGCAAATGAAATCAGCTGATGGCTGAGAATAGGATTTTCAAAATCCTCTAAGCACCAGCTCTGAATAAACTGAGGAAAAGCTAATTTAACCCGCTCCATTCGGAGTACGCTATAATATAAATTGCCAGCACTATGCTGAGAACACACCCCCCCCACCCCACATAGAGGCAAAACCACATTTCCCCTATTTCTGGGAGCAGTACCTGGCTGTAGTGGAGTCGCTCAGGATCCAGAGTTACATCAGTGGGATGATGTGCGCTCCTGACAGCTCCACCAGGGCTGGGAGCATCAGTGGCAGAGGCCAGACAGAAATTTCTCTCCCGATTCTTCACGCGTGGGAGCTGGAGGCAAGGCTGACCACCTCCTCTTTAACAATATGACTGGTGAAGTCTTCGCTTTGTCTCCATGACAATTTCCATCTCAAATCCTTGGATCAGTGGATAGTCTCAAATGAATCTGAACACCAAGCACCGGTCTGGTCCTGCAAGAGGCTCAAGCCTTGAGGTAGCTGCTGCTCCCAAGCCACACCATGCTACATACAAGCTTCTGGCATGGACATACAGCGCTGCAAGCTGGGGAAATCAGCTCAAGTTACGAGGGAGATGGAAAATTACAGTATTGATATTCTCAGCGCGAGTGGGTACAGATGGTCAGGAACAGATTGTATCAAATTGAAGAACAATAACAAAATCGTGAACTACTCAGGTTCCCCAGCCGGAGTGAATGAGTGAGGTACACCAAGCAAGTGACACCGCGTAGTGAGCCCGGTGGGTGCACAGGGTTCTGAGGAACAGCACGGGCACATGGGGCACAGCACCAGGTGAGGGTGAGAACTTCCCAGTGCTACTGCACCACAAAACCACCCCCCAAAGCAGCCTGTGGAACCTTGCCTACGGCAGCACACCCCAAGCACATGGCTGGGTGAATGGCACAGCAGGGACAGCAAACTGTGGACCAAACCTGGAATTTGCTCACACAGCAGCACAGATAAATGGCTCATCCAATGCTGACAAGGCAATCACTTGCTGATGGCAAGCGTCTGCTTTTCTCCCCGCATAGGACATCGGACCAGTTAAGAAGAAATCAGTTCATAGAATGGTTTGGGTTGGAAGGGACTTCAAAGACCACCCAGTACCAACCCCCACCCACAAGACCAGGTTACCCTGGGCCCCACCCAACCTGTTCTTAAACACCTACAGTGATGGGGCACCCACGGCTTCTCCGGGCAGCCTGTGCCAGTGCCTCACCACCATCTCAGTGAAGAATTTCCCCAACATCTAACCTAAATCTCCTCTCTCCTTTAGTGTAAAACCGTTCCCCCCTGTCCTATCATTATCTACCCATGCAAAACGTTGATTTCCCTCCTGTTTATGAACTCTGTTTAACTACTGGAATGCTGGTTTTTAATCTGCAGAAGGTTGTGTCCATTCCTCTTAATGTTTGGGTATTTAAATTGCATGTGCAGACAGTGAATTTTGTGGATGTGTTGCCTTTGTGAAAATATACATAAAACAAATACACTTGCAGAGAAGGAAATTAGAAATCTATTACTGCAGTTAATGGAATTTAAGTAATAATTCCTAACCTACAAGTTTTCCACATTGACAGACGTAATTTTCAGCTTTGACACAAACTAATTATGAAAACCCTAAGCAAAATATATGTGAACAGATCTAAGAATTTTCTAGTCTTTTTTGGTGGCTAGAAAAAGGAGAGGTGAGTCCATGCAGTGCGACTGAGTGTTGTTTTCAGACGGACAGGAGAGCAGAACCTCCCCAATCCCAGTAACAAAATGGCATTGGAAGCAGAAGAAGGGAACGTGTAGTTATGAAGAACAGACAATTACATTAGCAGGCAACAAAAAGTGGCTTCTGAGAGTTTTCTTCCAAGTCCAAAAAGCTTGCAGGTGATTTTAATCATAGCTGAAGTGAATTAATAAAACAAATGAGAAGATGTTAATATAATCCAAGAAAAAAAAAAGCCAACAAATAAGAGTCTTCCACTGCACAGCGAAACTGCCCTGTCATCTGGGGAAAAAAATCCATTTGGATAATTCAAATAAGACTTTAACTGTGAGAAAATCTTGCGTTAAGCTGAAAATAGCTTGCAAAACAAAGAACTCTATGTCTCAGTGCTGGATAGAACAGATTAGATCTGCTCAGAAAAGGCAGCAAAAAGGAACAGAAAATGGTGCTCTAAATCTTGAACTGAGCACAACAGAATGACTGCACTGTAGAAGAATGGGGAAGGAAAACCTTCAAAAAAGTACCCAGAAGACTATTTTAGAGGCTGTAAAACTGACATTTATCACAGTCTTCTCAAGAAAACTCTCCTCCACACTTACCCTGAATTGGATTTGCAACAATGCTGCATCTTTGGGTACCTTTACCAACAACAAACTGCTTTTGTCTGCCTGATCGTATAGGCACTGAGCAAAAAAAAAAAAAAGCACAAGAGCAACAAATGGCACGTAGTCAGATTCTGGTGACTCGGAAAGCTGTCAAAAGGATCTTCAAAACTTCTCGGTGTCCCCAAACAATTCCCAGAAAAATTTGTCTTTTTTTTTTTTTTTTCTCCCCATTAAGATGGGCCAAGATCTCTAACCACTGAGTTTGGAGTCAATAATGACTTTACCATATTGAATTTTATAGCCTTTATTTTTTGGAGATAAGAGATCTTCAGGACAGCACACTTCTGTAGTCAGTCACACACGTGTAGAGCTGGACGCGGCTGATGGCCTCCCAGAGACATCCCTGAAGGCCGCGTGGCCACTCAACTGAAAGAAAGGAACAGAAAGCCAAAAAACATACGTGGTGACAATCAGTATCACCTCAGATGGTGGCACTGCTCTGTAAGGGAGAAGTGCTGTGTATTAGCTCAATTCACAAACTTCTGCATGACAGCATCTCTGTGAAATGACTCAAGTGGAAAGCCTTGCTTTTCCATGGCTTGCCTCCAGCAGGGAAATCTAACGCCCTCGGCAAGCAAGGAGTCTTTTGTAGCTATGCATTAAACATACACCTGTGCTCAGGAAGGAACAGATGGAAAACTGCTTTCCACAGGGGTATTTCCCAGGCAAGAATTGATGCAGCCATGCCATGGGACACAACCTGTGGCAGTCAAAGGCGGGGGAAACCACAGGGACATCCTCAGCACAGCATTAACTGAAGCGGTCATTCTGCAACAAACTCAGAAAACCATGAAGGTGTTGGCTTGAGTTAGCATAGCTTAAAAGCAGCCACCCTCCAATGCTGCTGGTGTTGTGGAAAGAGGGTTGAACAGAGACAGCCTGATAAACCAAGAATCTGGTTACCTGCAGCTTCTTCTTTCAGGTATATATCTGAAAGACTGTGTTCACTGAGACATCTCCACACACTGGAATCGTAGAATCACTAAGATTGGAAAAGACCCACAGGATAACCCAGTCCAACCATTCACCCATCACAATAAACCATGTCCCTCAACACAACGTCCAAACGTTCCTTGAACACCTCCAGGGTCGGTGACTCCACCACCTCTCTGGGCAGCCCATTCCAGTGCCTGACCACCCTTTCAGAGAAGATTTCCTAACATCCAGCCTGAACCTTCCCTGGTGCAGCTTGAAGCCATTCCCTCTAGTGCTATCACTAGTTACACAAGAGAAGAGGCCGACCCCCAGCTCACTACAACCTCCCTTCAGGTAGTTATAGAGAGCAATAAGGTCTCCCCTGAGCCTTCTCTTCTCCAGACTGAACAATCCCAGCTCCTTCAGCCGCTCCTCATAAGGCCTGTGCTCCAGACCCCTCACCAGCTTTGTTCCCCTTCTCACTATTTCAGCTTTTCCCATCTCATGAATGAAGTTTTTGGTTATTTAACATTTTAACAAAAACTTTCAATAGTTTTTATTTTCTAAACAATTAGACCCAACCTGCCATGCCTCACTTTGATACTGTCTGCCCCCACAAGCACTTCCCTTAGCACAAGTGTGCAGCTGAGCCTTGACTCAGCCCAAAGCTCACCATGATGTCTCTTCAGCATACAGAGCCATGAGAATCTGCATCTGGGGCACTTCACATGACAGACTCTCCACAGAACAAGGCACAAAAGCCACAAAGGTATTTGTCTTTTGATACAAATTACTACACATTATTCACAAATTCAAAGAATTGTCACTGAACCAGATTCCCGGTTTTATTCTTTTTATTCTTGGAAGGAAAAAAATACCCTTCTGATGAAGCCTCAGTTTCAAATCACATTTAGACACGCAATTACTGCATTGAGTTCATTCCACAGTTTGACATCAATATCATAATCCAGTTACCTACTGCATGGCGCTTTAACTTCTGATAGCAAGTATTTTTGGTTTGAGATATTGTACTGAAGCCACCGGACAGCTGTAACTGACAGGATTATGTAAAAACAGTGGCTTATCACAAATGTCCTAACATTTTCTGATTTTAAGTACTCACTTGAGAGTGACGCAACTGCAAATATTGCCAGTGGTTTTGTTTGCCAAGGTTATATTTTGCCTTAAGTGATGCAAAAGAACACAGGCTCCATTCCTGAAATAGCTGGTCTATAAATATGATACCTTTAGATATCCAGCTGAGCCAATGAATCTTCTGCTTTCAGACTTAAATGCTGGATTATCCCATTTGGGGGAAAAAAAAAAAAAAGTTGGCATTTATGCTATTTTGCCTTACATACTTCATGACATGCGAGTGCGATTCTTCCCCATTGCTTTCACTCACAGAGAGAGAAAGCTGATGACAAACTCCTTTCTTATCCATCTGACCCAAAGCTCAATGGGCTCCTGCTGCACCAGCTCCCACCCCTCAGCCCCTTGCAGGACCTGCCTTGTTCTGGCTGTAGCCCTTCTCTGGCTTTCCTTTCCTCTGGCCCTCCAGGCACCTTCGATATCAGCTTTGCTTTTTCCTCATAATCCCAAACGCTGTGCACATCAGAAGCCTCATGCTGTAGGTTTGGAGGCATTTGAAAATGATTAAAGCATCCATCAGCCTTCCAGAGCTTAACAACCGTCATTTTGAAGGGATTCA
Source organism: Gallus gallus (assembly GCF_016699485.2). NCBI lineage: Eukaryota > Metazoa > Chordata > Aves > Galliformes > Phasianidae > Gallus > Gallus gallus. Next base: position 129,039,203 of record NC_052533.1, on the reverse strand, counting down.
GGGCAACGTTCCACCAGATACAGTAGAAATAACCTCATAGGAGTTTTCTGGCTTGCAAAAGCTAAATGACAAGACAAAGTCAGTGAGGACCACAGACAAAGCAAGGATTTCTGGGCCACTCTTAAGGGACATATGGATGTGACAAGAAAAAAAAAAAAACAGAAGAGAAAAAACCTCATTGGTGGAAAACCCACAATTCTCTGACAAAGGCAATTTTACAAGTACAAATACAGTTCATCCACAGATACTATTCAATCCCTACCTGAGATTCTTACAGGACAAAGTAAAAGAAAACGGAAATGAATAATGGCACAACTTCCACTGTCCACCTACTTGGGAACATTGAGTCCAGTCAAGGAGGTAAGGTTGGCTGTGGGTAAGTTTGGCCTTCCCAACCAAGGGGGACCAGGGGACTTGTGGCACACAAGTGTCCAAAGTCACAGCCCCTCCTGGCAGAAGTAACCCATTCCTGCCCCTCACCACCTCCCGCCATCACTTATATCTTGTGCCAGCATATGAACAAGCATTTATTTGCTCTTTCATAAATACGTGGCATTTTCAGGCCACCAAACCTTGCTTTCTGCAATAGGAATCTCAGAAAAAAAAAAAAGTCATACTTTCAAATAATCCCATTCTGCTCAAACACACATTGCGGGTTTTTAATAAATATGAGTGCAGCACGTCTAGCAAATCTATATTAAATCTGTGAGTTTTTAATCACACCACACTTTTGAAATGACATTTTCACAATGATGGTCAAAACACCATCTCCATCCACTTATCTTCTTAATAATCAGCAACGCTCTTTTGTCTGCTGCAAGATCTTTGTTCTTGCCCACGCAAGCCCTAGAAGTAGAAAACATGATGCAACATGCTACAAACTCCTGATCATATCCACCTGCCCTCTGGGAATGCAATAATCTGCATCTGCTGAAATTGCTCCAGTCCTGAGCAAAATGAAAACACAAAGTAAGCCAACATTTATCTATATAAGAAAAACTTCAAAAAAAAAAAAGAAAATCAAGATCTCCCATCTCATATCCCGGGATCCACAGAGGTTCCACATCAAATTTTCACGGCGCTGAAAAACAGCAGCTCTGCTTAAAGGCAGTACTGTTACAATAAGTACTCATCACCTCTGGAAAAAACTCCTTAACTTCGTCTCACAGCGTCTAAACAATGTCGTCTTCAGCTCAGAGGAAGTGTGTATTTTTTCCATTTAACATAATAAGGGATGCCAGTTTCTAAAGCTTTTACATTGTGGCACTGAACTACGACCTTTGATTTTGTCCTTTTTTCTTCACATACCTTTTTTTTACGGTCCTACATGAGCACAGAGGTCTTTTCTTCCTAATTAAAGCCCACCTTCACTCATACAGCACTGAGCTCTTCTACAAGTTCCTCACAAACTGTTACCCACAGACATTTCTTTGTCCTCAGTTAAAGAACCTCATTCATCTCCTTGCAAAGGTTTCAGACTTTCAGGATACTGAACAGAAGACAAGAACTTCCAGAAGGCACATAACACTTTCTATTGGTTTTGTTCATTTTAAACCTAATCTGTATGTGACTCTGACCCAATCTCGATAGATACTCACATGCTAAATAGCTACCTGTAGTATTCCAGTGCTGCCTATAAAATACAACAAAGTTTTAAATCTTAACATAAAAATGTTTAAAATAAAGGAAAATTAAGTACTTATAGGGAATGTTTCTATCTCCACCAAGTACAAGAGGAGCTCGGGAATACAAAGCTGTCAACACCCCACACTGGTATTGCAGAGCTCCAGGACTAAGCAAGATGAAATCTATACTCCAACTGTCCCATTATTGGTCCAATAAACAGGATCCAAAGGCACTACAGAGATGTTGCATATAGCTGTGTTACATTACCTGGTTTAATTTGCTTAATCTTAAACACAAAGACATGGCAAGGATCAGAAGAACTATTAGTGAAAACAAGGCATGCTGAATCACTAGACCTAAAACCAAAGGAGATTAAAGTGATTAGAATGGTACCAAACCCATTAGAACTGGGCAAGAAATCCACCAGAAAGCTGTGCAAATTGAGGAGGTTGTCTAAATGATTCTCAGGGGAAAGAGAATTTTGGGACAGAACAGAGACAATGTGGGAACCATGTGAAATTGATTATGAGATTTAAGTGGATTAGAGTAACACCCAATACTCACTATGGGACATTTAAGGGAAGTAACAATAGTGAGTGAATGGGGAGACAAGTGAGAGTGTGTAGAAGTCCATGCCCAGGGCTCCCCTGAGCACACAGACCACAAACACCACCTGCAGAATTCTGAACATCCTCCACCTGATTCCAAAACACAGACTTTTCCTTGGAATGTTAAGAGAAGGTGCCCCATTTGAATATATTTGATGACCAGACTAAGATCTCTGCGCAATAACACACTCGCTGAATTTGGAAAAGAAAAAATCATATCCAAATGTAATAGCCTCTGAGTACTTTGCTATCTTCAAAATTTCTTTTTTCAGTACAGTGTTGATACAGTCTCTCTGGTAACTGTCTTAGCTGACACTGATCCTTCCAGTAGCTCCACTTGGGGGCCTGTCTGAAACCAACAGCGCAGAAAGGACTCTGAACATAAAGAGATGCTTTGGACACAGCTCTGCCATGCAGCAGAATTCCACGCTGTCACACCCTGCGACAAAGCTAACTTCAAACTGAAAGCTCTCCAGCTACATTCAGAGTTTTGCACCACAGCTAGTGAACTCCACGTGGTAGGGCTTGTTCACACCAGAAGTTAACATGACTTCGTAAATTAAAAACCAACTACATCAACTCAACCTGAACAGTCATGGCTGGAAAATTCTAATTCCAGAAAATCAGACTGATTTTGCAAATTGTTCAAGACTTGACTACAGCTGTTTCACAAACCGTACTGTGGATCACACATTCTCCCTCAATTTTCTCAATGTTTCAGGAAGGAAATAACTATTTGGCACAGAGCACACTGTATTAGTACAGCAGGCACTCAGCCAGCATCAGTCTATTCCCTGATCTGTTCCACTGCTTCTCATCATCCTACTTATAGCTCTTCAGATCTGCTTTTCTTCCTGCATTGCCCCATAAGGTAGGAGATTCAGAGAGTAAAGGATACATTATGGCCTCTTATCACCAAGCAGCCATCACTTTATCATGATGATCCAGGAACCTTGCCCAAACAGTGTCGGAAGAAACAAGTGAAAGAGTAAAAACTACAAACACCTATGGATGCAAGGACCAGTAGGTATATGAAAGAAAAACAAGCACTCAAAATGGTAATTTCAAAGAGGAAAAAAAACTTAAGTTATTATAATTGAATTCATAAATTACTTTTTGTATGTAAACTCAGAGGGTTGGCAGAAATGCAGTTACTGACCGCACACAGCAGTAGGGCTGGACACAGCAGTACACAGTAGTAAAGGGCTGGAAAGGCTTTTGCATGGAAAATGCTAAGCAACATTTGTGCCCACTAAATATCTCACATTTCTGCAAGAGGGTTTCAGAGTAAAAGACTCAGTAAATTCCAGAAGTTTCCTGAGTACCCTGGTAACTCCAGCAGAAAGTCAAATCTGCTTCATTGGAAAAGAGGCAAAGCGTTTCCCAGTCAAAACAAACAAGCAAACAAAAACCTCCAGGCTACTGGTACCGTGGGGAATGTAAAGCTTTTATTTTTTTAATAGAAACTTCAAATATGAGACTTATTTTAAGTCTCATCTAAAGTTTGCCTGTTACAAATCTGTGCCATCTTTCACCTACATTTTGAAAGTTTTAATTAAGATGAAAAGATTTATGCAACTATGCTCTTATTAACATTAGTAACTTTAACAGTCTTTGAAGTTTTGTCAAGTCATATAGCAATAATTAAGAGCAGAACAAAACAACACCTGTTTTTAGAGAGGTCCTTTTATCTAAAAGGGAAACAATATATTGTGCCGCAATAAATACGAAGCAGAATATTTGCCGGTTGGAATAATCAAGATCTACTTCACTGCATTAAGGTCACTTGTTTATTTGACTAGGTTTCTGTTAAAAATCTGCCTGAGGACAACTGGTTTTTATGGTTCTAATATGAGGAACAGTTACTTGCCTCTCAAAAATCTGTATCAATTTCACTCTTCTTTTGCAGTAATGGTATCAGAGGGTAGGTGTTGAACTACTGATATCCTACACCAGTGATCAAGCTATCTGCTTCTATGAGAAGGGTCAAGCTCCACTGAAATACAGAGTTAGGGCAGTAACATCAGACCGGTAATAAACGATTCCAGGGCCAATTCTTACAACCAGCCAATGCAGGCAATGACTTGACAAACTGGAACAAGTTTATGCTTGTAAGAAAAGCAACATCTCTGGAGCCCATATACTTGTCTTACCAATGCACATAAAGTTTTATACAGTGATTCATTCAATAGTGACATTATCTTTCATATTATCTTTCATTGTGACATTTTGTACATGTGAAAACAATTATTGCACTACTGCCACAATATGTTTCTTCTTCTCTGACACCACTGGCACAGATCCTGGTTTGCTGTGCTTACGACGGTTCAACTCCCTAGAAACAGAAAACAGAAAAATGCAGTTCAGTAGTCAGCACAAAGTTTTATCTAACAACAGCTTCCTCCTAAGCAAGCAGTGGAGACATCTTAATGTTCAAATAAAATAATAACAGTGTTGCTTTTATTAAACAAAACCAACATATCTCCTCATCTGAAAAGGAGGACTGTGCCTTCGGAAAGTACCCTTAAAAGAAAAAAATCAGGCAATTTATAATAGTTTCAAATTGACTCTTTTCTTGGGAGCACAGCTTACTTGGTTTTCACGTTAGCAGAATTTGCTGTTCAAGTTCGTAAGTCAGCTGAGAAAGATGAGTAAAACCCATCACTTTGTTTGTACTTCACCTATGAAATTAACAGTGAAGTATGCCATATTCTGCTCCAATACATGACAATGATCCACATGACTGAAAACACCCATCCTAGAGTCTGACTTTAAAAAAAAAAAAAAACAACAAAAAACACAAAACCCCCAAAACATCCCCTCCCAGACATGCTGTTCTGTTGCCATTGCAGTGGTGCATTATGTCACAGTAACAGAGCATTGTGGCTCCTTACAACATGACTTTCACTCCTGGCCCGCCAGCAAACTTCTGGGAAGCAGCCAGTCCTTGTTGATACTGGCACTTGTCCGTGTTTTTCTTACAATCAAAGGTTAATCAATCCACTGATTCATGATCTCTTTTCAGATGCTAGAAGTAGCTCATACTTGTTCCTCTTACACACTCCCATACGCTGCTGCCACAGCACTGTGGTGATGCTTTTTGTTAAAACAAAGATAAAACAAAGGTGGAAAAGGAAGACATACTTCCGACGACGAGCTTCTCTCATGATACGCTGTTCCTTGATTTGGCAGTAGATACTCTTAGGCAAGTGACGGTGTCGAGCGATGCGTTTGATCTGTGGGTGATGCTGGAATTTCTCCTTCAACTTCTGATTGTAGTTCATAGCTGCCTTCTCTCGTGGTGCAAGCTACAAGGAAAACAACACAGACAAACATATAAAAGAGCAGGGACTTAATGCCAGAATTTCTCTACAAAGCACAATTTGAACTTTTCATTCAAATGGCTTCTTTCGAGCAAGTTTTTGTGCTTACAGCCATTTAAGAATTACAGCAGATAAACATTAAAACCAACAACTTCAATGATGACTCACTGTTCAAACGTAAAACATCACAGTCTCAAAGTTCACACAAGTAACTGAACTCTCCCAGAACAAGGTTTTATGTGCTCTACACAAGGAAGAATAAAAAAGGCTGATATAGTAAAACTTTGCTCATTCTGCTGTTCTAACCCATGTAACTTCTGCTATGAAACTAAGATTTGCAGGTTATAATCACTAGTCAGTATAAATACAAATGCTGTGAATTAATTGTTTTCATGAACTGCTTTACAGACAGATCTTTATGTGGCTGAAACCTTACACGGTGCCTTGATCATTAGGAAGCACACTGTATATGAGATTTCAAGTATTAGCTTGCCTATATGGCACACAGGGCATTCCAGCTTTCACCACAGGGATAAAAATATCTTAGTATCACAATGAAATACAGGAATGCTAGTATTACCCCAAAAAAGACACAAATTGTATCCACATTTAAAATTATGCCTAAGCCACCATTAACAACACTGAAAGTGAGAGATGTCTTTCTTGCAGCTAACCTCTGGAGGACTTTCTTTTAACTAGGCATGTTTCCTCTGGTCCTACTCCTTGTTTACTATGAGGAACTGTGTGTGGTGCTTCTATTTAAAGCATGCAATGCTTCACAAGGAATAGCAGTTTCTAAGCAATTAGCTATTTCTTCTCTACTCTAGAGCTCACCCTTAGAAGTGACTTCTGACATACCGCATAAGCTCTGGATATACATTATACTCATACAATTTAGTTCAAAAATATCACTAATGGTCTGATAGCGAATACCCAAAAATATGGCTAGGCAGTTTCTCTTCTGTGACAACAAAGAAAGCAGGAATCAGATGGAGAGTTGCTCATCACTCAGAATTCTTACTCAAGAATCACAGTATTAACTCTTAACCTCCGTTTGCCCACGCCATCTTATTCACAGATGGAAATCCTTCTGCTTTACTTACATTGATCACAACCTCTCTAATTGCAGGTGAGTAAATCCCACAGTTCTAACACAATAAAGCCACTCTCTCTAGCAAAATTCACTCCAGTGAGTCAGCCTCAAGAGTTGGTTTTCTCTCAGTAAGTCCCAGGTGTTCCCACTCTGCCAAAAACTGCCAGCATAAGCAAAAGCAAAGAGCTTTCATTTTAATTAAATTCAATTATTTTTCTTTAATTTAAGAGCAGCGAATTGCTGCTGATTTAGTGTAACTTTGGTGATTCTGCAGACAAGAGGTGAATCTGTAGATTAAAGATACATCCAGGATATCTTCTTTAGAAAATTAATATAGATTAAGCAGTGGTTATGCCCAAGTCTCTTCGCATCTTTACATGAAATATAGCTTTTAGAAATGCACCTAGCTGGTGTCTCAGCATTCCATTACTGAATGTCAATGCCTAATACACCTGGCTATGCATCTACATGATGACTAAAAGAAAACAAAGGTAAAAACCCCGTGTTACTGACAAGTTTCTATTCGCCAAAAATACTGGCAAGCCAAGAAAGCAGACTGAAGTAAGGTGCCAAATTCCAATTTCTCTCATGCAAAGGCCATCCTGGACAGTTGACGAAAACACCATTACTTCCCATACTGCTTTGAGCTGAGGAAGATGCCATGAAGGCAGCAACACAAGGTAGTGGGATTCGAGATTTTACAGGGCTTAGGACACTCTGTAGAGTATAAAAAATACTGGGATTTCTATATCATGAGTGAAAGACACGCTCAGATGGCTTACAACTCTTTTTCCATATATCCTGAGGTGAACATCCAATTCCCCTCCTGTATGAAGAAATCAGAAATCACATGTGTATGCAAGGCAACTGATTTGTGCTGCTACAAGAGCACTGCTATGCAGCAAACACGATGAAAAGAGGAAGAGCCCTAAAAGTACGAGCTGCCAGCAATAGGAAAATAGGTGCTTCAGTAAACTATGCCCTCTCTTCTCTCTCCAGATGACAGAGGCTGGTTATTTCCTGACCCCTCCATGCAGAAGGAAGGTAAGCATTTTTCCAGAGCCCTGACTGCAGAGCTAAAATCACCTTTAACAAATCATACTCTTTTAAGTCTGTGCATTTATACCACTCGGTATTTAAAAACTCTGCGCTATCAGTCTCCTCTAATTCTGCAGGGGAAAGGAAATTGCTGTTTATCTATCCCGTCCAGGCTGTCCTTCTAAGTTAGGGCAGATAGAGCACAGATGAAACATTTTTAGAATGCAAACATATCCCAGCAATTCTCCACACTGTAGCTATTTAGTTATTTATAATTTCTCCACTGCCCTGATGCAAATACTCTTCTAAATTGATTGCTGTGAAGTTTATTACTCATTATTTCCTTGAATCAAAACCTTACAGTTTCTTAACACCTAAACGGACAACAGAAAAGAAAGGTAACGTAGAAGTGAAGAGCACAGAACCGTAGCTTGAGGTGCACATGTGCACTGAATCATAAAGGAAAATCACTCTGAAGAGAATGCCTTGTCACACAATATCTGGTGCTGTGTGTTATCAGCCCCATCTCACAAAACAGAACCGTACACCAGAGGGAGACTGAAAGGATATACGATTCCTTGGACTGTTTTGATGCTCTCCTGCTTATGCTCATTGCTAGACCAAAACCAAGACTTGTAATTGTACTTTCTCCAAACTTATTCAGCCCTTACTTGAAAGCTGTTATTTCTGCATCTTGTAAGAATGCATGAAACCTCTGTTCTACTTTTGTTACATTCAGTTCTTATGCTAGTTTTACACTTACTGAGATACAAATCATTCCCAAGCACCAAGTTTTCTTCTCCAATGGCCCAGCACTGTCTAATCCTCAGCTATTTTACTAATTGAAACTTACTCTATCACTGCTTTTCCAGCCTTCTTGCTAGGATCTTCGTAACTCTTTTCCTCCAACCCAAAGGTATACCCCTTTTCAGAAATCCCAACCCTCTCCAAGACTTCAGGCACAAGAGCCTCACATAACCAACACATTTTATGTACAGTATTGGAACAGTTTGCAGTACCCTAAAACTCTTGTTAAATTGGGTCTTTCAATTCAGGACATGCAGAGCTAGATGGTTACTGCTTTAGAAATAAAACCTGTGAAGTCCTATTTGCCTTCACACTGTTAATAGGAAAACAAAAAACAAAAGCAATATTGATAAAATAATAATAATAAAAATATTGCAGATTATTTTAAAGCAACGTCTGCAATTGCCTCAACAGAAAGATTTGGGTTTGTTACCCTTGCATAAAAACTCATGCAGACTTCATTGTCAGTGGAGTGGAGACAGCATGCCTCTGGCTCCGGAAGAGACTTGGATTCTAACTTCAATGTTTCACTGATTTTAAATAATGAGTGCAATGCCAAATACATTAAAAACCAAAAGGAACATGCATGTCAGAACTGATGACTGCTAGGGTAGCCACTGTTCAGAAAGTACAACTCTCCAACTGGATTAATGTTCATCAGTCACAACCCAAATACCATATTCAGTCTAACTCCCTCGTTTCAGCACTGCGAGGTTCCAAGAAAGAATAAGCACCCAAACAAAACAATGTTGGATGATTACCATTTTTGTTTCTCCTGCAGGATGTTGGTTGCCATCTCCTCACACCCCAAAAAAATCCATCTCAAAATACAATGTATTCAAGATGCTGGCGCTGTATCAGAAATACAGTGACCTTTGGATGAGTCATTCAATCAAATCTTCTCAGCTAAGAAAAACAGCAGACCAAGCAACTAAGCATTTAAGACACATTCTGACACTTCCGACAGAATTACTGAACGTTCAGCTTGAATATTTGAAATGTTCAAAAAATAGGCACAGACTATGGAAGAACTGGACATTTATAAACTGAGCAAGCACATGTCCATGAAGATAAGAACACCAGTCCTCCAACAAACAAAGAGCAGGTGCCAAAGAAAGACCCTGGAATCTGATAAATAACACCTTTAACACCATTAACACCTGCAACACTGAAAGTCAGGAACAACCAAGCTAGATGGACAAGGATTAATACTGTTGCCTGCATCCAACTGATAGTCCAAAGTTACATCCGAGAAAGCGATAAGCCATAAAGACTCCACCCTAAGTCTTCACACCAATAATTAATCTCTGAACACATGAAAAATAAAATTTCATAGTGCTTCCATGCATTTTTACAGCAGCTATAGCAGCTCCAGACAGTAACTACTTCAATATTCAAAATTCTCTAACTTGTTAAATTCAAGGCTTCAGCAACATGATTGAGCATGCTTCCACACAAGATATGGGCCTGTGAAACATTATCACTTTTTACTATAACAATTTTTGCAAGTTCATTAGTGTCATCCATCTGACATGAGAGCAGTTCTACATAATCTCTGTCCCTTAGAAGTCTTTCTGAATAGTTTTGCTTTCTTAAAGTGTCTTTCGATATTGCAAGGTAACAAACTGTGTATTCTAAACGATGGGATGACTTCAGTTTCAGATAATTAAAAACTAAAAAGGAAAAAAAGGAAAAAACATGCAACTTGTCCTACACATTACAGATAACTACTGACTTTGTTATCGCAGCAGTTGAAGGCCGGAGATTTGTCAGAAGTGCGTATAAACCCCTAAATATGCAAACTAAAAAGCTATATTCATGTGATCCCACATAAGCAGAACTGAACCCTACACACAGCCTCCCCCAGAGCTATGTCAACCAGCAGTGATGTACGTAAAAACAGAGAAAGCCACGTACAGCCTTTTATGTGTAGGATTCGCAGTCAGGTCAAAGAACACGAGCATTAACGTGCAGAACAGACCCAGCACCTGACAGTCAAAAACCAGCAGTACCTCTTTTAGACTCATCCATAGCCAGTTCTCACTGATGCAAACACTACAGAAGAGGGCAGAATGTCATTTACTCGAGTACTTGGACAATAGCAGTGTAGTCCTTTTGGTACATAATATTCCTGTGATGCAGAAGTCCCTGGAAGCGTTCAAGAAACATTTAGATGTTGTACTGAGGGATGTGGTTTAAGTGGGAAATACTGGTGATGTGTGGACAGTTAGACTGGAGGATCTTAGAGGTCTTTTCCAGCCCTGGTGATTCTCTGATTCTAAGCAGTCAGTTCTGCACATGCTTCTAAGAGCAAAGCATCCTCATTCTTCCATAGAAAGGAACCAATGTTATCTAGTAGTCAATAGATTTAATTTTTTGTTTTTATTTTAAAATATAAGCAATCATTCTATACAAAAATACTATTTTGACATTCTTCTTACCCACTTGTCCATCACAAAAAGGTTACAGAATAAAGATGCGTGGTAAAAATACCACAGATTATTCTGTTCTGGAACAGCATGTTAGAGAGACAGAATGGTCCTTCTGCATTAAATATGAAGGCTGATTAACGAGATAAAACTTCAGCTAATCCCTGTAAAAAGGTGAAAAGGGTGTTCCTGTGAGCCTACACATACACCAACAGAAAAACAGGTAACACGTCTGCACAATACTGCACCATCTAAGCAAATTCAACACAAAACTCATATCAGCAAGTCCAGAACAAGCTCTGCAAAGCCCTTGAGAGTCACAAGTACAGGGCTGATATTTATTTACATGTTAAATATTTTACTAAAGCACTACTTGGAAAAATCCCAAGAATCAGCCCAGAACAGGAAAAAATATAGCATCCCAAACAGAGTTAGTCCATTAAAGAAATCCAACTTGAATGTAACAGCCTGTAGCCACAAATGCCGTATAGAGTACAAAGGCAAAAAAAAAAAAAGCCTTTTCCCCATGGCTTTATAGCAAGCATGAGAAAAATAACAAGCATTCTGAATGCCTATGTTGAGCTATGGCTAAAGACATGCCAGTCATTTCAGCTGTGCTGCTCCATATGCAGTCTTCCCCAGTGCACAGCAGCTCATGGCCTTCCCCATTCCACACTGCAGCCCCAGCACTCTCAGCAGTCCCACTGACCCACCACCTCTCGCAGATTCACTTCCCTCCCTGCAGACATTATCACTTCAACATTCCTTCCACATGAACAGCACTATGAAACAGATCTGTCCCTTTAACAGTACAATATTCTTCCCTGAATTCCAGCTTCCCTCTCCTCCCCCCTCAGTCTTTCACAAGATCAAGTAGGAATTCCTCCAAGAATTACTTGACAGTTTTGCTTTTTCTGATGAGCTCAGAAAATGCAATGTAAGCACCCCCAAGGTACCCTAACAATATAAAGCTACGTGAAGCATTACTTCCAGTGGACAAAGCATCACATTCATCCTCTAAAGTCAATACTCAGTACTTTAATTCAGCTGTGTGGATGAATACATGCAAGTAGTAACTGTAATAGAACATTTTGGCCTCGTCTACTAAAAACCACTTGAACAAGCGTAACTGAAAAGATATGCAATTAATTACACTGAAGTCTGCTCTTACAAGGAAGGCTTCAACCAAACTGACTATATTGTATTAAACAGACTTCAGTCTAGCTCACCCACTTTATATTTGAGAGCTACATAAGCTAATGACCACCTCAGTTATGCTCTGTAAAACAGTTTACTTGCAGCAATGCATATGCTTATCTTGGCAAGAACTGGACATGAATCAGTCAGGTCAAAATGTTTATAAGCAGTAACCTTCAGCTTCAGTAGACACAATTACATATAGCAAACTCAAATGTATTGCTTTCAGTGCAGACCTATGAATGCTCACCTGTAGCATCAAGAAAAAAACTTTAGTTAGAACTCATTATTACTGTTAAAATTAAACAAGATGAAAATTACCTTGTATAGCAATAAAAATGCATTTAATCTTACTAAAAGCCACAGTAAACACAAAGAGCTGTATTGCACACATTAGTTTTCAAACTAAATACAAGTGTCAGGCTACAGTTTTACATTTTCTCTTTAGAAATAAAATGTTAGAAGCTGAACAGGCTAACCAGCTGTCATAACAAGAAAACCCACCCTAAAACATCCCGCCTTGTGATAACAGAAAGCAAGAAACGAGTCTCTTACCACTCCCAGTTTTTCAGAAGCATTGGCCTTCCACAGACGAATATTCATCTCATCTGAGCCACACAGAATATATCTGCTATCTGAGGTCCATTTTACAGTGATGACGTGCTGCATTCGCTTTGTATGATACACCTCTCTAAAGTAAAGAGAAACATTTTAAAATGTTTTATTATCTCTCTTCCTACCAACATGGCCTTGCAAACAGCAGTTTTCCGTTCAAGGAAACATATTTTTACTCTTTGTTTTTAAATACTCAGTATCACCCACTACTACCCACCCCTATGGCTCATCAGCCACACACTGCAGCTGAGACCATACTCTTTCCTCTACCCAGTTATTTTTAAAAGTAAAATCCAAGTAGTAACAGAAGAGAAATATAAAAACAATATTCAGGAGCTGTGAAAAACTAGTCTGAGCTTGATCTGGGTAGCGAGCGTGAGAGAAACATATAATCAATATATCACCTTAAGTAAGATTTAATAACCTTAACCATCACTTTAATTCACACCCAAGTGATGCTCTACACTACAGGCACACTGCAAAGGACTGAGCACAAGTACCTTCAGAAAACGCCGATGCTTACATCAGGTTTTACTGACATTAAGGTTTAATACTGTGTAAGCACATATGAATTTTCATAATCATTCCTGTCTTTACTCTCATTTTACTATTTGGCTCAGTAATGCACCTTTTTCATTCACCTTTGAGGAATTCAGTATTTTTCCCTTCCTTCCTGGATTTTCAGCCTTTGCCTCTTCTCTTGCTGTCACCACAACTTACTAAATTCCGTTTTTAGAGAAAGGAAAAACACAAAAGAAGATGGCCGAATAACCTGGATATGTCATTTAAGAAAACCTCACACAGACATCAGGTTCCATTTACCGGGCACTTACTGAATGTAAATCAACTTCCTAACATATATTATTTCTCATGGCTATTCAACTTCCTCACTTTTTTTTTTTTTTTAATACAAAGCAGTGGAAGTTAGGAGATTCAATTTCAGACTGGTGGGAGATCAAAAGTCTGAGGGAAGAGGACCCAGTCAGGCTTCTTGCTCACAGATACCCTTAAGTGCCCCCTGTTTTCCAAGAGGGATCAGACATTCTGTTTGGAGATCTTTCGCCACTCCATAGGATTTATTTCAACTATGCAGCTCCCAAAAAGTACAGCTTTTATCAAATTTTAAGTGTCCCAGAATGCCCCAGTCAGCTTATACAAGGCTAAGCTCTTCATTTGTAAGGCTCTTCCCCACTAGGATTTACCACAGTCAAAGAGAGAAAAGGAGAGAAAGAGAAAATGAAACAGGGAAAAAGAATGAGAAAGAGGAAACATTTCTTCCTTATTAACAATCTGCTGTAATGTGGAATAAAGCCTTTCACTCTCTTGCTGCTGCATTATGGGATCTGTTCACTTCTTTCAATGATGTGATTTAACTTTGCCTATCACCCCTTTTGTGAACGTTCCACAGCATAGAAAATCTGAGGAGCACAGACTTTAACCATGATGTTTAATAATACAAGAGTAGGAGAAATAAGTATAAAAAAAAGAACAGAGACTCCAACAAAGTAACTACAATGCCTAACTATATTTAAAATAATATTGCAAGGCAGGAAAATTAAAACTACTTGAAGATCAGTTATAAAGGAAAATAAAAACATCCCCTCTCAGTCTCTAATGAGGTACAGGAGCATATCGACACATTAAATAATGCATACAAAACTACATAAATCCATAATAAAAATACAGTCCTCCCAATTAATATTCAACACTCCCCATCCACTCTAAACCACCTGCAACTTAAACCATCCTGGGGACAAGGTGAAGGGGGGGAGGCAGTGGAAGGAAAGTAAAAGAAAAAGAATGAAGGAAGGGAAAAAAAACCCAAAAGGCTGACAGAGAATAATGAAGGTAGGTTTATGAAGAACAAACGATACCAGATCAACCTGATAACTCGCTCTGACTTTCATCAAATTGAATCTGTTGTCTCCATTATTTTCTATTTCAATCTGAACTTCAGCAAAATATTTAAAACATTGCTTTATGAAATATCACATGAAAATCTAATTCAAACTGAACTGTATTCACAACATTGTCATATGACTCAAAGCCTGGTTAACAAAGTATGAATGCTATGTACTGAAGTGTATGGAATTCGATTACAAAAATGTTCCATACTGATCCTTGGCAATCCATATGACAGTGATTTTCACAATGTCTTTACTAATCATCCATACAGCACGAAGACAGTACTGGAAAACCAAATGCTACAATATTGTAAGGCACTGTGAACTTTGGTGGTGACACATAGAGAACAAAGTGACCTATAAACATTGTAGACAGATATACAGGGAGAGAAAAGGAGATTGATCTTGGTAAAAAAAAAAAAAAAAAAGAAGAGCACGCATAAGAACAGTAATTCAGAGCTGATGCTTCAGTTTCTTGGAAAGCTGTCATGGAAAAAAAAGTACAAATTTGTAGACTATGCACAGTGGAAAAGATGAATTTAGTATGCAGTAAGTGATATCACACGTTGCAATGGAAGAAAGCCTTCTACATAAGTAGCTAATGCTCTCTTAGACCTCCGCTCTCTTAGACCTCCACCCTGGATACTTTTGCAGCAGAAAACAAACAAAAAACAGAAGAAAAAAGCTAAATATAACATAATTCAGAAATTGTACCCATAGGACTCCACTGTAATTTTAATACAAAATAGCTCAAGCACTGTTACTTGTTAAATACAAGTTCCACTCTAAGACACACTCCAGAATTAGCTGTTGGTTACGTGACCTGCTGTATACATGTCAAGTTGTATATAGAAGGCAGCTTAACATCCACAGCAAGGGAATTCCTCAGTGAAGATGGGAATTAAGAACTTTTGAGGATTATTGAGGGAGGTCACTGGGGTGCAGGAGAGCAAGACAGAGAGTTGTAAAGTCACTCACCTGCTGTGACCTTTGTCCACAGGAAAAATGCGGACAGACTTATCGAAGCTGGCGGAAACAAATTCTTTCCCAGTGGGTGAATAATCCACATCAAGAACAGCAGACACGTGATCCATATGCACCATCACTGGTGATGTAAGGAAGCGCATATCAAAAGTATATAAGCTGTAAGATAAACATATCAACAGCTTAATATCCAAACTCCAAAGCGAATGGTTCATTTTTGCTTAACAGCTGCTTTAATCATACACAAATCAAACCTGAAGAGGGATTGAACCGCAGAGAGAATTCTTTAAACCCGCAAGCAAGAAATGAAAGGAAAAATGATGCAGTGCATAGAGCCTGAAAAAAAGCTTACTAACCAGAGGCTTTAGTTACTGAACCAGACCTTGGTTTTTTGCTCACCCTCAAGTAACAGAGATCTCCACCACTCCCTACAGCACCCATTCCTGGGCCACTGACTTGGCCTATTTCTCCAACTACCACGCTGTCTTTCTTAGCTCCCTCCTCAGATATATCATGTGAACTTGGGCAAGCACTTCTCAATCAGTTATCCTCATTATGGCGCGCCCATCAACTTCTAGGTTTCTAGATTTTCCCATATTTGAATCTCCTAGTAATTCAATGTCTGTTGTGAAATTCCCATTTGGTTGGCACCCTCTCCTATAGCCTAGTTGTCTTTGTATCAGACAACCACTGACTGTAGGAATCCAAGTAAAGCTTGGTCCTCCATCATGAAGAGACACTATGTCAGCAGAGCTGAAGACCTGCACCATGTACATTGCCTGTAAAAATGAAAATGAACATAGCTGCTGGACCACAGCTGGTTTGCTGCTAAGCACTTCAGAGCTCAGGCAAAACAGCCGAGGCTTACCTGTATTCCTGTGAATCAACAAAACCTGCTGATACATAGTAAGGTGTAATAACTGCATACATCATTTGTTTGCCCAGTACCAATAAATAAAGGTGCTTTACAGACAAAGCATTTAATGAAATTAGTTTTAAGTGTACTATTTGGTAGAACTACTATATTAAAATTCTTTAATTTAGCAGTAAGCTTTTCACCCTCCTTCCAACAGATGAATGCATAGCTGGAATTAATTCAATGTCTTTTACTCAATTACTTACTGGCAACTATACCCTCTTCTCCTGAATTCTCCAAGAAAAAGTATGCTAGCATCACATTCAAAACTCCATGAAATCATCTAACACTTGATGCATGTCGTTGATGCACGCATTTGTCACTGCATACAGTTTACAAGGGGAGAATTTCCCCTCACACGAACAGCTACCAAATTCAGCTTACTGTGAGGAAAACAACAACGTATAAACGGATTAGGTAGCCTTACCACACCACAACCAAACCAGGTGAAAAGCAATACATTCAATACAGCGTCAATCTTCAAGGTTTGGGCCAGATTCTATCTCCTTGGAAAAACAGCCTTAAGTGATAAAAAAAATCCTGTGTTCTAAAAGAAAGCAGTGATCTATTGTTAGATCACTGACTTCCTGGAAAAAAAAAAAAAGGATACAGAGCACATTTTGCAGTGGCCTAGTTTTGAAGAGGCAGCTTTTTCAATACCAGATTAGCTATTCACATGAATAGTATCGCCCAGAAGTAAAAAACAGCTCTGAGAAACTGAAAGGGTAAGTACTGCAGTCTTTGGAACCATTTCACAAAAGATTAATTTTAAGAGATGTTCTCATCAAAATAGCTGATTGGTACAATATATCAAGCTTCACAAAAGCTGGTAAGAAAATAAACACTTACATTGATTGCCTCAGACTGGACCAATATTATTTCCCTTACAGGTCCCACTGTAAATTATGCTTGCATAGGTTAAACTGCATTTTTGTAAATTGCACGGGCTGCCTGGAAGAGGCAGAGGCAGTCTACTACCAACTGTGGGGTGTTGTTTTGTGTTTTCTTTTTCTTTTTAAGTCATTGAGTTTACAGTTTGCTAGGTTACTACTTAAGTGGTTCAAGCTTACAGTTCATGTAGGTGGGTGTTTTTTAGATGTATTTTAACATGATAATAAATTACTAACAGACTGAAAAACATACCATGATCAGGATTATCAACAAGCAGGATAATAAGTAAGATATACTTACTTGTAATCTTCATTCGCTGCAGTAAAAATGAAAGCTTCCATGGGGTTCCAACACAGCGTATTTGTCCTCATGTTCAAGATAACCTGAAAGATATTTACACATTGGTACCTTGTTGTAGACAGTAAAATACTGGTTACATTTTAAAGCTTCTCGTAGCACGAGAGATAAGCAAACACTTTCTAGATACATAAGCATGGTGGACCAGTAGCAACATACTTGAGAGGATGTGTATTTAGCAGCGTTACAATTGGAACTCAGGACTTCCTACCCCTCATCGCATGACCACTGCAATTAAATTTTACTTTGCAAGTCATCTTGAAAGCAAGTAGTTTCTGGATAAATGACTGGTAAGAAGTAACATGCAAAGCTGGATCATCTTAAAAATCTCACTTCATCATATTTACAGCTACATTAATGTATATAGTTAAATACTGTATCAACAAACATACTTCAGAAATGGTTATTTCAGAGGATATTGTCGTTAATTAACGCTCTGAACCAGTATCTGCAAAGCTATTATAGCATTTTGATGTATAATTACAGATTAATTTAATTACAAACAGAACATTTTTTATAACATTGCAGCCCAGCCATAATCCTACTTGAAAATCCTGAAGTTTGGGTATTTCATGCCATGGTACTCCAAGCTCATTTCTGCTCCCACCTTACCATATCAAAAATCATAAATATACATATGTCTAACAAAATGCAGTTTTACTAATTATTAAATAATGGACACAATGTAATAGTGATGGCCTCTACTGAACCTACACAAAAATCAACGATTGTGACCCTTGAGTGTGTTCATATCCTCGTGACTCACACTTTCCATAAATCCTCACTTCCTAAGTGACGTTATTCTGCTCAGTATGAAGTCTGTACTGCAAAACACTGCTCATTTTCAGAAATTACAGACATCCAGAGCAGAATGCAGTCATCAGCTGTCTGAACCGACCTCAATTTTCAGAGCTGAATTTTACTGAAAGGATAGGCCACTGAAAAGCCTTGTGTTTACAGTAGTCTGGGCACTAGAATTGGCTCAGATTCCATTATTGTTTTTTAAATTATAAACCTTAAATATTTATTACAGAAACAAACAATATAAGAGGGTTCTTTAATCTTCCCTGTCCAAGTTTTCCAGGCACTGCAAAATGATCACAAAACTAAGTGAAACATAGCATGAGTAAAATAAGTCTTTTAAATCATAGCACAAAGTAGCTCTAATATTGCTAGGAAATCCAGCTTCTTTTCAAAAGGGGTCAGCTTTGGTCCAAGTCCCTGCTCCATGTCTTGCTTCATAATTTATTCACTCCAACTTACAGTACTCAGTTTATTGCAGCAGTGGCATTTGGAACTAACAGAGAGCCTAAGAAGGGGACCTTCTGTACAGTTCTGGCATTGTGTATGGAAACCTGGGCTGAGAGTGATTCATGTCACTGTGAAGACAGTAATAATAGCATTTCAGAACCATCTAGACGTGTAGAAGTCGCCTTCTACTTTTAAGCAATTGTAGATATGCTTAGTAATTAAATAAGAAAAAAAAGTCCTTATTAAGACAAGACCACAGTATGAAGTTCCCAAGAACTTGGCTATGAAATGTTTACACTACATACATAGAGAAGAATTTATCTCCATACAAAAGAAAGAGATTCCTCTATATGCAGAGCGAGGCTCTCTAGTGGTAGAAAGAAAAGGCCTTAGAAATTACCTTGTTTGTTTCTGGCAAGGAGAAAAAAAAAAATCACACATACAGAGAATGTAAAACAGGAACATACAGTTCTTATTGTGAAATTGCTGTCAGGTCAGGCACTTTATCAAGAATTACAATGGAGTGAGCATGACAGCCTGTCTGAATGCAGGAAAAGGCTCTTCTAAGTCTGCATGGTTTAATTTCAAAATTTACTCAAACTCAGTTAAGAGACTCAACATTAAAGATGAAAACTCAGTGAGATCACAGTTCAGAGCTTTGTTTTCTCTACCTTCAGCACTACTTGGACTACTTCATATTCGGTATGATTATTCCTGCCATAAGCTTCTGTTAAAACTAAGAGAACGTACCTTCTTCAATGGAGTTGATTGTCTCATATCGTACAGCACAATGTTTCTGTCAGAGGCACAGCTGCCCAAAAGGTACGTCTGAATAAACAAATAAATAAATGATCAGTGTGTATTGTCTCCTAAAAATTTCTAGAGTGTAAGCAACAACTTATATTAGATATCTATTTCACTGAGCTGGTAGTCAGATAGCAGTTCCTTTTAATCATGTAAAGACATTACCATTGTTGGTGTGCAGCTAATTACGAACACTTCAAATAGCTTTTCCAGTAAATTTCAGAATCCACCCAGCCCTCTTGATAAGTAACACACTTTCTCACAGACCTGACTTCAACTACCAGTGCAGCCAGCCTCAGCTCTCCAGGACCTGCTGCAGAAGATCAGACGCTGTTGTTCTGCCACAAGAGGGAAAGTTGCTGCCACAAGGAAGTGCCACAGATGAAAGCTCCGCAGCCTCACAAATGCTAGGCCATGTAACTGAGATACAGATATGTATCGCTGCAGGCAGAACAGAGCCCTCCCTGCTTTTCTTTCTTCTCTCCCCCATCAACAGGATGAAAAGATAAAGAGAGAAATACGCAGTACCATCTTCTAATAGAATATGCCCATGAAAACATATGTATGCAGCCTCCTACATATGTTAAAACATGTAACAAGATTTACATTTGGAAAAAGCAGTTCATGTTAAGACAGTTCAGATCTTACACTTTTCAAGAAAAATACTGACTTCCAAAACATAACAAAGAAAATTACCTCAATTGGATTAAATTTTACACTGCTTATGCTATCAAAACCCCATGTCAGAGAGCACATGGGACTGGTCCTTTGTTCATCCCAGATGTCTACTTGCTGGCCACAGGTGGCAAAAACAGCATCTTTCCAGTGGTGATCAATTCCTGTATACACTGTCTTTCAAGGGAAAAAAAGAAAAAGCTTATAAAACCAAATGTCTAAGCATGTAAGTGTTTTCTGATCATTACATGTTACACCTGCCATGCTTTTATTCATTTATGTAACTGAGAACCAAGTTACCATTGCTGCTGGAAACTGAGTCTTACTAGGAGTATCATTATACAAAAGCCTGGTATTCTGAGCTTTTTCTGTCTGTAAAACAGAAATGCATGCATTTATTGCTAGCTTCCAATGGAGTGGGCATTAGAAGCCCATTTACGAAGCATGGCCAACTTCAAAGCAAAGGGGAATTTTAAGGGTACAAATTTTCAATCTGAAAGTGAGACATAACCACTCAACACTGAGTTTCAAGTTGTCTATTTATAAAAAGCATTCAGTATTCTTAAAATAAGTTTAACAATTGAAGGTGCTGAAGTAAACATTTATTTCTGACAAAAGCAGATGAATAATCAGAATTCTGTATTGAATGGCTGTGAGATATGGCATTAAAAGAAAATTATTTAATGACGACTTAAGCTTTAACAACACACAGCTGAAGAGAAATCGACTACAGAAAGATCTGACCAGTTCCCAGGAGAGGGATGATTAGTACAGACAGATCTAAGCAGCCTCTGCTGACATTTGAGATACTTCTCTCCAGTTACACTTAAAATAAATACAATAACATTTTGAAAGTACTTTAAAAGTGCCATTAAAAATTTTGATGCCATCACTTTGCAACACACTATGATAACAGGTGATATCAACCTATTTTTTCCACCCCCCCCCCTCCACAAGCAAGGTAAGAATTGGCTCAAATTTAATTCAAAAGAAATGTGGGAAATCAATACTCAGCTACACTACCTTCCCAAGAATTGTATGAATTGGTTCTTCTTCTTCTCCATATCCCGGGCTCTCCATTTTCCATTGCTTCACAGTTTTGTCATCACCAACCTGGAAAGAGTGAAAAAAAGATGTATGATTTAACAAAAATACATTGTTTTATCTTACCAGATGTCTGTGCAACTTAGTACAGGAAACTCTGAAAACTAGAATGGATTACCAGACTTACAAAAATAAAGCGCTCTCTCTATTCACCATTCACTTTTATACCTACAAGAAAGTTGGTTTCACTTGTCATAGTATTTCACTAAGAACTGATAAAGTACACATGCATGGTCTGGCTGGGAAAAAGTTAACATTCTTCACAATAGTCCATATGGTACCGGGCTTCGGATTCGTGTTGAGAACAGTGCTGACAGAACCAATGTTTTGGCTACTACTGAACAGCGCTTGCACTATTATTATCCTTGACACTCCCATCAGCAAGTAGGCTACAGTTAGGCAGAAGACTGCAAGAAGCCTTTGGGGAATGGGGGGAGGACAGCTGACTTGAACTGGTCAGAGGGGTATTCTGTGTTACATAACATCAGCAATAAAAACTGGGGTAGAGGAATAAGAAAAGATGAGATGTTGACTTCCAAGGTGGCTGCTGCTCATAGACTGCCTGCCTGAGGAAGCAGGGCAGCAATTTCCTTTTTGTTGCTTAAAGATTAGAACATTTAAGATTTTTAAACTAAGTTTTACTATCTAAACGCTGTACCCCAAAAAACCTCTTTGATCTAGTTGTCACTGTGGATATTTTCCAACTATTAAAGGAGATGCTTCCAGGGTTGAATAGGAGGAAAAGTAAGCTGTGAAGAGGACTAGTTATTTCAGGCTACATTTTGCAATTCTTAATCAGATGGCACCTCGAACTCCACATTGTCTTTTGGGAATCATTTGATAAGCATGTGAACTGTTACAAGGCACTCAAGTTCAGTTGTTCCAGCTGCATGTGCCTAACACTATACTTCCTCTTGCGCTACACCAACACAACCTTCTCCATCACTGTGCAGTGACTTGGGCCAGAGAAGCAGACCAAAAAAATCAGCTATGCAAGTTTAACTTCTTCTTCCCATAGTGCTACTTCTGTTTCTTCCCCCCCTCTCTCAATTTTCAGGAAGATCAATTGAAAAAAACAGATTCTAATTTGGAGCCATTAAGAATTTTCTGCTGAGACATTCCTAACATTGTAACTACTGTCCTCATAACCCGGTACCTACTTCAGAAAAGATAAATAAGTAGTAGTTAAAATAGCTCTTGTGGGAGGAGGCAAGTGATTTTTTGTCACGCTCAAAACATACACAACCTCAGTACTCTACAGTGGTAAAAAAATTAACCATATTTTATCATCACAGAACTGTCCTAATGCAAACAGGAAGACTCACTACTTTCAGACAGTTTATGTGCAACTCAATTAGATGAAGTTGATACAAATGAATAAAGCCTTACATAACCTTACTGAATGTAATTATCCAATGGAAACCATCTTGAATTAACCTACCTTTAACAACAGGCTATAGAAATATTTAGAAAAATAAACACTCATACATCTTCCAATGAATATAATATACTTGTTGCTTTAATAAAAGCTACTTTATTCAGATTGTAATTAGATGGCCACCCTCTAGCAATTATCTGGTATTTATTTCTTCCATAGTCTTGAATTATGCCTGTATCACAGCACCAAAAAGCATTTTCATCAGAAGCAATTAGCAGTTTCACAGACAAACTGAATAACCGAGTTCCAATTCTGAAGTTATTTACATTTAAGCGTTGTATGGCACAGAAGAAGTTGCCTACTGGAAAACAAACAGTGAACAGACATTAGACTGCATTAGGGAGAGACAATATACTTACAGTAAAGAATGATGTACCACAGAAACGAGCACACATGCCTCGAACAAAGCCTTCGTGGGCTTGTAAAGCACGAATACACTGTCGTTTGGTCAAGTTCCAAATTCTAACCTGTTAAAAAAGCAAAATTACTTATACATTCCCCTATTTTTGAACCAGAATTATTGCTAAGAGACAACAGCAATGACAATTTTAGCAAATACTACCTCTTTAAAGTGAAAAATACAAGGAAATAATGTCTGTACCAAAGAAAGTGTTCTCAGTCCAGTTGCTGTCGTTCATTTTATACAGATGTCCAGCTTCCTCCAATATCTCAGTTTGAGAACATTTGGGCCCATTAAGAAAAAAAGAAATGGAGGAGCTCCATTCCTACATTTCTACGTATTGTCAGCACTCAGTACTGCAGTTGCTCTACCAGCAGATAAGAAAATTGGTTTCACATAAACATACTCCCCACCTCTTCCAAAAAGTTAATCTCCCCTACACCACCGCATGATGTGCGTACATTCTATAAGAGGCAGAAAGCCACCAGCTACCCAGAATACCTCTTTAAAATATACAAACACTATCAAATGAAGTGTGTGAGAGAGTACAGAGAAGACAGGCAATCTTTTCCCCCCTGCAGCTGACTCTTAAAGTACTCTTGATTGCTATTTTCAATATTTAAAATATCAAGCAAATAAAGAGTTTTGTTTTCTTTTCCAATATGCTATACTGTTCCACAAAGTTTTCAATTGTGTGCCCCTTCCCACATCTTATCTGACTTCACGTAATCGTCTGACTGCAGCAGCTCAGGGATGTGGGTGCAAAATAGAAAAAAAAACCAATAAGAGACTGCAAATATCCACATTCACTGCTGCAGTCTGAAGAACTGTCACAGCTGCTGCCTAAAGCTGTTTGAAACTCTGTATGTGCTGGGAGGTCACAACCTACAGCTTGAAAAACACTGTCCCAGACCGGGCAAGCTGCACCTTCTGAGAGAAGGTCACATCTGAACAAAAGGTAATACCACAGCTAAACAAAAACAAAAGAAACTTAAGTAGGAAGCATTTAAAAATGGAAAAGAAGAAATGAACCTTTTCACTGAAGTTTCTAACTGCAGCTTACCTCTCCATCGCATGCTCCAGACAGCACTGTAGACAAACTCTTTGGGTGTTTGGCCATGCAATTAACTCCATCTCTGTGACCATCGAGTGAGCTTAGAAAAGGTTTTGCAAACACCCGCTCCAGCTTTGTTGCATTCAGAGCTCTGACGTACTCACGTGCAACCTCAAATGGATGCAGTGCAGGGTCATAGTTTCTTGGAACTGCAAGAAGAGTAACACCAACATCAGAAACGGGATAAGAACTGTAGGTCAAAGTGAACTGAATTAGAAAGCTTCTCCCATTGACCTCTCTCTCGGGGGGAACTTTTTGTGACACTGAGATATTTACATCCAACACGAAGGGCCACCCTGCATCTGCCTATGCCTGGCAAGAAACTTCTTTCTTCTGCCACTTCTTTCACCTGCTCCATTCTGGCTTGTGTAAAAAGGCTGAAAGCTCAACGGAGCAACTGACACCAGATCATGCACCATAAATTAACCCTTATTTCAGCCTGCTGATTTCCAAGGATATCTGACTCACACTGAAACCTCTAAAATCTGATTATATTGAAGTAGGTACCACCCTGTCATATGGCAGAGGATTTGTTTTAACAACTTACATACAAACCACATAAGGAAAATAAGGATGTGTTAGGCTTCTGTCCCAGCTGGTGACTTTAATCTTTTCCAGTGTGTTTGCTACAAAGCCACAATGAAATAATTACAAAGAGCTTCTATGTCAGCACAGCCACCTATCTCTGAATCAACCCAGTAACGAAGTACGTGCACTTTAAACTGCTGTGGGCCTACCATCCCGCTTAAGATGGGGCTTGGTTTTATGCAGCCACGACGTGCTCCTGCTCCTTCTGACAAGGGCTGCTGGCTTTACACACCTGAATTCTGACGCTAAGGAGAAGCTGTGTCTCATTTTCAACACGTTAGAAGTGAAATTGTGAGATTATACAACATCAGTTCAGACGAATATCAGCAAAGCAGAACACAGCAGGGCACGCTCATCGACCGGGCCGCAGTCGTCTAAAGAGCGCCAATAAAACCAGTAAGATTCTGTCAACTTTAGTACAGGACCTGCCACAGGATGAGGCGCCAGTAAAGAAACAGCAACAACCACAAAACGTTCCTATGAGTAACCACGCAGCACCGAGGGCGACCCACAAGAACCAGACGAGAAAGCACCGTGAAGCGCTCCCACTCCCTGAGGCCATACGAGGAGCGCGGGAGCCCCCGAGCAGCGCGTGGCGGTCCAGCCGAGAGCCGCTCTCGAGTCCTGCCCTCCTTTCATCCCTCCCTCCCCTCTCACCTCGCTGCAGATCCAGCTTTGTCTCCCGGACATAGTCATCGGGATTGCGGCTCAGCACCTTCACCCGCATCCTCGCCGCCGAGCACGCACACGGGCACGCACATCCACTTCCGCCCCGCCGACCAACGGCCGCCTCCTTCCGCCACACGTGACCGGAAGAGCCGGGCCCGCCGCTTTCGGCGCAGTCTCGCGAGACGCGGAGCGGCTCGGCGCCGAGATCACCGCCGCTGGGGATGAGCGCGGCGCCGGGTGCCCAGGGCCATGCGTGCGCCGTCGGGCCGCCTGCGTCGCCCGTGCGCTCCGTGCTGCGCCACGTGCAGCTGGAGAACCTGGCGGCCGGGCTGAGCGGCGGCGTCGTGTCCACGCTGGTGCTGCACCCGCTGGACCTGGTCAAGATCCGCTTCGCAGGTGAGGCCGGGCCGGGATCCGTCATTTCTGGAGACTATGATATGCTGTGCTGCTGCAGGCGGAGCGTTCAGCCGGATCGGAGCAGCCCGGGCTTCTCGCTGTCACTGCCACAGGGCTGCAGGCGCAGCAGGGTGGTCTGCCTGTGGCGGGCGGCTTGTCCAAGGTTCG
The DNA here is from genome assembly GCF_016699485.2 of Gallus gallus. NCBI lineage: Eukaryota > Metazoa > Chordata > Aves > Galliformes > Phasianidae > Gallus > Gallus gallus. Next base: position 129,012,808 of record NC_052533.1, on the reverse strand, counting down.
CCCTCAGGCACAGAGCACAACAGTTACGTTGTAGTCGTGGGTAACGGTGCTGCTGTTGTTGGGCAGAGAACTCTGCCTCGTTGGCTGTTCTTATGGAATCTGCACAGTGACTTTACTCTCTTATTATTCTCTTCTATCGAGATTTTGCTGTATTTTTGGGTTGGTATCTTATATTCACTTGTGGTTGTCAAAAATGAAACGCTGTGCCATTAAACTTACAAACACTGATGCAGTACATTCTTGAGCAGATTTCAGGAACAGTCCTCTCTCCCTGTCCAGCCCCAAAGCACAGGGCCTGCCAGCACAAAGCATTGTGTTGGAGCAGCTCCCGTGGAGGCAGTAATGCTGACTGCAGCGCCCAGCATGTGCCAGCTGAGGCCAGGCTGACAGACAGCAGCAGTTCACCCTCTGGAGTAACTGAGGATGCACAGAGGATGAAGCCAGATCTTCCTGGAGGTGAATGGTGAGGGAACAGAGACAAGCTGGAGCATGGAAAACTCCAGTTCGTTATTAAGAAAACGGATTTTTAGCAATAGAAGTGATCAGATTCTGGAAGAGGTTGCCCAGAGAGGCTGTAATCTTTTCAACCTTGAAAACATTCAAGAACTAACTGGCATGCCCCTCATTACCTCTATGTAAGCAGATCTGTTTTGAAGAGAGTTGCATTAGATAACCTCTGGAGGTCCCTTCTAACCTAAATTACTCCATGCTTATTGTAATGCTATAATGGGATGAATAGTACCACAATAATAGCAAGATAACAAAGCCTTTGTCTGCAGCAAATGAGAACAAGCCCAAATGCAGCAGCCACAGAAATGAAAGAAAAGAACTGCTTACTTTTGAAAGGTTTCACGTAGGCAGGGATCTCCAGCAAGAGATGCCCTCGCTTCCACTGCCAACCCTTAAATGAGGTCTGGGAAGGGGTGGATCCTGGCTCCACCCACCCCTTCCAAACACTCAGGTGCATTGCACGCACCTGAGCTTCCCTGGGTTGACCCTGCCTGCCCACCAGGTGCTCACTGTTTCAGGCCGTGACTTAGCATTTCCACTACACTTTTATATGATAGTTTGGGTTTTTTCCTGATGTTTGCCTGTTAGGTTTCGGTTGGACTCATGAAGACTGCGAGATCTTAAGTTTGTTCCTTAATAGAATAGCTCCTGCATTGGTTGTTGATCACTGGCAAAATAATTGATTGACTGACAGATTTGCAGCCATGTCTCTGATTTCCTACCTTGTTTAATGTGCTTATAAGCCTGATTTAATGGCAGCATGGTTAAAATAAAAAAAAAATGAAAAGGTCTTTCAGAAAGATCCAGCGCTACTCACTCAGTAGGGGAAAAAAGGTTTTCACACAGGTGACTCTGAAAGTAATACCTCCTGTTTGTTTCCATGGAAACTACAACTGATACAAAGAACACAATAATAGTATTTGATAGAGGAAATTCTCAGCTACAGAACACATTTTTCCAATGTAATCACCACCATTAGCTGTGCGCTTTCACCAACGATGAACTTGCATGCTGTACGTGTAAACATTTGCACCACTGCAGGTGATCTGCTGTCAGCGCTGAAACACACCACCCACCACCTCACTGTGCTCACATCCACTGCTTGGTTTCCATAACCGTTCAGAAAGCATCAATGAATGTCAGCAGGTGCAATTTTTTCCTACCTGGAGGAATTCAGTGGCACACCTTTGCTTCATACACACTTCCATGTCAGACACCATTCTGTCAGACTGCCCCTTCTGCTGCAATCTGTCACACGGCAGTACAGAATATTGTTGGGAAGGCTCAACCTCTACTGCTGTACCGCCACCATTGGCCTCTGATGTTATGAGCCAACGTAATCAAACAGGAGGCGTTACTTTTGGAGCCCTCAGTTTGTGTTTAGTTTTCAGTGATTGTCAAGATACAGAGACACTGTCACAATATGCTCACAAAAAAGCATTTTATGCTTAGTGCTGAAGTCTGTTGAAATATATAGGACTGTACACAATTCAAAGGAGAATGAGTAATGAATGCAGCGCTGAACAGAAAACATCTGAAGTTAATGATTAATGTCTTGGTGGGGTACAGAAATGATGTTGACTGTAAAACTTCAATCTCAAGTAAAATGTCAATCTAATCTTCTGCCTATATGAGGAGTAAAAGTGCCTGCAATTGACACTGTCATCCAGTAATCAACACATAGCCTTGCTGTTGTGACAGCAGCAACTGTACTTACTGCTGTAAGTTGTGTGAACATCCGTGTTCTAAACAAAATCTGTCAAGCAAAGGCTTACATGGTCTTTGTCTTGTTGGCAGTGACATTTTATGAATATTTCGGCAAACAGGTTGGTTATTGGGTAGAATTGTGTTTATTTGATGTTTTCCTGTGAATCAATGCAATGAGAAAAGAAGAACTTAGGAATTTATGATGGAAGTGACCTTTGAGTGTTGACAGAAACTGACTTCGGAATCAATAACACATGACCTACTGAAAATACTTGGGACTTTATGGAACATTCACAAGAAGAAGATTTAACTTCAAAAATTCTTACTTAGGTGTTTCCAAAACTCGTACTAGAAACTTGTTGTCAAAGAGCCAATGTATATCACTTGAAATATGATGTGAAATTCTTGGGGTGCTAAAAAGAAGAGGACAGAAAACTACAGGTCAAAGTAGCTGCTCTCCAACAATGCCCATCAGTGCAGTTGGTCTTCTCAGACTGATGAGAACTTTTCTCCTGCAGAGGAGGAGAGTCCTTCTCTTGTTTTTTGTTCCTTCCTTCACGTTCTTTAAGACTAGAATTACTGAAGCTGTAAACCCCAGGTTGTGCGTAGTTTTAAAATACAGCTGATGAATTAAGTATTTATGTTAGCTTGCAGCACTTGTTTGGAGGCCGTGTACTGTGGGGTGGCTTTTACACAGTTGAACCGCTTGCTTCCTGCAACGTTTTTTCAGTGTAATTTCTTTCTTTCATAGTGAGTGATGGGTTGGAGCTGCGGCCAAAATACAATGGGATTCTCCACTGTATGGCCACTGTCTGGAAGCGTGAAGGACTACGAGGCTTGTACCAAGGGGTAACTCCCAACATGGTGGGAGCAGGGGCTTCCTGGGGACTTTATTTTTTCTTGTAAGTAGAACTGTGTCAGATCCTGTGCAGTGTCAAGTTCAGATATAAGCTCCACCTTTCTCAGCAGGTGTAAAAAGGGGCTAGATGGCTTAGAAACTTGTAGTTCTCTTAGTGTGTCCTGGCCTGTTAACCATCATTATGATTTGCTGTTTTAGAATGTGAGCAGTTGGAGTCAGAGACCTGTTACTTTATCAAGTACAGTGCATTCCCCTTGATGTTGTAAAAACACTAAGAACTTGAGAGATGGGGACATCAGTTGTGGAGAGTCCTTTAAAAGTTCAAATAAACTGTGCTTAAAAGCTCATGAAAAAAAAGAACCTAAACTGGCATGTTAAGAATCAAAGAACATGATAGAGTTCTTTACTTAAGCTGAATAGTCAGCTTTTTGGGTTTTTTTTAATAATTTTGACAGTTTTTTCCATTGTTTTTGTTGATGTGCTTTGCTTATGAAGACCATTCTCAAATATTCAGTATTTTCTACTCCAGTAGCTAACTGATCTGATTGGCTGCTGGTCACTATCAACTGAAACATTTTTGAGAATGATTATTTGGCATGCTTCTGCAAAGCTCATGTGTCAGTTGTGTAGACTCAGCTATTGCTGGACATCAGTCCTCATGCTTCACTGTGAGCTCCTATTGACAGTTCAGCTCCTTCAGGCACTTTTCAAACCACAAGTGTTGGGAATCAAATCAAGAGATGAAAGCTCAGTGAAATTAGAAAATAAATAACTACCAGTGTTGGTTTTAATAAAAAATAGACTGTCTAGCCTAGTCTTTTAGAAGTTAATTCTTGAGACCAAGTAGCTGTTTCAATATTCTTTCATGTTGATCATGAATCATCATACTGATTCTTTCAGTAGTACTTGATCAATTTAAGTATGTATTACTGTAGTTCAAACAGTTAATGAATTCTTCAATTCATCAAGCAAACAATGATAGTTAGCTTAGAAATCCTTTCCAAGGTTATCTATCACCTAATGTTTTTCCTGATTGTAAGTTTTGCTTTGGTGGGTGGTTTTTGTTTTGGTCTGGTTTGGCTTTGTTTTTTAGTTTGTTTTTACCTTTGCCAAAATATACTTTATAACTGTGAACAGTTACAATGCCATCAAAGCTTATAAGAAGGAAGGGAAGCTGGAAAGTCTCACTGCAACCGAACACCTGGTGTCAGCTGCAGAGGCAGGTAAGTTAAATGCAAAGAAGATGAATGTTTTCTTCTGGCCTGTCCGTATGCTGCTCTTTCTCTTTGTGTGTCAGTGCTGTTTTTCCTCCAGGTGGCAGATGTAAGTGTTTGAGTCCAAATGCTTATTGTCTATAAATAAATTAATGATGTCTAGAATGAATGGATAGTTAACTGCGGTCTTTTCAGTTTTGCTCAGAAGTAGCAGTTGTTAAGATACCTTCTGATCTTGTTTTCATTATACAAAAAGCTTGAGTTTTTTTCCATATTTAGTACAATGCTGAGTCCCTAAGCATAACTGTATAAATTAGCTGTTACTAGGTCATTAACTCATTAAATGTTAAATGCTTAGATCTGGAACAGAGAAGGCTTATTAAAATTATAAGTGAATTTGCCATAGATCTTTTGAAAATCTTTATGTAAGTTCTAGGTTTTCTTAGAAACTATGCATCCAAAATAAAAGTACAATTTTACTCATCATGACTTTTAATACGTTGTTTCTAACGTACTTTATTGTGCATACTTCTGTGTAGGCAATGTAGAAGACTTTTTATTAGGATGTTGTAGCACTCATTTACTGTTGAAATATACTGTTGAAATGTATATCGTATTTTAGTAGCCTTTCTAGCTACAACAGGTTGCTTGTATAAACCTATTAAGACAATTAAATAAATTTCTCATGACTGAGCTGTCCACTGAATTTTGAATAATTGTGTACATGAAGACTAATGCAAATAAGAGAGCAGAATGAAAATACTGAGGTTTCCTATCTAGTACAGATTGCGCTACTGACTGGAACAGTGAAGCAAAAAAAGAGCATATGCTGAGCATGTAGAAAAAGCTATGTGCTCTTTAGAAGTACACTCTGCATGAGTAGTTCACAGTTGGTTTTGAGCTTTGAAGGCAGAGAGAGAAAACTACAGCGTGCCTAAACTTTGCCTGTTATGAGTAATATGAGTAGTCTTGTAGGATAAGTAGTTCTGTCATTGTAGAAGCCCGTGTTACATTGAACTGAACAAACTGGGACAAGCTTTGGCATGGGCAAAACGATCAGTCTAACTTCCATCTGTTCTCAGGAGCCATGACTCTCTGTATTACGAACCCAATATGGGTAACGAAGACGCGACTTGTATTACAATACGACGCTGGTGTTGATCCGTCAAAGCGACAGTACACAGGAATGTCTGATGCTCTTATAAAGATATACAAGACAGAGGGCATACGTGGCTTGTATAAGGTAATAATGTTTAAGAAAAACTCAAGGATTGACTGGCACCAGTCAGTAGTGCTGCGAAGCTTGCACATACTTGTCTCATAAAACCCTATAGGCCATTTTTGTACTAGCTTATTTTTATTCTTAGTCAAAGCAAAGATTACACAAAAAGGCTTAATCTTACGAGAAGCAATTACAGTGTTGAAAGGTAGGAAATCATTGAAGAATAGAGTGTAAGTTTTATGTCTAAGCCATCTTCTGAAAATGCTGAAATGAGCGTAAACTACAAGCTGCTTTTTAATTGTTTAGAGTCTTCCCATAACAAGGATTTGGATAAAGAGGGCAGCTGTAGTCAAATCTACAGTGCTGCTAGTGCTTTCTTTCATTTCATCCCTTATCTCTGTCTTTCTGACATCTTGTGCAATGTAACATATGACTAAAGTACTTGCTAATGTTTTGTCTACAATGGACAGTTTCACAACTGCTCATTTGCCCCCTAGTTATTTAGGTCTGTAATCTGTCATCTCGAGATCCATAAAATTTGCAGACTTCTAAATACGTTCTGCATATGTGTGGGTTTTTTGTTCCTTTAATTTAGGGAAACAGATGGCAACTGGATTTGGACTTTTTGCCTCTTTCTTCCTTCAGGCCATTACATCAAGATAGATTCATCAGTCCCTGGAAGGTGTGAAGAAACCTATTTTAGTTCAGTCTGGCTCTTCTCCTGCAAGTAGTTCTATAGAACAAGAACACTATCTCTTAGGAATTGTCCTGATTACTGAGCATCAACTTCTATTCGCAGTGAAAAATATAGGCTGACGTTTTCAATCACCATGAGTTGCAGATGAATGTCTTCTTTTTCCTCATGACCTTAATTTCAGGGAGAGTTTGTTATAGCAGATGAGGAAAATGGCACTGCAAATTGAAAATAAAATCTGTAAATAGTTGCTTTCCGATGCATTTGAGATTAGCTTTCCAAAGAATGGTGTTGTCCTCCAAGCAATTCCATATCTTGCTCTCTGTTGTATTGCTGCTGGTCTGAGCAATTGTTAGTTCTTTGTGGCATAAGCCTAGTAATGGTACCTAGCCTGGTAAAGCTGTACCAGTCTTTCCTGTAGGGATCAGTGCTGTCTGTTAGGTATTGTTTGTTTATTAAACTGTAGTTTATGTGAAGTTGTGCTTCTTGAACTTGGCTGGGATTTGAAGAGAGATAGAAGCCTTTCTTTCACTGATCATCCCAGTAACCTAGTCAGCGATCTTCCACACCCTCCATCCATAGGCTTTGTCTTTTGGCCTCCATCCCTGAGACAGCTGGGGTCAGAGCTGCTCTGCTGCATCCAAGCTGAGAAAAAGAAAAAAAATCCACCTTGGGGTTATGCAGCTTGAAGATGCCTAATAGATCTGTTGGAGATCTGAGCTCTTAGAAGTATTTTGCCTCACAAGGTTGAATGTCATGCAGCCATCAGCACGTGTTGCTCTTCAAGTCCAAGGCACGAGAGATCAAACATTTTAAAACAGTCTGAAGACTGTAGGAGTTTGCACCTTGGGAAAAACATGAAATGTTGTTGAGCTCTGGACAAACTGCTGTCTGTCTAGTATAGCCTGACAACTGTAATGTCAGACAGTAATATTGTCCTTGGCCTCCACGCTTCTTTATTTGTGTTTTCAGTTTCATTCTCTTTCATTGATGATATAGAGGCAGCAATTAGAGCAAAGCTGATAGAAAACAGTAACAAAAATGGAAAATGCAGAAAGTTTAAGGAGATTAAAAAAATGTAGTGTCATCCAGACTGAGAGTAATGATGCAGTATGCTAAGAACAGCTGAAGAAATCTTAGCAGTGCTATATGCTCATTACCAACTGAAAATAGATATATTGGGCACTTCTGTTGAACAGTTTAACCTTTGGTAGGTTAGATTATATACTCTGAGGATAAAGTATTTTTTCCAGTCCATTAATGCCTAAAACACTTCTCTCTCTGTTTTGCCATTTTTTTCATGTGCTATTTTCCTCCTCGCAAATGTGAAGTTTGTAAGCTAAGTGACTTACTAGTTCTTTGTTTTTACATATAGCAAAGTCCATTGGGATCTGATCATCTTGCATTTAAATGTAGTTCAGAGAGAAGAACTTTCCATGAAAGATGGTATCGTTCTTTGCCTTGGAAGAATCAAGATGGCATAAGGACATAATGGCATTCTTCCAGTATCTTTCTGCACAAGTTGTCAGAGCAGCGCACTTAGTACTGCTGGGCTTTAGTATACTGAGAACCCAACTGAAGATGGTGCTACACAGATTGCAAGGGGAATCTGCTACATTTCCTCTAAACATATAGCAGAGACTGCTCTGGCATGAGCTCTCACAAACACTCCAGGCAGTGTTCTGAGTATCTCATCACTTTGTTCCCCGCTTTTATCAAGAAGCACAGGTTTTGCTCTGTACATTTGCTTAGGTTCTTTTTCTTTTTGGTGGTGACATTTGAAATGCAAACCAGCTGGATGCTTTTCTCTTGTTCTGGAACAACACATATAGTTGTTTAAAGACATATTTTTTTAATCCATATCGTTTATTGTTCAGAGTTAAGTACTTTACCATTTCCATGTCTAATAACATATTTAATTGTGTGCATTGATCTAAACCTCCAAAATGGAATTCAAGCAGGACTTCTCTGAGCAAAGATTGATCCTGTCAAGCTCTCATGGAAGAACTCTTTGAAATATATGTTTTGACTGTTAAAAATAATAAAAATATTAAGACATATGATTTTTTAAAAAATTATCTTCACTTTACAGTCATACTGTAGATAAAAAATAAATGCCAAACCTTTGTGGAAAAAGAAGGCATTTGTGTGAAATTCCAAGGGTAAGAAAATTGAGTACGATTATTATTCCAAAACTTTCTTAGACAGATATTTAATTACCGAGAAGAAATCAGTTTTGCCTTGAAACATTTTTCCTTAGGAACACATTGACTCAAATTCCTCCTTCTTTATGATCAGTAGAACCATCTGTCAGTTCTTATTTTGCTGAGGCCGATTGTCAGACAGTTGTCTCACTTGTCCTTCCTGCCCGTTTCAATACTGGCCTGCCATTAAAGGTTCTTCAGCGTTTGAAAGTTTTCCCCATCACCGCAAGACTTGGAGCATGCCGATATTCATTTAGCAAATGTCATCAGTAGATACTCTAGGCCTCTTGGGAGCAAGTTATTCAGATTTGCTGGCTTAAATTTAAGAGTTGAGCACTCCTAAGTGTTGTTTAACATTCTTCTCTTGTTAGTAGGGAAAATTTTACCTAATTCCCCTATTCCGCTATCATTCTAATGCTTTCCAAGTAGAAAGCAATTATATTCTCTGTCTCACACCATTTTTACTGAGCATAGGGCTAGGAAGATTTGCCCTGCTATCACTACAGCATTTTATACTGTTCATGGCTCTGCTGACCCAAATGATTTTTTCTTTGGTACTGTCAATAAGTTTGTTCTTTGTCTGTTCCTCATGTTACTTTTTTTTTTTTTAGTTATTTTTTATTACCAGTGGATTTTCTTTCTGATCCAGGTTTTCTGAAAACCAAAATTGTCCTTTCTCATCTGTTCTGGCCTTTTAGCAATAAACTTCACAAAATTCTATGATTATGCTCACAGTTGACAAAATAGAGATTTTTGGTTCAATTCCACGCATTCACATATGGGGAACTATTTTGTTTCTTTTTTTTCTATTTTATTAGATTGTGATATGAGACTTTTGTTATCCCTTAATTCATTTCATTTCATTGGTTTGTGGTTCCTGACAGTTTATGACCATTGTTTTCTACTGTGAGAAGAAATTATTCCTCATCTGTTAAATAGTAGCCCTAAAAATCAATACCTGAATGACTATGATATCTTAGATTGAATAAATCTATAGCTTCCAGAGAGCTAATCTCTGAAGTGATAGAGGCTCTATATGATTTTTATGCCTGCCATTGTTTTTGGTGGGTTTTGTTTTAATTTTTCTTTAAGTTACGGGTTTATGACACATTTATCTTCTTGTCCTGGTACACAACGGGCATTCCAATGGACCAAGATCGCTTCCCTTCTCTTCCTCCAAGTTCTTAGTAATATGTTCATTTGTCTGCATTCAGTGTTCTGTGCTTCCAGTTGAATCTAATACATATATTTATGTTCAGATATATATTTTATATTCCTCTATGTTTCCTAAATGGATGTTGGAAAACAAGATAAAACTGCTCAACGCCAGCAATTTTTGAGAAGCGTCGGTTCTTTGAGTCCTTTTACCCACGTTTTGATCATTCATCCCATTATAAATTTTCCCTTTGCAACAGTTTTCAGCAAGCCTTTGGCTTCTATAAATCATTTCCAGTCAAGATGATGAATTTCCTATTTATTTGCATTTTTCCAATGTAAGGCCCAACTTTCCCAAAAGGGAATGCTTCTCAGAAGCCAGGCAACGGTCAGCTCAATTTCAACTGAACTCCTCCTGCTCCTGAAGAAACTCGTGCCTTCTGCTTGTAGAGACACTTCCAACAATACCTGTTTTCCACCTTCGCTTCAACTTTTCGAAGGCAGAGGTTTCTGTAAATTTCTATGTTATACTCTTACTGTGCATTACTGCTCCTTAGAAGTGGGCAACGTTTCCCACTAGCCTAGGGAGAAGGAGGCTGAGGGGAGGCCTGATGTCTATAGGCCTTCCTCACTGAGACACCAGCTTCTCTAATTGCCTGATAAGTCACAAGAGGAAAGTGAACAGCTTACTGCCACTCCTGGAATGCAGCTTGGTTGTATTCTTAGGTTCCTTGTCCACATTACCAGCTTTTTTTTTTTAAGACTTGTGCTTGTGCTCTGTTAGGTGGAGTTCCTAGGCCGCTTGTTTTTTCTTGCTCACTCACTAAGTAACTTACCCTGCGTGTCACCTGGAAGAAAGTAACAATTATTACACTTCTGATGCCTGCCTTCAAGAATATCAACCTAGCACAGCAACAGCTGTGCAATTTGCTTTTAATGGTATGGTAGACATTTTTATGTGCATAAACTGAACTCTGTCATGTTACATACTTCTTTTGGATTGCTATTCAACCTTGCTTTATCCTTTTTTATTGTTTTATTTTTTTTTTAGGGATTTGTTCCTGGTCTGTTTGGAACTTCACATGGAGCACTTCAGTTCATGGCATATGAGGATTTGAAACAGAGATACAACAAGTACAGAAACAGAGTGTCAGATACAAAATTGGTAAAATTATTAAGAATTATTAAAATTAAATTAATTATTAAAATTATTAATAATTATGGCATGGGAACAGGTAGTGATTTATTCCACTCAGTTAGATCATAGGACAGCCAAGTTTATAAAGCATTGATATATTAATTGAAATGTAGAATATATGAAAATAATGATTTGTCATTTTGGGAATAAGCAACTGGTTAGTTCTGTATTTCTCTAGTGAAATCACCTTATTTTGGCAAGTATCTTGAGAATTTTGGGGAGAAGAATGGTTTTGGAAAACAGTGGAATCATAGGTAGTCTATTTAAACACTTGCCCATAGGTCTAGCTAGGAGCAAACTGGGTAAAGATATTGCTGCTTTTGGAACGCCTGACACGCTTTTCTAGAAGCGTTTGGGTTGATAAGAGTGAGAGGGCAAAACATGTATGTTACAGTTGGTTACCTGAAGCACTCTAGATAGTAAATATTGTCAATTTCTTAAATAAGTTTATTGTAAAGGGGGAAAAAGTATTGTTTAGTTAATATATTTAAAAATCAAAGAAGGTTTTGGAAAATTGTCTATTTTAAGCCACGGTTAAGGTAAGCTTGTTCATTTTTGTTGGTTTTAGAACACTGCAGAATACATAATGATGGCAGCTGTATCCAAAATATTTGCTGTGACAGCAACGTATCCCTATCAAGTTGTACGGGCTCGTCTTCAAGATCAGCATAATAGATACTCTGGTGTGTTAGATGTGATCCGCAGGACATGGAGGTAGGCATACAGAATTATAAGTTTGTATCTGGAAAAGTGAGCCTTACAGAATTACCATGTTTACTGCCTTCCATGCTGAATGGTTATCTGTATGAAGCCACTATGTGGAATATGCTACTAATAGCTATTATCTAAAAATGAAGAGATATGTGATGGTTAGTGCTGGCCTGCAGACTTATGTTTTTTTGTTCTGCCTCTTCGTCATCTTCCCCAACAAATTTTGCTTACAGAGTAGCAAGGTTAAAAAACCAACATTGAGTCGTCTGCTTTGTGGCTTGTAAAGTAGTTAAGTCTCATTAACTCATTATGAAATCAACAAATGCAGCCTAGAGCACCAGGGAGAGCAGCATATTGCATACCCAGGCATTTTCCAAGATCTCCTTTGACTGCTCATCGTTCTGGATGTACCAGAGCCCTTGTGAAACTGGAAAAAAGTGAGCTGAAATGAGGTCTTTGAAACATTCTAACAGCCTAACAGTGAATACTGTGGTTCAAACTGGGAGAAGTTGGATTCTCAGGCATTGGCCAGTGGATTCAAAATGCTGGATGAGGTGCTTTAGTTCTCTTAAAAATGAGTGCCGACTTCAGCAGCTGACTTACTTGTGTTCTCCCTCAGCTCCCTTGCTGTTACATGACTCAAAACCATAAAGCCGTTCAGCCCTGTTGGCTCCAGTGAGCTTAAATCTGCAAATGTTTTTTGGAACTGCTAAAATTTAAAGTTATTTTAACCTCTTTTTGTGGTATGAAGAAAGACAGTATAGCATCCTATTTAAAGAATTCATTTTAAAAAAAGACAAAACAACAACAAAACCACCACCCAAACCCAAAGCCAAACATCTCATCTACAGAATATTATTGTATGTTCAGAAAAGGAAGTGAGATTTGATATAATGACCCTTTAAACACTTCAGTAAGAAGCTGTTCTGAAATGATTATTCTTACCATGAAGTACATATCCCTCAGTGAGAGAGCGAGAGAAAAACACCAGGCTTTGTTTTATGTCTGATTTCTATTTAAAATATCTTAAAGTAAATGCTTTTCTCTGTCTTTAAAGGAAAGAAGGAATTCATGGATTTTACAAAGGAATTGTCCCCAATGTGATCAGAGTGACTCCTGCGTGCTGCATTACTTTTGTAGTTTATGAAAATGTGTCAGGTTTTTTACTTGGTTTTAGAAAAGAAAATAACTAAAGGTAAAAGTTTCTATTCGTAAAAAAAATGAAAAAAAAATATCCTTTATTTTTTTATATTTATGATCTGGAAGATAGTGACTTCAGCAGCCTATTTTGACACTGTGAATTGATCTGGTATTTTGAGGAAAGAATTCCGAGATGGCAAAATGCTGCCTCCATCTCTTCTGCTGAGGGTGCCCGTGTTGCTGAGTTCCTCTCCCTCTGAATCAGCAGTGTCTGCTCAAAAACAGATGTTTGCAACTGTGAAATAGCATTATGACTGGGTGATGGCAGCTGTGCAGCATTTCAGCTCATCCTGGCCTGCCTGGAATAATGGACTAATCTGCTTAACAGGTCTCAAGATAACAATTGGTCAGACTGTACTACAGAAAACTTCATATAAAAGCAATTCCGGTGTCTGAAGTGTCTGAACTTTAAGTCTTTATCTGCATCTCATGAAGAAAATATGTATGTAGCTGCTTACAACAGTGTCTTTGGAATCCATTTCTGTTATTTGTCACAGTTTAGGTTACGGAGTGCTCCATGTTCCATCGGTCATCCAACACAAAAAATGCAGCTTCTGTGGGGTGCAATTTGGAAACTCAGATTGTTTTCTAAAACGGTCAGCTGTCCAATCCTGGTTTTGAGTAATTGCAAATTGAAATCCACTTCTTGTCTCATACCAAGACAGACTCGCAGTGTGGTTTTTGGCTTGCTTTTAACACCAGACCCAAGTCTGTCGTACACATTGTTGGCAACTTACTTCATTTGATTTCTCACCACCCCACCCTCCCCGGCCACGGCTCCATTACTGGTAATCTGACTAAATATTGCTTATTTGAAAGAAGGCTTACTTTAAAAAAATAATAATCCAAATAATTCATTAGTGATGCAGTTCTAAAGCAACTTTAGCAAAGACTAGTCTTTGGAAAAAAAAATGCATAGGTTTTCTAAAACCTTTGTGCACAGGGCTTTCTTAAAAAACAGTGACTTCTGATTTAGTCTCAGAAGCGACAAAGATTATTGCTAACACAACAGTAAGCTGGATTACAGTACATTTCAGTATGTTTGAATAATAATGTTTATTTTTATGCCAATAATTGCTGACTAAGATGATAGGTGCCATTTGGAGACTTGGGTTTATTTGTTGTAGTTCTTCATTAAGGAAGCAATTTACTGAGCATAACATTTGCCTTGTACTGTTAGTGTGGAGGTATGAAGGAGTATCAGGTATTAGCAGCTGAGGAGGAAAGAAGCTAGCAAAGATTTTCAACGGGTGAGGGGGAATAATGAGTTTTATATGAAGCAGAGAACACTACAATCTAGCATAACATCTCAGTAACCACTTAGAGAAGTTCTTGTTTAACAGAAGACTAACCAAGAGCAGAAGTAAGGCTATTTATTTTTAACTTTTTTTTAATTAAAAAGAATTGGTTTTACTTAAGTTAAATTTGAAAGTCTCTAAACCTGCTTGGCATTTTGAATCTCAATTCAGCAACCTGGTTGCTTGTTTCTGTTTATACTATTGCCACGCTTTGGGTGTGCTGGATGACTTTTTTTTTATAACCAACACCTCTTCCTCCCCAGTCCCATCCTCTCTGCTGTTACAGCTGATAATACATTGTTATCTCATCTGAAAAAGCATGTGATTGGCTTTTTATTATTATTATTATAAAAGAGTCCATTGACATTTAGATGACAATCAAAATTTACCAGAAATTTACTGTGCAAATTAACATAGAGAGTCTTAGTCGCTACTACTTTCCTTTGCCTGGGTGAGGTTTTTACCTGCATTTCTCTCTTTTCTAGCATGCAGGGTCCAAAATATATAGTGAAGATACGAAAAGAAAAAAAAAGTAGAAAAGTAATAAAAGTCATGCACTTACTTCCCTGGATTAGTGTGTTCCAGACCTAAACAGGACTTGAGATCCAGGATAAATGTAAAGACAGGCCACTAGCACATACACAATAGGCTACTGTCTGCTGACTAACATGCAGTAAATTCACACCATGGCTCAACTCGTAGTGTTCAGATGCCTTGAAAACTATCTTCCTAACCAATGAAACAGTGACAGTTCTCCAGAGACGAAGCTTGCAGTGAGGAAAACCTGACTGCTCTCTTACCTGCAGATGCATTCCTCTAGCATTTAAAGGTGCAGATGAGCTAGCAATTTAAGAGATGCCTAGGGAAAGTTTTAGAACCTGTTCAGAAGAAAAGCTAGAATTTAGTGTCAGATAGCTAAAATAAATTCATCTCTCAGATTTAATGCTTTTCCGTTGAGTTTCTGGACAAGGTGTATTTCTGCATGTTATACATGCTTTTTGTTTTTATTATTGCATTTATGTAAAACTGATTTTGTAATGTAAACATGATTATATTTTCCCTTTACAACCTGCACTTTTTTATTATTTGAGTACATCACTTATTGTGTTGGGAAGAGAATCCTTAAAGCACTGCTGCTAGTGCTGCACTAACTCCAAAACACACCATGGTCAGTGCTGCCACTCCTCGTTACTTCTTCTCCACTCTGGAGGCTGCAGCCAAATATCTGCAACATCATTCTTTCATGCGAGCAGTCCACTTTAGGAAAGCCAAAGCATTTCAGCCTGCCTTCTTCCAAACCGCTTCACATATCTGGCTTTAACACCAAAGTGATTGTGTGTATCTGACAGGGTAAAGTTCAGAGAACTATTTGTTGAAGAAATGAAACCTGAGTTTTGGAACTGTGAAAATACTCATTTTTTGCATAGGTGATTAATAGATGTTTGCACTGAAATGTGGTCTGTCAAGTGGAGGAGGGAAGTAAAGTTTGGATAGTCTGGTTTTACTTAGTTATTCAGAACATATCTAACACTTACCAATCATCATCGAGGTGCCAGTTAAGTCACAAGAGGTTGCTGGGAGACATAAGACTTTAACAGCAGAGTGTCCAATTCCACATTCTTTCACAGGAGCAGATGTTACGGGTATACATTTCAAAACCTAACACCAAGATCTGTAGTTAGGTACAACTCAGAAGTCCTCTAAAACAAGTGTGTACTGTGGTGCCATGTCAAATACTTTAAAGTCTGCTGACCAATAAAATACCTTGGACGTTATTTTTATGGAAAAAGTCTTCTTTATTTGATACAAAAAATTACACTTAACTCTTAAAAATGGTGGTGGTATGTTTTCATATATCAAAAAGGGATATGAAAAGTTAATGAAGTTGTTTTTTATATTTATATTCTAAAATGATTATTATAAAAAGCCTCTGCAATGTGCAAAAAAAAGGTTAGACAAACACTACGGGTGCAGAGTTTGGTGCCTTTTAGACAAAAACCTGCATCCAACTCTAAATAACTTTTGTAGAAAATTGTACAAAATAAAAATAGGGATTATAAAAAGGGAGGGAGACTTATTTTGGCAGTTCTTCAATGATGATACGGGAGACTGAATTCCATCCAGTAGAAGCATCTCCCCTGGGGTAGTCAGAGCAAGTCCCGACCCAGATGGCGATGTCCACCAAGCCAGCGTTGATCCCTTCACACAGACCTTCCACTGGTGAGAAACAGATGCCATGTCACCAGGGCAGACACAAACACTTAAGGACACAGATACTTCACAAAAGGTTACTGCAAGCTCGTGCCATGTAATTAGATCTAAATAACATCTTTTGAAGAAAGAAAGTTCTAAAAAATTAGATTTCATGCAGTCGTGATATATTATAGGGAGTAAAATGGCTTTTTGCAGCTGGGTGCTTGCTTCACAATACCTTAGCTATGTTCTGAGAGCAAAATACAGCTTAAACCACTGATGTGATGGTGGAAAGTATTCATAACCATAAGCCTGCTAAAGTTATGCAACACTTGGCTTTATAAATACTTCTCGGAGTGTAAGTATCAACCAGCAGAAAGTGTCGGCATTTCTAAAGTGCCAGACATAAGCACCATGAAAAATAAGACAGTATAAAAGTACTGCGTAATAAATAATGGTCAGTTGTGAAAAGCAGTGTAAGAGAAGCTGGTGTTAACTGGCCACTCTTTGCCTCTCCTTGGCGTCCTTTGGCTTCCTACAGCAGACATGCACTGTGCATTCAGTACGTGGGTCTGCCACCGGCCTCTCACCCATTCTGTTCGTGCAGCGCTGGCACACGTACCTGAGGAGGTTCGGTGTATGTTGATAGTAGAGTTCAGTTCCGGACTGCCTTGATCTAAATATATTATGGCTTCGATGGGAAGTGGCCCGGCGCATTCTGCTCCATTGAAAGTGAAGTACCAGCGCTGACAGCAGGCGCTTCGGCACTTCAGCCGGAGCGATCCACTGAAAAGGACTCTGAGAGCACTGTTGGAGCGCATCTTTGTGAACGTACATTCCTAGGGGGGACAAAAACATTTTCATAGAATCATAGAATCGCTAAGGTTGGAAAAGACCCACAGGATCATCCAGTCCAACCATTCGCCCTTCATCAATGGTTCCCACTAAACCATGTCCCTTAACACAACATCCAAACGCTCTTTAAACACCACCAGTGTCAGTGACTCCACCACCTCTCTGGGCAGCCCATTCCAGTGCCTGACCACCCTTTCAGAGAAGCAGTATTTCCTAACGTCCAGCCTGAATCTTCCCTGGCGCAGCTTGAAGCCATTCCCTCTCGTCCTATCACTAGTCACCCGAGAGAAGAGGCTGACCCCCAGCTCACTACAACCTCCCTTGAGGTAGTTATAGAGAGGGTATATTTGGTAGCAAACTCTGATTTTGAACCTACTCCCCAGAATCGCTTTCAGAATGTTTTACTTAATTCTTTTATTCCCTTCTCCCTGTGGAAAACAAGAAGTCTGAAAAACACTGTGATGCAAAGATTCGAATCAGAAACAGCACCTCATAGCTGATAATGGAGAAGGGGGATTATGAGAATTGTTAATTTTATTTGGATAATACCCGCAGTTAAGTTGGTAACTGTGTTTTTGTGTTTGCATTTGTGTTACCCTGCCACATTTTCACATCTTAAAGCCTCTGCAGTGCTGCTGGAGCTGCCTTACCGCTATTTTCCCCAGGTCTATGCCGTAGTTCAGTGCGCTCCACGAGCACTGCTTGAAGTTGGGCGTCCAGGACTCCTCAATGCTCTCCCGCAAGCACTCGCCCTTTTCCCCTTTGGGCCCGTCCCGCCCCGGGATCCCCGGTGTCCCCGGGATCCCGTTGGTTCCAGGGTTCCCGTCCCGTCCCGGGACGCCGCTGGGGCCCTGCAGGCAGACGCCGTTGTACTGAAAGAGAGGGCAGAGTTTGCTGAGCAGCCAAGCTAAACGCAAGCAACAGAAGTAGAAAAGAACCCCCGCTGTGATAGAATCACAGAATATCGCAAGAGTAGGCAGGGACAAAGAGGGATCACTGAGTCCAACTCCCGGCTCCACACAGCACCACCCCAAATTCAAACCCAGTGTCTGAGCGCTGCTCAAACGCTCCCTGAACTCCGGCACTCGGGCCGTGCCCACTGCCCTGGGCAGCCCGTTCCGTGCCCACCGCCCTCTGGTGCACAACCTGTCCCTCACCCCCACCCGCCCCTCCCCTGACAGCTCCATGCCGTTCCCTCGGGCCCTGTCGCTGTCACACAGAGCAGAGCTCAGCGCTGCCCCTCCGCTCCCTGTGAGGAGCTGCAGCCGCCATCAGGCCTCCCCTCAGCTCCTCTGCTCTGGGCTGAGCAAACACAGCGGCCTCAGCGCTCCTCATACATGTCGCCCTCCAGACCCACCCCCATCTCTGTAGCCCTCCTTTGGAGGCTCTTTGATGGTTTTGTTAGTGCAGGCGGTGCCCAAACCTGCACGCAGTGCTCAAGGTGAAGCCGCAGAGAGCAGAGTGGGAACAGCTAATGGCTTCCAGATGACTGAGAAAATGGTTCCAGCAGAGGAAACAGACCTGCAAGAAACGGTGCCATGCGGCCCCTGACTCCCATCCTTCCCTTTCCCCACCTGCTCCAAAAGCAGTGCTCGTTCACTGCTCAGCCCTGCACTGACAGCTCCCAGCTGTCCCTGTGGCTCTCTGTGAACCTCCTTGTTTAGGGGCTGTTGATTTTGTCTGGCGCTTAGGTGAAAGACCCAGCACGGTCACCGAGGGCCTGGCTGCAGCACACTAACACTACCTGACAAAGCAAATTCTCAGCTGCTTTTCAACACAGTCACTACCATTGGCTGTGCATTTTCACCAGCAGCAAACAAGAGCCTGAGTGCTGTGCTTGTAAACTGCACCAGCAGAGTGACCCACTCACACATCACCCTCACTGTGCTCACACCCACTGCGTGGTCACCAGAAACATTCAGCGAGTGCCGAGGAATGCCAATGAGCGCCATTTTTCCACACGGAGGAACTCGGTGACACACCTTTGCTCCATACAGCCTTCCACGTCAGACACCGTTAGTCAGACTGCCCCTCTGCTGCCATGTCACACGGCAACACGTAATGGGATACGGGCAGGGAGGTTCAGCCTCTACTGCCATAGCACAACATCCACCTCTGACGCTGTGGAGGCGTTATTTGCGGACCATAACGCCGCGAAGGCATTCCCTCACCGCACAGCACGGCCCGGCTGCGTCGCCGCAGTTTCCCTACGCGCATCTGCCTGCAGCCCCACCGCACGAGGCACGGAGAGCCGGGCCGAGCTGCGCCGTGCGGCCGCCAGGGGTCAGGGCCGGGCCGGGCGCGGTGCCGCGGCAGGAGCTGTCAGCGCGGTGCCTCGCTCCCCTGCAGGAGCCGCGCCGCTCCGCCTGCGGGACCCTCCCGCCGCTCGGCGCGGCGCTCAGCGCTCTGCGGCGGCTCCGCTCTTCGCGCCGTTCCGCTCCCGCGGTGAAAACGAAGCGCTGTGCGAGGAGTAGCACAGCGGTGCTCGCCGCGCCGCCCCGCACCGCCCCGGGGGGTCCGAGCGGTGCGCGGTTCCTGCTGGCGGTGAGCGGCAGCCCCGCGGCTCCCGGCTGCGGCCCCACCGTCTGTTTTCCACATTCCGAGGGCCGGAAAATCCCCCTCCTCCCTTCTGCCCCCGAGGTGGGGCGGGCCCGGCGCTCAGGTGTCCGGTTGCAGTGGAGCTGCGGTGGAGTTGGAAGGGGAGACAGCGGACGCGGAGGGATGCGGCGATACCGCTGCGAGCGGGCAGCCCTCCGCTCCTTTCTCCGCCTGCAGCCGGCTGTGGATTCGGTGCTCCAGCCCTCGAGTAACGGAGCGGCTAACGGACCCCACAGCCTCCCGCCTTCCGCAGCCCCGGCTGTGCCCGAACAGCCGCCGGCCGAGCAGAGGAGCCCCGCGGCCGCCGCCGCCCCCCGCCCCGCTCCGCTCCGCTCCGCTCCGCTCACCGCCTCCAGCACCTCCCGCGGCCGCGCCGCTCGCTGTTTGCCCCGCGGGCTGTCGGCGAGGCCCGAGCCCAGCAGCAGCGCCAGGAGCAGCAGCGGGGCGCGGCGCATGGCGGGGCCCGGCCGTGCCTCTCCGCCGCCGGCGATGAATGAGGCTTTCACGGCCCCGAGCCCCGCTCCCTCCCCCGGGGCCGGCGCGTTCCACCCGCAGCCGAGCGGGGGCGGCGCCGGCCCCGGCAGCCATTGGCACGGGCCGGGGGCTCCCGCCCCCCCGGTGCTGTGAGGGGGTACCCGGCTCGCACGGCCCGCGCTGTGTCGCCGGCGGCGTGCCCGTATGCCCGTAAGGCAGCTGTGCGGCGCGGTAAATGCCCCGTTACGGCGGCTGCGACGGCCATCTGTACGCGTTTCCCCACCTGGGTTTGATAACAGTGAGACTTTGGGCCCGGGCTGGAAGCTTTCAAATCCCGCATCCCAACTTTTCCTGTAAAAGAGGGTTCTACAAAGAGCGGCGGGACGTCTGCTCTGAGTTCCTTGTGCTGAGCCAGCCTGTGGTGTGTCACCGCCCAGAAACAGAGATGGTGACGGGGTCACAAGGATGAAGAGGGGCCTGAAGCATCTCCCATATGAAAGGCTGAGAGCTCCGGGGCTGTTCAGCCTGGAGGAGGAAAGGTTGGGAGGGGATCACGTCAGTGTTTATAAATATCTAGAGGGGAGTCAAATGGACAGAACAAGGGAGAAGGGGCAGAAACTACAACATGGGAAATTCCATACAAACGCGAGGAAGAACTTCAGTGTGAGGGTGCAGAGCTCTGGAGCAGGCTGCGCACAGAGGCTGTGGACTCTCCTCCTCTGGAGATACTCAAAGCCCACCTGGATGCTTTCCTGTGCGACTGCTGCAGGGAGCTGCTGTAGCGGGGGTTGGGCTGGGTGATCCCCACAGGCCCCTCCAACCACTGCCATTCTGTGTGGTTCTGTGTAAGCAGAAATACCAGCACTCTCGCCAGCCAAGTCCAGCCTGAGCAAGCTCTGCCACCAGCCAGACCTATGCCCCGTGCTTCCAGCTCCTTTAAATGCAGTTCACACTTCCAAGAGCAGTTGCTTTTGCCATGTTTGTGGAACCCTCAAACTGAATCAGAAATGCTGGTCTGTTCTGCATTAAGTACGTCCAGGACAACAGGGGCTGTTGCATTAAACTTACCTGAACATCTTCAAATGAGGACCCATCTCAAATCAACCAGCGATTCCTTTGTCCTACCTGTACAGCCATATGATGCAGAACTTAAATACACCTTTACACCCAAGACAATGAGGTCCATGTGCCCTCTATTTACATGCCACCAAACCTCCTGCTCCTGCTCCTGCCCTGCTCACTGCAACCCTGCAGCTGCCCACTTATTGCAGTGCTCCCAGCACCTCCTGAGCCTTGTCTGCATCCCCAAACAAAATTCCAGGGAGGAGATGTGGAACATGTTGCTCACAGAGGAGGTGGATGCCCCATCCCTGGAGATATTCAAGGTCAGGTTGGACAGGGCTCTGAGCACCCTGGTCGAGCTGTCAGTGTTCCTATTCATTGCTTGCAAGTTGGACCAGGTGACCTTTAAGGGTTCTTTCCAACCCGAAGGATGCTGTGATTCTCTATGCTCATACACCCCAGTGTTTCCATTCACCTCAGTTTAAGTTCAGTGCTCTGCCCTCTGGGTCACAGGGGCTCTGCCTTCCTTGGGTAAAACTCCTCCAGTGTGCCGTTCATTAGGATTGCATTTTGAACTGGACCAGTAAATAATTGGTACTATTGGTCTTCTGAAACAACTTCAGTAGGAAAGATGAGCAGCCTTCTCCGATGGAAGCCCACTGCCTGTGGTTGGTGAGGAGCTCGGGACTCAGTCAGGGGCCTCAGTCCAGGCCTGGCAGAGTGGCCCCACATCCAGCAGCAGAGCCTGGCAGCAGGCTCAGCTACTGACCCTCCTTAAGTGGGAGAGGAGACTGCACTTCTGAGATGGGGTTTCTCCTTGGATAGGAACTGCATCACGGCTGGCTTTCCAGAGCCAGCAAAGCCAGGCCTAGGTGCCTGAATACTGCAGTGGTTCTGAAGCACAAACTGCAGCAGGCCTGCTCGGGGAGGCACCAGTCCCACACCTCCCATCTGCTGTAACTCCTCATAAGCGCCCATTCCGCTGCTGTTGGGGGTCCTGGCACTGCCCTGCAGCCCTTGGGAGTCCCAGGTGTGTCACAGGCTGATGTGGTGGGCCCAGCACTGCGGCGCTCAGCCTCCTCACTGAGCCACCCTTGGTGCCTTCCTTCAGCGGTGCAGCTCATAATTCAGCTCCTGTTCACTCAGGGCCAGCAGAGCATAAGGGGCTCTGTGTGCAGAGGGGGGGAGCGGGAACTCACCTTCAGGAACAGACACCTCGCTGCTTCCACCGCCAAATGGAGCTGCATGAAACCAAGGGGACCGATGCCTTTTTAACAGCTTTTAACTTACATATTTTGTTTACATCACACGTTTGATATTTTATCCTAATCCCAAACTCCTCTCCCTCCGGCTTGTTGCTTTGCTAGCACAGATGTACCTCTGTGAAAAATCTTCCCACAGCTTGTACATAAACACCGCGGTGGTGTAGCCACAGCAGTACCACGACTTAACATTGGAATCTGAAGAACTCGTTTGAGGAAGATTTGTTTATGGGCTTATAACACTCAGTAATGTCCCATCAGCCTTTCAGAAAAAAAAGCATAGAAGTGTAAATTATTTCAGTATTTTACTTTCTGAGACTCTCGACCTCCAGATGAAGGTCAGGGCATGCTGATGGGTCACTGTGCAAACCATAGAGAAGAGCTGATGGTCTGAATTGCAGGCAGCAGGGCCGGAGGTAGGAGCAGACTAACAGTGTGATCAGGGCTGGGGGCACACAGCTGTCCCACACTGACCCCTCAGGTCTGTGCTGGTGGAAACCCCGTGTCCCTGCACAGGGGATGGTGCTCTGTGTGTGTGAGATGGGGGTTGCACAGTTGGTGGGTGTCTGCCCAACCCCTGGGACAGCTGAACCACTTTGAACCACCACCTGGCAGTTTCTCATATCATTACCATAAGACACTCTATTTTTGCACAATAGAAACATTACAGAAAGGATTTGCATTCTTTGCTACTCATATTAATTAAGTTTTCTATCAAAATAAGCCTTTAATACAGGACACAGATCAGACACCAAAGAGCCCGTCTTGTAGAGAAACATCTCCTTTGTAAGCTGCTGGAGCTGGATAAATGTACAGATGGACCCTCAGGGAATCAGCATGAGTAAGGGGGGAGCTGAGGCCCAGGAGAAGCGTTTGTTTGTAAGAGTGGTTGTGAATTAATGGATAGAAAGAAAGTTATTTGTCAGTCCGAGTCGTTAATGAGTAGCAAAGCCTTTTCTGGAATGGAAAAGCTGACTTTTTTCAGGTCTTGCACTGGTAAACAGTTACTAGAATGTGAAATGCTGTGCTCTATTCAGACAGCAGAGCTTCTTCAATGAAGGGAATGCTCTTGTTTTTTCTACACCATTCATCTTGTGCACAGCCATAGGTCTGCCCTTCCAATTCTGGAAAATGGTGACTCGAATCAGAGATAGTCCCAAAATTAAGAGAGCTTTGAAATGCAGCTACAGCAGTTGCATAAAGCTAGCCCAGGGATATGCCAACAGATTAACCCTGGCATTAAAATGGTTGCAAATGTTGAATTACAAAACGTATTTGACTTGCATCCTAACCTCACTAGCGCACTGGCACTGGAAATGGTCAAACCCAACACTGTCCCACATGGAGATGACATTGTGTTCTGAGCAGAACAGTTCACACTCCTGTTAATAAAGAGTCTTTTTGAGACTTACCTTGGTTTATATTTTTTTACAGTGCGTGCTCACCTAACTGTGCTTTTCTCTGGCAAAATGGTTTCTAGTACGGTTTCTGTACTTCTGTCCTTGTAGCTTTGCTGTAATTACAGCACCTCTCAGTTGATTAAAAAGCTACATCTCATGAATGAGTTCACAGCTTCCCATCATCAATGCTGTTTTAAAAGGTGAAATCTTTCCTTATTTTTTTATTGTCTGTCCTTGTTTTTTCTACTGGCTCGGTGAGTTTCTTCTTCTCTCCCTGGGGAACTTCTTCCTGATGAGCAGCTTCTCTCTGTGCCCATTCTCAGGACGATCTTGCCTCCTAAAATCACATTTTAGGAGAAACAGCTCCCTGTAATTCCGAGCTGAGTCCCGACTTGACCCAGCCCAACACGTTTACATCATATCCACTCACCGACATCGTAGGAGCCCATCTGTGACATCTCCTCACGTTCCAGGAGCTCTGCAGCCAGCGTTTCTCAGCTGAAAGCTGGGTCACAACCCTGCCCGCAGAAGAGCCTGTGTGGCAACCCCAGTGACCCAAACCAGTGCCAAGGAACCTTTCCATTCCCTTCATTATCCCCATGCCCTTTGCCTTTGGCTGGGTCACTTGGGACTTGCAGGTGCTCTGACAGTCAGTATGATGTGACTGGTCGCGTCTGGGGAGAGTGTGGCCTCCTGACTAGCTTAAGCCATCAACTAATTAGACAACTCACTAATCATTGCCTCAGGCACATCATCTGGCAGTTTTCTATGGTCAGGCAAAACACACTGGGATGCCATCTTCATAAAAACAAGGATCCTTTGCTCACCCTGCATACATGGCCAACTTGGAACAAAGATCTTCCTGTTAAGATCCCGTTGGTGGCCATGTCTAATGACCCCACCATCATCACCATTATCTGTTACTTATATGGCTTCTTAATAGAAGTGTAATTTCTTCTTGCTTTTTTTTTCTTTTTTTCTCACTTCACATGTCCAGACAGAGTCCTAAAGTGCCGTTTTGTTCCTCTGTAACACAACCCTCCCACCCGCAGTGTTCTTACCTGCCCACACTGCTGTATGTGAGAGCCTG
Organism: Gallus gallus; assembly: GCF_016699485.2. Lineage (NCBI taxonomy): Eukaryota > Metazoa > Chordata > Aves > Galliformes > Phasianidae > Gallus > Gallus gallus. Next base: position 128,987,902 of record NC_052533.1, on the reverse strand, counting down.
CTCTGGGCTGAACAGCTGTGTCCCTCCGACCCACATATGTGCACTGAGCACTTCCACGAAACCTCTCTTCCACACAGCTCTTCCAACAGGAGCTCCTCAGCCACTCTCCTTTTCAGCTCCTGTTTATGCTGAGATACCATAGAATCATAGAATCACTGAGGTTGGAAAAGATCTCCAAGATCATCCAGTCCAACTGTCCACCTACCACCAATATTCCCCACTAAGCCATGTCCCTCAGTACAACATCTAAACGTTTCTTGAACACCTCCCAGGGACGGTGACTCCGCCACCTCTCCGGGCAGCCCATTCCAGTGCCTCACCACTCTTCTGAAGTATTTCCTAACCACCTCTCAGCCATTTGATGTAGGCAGACCATCGCGGGGGCCAAGATGGCTCACATTTGCCATTAGTTTAACCAGCAAAACCTGACATAGAGCAAACTTTTGCTTTAGATTTGCTTTTGATGAACAAAGTTGAAATGCAGCAATAAACATTAATGAAAAATTCAAGTATAAATGTCTCGGCATGTTTTTAATCTTTTAATTACACTTTGCATCTCAAATACTTCCAATAAGAAGCAAAATTCGGTTGTTAAACAGAAGCGGGTTTGATAGATGTACATCAGACAGATCCAGCTCCGCTTACAGAGGCACAAAGCAGCTCACAGAGGTGTGGTACAGCTTGCCCAAATTCTTCAGGGCTGTTTTAAAAACCATACTTAATCTTCTGCCTGTTAAAGAAAAGGGTAAGTACCATAAGCCTCCCTCCAAAAAGCGCAAAAAAGGCAGGACGCAGGAAATAACGTTTATACCCATGAGACTCTAAGATCTGTCTGGCGCCAGCTGTCTGGCTTTCTGCAAACATTGAAGTTACACTGGCACAGACCTTGGTGGTCAGATACTGCCAGAGCCCCATTCAGCGAGCAGTGCAGTGCGGTGCGGGGATTCCTTCCATGCAGCATCCTGGAACCACACGCTGACCTGGGTGGTGTCCATAACGTGTCCATAACCCAGCTCAGTTTTACACGTTTCAGTCATTCTGTTCATAAACAAGGCTGGGTAGAGCTTCATTTCACACTCTAGGCTCTACCCCAACTTTGAGAAAGGTCAGCTAAATAGAACACTAAAACAGAGGATGCACAAAACCTAACAAAGCTACTGTGTTGGTAACTTCAGGCACCGCTCACATCACAAATCAAACATGATCTGGTACGTTAATTTTACCTTGGGACTTGAAAACAGGGTGTAATGCATAACTTGAAGCAATTTGTGGCAGATCTGTTAAGAGAAAGAAGAGAGGTAAGAGACCATTCAGCACACAGGCTTTGAGGCCCAGAGCTGGCGGTGCCCTCAGACCCAGCTCCTTGCAAACACAGGCAGGGAATGACACTGCTGATAGTTGTACATTGGTAAAATTACACTGCTTGGAGTCATCATGTATCTTCTAGAAGATATCCAGCCTTGACTGAATGGTGGAGATGTTGCGGTAAACATTATTCTTACAGTTTAAGAAGAAGTCTTTGTTATGAATTACCTATTTTCAGCTTTAACCACTTCATTGTGATAACATGAAAACAAAAGAGCACGGGTTATTTACTAGGTAAACAATGTTTGCTAGGTTGTTTGCTAGGTAAACAATTTGCTAGGTAAAAATTATGAGCTTCTTCATAGCCCACCACTGTCAGGTAGGCTTCTACATCCTGACTCATCTCTGCACCTCTTCTCTTTCAATTTTCCACCCACCACCACTTCTGGAGGCACTCCAACAGCTGCCTGAACTTCAGCTACCGCTTAGCAGTTCCAAAGTTGAAACACCTGGAGATTGCAGGCAGAAGGCCCCAGCAATTCTACGTAGATATTCTATGTAGGCTGAAGGGGGCCTTAAAATGGAGGTCATGGAAAAAAGAATGCCACAGCTGCTCAGATGGAAGCTCCAATTCAGTTTCTCACTCCTTCATAACTTTGTGTTCATCTGAACCATTCCCACCATTGTTCTGTCTCCGTTCTCATCCAGGAGGGATAAAAGGATTGCAATACTTATTACCTCATACAGCTCTAAGTCAGAATACATCAAAGCATCTTAGGTGCAGAAATGCCCCAGTAACAGAGAAACAAACATGCCGAGTCTAGTTAATAGAAACGTCAACTCAAGCTTTTACTATACAACAGTTTATTACTAACAAAGACAGCAATAACCAAAGCACTGAGCACGTGTATGAAGTTACCCATTTACAAACAGAACGGAAGGAAGAGTACTTGGTGTGCATTTCCACAGACTGTTTGGGCTCTTCCCACTGTCCTCAGAAGTGAGAATATTAGATATTGTCAACAGGGAAATTACAAAAGAAATAGCATATCCTATTTAAGGCAATATATTACAAGTGCTAAAAAGCACACGACAGTATAAAAGTAGATACATTCTATTTGTAATGCATCAATGAAACAAGTAACTTTGGTTTATCATTCAGTGTTTGTATGACTTTTGTGCCACGCAATTTTGCTCCGCAGTCCAAAGCATCACCTCAAGCGCTGCACAAACTGCACCACCACTGCTCAGCACAGTAGCAAAACCAGAACATCAACTAAGAGCAATTTTCCTGTTGGCAATCAAACAGAAGATGCTGAACGTTCTCACAAAACGCACTGAGCTTTTGGTTCACTGGAGCCAGGATTCTTAAGAGCTGAAGAACTGAACTCACCCACAGCAGCAGGACCTGCTCGTGCTGCTCTACCCTAAGAGAAGCTTTAGAAGTTTTAAGGCCTTTCTGAGTTACAGAAATTATATTGCTGTAGTGTGCAGAAAATTCAAGACTCTGTAGAAATAGCATTAAGGTCTTGTTTTAAATAAATGTATTGTTAAACAAACCTGCATATTAACATAACTTTATTTTCTGCAAAGTACTTCCCTACAGAATTCAAATCAGGTGACTTGCATAGAAACAGAAGGGAAGTATACTGTCACTGCAGCTCTGTGACAAACAGCACCAAACACCCCCAGCACCCAACAAATGTGTACTTCAGATTCTGTCCCCGTGCCGTCCAGGATCTGAAGCACTCCCGTTTGGCACAATGCCCCGGGATGGCACAGCAGGAGGGGCTGAAAGCAGCACTTTCCTGAAGCAGCACTGCACCTCAGGCCCTGTCCCTGCAGAGGGATGCAGAGCTGTCTGCCCAGCCTTGCCCAAACGTGCAGGCTATGGTGTGGTTTTGCATCTGCTTTCCTCACAGCTAAATAACACTGCCTGATTGTCACAAAACTGCTGACTTCAGTAGCATCTGACGGAAGCACGGGAACTCGACCACATTTGTACAATACATACAAAAGAGCAGCTCTAAATGTAGGCCTGATGCAGTCAGTTATTTACATAATTCATTTCTATGTACAAAATAAATCATTTCCATTTCAGATTCAGTGTAAAAACTACCATAAAACAGTGCTATAAAAGACACATCGTGACACAATTTAGAGAGTAACTTTTTGCATCTCTTACAGTGATAATGCTGTTCAGTAGGTAGTAAAAAAGGAAAAAGTAAAAAACTTGTAAGATATCAAAGCTGCAGACCGACATCTTACGCCTTGAAAAGTAACAGTGCTGCTTCTGCATTATTTCAATGCAATTTAAGTGTTCTTTGCATCAGGAATAACATTTCTCTCATCTCCTTACATTACTGCTAAGCAATCCAGCCATGTCCCATAGAATTCAATGTCCATTATTCCTGGATGGGTATAAATACAGTACATTATTGCCAGTTGTCCCCAGCACAAAGCTTACAGTTTTTTTTTATAAGTGCAAAACAAGATGTGTCTGACTTGTAATAAGGCACAGAATATCTGCTGTTTTCAGTGTAACAAAATCCGCATCAGTTTCACGCATGGAAAGAGTTCATATGAAAATGTCAGTCTTTCAATGGTTTGAACTGTTCCCTGATTCCATCTCCTTCCTGCCGTCTGCAGCCGAGTAGACCAGCAGCGATACGGAGCCCGACTGGGAGACGTCCGCTATTTGAGAGCTGCTGCTTTGTAATGGAGGAGATTCAATCAAATCGTTCCTGGGAGATACCCTGACAGTGAGGAGAAATAAGACCAGCAATTTTAAGCACAGTGCATTAGGCTGGGAAAAAAAAAAATATATATACACTTTTTAGCAATAAACTGCTAATATCTAAAGCTACTTTCCTATACAGAGAACATAATGGGGTTCTGTAGGCTACTTCAAGCTTCCACCCCCCCCCCCCCCCCGACTTCTCTACAAATGACTGTATTGCAACCACAGATTTCTCGAGGATCAACAGCTCAAACCTATCCTACAAGCTGAAACTCCAGCACCTGACATTTTAAAGGAAAAAGAATAAAAAAAACCAATAAAATGGGCCATATGCTCAAGATACACAGTTGAAGTTTGGAAGAGTTACACTACTTAACAGCTACTCAGGGTTAACTGCACACTGACTCTACAGAGAAGCAAAAATAGTCTGTCTATTAGCACTAAAAAGAAAACAGAGCAAAGGAATCTCACCTGCCTTCACCAATTCTCTTCAGGCTCTCAGACAAGCTACTCATATCACACGTGCTGTCTGCTTTGTTTCTTTTTTCCACCTGATCCACGGTCAGTTTGCTAACACTTAACATTTGATTTCCACTGTTTTCACCTTCCTCGGCTTTTTGGGCTGATGTTCCGTCCGCCTCCATCTCTTTCTCAGATGTCTCTGGAGAAGTTTTAATTTCTGCAACAGTTTCCTGGCTCAGGTAATCGTGATTGGTGATTGCTACTGCAGAAGTTCCATGATTTGTTGTGCCACCTGTGCTAGTTCCCATTGACTTGGAAATTACTTTCAATCTGTGCGAACTCGATTTGTAGTGCTTCTTCTTATGCTTAACTTTGGAATTGTGCCTCAAGAAAAATTCGCATGATTCTTGCAGTACTCTTCGGCTCTCACTGATGGGACTGAAAGAAAACACACACATAGAACTGAATTAAGTGGATAACCTGAAATATAACTTGGTACACCAAAATGTGAAAGAACAGCCACCAATGATGTAATCTGAGCTGGATGTTAACAAACACGAGGAAAACAACTGAATGAGAAAAGAGGAGAAAAATCTGATTGTAATGGCTCCGAAGTAATTATGTAATTAAGTAATTAAATAAAGCCGATCTCTACATTTCTTACTTCTGCAAGTAGGTCCAATGCCTTCAGTAGGTTAGCCATCTAAGAGAGGAAAGCAGGATTAGCTCATAAGCAGCTGTGTTACCAAATTAACTCTATGCAATGTAAACTATGTTCAAGTGAAAAAATGGTGGGCATTATAAAACTGACTTCATTGCTTTAAAGTAGCTGAAAGCAGTTAACATCTGAAATGCAGGCAAAATTATACAGGAAATGGAAAGCGAGGAGAGGGAAAGGAAGCTATAAGCTCACCATCATGGAATGCAGATGCAAAATAGGAGCTTAAGAACTGCTGGCTTGGGAAATTCAAAGAAATAAAAAGACCTTAAAATACATTGTAATCTATGAGCAATACAGATCATCTAAAAAAACCTAATTGAGGAATAAAAAGGCAAAATGACAGCTACAAGAAATGGAGATGACATTTGTAACCTCTTTAAAATCATAGATACATATTTACTAAAATTAAGTCGTAACACTGAATTATTCTGTCTCAGAATAAAAATAAGGAACAATACTTTAATACAATAAAGCCTAACTGAGGATGGCACAATGAAGATTTATTTCCAAACAAGGAAGGCTGGCAGACATGAAAAGCAGAGGACGTTATTACATGATAGTAAACGTAGCAGCTAAGTACTGTGCCAAATGAAGGAGCTAGAAAGGATCTAAATGACCAAAGTTCTCTCTCCTGACTGGACTGGAAACCAGAGATGCATTACCCGATGCATTACTACAATAACACATCTCTGTGCAGAGAACAGATCAGAGGAAAATATTTTGTCTTCTGAGAATGCAGTCAAAGGGTCGTCGTGCCTGCAAAGCTTCCACAGACTTCAGCAGAACTTTTTGCTGATGCCCATATGCAGACTCCAAAAAAAAAAAAGAAAGGGTTCAAGGACAACATCTGGACTGCCTGAGCTACACTTAAGAACCGTGCCTGAAATCCCACATATTTTAAAGTACACGTTTTAAAAACCAGGAATTAAAATGGCTCTTACTCTCTCTTGCGGTTTCTGTTGAAGAAATTGGCCCATTCCGAACAGGTCTTTTTACTTCCCACCCAGAACACTGGAGATATGCCAACAATTAATGTCAGCAAATATTTCATCAGAAACAGAAATATTTCTGGTCTTGCTAGTGCCTTTGCCTGGAAGATAAAGTTTAATTGGTACAAGTCAACAACACGCTTGTTGATTCATTTTTTACATGCTGAAAAACAAATTATGTTAGAGAGAGACTTTCTCTTCATGGCTGCTCTCCTTTGTTGAGGCACATAGTGCAGACACACACAAGGCATGTACAGTCAAGTCAGACCTGGCCATGTCTGCTCACACTCTACAGCTGAGTGCAGAGGAGATTAGTTAGAAGGAAATCTTTTCCTTTTAAAGTTAAAGGGTAATAGTATTTGTAACCACGTTCTTCAGAGATGGTTTGTAAATATTAGATTCATCCCTTCAGCATAGAAGACGAGTGGATGATCTGGATGATCACAAGACAGCATCCTCAGAACCACAGGGAGTCACATTTGTTTTCTGGTTATTGCCAGATTTAACCACCCATTTGCAAAACAGGATCATAGGAGCTCTGTAACAATCTTTTGCTCCTATACTGCTAATTGAATTTATGTTACCTGGTTTATGTGCCAAACAAAAGTTAGCATTTGAGTCAGCCATGTAACATCAACTACTTATACTAACATTTGTTTTTATTTGGTTCTGCTCTGATCAACGTAAAGAGGTCTGCAAGCTACCTTACATAAGTCACAGTCAAGCACACCTCTCTAAGTTACTCGACAGTTAGCAATGCTGTTTATTATACAGACAGATCCCAATAATTATGTCTTACTGGGATCCGTTATTGTAGAACACTCCCTGTTGCTATTTACTCTTTCCAGTATGTTAATTCCAGACTCAGAATGCATGTTCTTTATGCCTTATTATGCTAAGATGTTATAACTAAACACTACAAAACATTTTGTGTTTTGGGTTTTTTTTTGGTTGGTTGTTTTTGATAAAAATCAATACAAGCTTTCTTTTCAACCTTGTTTATTCCAGGCTAGCTAAGCTGCTACTGAGCTCAATCTAAGACTTGCTGAAATGCACTTGTCAAAAACATTACAGAGGATGTTTGAGAATATGGAAGGATCACACCTTCTCCATTCCATAATGCTTCTGCTTATATTCCTCTCCAGTGATAGCTTATTGCAGTAAAAACATAGATGGTATGTACAAAGCAATGAAAGATAATGTAAGAAACTTGCAGTTTCCTAGGGATGGTTTCTACTTTCTATTTCTTCTTAAATAGAAAGACAAACCATAAATTTCAGTTGCAGAGAGTTCCGTATCTTTACAAAAGATTTAATCCACTGAGAATACTGAATAGAAGATAGCTTGACTAAAAGCTTTTCCATTAAATCAATTTCTTGTTAGGAGTCATTTGTGAACATCTCTGCAATTTAAAGTGTATTTTTGTTTTTAAAAGTTTCTTCTACGTTACTGAATATCAGCCTACAACTGACGGCTATCACGGAAAAAATACATTGGAAATGTGTAATTTCCAGTGTTTTACAGTTCTGCACTTCAAAGAAAAAAGATGAAATGACTTTAAATCTATGGTAGCAAGTAACGTTTAAAATCCAACCTAGACTCAATTTTCAAGACTCATTTTTCCACCTCAATAGAAATTGATGAAAATTCACCTTAGGTACTGAAATACTGAGCCAGGCATCCAAACACTGAGTAACTGATCTTAGGAACAGATATGGTGAAAAACAATCCCCCAGCATTATTTGTGAAACCAAGTGGAAACATTCCCTTCAGGTTGTTGAGTTGGAACTTACTTGCTGAATGCAGTCAATTTGCTCAGTCAAAAGTTTCAAAGCAGAAGTACGATACCATCAACTTTGACTTAAAAGCAAACTTACTGCTACATCTTCTTGAACTGACTACTTAACGCAAAAATTGTTTGCCAGGCTACACTGCAGGATACAGCGATGCATAAGGGTTTTTGCTAATTAACTCTCCCATATTATTTACAAAGCAAATTGCTACTTGCCTGGTAGGGACAAGGAATGTGGTACTGGTCACAGTGGTCAAACACCCAAGTTGTTTCCCAGATCTTCCTGTTCACCAGTTCATAGACATAACATCCAAGAAGTGCCACAAGTGGCACTAAGTATAAACCACTAAAAACTCCAATTCTGATCATAAATTTCTTTAGCTTCTCTTGGTTTCTGCCATCGTGCTGTATGACTTGCCGCACATGATTTAAAGAGATAATACCAGCTAATAGAAGAGAGAGACCGAAAAAAACACAAAGGCATAATGGCAAAAGCACAAAGTACAGAGAGGCATCCACATCATAGAGACCTACAAAACAAACTCCGCTGATATTGTCCCCTTCCACTTTGTTCATTGCAAGAAGCATAATGGTTAGAAAACCAGGTATCCCCCATGCAACTGCATGGAACCACATGGCCTTTTGGGCAATAGCTTCACAACTCCATTTTCTTCCTGCTGCAAGGAACCAAGTGATTGTCAGAATCACCCACCATATTGTTCCTGCCATAGTGAAAAAGTACAAAACCATGAAAAGGACTGTGCAGGCTTTGTTTTGGGAGCCAAGAACAACCGTTTCCCCAATTTCTAGCTTATCATCTGCCTTGTTACAGGCAGTTCTATTCCCAAGAAGAAATCCAATAAAGTACATTAGAGACACTATGCTGTAACAGACAGAGTAATATATGATTGGCCTCTCTGGGTACCTAAACCTTTTAACATCAATCAGAAAAGTAAGGAATGTGAAAAGTGTAGCACAAAGACAAAAGATTGAAACTATTCCAATGAAGCTTTTTGCAACATCCAATTCATAATTTTTAAAGTACATATTGGGACACGGTGGTGCACACTGATCGATGCCCAGAAATTTGTAGCCTTGTCCATTGGAAGTGTGTAGGTGTCGTGGACACCAGAATCCATAATCCCTTCGTGTCTGCCCTGGGGTCTTCTGAGTTCCATGTGCATTGGTGGTTACAGGAGCAGTGGCAGGAGCAGTCTCATCACAATTGACTAGTCTAGAAAAAAAGAACAAAAATATTAATCTGTCTCATTATCAACTACAGTTATTTCTTACTAGTAGGAAAAATCTGATTCCAAACAGTGTTAAGTGTTTATGTATAAAGCAAAGTGGGTGTTATATGAATATCAACGGGCATTTTAAAAAAAGAGATCAAAAACCAGACAAAATAGATTGTCAGTTTAGAACACTCAAACACAGCTGCTGAACCGTTGTTCTGTTTTACTGCTTACAACACAATTTACTCAAGTTGCAATTGCTTTTTTATAGTCTTAATCCACACCAAAATTTTACATGTGTGTACTGAGAATATTTATAGTATAGATTTTATCTGGATAATAGTAGACCGTCGGAGAGACATAGTAATGATCTGTCAAAACACAAGCTTCAAATCAAGGAACAAAGAATGAAGGCTCATTGTAACTTGAATTAACTGATGACTGCCATATGATGGTGATGATTTTGTGTTACAATGATACTTCACTGTTTACAACCACAGACCTGAGAAAGACAAAAAGCAAAAAACATAAGCACTGCAAAAAGCTATCTGCTTCAGCAATTGTCTTCTAGCTCCATAATGTTCTGTTAGAGATGGCTCAGAACTCAACTGCTTACAGGCTTAACTGGAAAAATATGAGCTTTTAAAAAACCAAAACATTAACACAGGATTAGTGGTGTTGGCCAGATCTTCAAACAAGATTACTTAATTGTAACTCAGGTAAGCATTTACGCAAAAAGGGATTGATGTTCATTTGCATTCCAAATTTATGTATTTAAAAATAACAATTTTTGCATTTCAGCTTCTAAAGTGAGATTCTGTTACCTCAAAATGTTCTTTGTCTAATGCTGTTGTGTACAGATCTTAAATATTTTTACATTTTTCCTCATCGTTTATTTGGAAACTCAGCTGGAGCTAAGAAACCCATTCTTATTTTTTCCTCTGCATTATCACGCTGTCCACACAAAGCCAGGATAATAACTGAGAAAACTGATTCTGTAGCAGGTTGTTTCAATAAACATGGGTTCCACTATGCTTCAGAACAGCAAAAACTTCATTCACACGTGTCTTAGGAGGTATTGTTTGTGTCTATAAGACTATGAGATGTGAATCCCAGAACTGCAGTTGAATTTGAGGCCCATCCACACACCAGCTGCTGTTCCACAGGCCCCAGCAGCAGTATCTCTGTTGTTTTCAGAACATCGCACACTATTACATGGACTTCCCTGCATTGCCTGTTGGGCAGACAGCACTTCCCACGTGAACAAAGTAAGAACATTTCCCGTAAACAACAGCAGTAATATAATAATTTACAAAAGGAATTTGAAGCATTATTTGGAATTTTCTTCAATTTTCAAACAAAATTCTGGAAGGCAATTTCTAAACTTAGTGGCATTATCATTAGACAAAAGCTCACACTAGGTGAGAAAAAGTTGATGCGTTCTCACACTTAAATCCCATAGCTATCATTTTTTTCCCCGCAGAAAAAAGGGAAATTGAGTTAATGTCATCACATTCATTCCAGTACCAACATCTATCAAGGATCATGGCAGAGGACTACTGTCCCAGCTCTGCCTCAGCACCAGCATGGATTAGTAACTGCATGGAGGCCAGAAACGCAATTTAAGTTTCTACTCCCTGCTGCTTTCCTGTACTTCTTGTAAAGAACATCTGGCCTTACACATTTATAGATATCTCCAGGTGAAGGTCAGAATCTCGATGTAGTATAATCTGCCTTGTCTCCAGAACAAAGATCTGAACAACTGAGAGAAAAAGGCCATTATCATTGCAAGTGAGACCTTTGCCATACAGTATGGGAAAAGTAATATAAGGATGAATTTGCATACACAAGGGGTTAGCACAAAGGTACAGCTTCTACTATTTAATGCTTCAACTCAGTCTGGGTCAACTATACTACATCTGAAAATTTTCATCACCTCCATTGCTTATCACGTGAACAAATACCACACCTGCTACATTCCAGCTCTTCAGGCCACGTGATTCCAAAAGTGTCAATCAGTTGTTTGCAATCGGAATACACCTTCTCACAGAGGTTACGACAAGGGTGAATCACGTGAACTTGCTCCAGGCAGGCAGGAACAAAGGCTTTGCACAGAAATGTATGGACGTCTGGTGAACAGTGAAGATTCATAAGAGTAAGAAAAGGCTTTGGGAAAGAAAAAAGCTTTGGTTAGTCATTTCAAAGACACAATTCAAGTCAATAATACCACTTTTTATTACTAGGATGCATGCTTGCTCCTCCAGATATTTGAAAAGCTAGAGTACCATTCAGCAGTTGTGGAAGAGTCAAACCTGAGCTTAGAGTGCTGAGGAACCAGACTCCTGGGCTGCAATAGCTCTTTCAGTGCAATCCCTACTCTGGGATCTTAGCTCATCTGCAACTACTGAAACCTGATTTTTCTTATTAGCATTAGAAAACTGAAAGTAATCAAAGCCCAGGTTCCTATATCCCTTTATTAGCTTCAAAATAACCGGCCTGAGATATTAAAAGGTATGCCTGTCCTTGTGGATCCTGTTGGAATTGGATTTATAGTTAGAGGTGTTGCGTTCATTTCCACTCAGGCTATAGCATTTCAGAATCTCAACGTGACAGAGAGCTTTTCTACCTGTGTTACTGAATGGTGGACAGTGAATTACCGATGACTGCTCCAAGTAGAGTTCACAAAACGAAATATATTGCAGCACAACTTTGCCATCCTGTTCATTCAGTCCATTACTGAGCCAGATATGCTTTAAGAAAGCAAAACGAACTAAAAAACAACACCAAAACAAACCCTTTCTTTGTATTTTCCTAACATTATTTCTAGGGTAAATGATTTTAAGCAAAACAGTATTGCGTGTATAAACTTCAGATAAACTAATAGCCATTTTTTAGTTGGTCACTTATCCAACAGCTGCATTGTTGTAAGGCCAGCACATTCAAGGAAGCAAGCAAGAACATATCTGCAGCAGAAGCACTCTTGTACTCATTAGGAGGCCATACCCATTGCTACCCTGCTCTGCTTTTTGACACCAGGTGAACACTCCTGGTCCAGCTCATTACAGTAAAGCAAAGTGCAAGGGTGGCACTGAAAGCAACACCTCCTATTTCATTGTGTCAGCCCACTACGGAGGCAGGCGTTGGTGCTATGGCAGTAGAGGCTGTACCTTCCCACCAATTTTCTGTTACACACTGCCTCCTATGTAATTTAAATAGCACTCAGAGCAGAGGATATTAACTGATGGCTGAGGGTAAAACAAATCTGCAAGACACGTGTGGCTGAGTCCTTTCCAGACAGCCCTTTTGATAAAATGTCTTTTCTATTTCAGGAAAAAGGAATCTCTGTATCACATATCAATAGTCAAGTTCATGCATTAGGAAAGCTGTAACAATATTTAACACATTTTGAACATACTGAACTGGGACAATAATCAAAGTTTTCTAAGCATGGAGAGCTTTTGCTAGAAGTGTGACCACTGAGAAATTCATTTAGATTGTTGCCATTAACAGCTATGTATCTCAATTATTCTGAATTCATCATCCCTTCCTGAAGGGAGGCTGTGATGAGGAGGGGTTTGGCCTCTTCTCCCAGGCAACAAACATGACCCAAGGAAATGGCCACAAGTTGCACCAGGGGAGATTTAGATTAGACATAAGGAAGAACTTTTTCTCTCAGAGAGTGGTCAGGCACTGGAATGGCCTGCCCAGGGAGGTGAAGGAGTCACCATCCTGGCAGTGTTCAAGAGGTGTCTGGATGAGGAGCTCCAAGATACGGTCTAGTGGCTTGTGGTAGCATTGGTAATGGGAGGACAGCTGGACTAGATGATCTTATAGGCCCTTTCCAACCTTGTGATTTTATGATTCTATGATCAACCATGGGCTGGTAAAGGAAGTTCAGGACCTCTGAGTCCAGATTCACATCCTTATTTTGCCAGCTTTTAAGTATCCCAATAAAGATATACAGGCTTGCATCAAAGCAATTCCTACTGCTGAGAGTGCAGTTTAGAGAAAAAAGACACCAATAAATAATTAATAAGAGATGTCCCCGTTCAAGAGGGATATCTTGGTAACAAATGCAGGAATGGGGGTTGTGAAAAAAGCGATCCTGAGTTGGATCACACCCTAAATGTTACACTGCTTCAGATGAAAAATACAGTGAGGAGTTGCATCTACATGAATTACTTTTCCTTTGCACAGCCATGACAGCAATCACAACACAAGCAGTGATGCTGTACATGAGAGGCAGACGGAGGCAAATGAAAAACTGATTGCCAGAGTTCTACTACAGCACGTTGTCTTTGGCTACTGTGGTTTAAAGAGCTGCTTTTATTTAAAAGCAGAACTGTCTTGTCAGACAAATAGAAAGCTGCCAAATTGCAGGGAGAAGGCAACACTCAGCCTATCAAGTACTCAGAGCTGAAATCCAAGGACTTGGCTGACATAGGCAGTAGTTCTTACAATATTTTTTTTTTTAAACAAGCTGAAAAAATTTATTTACGTTTTGATACCTGGAAGTATGACGAGAAGGAAGTCAGCTGTTTTGAGAACACAGCAGGGATTCCACCATCCTGTCTTTAGCAAGCTACTGCCAACACCTAACAGCAAGGGGACCGCTGCTGGACAAGCCAACAAGGCAAGGGCCCAGGACATTCTATGAGCTGCAGGCTGCATCACCACAACTGTAGTTAAAAGACAATGACAGATCCCCTTTCCTCCTAGAAAGGATCTAACCCCTTTTACAACCACTTATGATATACCCTTTAGAAGAGACTACAGCAATAAGTTCTATTACGCAATTTATCCAGGCACTGCCAAGAAATTCACAGCATTTTGTTTATTTTACCTTCCAATTTTGCAACATAGTTTGTGTTTTGACACAGCTAGCAGATCACTCTCTACTTTTTCCACGCCATTTTACCATCCTTCTATAACTTACATCTTACATCTTTGCATTAGCATAATACCATTTTAAATTTTCATTTCCATTCCTTTTGTGATAAACTTCTGTTTGCCTCGACTATATCTAAACACCATCTTCATATTTCCATAGAGCCATCTATCCACAGTGAGCACAGAGGCTCTATGATGAGCACCAGTAACCAGCACAACACCATGTCACTCACCTCTATAAGCAGCAGGAGCTATTCTTCCCTATACTCATAGCCCTGCATTTACCATCACTGAGTGTTACCTACCAGCCGCACCTACCACCATGCCTTTCTGCAGCTCTTCAGTCCGTTTTGCTCCCTTAATTCAATGCCTATCCCCTCCCCAAGTCAGTGTTATTTGCTGTGTATCTGAGGCTCCTGTGCAGACCACTAGGGAACAGCTCTCTAGTCACATCTTTGCTATAGGACTCAACTAACTCTGATGATTTCACAAATTATACTGTTAACAAGGCATCTCTTTACTACCTCTTTTCTTCTTGTTTTTTAGACATGCATTAGAAGAAAGCCCTTGTCAGGCTCCCATCATAGTTTCTTGAACAACCTTCACATATGACTACATCAAAGCCTTTTTGAAAAAGGAAGTACAATACACTGGCTGAACCACCCCCTTTCCAAAGATCTATTGAGTCTAAAGAACTCCAATAGATTTTATCAGCAATAAGTTCCTTCAAACAAAGAACCCTGTACAAAACATTAAAAAAAAAAGCAGATAAAAACCCACACCATCTTTGCCCCAAGCACAAGCAAATAAGATCTGTAAAAAACAAGTTTTCATAAACTGCCTTCTTTTATCATTCAAGAACAGCGAAAGAGGTAGAAAGCTGCCCTGGGAACTGTTTTCAATTACATATCTTTGAATGTGGGCTTTGTGCCTGGCCAGGCAATTTGGAAATGTTGCATTATAGGAAATAATAGGCCTGCATTTCCCAGACCACGAAAGCAAGATCTCATCAAAACCTCCTGCTGGACAGCATGTATGCAAAAAGGTTCAAACCAAGCCCACAAGCTCCCTTAAAGAACTGCTTGCTTCAAGGCTGTGTTACCCGACTGGTGGGCGACCCAACTTCCAGTTTTCATCCAAGCAGTTTGTTGGGTAATTTGCCCACATGCCCATCATGTTGTTGTCTTGAGCATCCATGGCTGAAATTCAACACACAGCCACGCAAAGCCATTGAGAATGAAATCACAGTCCTCCGCTCTCCTGCAGGAAGATCAGGACACGCAGCTGGCACAGCCATGGGCTCTTTCAGGAAAGCAAAGCACATGCCAACAGCAGCAACTGCCGCGTCACACAAAGGATGGATGAAAGCCTGCAGATCTGTCAGTAGCAGTGCCAAAACAGAGTGGAACTGAGCTGTTTGAAAACCAGGAATGGAGCCTAACCAAGCCAATCTAAGTCCTGAAATAGGAACTTTTATCTTCCTGGAAAATCCAGTAAATATGAGGCAAACTAAAATATACTAACAGTATATCAAAACAAAAAACACATCACTTAATAGCTAGCAGAAACGCGGTAAAGCCAAGATGATGTAGTCTGTAAGTGCCTCAAGTAATAGCAGAGAACTAAGGACTGAAGTGCAAGCTTTCCCACTGCAATGCACTTCCTGTGCAGTTTCCCCATATAGAAACCTCCCAGTGCAAAACCACACACAGTGAACCCCATGAAGCAAGCAGGCGACCACTGTAGATAGTGAGTAGGGTCAGACAACCAAGGGACACAACACTGCTAACAATAAGAGGCATATCCTCAGCACTGAGCAAAACACCTAGCTCAGCACAGGGCTCTAAGGAAGCAAGTCTATGTTACGTTTTCTCCTGAGGGAAATCCAGGCTACCTCAGTAATGCTGTTATGTTGTGGTCCTGCAAACAAAAACACCAGTGAGATGAGTGAAAAGAAATGGTGCAGAGTACAGAATAAACGTCCAGGTACAAACTTTCTGTCAAACGCACTTTGGTAGTAATTACATAACAGCTTTGAACTCGCGATCAGCAAGAAGCTTTTCTGTTTTGTGCTTAGCAGACTCAGGTGTAACAAATCTCTTACTCCAGGATGTCACTACAGATGACTTTGTTCATTTCCCTGGAGAAAACAGCTACCAGCAACAGCCAGATATCACCAGGGTTGGGATGTAAGGGAACTACTAACGTATGGCAGCAATGGTCAATGGAAAACAGTAGATCTAAATACCAAGGGCTTCATTAAAATCAGCTATTGCAAATCTTAATTGGCAAGAGCAAATATTTCTGAATTGCTGACAGAGCCTTTGCTCAGCTATTTGGAGCCAGTTACGCAAAGCTAGCAACCTACCTTCCTAACTACTGAGGTTTAGCTACCAAGTTAAAATACTTAGCTGAGTTAACTTAGTTAACAATCAGTCTAATTAGGTTAAAAACAGTGAGATACTAATTGTCTCCATGTTAAGCAATAGTGCCTGTTCCATGGCTTGATATGAGTTCTGTGACTCAAAACAACATTACAACCTTGCTACTTAGATAACTGTACATGCCAATTGTGGAACCAAACATGGGGATTACATCTGACCTTTTATAATTACACTACACTAGGTACTCCAAATTCCTATCTATACTAAAGATATACACTGTTATCCATGGCACTATGCTTGTGTTCTGCAGATTGCATAGAGTTCATTGTGTTTAATAATTTACAATACAAGATTTATACATAACTACTGTCCAGTAAGTGCCATTACAGACAACTTGCAGCCTCAAAAGCCATAATACATTTTACACATACATTTTCCTGTGTGCTATGTCAGAAATATGTCCACCATCAATCACTGTGTATAAAAATGCAGCAATCCCATAAGACTAGGCAGTAATGACTCTCCATACTCACAGAGCTATACTACCTTCAGTGTCCTTAGCCACTTCTACAGTGACTATTTCAATTAAGCGGAGTGAAACATATATGGCATGGTTGATTTAATCCTACACTGCTGTTTCAATAGAGTTGTTCTGGACTGCATTGTAAGCAAGATTAACATCATACTCTGAGAAACACAAGTCAATGAACCTATACAATTGCTCATGGCTACACAGTGAATCAGCTGCCTAGATTCACTAGAATCAGAATCTGATTTCTAGTTTGTGCACAATTAGGTGACGATAAACAAATGTACCAACACATGAAACTAAATAAAGGACAAAATTTTCAGGTTACATTAGGTTCAGAGCAAAGTCTAGCAGAGTCTAGGTTCCTCCTATTGAATGCTCTATTGGTGACGTAAACATTGCAAGCTATAGACATTTAAGCTCGTGAGGACTCAAACGTTTTGCAGGAAGCAAAGGCAGTTGAAGCATGAGCACCTTGGTGCTACGTGCCTGCTAGAAGTTGCTACTTCAACAGATGAGCTGCAAAAGCAGAAATGCAGGTGCAGCTCATGAAAAATCAGTGCAACATCAACCACCCTTCTTTAAGCCACCAATGAAGATGGCATGAACTAATCTGCTCCTGAGTTAGAACGTGTATGGAGGGGGGATGTATTCCATATCATTACCTGAGTTCTGAATAACAGTTGACTACAGATGTCAGTAGCAAACATCAGTCGTTATCTCCATTTGGTAACCTCGTCAACAGATGTGGGTAACTCCAAGACAAAAAGGTTTTCAGGACTAAAATTCAATAATAGGAATATAGTATTTTGTATATGAATACATTTAATTTGCGCAGAATAAGCATAGAACCATTTGAATGAGAAGGGACCTTTAAAGACCAAGTCCAGCCCCTCCTGCAATGAGCAGGGCCACAGACAGCTAGATCAGGTAATCAGAGCCCCGTCCTGCCTGACCTTGAACATCTTCAAGGACACACATCCACCACCTCTCTGGGGAATCTGTCCCAGTGCTTTGCTACCCTTATCATAAAAAGGTTTTTTCATTATATCCAGTCTAAATCTCCCTTCTTTTAGTTTGAAACCATTTTCTTTTGTTCTATCACTACAGACCCTGATAAAGAGTCTGCCCTCTTCTTTCTTACAGCTCCCGTTTAGATACTGACAGGACACTATCAGGTCTCCCGAGAGCATCTTTAATGTGTATTGATTTGGCAGACATAAAAACATCGTTAAAAGTCAAATGTATGCTTTCAATCAGCTGCTTTTAAAGTATTACTTTCGGCAGTTTGTGAAATAGAATTAAGGCAAACAAGTCATCTTTACTTTAAAAGCCTGTAAAACCTTTTCTAAATTACGTTGGTTCAGAGGTTACAAGTACAGGAATGAAGTCTTCAGTCACAAGAGAAAGGTTACCCCTGCTGTTTAGAAGACAAACGCTTTAAAGGTTCCTAACCAAGGACAATCTGGAGGTTCAAGGAGCTGAGGGGAAACAAAACAAAACAAAACAAACAAACAAATACCAGAGCAACCAAACAAGCAGACCAATGTTCTCCTGCAGTAAAAGACATCTACAAAGATACAAGCTTTCATCTTTGTTCCTGAGCTGAATGGCAAATGGAATGCAGGCACTTGGACTTTAAAAGGCAAGAAGTCATTTCAAGGACCAAACAAAGAATGGGAACAGCTTAACCTGCAACAGGTGAGAGGCTTTCACTGCTTGGCAGTCTGCTCCTCCCACAGCTGTACTGTGGAAGTACACAAAGTGAAGTCAGATTTCAGCTGATCTCAAGAACACTGTGATGAAGTCCTGAGGCTCGGGGACTGGCTGGCAAACAGGCCAGATGTCCATGCTGTGCAGAGCTGGGGGAAGGCAGGGCTTCACTGTGTGACTGAAGTCGAACTATCCAGCTGCTGTGCAGATCTCAGGCCATGTAGCTGCTCAAGGAGCTGAACAACTCTGCAGCTGAACATTCAGTGTAGCTGCAATGAAATCTTAAGTATACTCACAAGCTCTTCGTTGTCATTCACTCCAACACACGTAATATACTTTAATATAATAATTCTGCTGTGAATCTTCAGGCTAGCTATTCAAAGTTGATGGGAATATTAACCAGAACTTCAATCAGAGTAACAAGGCATATAGGGTGAGGTTTGGGGCCCTGCATTGTTTTTCTTTAACTAGCAACTACTGAACTTTTTGTAGTAAAACAACTTAATTCCATTTTTTCCTCTTTGAGTATTTCTGAAGTACAAGATAAAAAATACATACACTCCTATACATCAACTGTAACAAAGATTAGATTCAATAAGAACAGAGTTATTACATCTCACTAAGATACTATGAAACAAAGTTCTAATACTTACCAAAATGGCAGAATTCACTGCACTTTGTGGTTCTAACCTAAATTACAGCTTGACATAAATTACAGATATTGTAGCCTTTGCTATTTACAATCCAAAACAAACACGAAAGATTTCCTGAGCATTGCTGAACTGCTTACACAAAGCTTTCAATTATATACAGTTTAATCTCCATGTACACTATATAAAGCACACAAGACAAATACAAGTTTACTGATGGAAAGTACACTGCAAGCCCTCAAACACCTGAAGTCTAGATTAAGTGAGCGAGCCCTTCCTTACATCTGGGCTCTGGGAGAAGAAAAAATATTAAAATAATCTAACTTCTTAATGTATTTGCCATGTGTTATAGGAGTAAATTGATCTATTACTTTTTAATAGGACACGGTTTATAAGATTACCAGTAAGACAATTAATAGCAGGCAGTCTAGCAGAAGATAAAGCTCACGTTGAGGGAGTTCCAGCAGAAGTAGTTACTGCTCTGGATCCAGAAGTTAGACCGAATTCATATTTGTAGCAGACCAATAAAAAACACTTTCTGTGGTCTGCCTGGAACTGTCTCAAACATTTGACAAAGTCTACCCAATAGTTTTCCTCTGTGGTATCCACAGAAACACACCCAAGAATGACAGTCAGAGAATTCAGGCTACAGTAAACCTCACAACTAGAAGAAGATGCTTAAGAGGAGCAGGCATCAGATTGTATGGCTCTCCAGAACCAGGCAACTAACTCCATGCTCTGAGCATTTCATTGAATGAAAACTGCCTTAGAATGCTCACAGATCCATGCTCTGCTCCTTTACCAGTCTATAAAAGACATTTAAGCTGTCAAAAAGAACAAAAAGAGGCTGCTCACAAGTGGTATGCTCACTAGAGAAGGTAAATACTCAGCAGAACAGGATTTTTAAGTTTTTAAATCAATTGACAGAGGGCCATCAGAAAAAAAGCAAGATACTATCCTGTGCCAGAAAGCGACAGCCTAAAGTTACAGCTTTACCTGTCACATTGCTTAGTGCAGAAGGCTCAGCCAGCCCTCTCCTCCTGCAAAATAGTTAACTTCCCTTCCCCAGACCTAAACAATGCTAATCCATTCATTGCCTCTTACCACCATGGGATCATCATAATGACAAGGCAGACAGTTCTACAACTGTAAAGGCATCTTGCCCAGTTCTGCAGAAGTCCAGCCAGCTCTGAGTCCACCCTGGAACACAGTTATATGGTGTAACTGCACAGACACTGAACCTCAGCTACTAAAAGCCCTAACAGGTCTAAGCTGTTTTTGCACCCAGTGGGAGCTGGCTGTCCCTGCAGAGCCCTGCTGAAGCTAGGAACAGCGGGAAGTACAGTGGAGCTGCATGTGTGCTAATTTCCCAGGGCTCAAAGCCTATTAGATCTGAGAGCTCTCTGCAGGGATCCATGCTGTTGGAGTGCATCAAGTTTTCCACTCCAAGCACATCTGGGCTTGCCATTCTGTTGATTAGGTGGGGAGCAAAGACACTATGCATGATTTGGAAAATCTGGCTTGAAAGGATAACTCCCATGCTAACTGGGAATGATAAATTGCAACCCTCAGCCTCCCAACAAAATTAGAAGTAATCACGATTTGATTTCTTGCCCATGTGGCATAGGAACAAAACGAAGCTCAACTCATGGGCCAGTGCCCCAGTGTATGACCTACTGGAAATAAAAACAATCAGAAGACAGGAAGAACTGCAGGTAGTGAGGGAGGTAAATGCAACTTGATGGGCTTGAAATTTAACAACTCAGTCCAGTCATCTGACTTGTGCATACCAGACTTCGGTCATCTGTTACATCACAGCTAAGTGAATGGATTAGGGAAAGTTTACAGGGATTAGTACTTTTAAGGATTTTCACACAGTGCTGAATCAAATGCTTTACTCAACTTCAAAAAGATTGGCTTAGTGTCTTGAAAATCCACACAAGTCACTTGCCTTGCACACAGGCCAACAGGCAGGAGGATCCTTTAAATGAAGCCTCAGAGCACAGGTCAACACAAATCAGACACAACACTAGACACAGTGACCTGAGATCTGCGCCACAGAGTTGAAAAGAACAATGGAAAACCAGGCAGCTGCCTTGGTTTGTTTGTGTTTGGGAAGCTCTGACCACGTCATGAACTTTTTATAGACTTAGCATTCACCACGTCCTGTAAATGCTGATAAGAGTAATTTTCTGTCAAATCACTGCTTCTGCAAAGATCATTGCAGGCACATAATAGAAAACCAAGCCTTCCACTTTAAATTCATTTCTGTAATTATCTTCACTTTTTTTTATCTTCTGTAATTATCTTCACTATTTTGAAAACACAACATGCAGCAATTGCTTCAAAAGAGCAGGTCAACTGCACAACAGAAAAAAAGTAATTACTTAAGGTTAAAAAAAATAGCTACATAAAATCTTAAAAAAGCAACATTTCACATGCACTGTTTTTATTCTGTAACCTCAAAGGAAGTCAAGGACAAACATTTGTGCTTCCTCTGTCATAGCTGCTTCTGAAAAGGAGGTAGATGCAACCTCCTCTTTACGGAGGGCACATGTAATGGTACCTCTTCCTTTTATCCCTTTGTCCAGGCATCTCTTTCCTCAGCTGCAGCAGGCAGCCCACACTCTGGGACACCAACCCAGCAGCTGTGGTGGCACTGGGGGAGGTCAGGCAAACCAGACAGAGCAAACAGTCACTGACAAACCCACCAAGTGCTGTGGAAGGTCCAGAACTGCTCCTGTGCCATCCTGCTGTCAAACTGGTAAAGAATCATAAGTTTTTTAGACACACGACATGAGTGGTAACTTCTGTAAAGACCTTCCCTAAACCTAACCCTAGCAAGCATGATGGCAAAGCAGTAAGGAAATGAGACACAGAGTCTTGGTCACAGAGTATTGCTAGGCCATCATGATACCCAGTGGCTTCGGGCTCTCTTTGAACAGCTGCTTTTAATTTTTGCATGCAGGAAAAGCATGTGGAGAGTTTGGTCACTAAGTACTTTGTGAACAGGAAAGAGGCAATATTTGCTGGCACTGAAGCAATCTGGTTGTGTAGACCCATTTGGGAATACAGACTGGGACAGTCTTGGAAGGATGTGGTTATTCTCTGAAATAATTTGATCTAGACAGGAAAAAAAATGATTACAAATACCTTTGGGAAGAGGACAGCCCTTCTGTCCTGCAGACTGACTACAGGACCTGTCCCCTGCACTTCTGAACCTCCGCAATTCTTGTTTCATCACAGCAGTGGCTTATACAGCCCTCATGCTCCTCTTCACGCCTTCCCTCCTTCTAATAGCTAAGCAGAAAGCAATCAAGTCTCCGCTTATCTCTACTGTGTAGTTCAGGAGAAGAGCGCAGACATCCATCTGCTCCATCTTCTGCTCTGGCAAGTCATTTGCTACTATGACTGAGGCAACTACAGCTGCATACAATACACAGGAAAGGTCCCAAAAGGCCAACAGCAGGGGAGACAAAGTAACCAGCTTGCCACAAAGGTTTTGTGAATCAACAGTCCAGCAGCGGTAAAGAAAATGCAGGAAGTTTCTTAGTGGAGACACTCCTGCTGAGAAGTCATGTTTAATCATCACATTGCCACACTAGAGGTAAATAGCATTGACATCTGACCACATCCCCAGTTCCTTGTGCCAGTTTCTTGTGGTCATTATCACTCAAGGCACACATAACATACTGCACCCACATGTCATCCTGAACATCACAACCATTCCGTAACTGGAAAACCAAACAGATTCCACTTCCACCCTGCACACAGCAAGGTCACAAGCTCTGCACAGCCTCATGACCCCTGCAGCACAGCAGACAAACAGCACCTCTCCGTTGCAGGAAGACACCTAAAAACCACGATGGTCTCTTCAGAAGGAGGGCATGACGATCAGGGAGGCTTGCATCAATCTGTTCATTCACAGATATCCTCCCGAACCAAGCTGCAGCCGCAGGACTGAGCCTATTACCCTACACCTACAAGGCTTTGTTTAGCCAGCAGCCACCCTTTAGCACATGAGCACGTAAAAGGGCAACTGTAGGAGCAGACAGCACAGTGAGGTCCAGAGACCACCATGGCTCATATTTATGTGTCAACACCACACAGGGCACTGTGGAAAGGACAAGAATCTTCAGGAGATCAACAGGACACCATAGCATTCCAAGAAAGGTTGGCTATTGAGAAAGACCTGGATGATAGCCCTCCTCAGGCCAGCTTCAAACATCATGCACAGAAGAACTGCTCTGAGTCCAGTTAAGCCCCTCAATCTCACACAGCAGAAGGAATGTACGCTAAGCTCTTCACCTAGAGATCCATTCCTGTAACATCAGGCTGTGTGCTATTATGGACACAGCTCTAAAACACAGGTAAAGGCAAAGCTCTGGGAATCACATTTAGCACCATCTCAATGAACCACACTTAGCACAGGGTAAACAGTCTCCCTTCTTCAAGCATACATTATTTTGGACCCCACTAGACTCCAAGCAACATCCTTTCAGAATAGCAAACATGGCAGTATTACATTATCAAGTAGACAGGGAATGCTGTTCAGACCAAACATTAGATCTAGCAGGTAAGTGATATGCATAAAGCCACTGTGATGGGGCTATACACATTAGACTTGCTGGTTTTGAACAATGGAACACAAGCTCATTGCACCTGATGACAGGCCTTGGTACTACAGGTAACACATACTTTTTTAGTGGCTGTCATTTAGCACATCCACAGGAACTAGCAAAGGTGGTATAGGAGCTGCTGAAGTTCTCACTACTGTAAGAACTAATGACATCTTGGAAACATCTGAGAGCAAGTGCAAAACAGCACCAAAGCAAAGAGCACTCGCTGAATTTGAGTGTTGTACAAAGTGATACGGATTTGTATAACTGATGTTAGGATCTGGTAGCCAAAGCTTTTCCACAAATAACAGTGATGCACAAAGGAGAGTTATGCATGTCCAGCTGCTACTCCCTATTTCCACAAACTTAACCAGCACAGAAGTCATACTTCATATTCCCTTTGATCAATATGAAGTGTTGAAATGTTTCTTACAGACATTTGCAAACGTTAATTTTAACAAGTAGTACTTCACTTATTTCACCACCTAAATCTTCTGTTTCAATAAGCAAGAAAAGTTAACTTTGTACTAAATGTATGATGCACAGCACGCTACCTTCACTACTTCTTTCCGTTTTAAAGCCCTCCCTGGCAGTTACCACCACTGATATATGGTAATGAAGCAGCACAGACGTTATAAGCAGAAGCTCCTTGTGCTTGTTTATACCTTTGCATCTTTTCTCCTGTTTAGGCTCTGAGGCACCATGAGGAACAAACAGCAACTCCAGGCAGACAAAAACAACATCCACTGCTGTCTTAATTGAAGCTGAGCTACCAAGAATTTAAGAGATTTTGGCTTCCAACCATAAAGTATTAATGGTTCGCATATTGTACAGAGAGAAGCAGGGTGTCTGTCTGTACATGTTTCAGTAAATTCACATTTAAGCCATTTTGCAGAACATCCCAGTAAGAGTATTCCATGCTGAACAGCACTTCTCCAACACTCCCCAACCTACACAAGGTTGGAAACTTTATCTTATTCCTTCTCCCAGTGTGTGTATGCTATATAAATCAGAATATACATACTATTTAAGCTTGCTAGACAACACATTTCCAGTTTTTCCACACATCTTCATATTGAATTAACTGCAAATTCATACTTAGAGAAGGCAAGTTAAGAGATCACATTAAAAAAAATTAAACTTGTTGAATTTACAGAAGTAGAAAGTCACAGAATTTTGGTATCAAACTTTTGAAAGTAATTCTTAATCCACTTCAAGACCATTTTGGTAGCTTAACCGACTCTAGTCCTCAGTTTCTGTCACTGTTGCAGTCAGCTCCACCAAACTCATCACAAATATGTGGTTCTATCATAACAGACTGAGAGCTCTGAATAGAGGAAGTCATTCCAGAGTTACATTCTCTGTTCTGATGGAACAATGCTTTGTGTTGACACCAAATCCGGGACAGCTGAAGTAACTACATTGAAATTAGGAGTGACTTGTTTTTGAGGAGCACCACGAGAGGGAGTTCCAACTATGGAAGAGCAGCAGAACACCTGCTTCATTACAGCCATACCCATATGTTTTCCTCAGAAGAAAAGCTCTAGCTCTTCAGTCTCTCAGTCTGAGTTAGTAATAACGTGAGCAGCATCACTGTTAAAGTGCTCTAAGACACAGATACAGCAAGTATCTGCAAATAATTAGATTCCACTGTCATGCAGGTGCTCAGATAACACATGAAAAGCTTCACACCACTAAGTCATATGGTGGGTCTTTCAAAACATTTTTGTTTGTTGCATGAACAAAACTAACGCAAACAAAGCAAAACACAAGGATGTTAAATTCAGTCCACAAAAATTCAATAAAGATGGGGGACAACTGGAAATTATGAATTTCCTATTGCAGAAAATCCAAGAATCCAAGAAGATTATCATCATTAACTCAAACATGCAAAACAGCGGCTGTCTTAATTAGTTTGGTGTTCCGATTCATAGCATATCAACATGAAGAGCCAACACATGAGGCAGAAATACAGTACCATAAATTTGTGGACTCCATGGTGACTCAGCTGATTTCCAGAAGGAATACCACCACCTGAGACTATCTCCACATCATCCCCTCCTGCAGGAGGACTGAGAAGACAGCAGCCCTAAAAACACTCATTTAACATCCTTCCAGAAAGAGCACCTCTGTGGAAGCTTTTGTGGTCCAGCAGTTGAAAGTCACAGCTCCTCCAACTATAAAAGACTCCCTACAGGAGAACACCCCTGCTGAGCCTTAGAAGCACAACATAGGAGAGAAATGCAACAAGTTCTGGGCAGGTAACTTCACACTCAGATGGAGTGTCATCCCCTTTACTGACTATTCTTTGTTCTTCCTAGGAGTAAACAGTCTGAATAAATTATGGAAATAGGTTTCCAGAACACGAGAACACTTCCTGCACCAAATACTTCGGCTTCTTGAAGAATTCCCCACCATATGTCCTGGGACTGCTTTGACTAAGAAACTTGCTCAAACTCAGCTAAGATAAAGTAAGGGAATTAAAGCAAGCGTCAGCCTCAAAACCTTGTGTTTACATTGTAAGACCGTGCCCAGCCTTGAGAACAAGTTGTGGGGAGGGGAAAGAGAGATGGAATTCAAAACCAAAGCCTTTAAGCATTCCTACTGAGGATCAAAAGAAAGATGTTTTAACCAACATACGATTAAAATTCTTTCCTTGGTACAAATGAAGTTTGGACTACCAACCACAGAAAAATTCAAGTTCTTAAGAGTCTCCTCACCTCCCAACCAGCTGCTTTTTTATGGTTGTAAAACAAAATTAAAGCATATTCCAGAAGTCAGTAACTCCTCCTTCTCCTCTGTTCTCCTTGCAACATCAGTTTCCCTGAAAAGCAGCACCTTTGCAGACCTGAGAAGCTCACTGTTGCAATCAATCACTCACAAAGTCTACCAACGCCATTACTGAACACCATGTATAATCGCTTCAGAATCCATAAGTACGCACTGCTCTGCAGGCCCAACCACAAACTGCACTGAGCTTATTGCTTAACTCCAATTTAACTGGTAGTACTACATTCAATAGAAGCTGCACAAAGAGGGGAAGGGGAAAACTTTTTCACCCCTTCACCAGTAAGGCAGGTGTCTGGCCATTTCTGTTTGGCCAACCAGTCAGGCAGCACCGTCCAGTCACAAACAGAGGAAGGCAGATCAGCACACACAGGCTTCAGGGAGCTCAGAAGTGCCCAGACAACAAAAAAAAGACCACGGTGGTCTGCGTGCTATAACAGCACTGTTACTGGAAGGTGTGGATACTGACAGAAGCTACTGTAGTGAAGACATGCCAAGCAAGAACCACCACCATGCCTAACAACAAAAGATGGCAGACACTGTGGAGAGAGAGCATTCCAGACAAACAATGACTGGAGAGGGCACTGCACAGAGTTCAAGCCGACTGCCTGCTTCCCAGTTTAGAATCACATAAATAATCTGAGACCTGCAGCTGAATTCAGTTGCTCACATACAAGTATTTGATACTGGAATTTCCCATACATCTACACTGAGCTGACAAGGACAATGCAAGCCTCTGCCCCTTCCAGACTGGCAGCTAGAGGCCAAAATGGTAATCCTGAGTACCCCGAATAGCTTTGGCAACTGAACCAAGCTCCTTCCTCAAGCTCAGTAATGAATATGCAAGTAAGACTTCAGCAATTGTAGCCTTCAACAAAACTATCTTCTCTTTTCTAAAAGAAAAAAAATTCAACCACCAGAAACTTCTGAGTTTTAAACTTGCTTCTTTTTCTCTTTCTGCACAGCACAAGACGGAGCTTTTCAAGACCTGTGTTAAGTTGTTCCCCTTCCTCTCACCACCAAAAGGCATTACTAAAACAGGTTTTAAACTTGTTTTACAAGCCTCTTACCCAGAGAGGCTCTCACCCTCTATAGCTATTGTAATTAGCAAAGCCTTTCCACGAGGTGGCATTCTCTCAAGGGAGCCATGTTACAGTCAGTTCTGGTAGGAAAGTGCTTGGTTTCAGTTTGAAAAGTTGGGATTTTCTGTATTCAGTCAGATGAGAGCAGAATGTGAAATAAATAAATCAATAAAATAGTTGAAAGCGGGGCTAAGAATAAGTTTAGGTACCTCTCCTTCATAGATGTCAACTAAGAGAAGAACTAACTTATAAATATTATTCTTGCATCAGCTGAGTTCAGGTGGGCCAATACTATAAGCTGTAACCCTAGTGCATTTCAAGAATTGCTCTATGAGGTACACAGGCTACATGTGACCAGTTTTGTTAAACAGCTCTGAACAGCCACACTGATGCACTACACTCATTCTTCTGCCAGCATAATACAGAACCCTAGAAGCGTGTGTATGTTTGTGTGTGTTTATAGCTCCCTTATACATTCTTACACAGCCAAGCAGCTCTAGAGCAGCTCAAAGCATTGCAAAGAAGTGCTATCTAATCAGCTTATCTGCCTTGTCACTTCACGCAGCAGATATCACTCCTATAAGCTATTTTCCCATGACAAGGGTTTATTTCAGTGTTTATATTTACACACCTACAGAAGGCATGGAAGAACTCACCTCCATCTGGAGCGCAGCAGTGTCCTGATCATAGTGTCCCATGATATTTGGGAAAAAAGTCATATTGTAAGGCATTCTTGAACACCTGGAAATAGTAATCGGTTCACACGTGAACAAGCTGTGCCCTCGCACTACAGTCAGAAGAAAACTATAAGGCACGAAGAACGCAAGCACCCCCATTTTGTCAGGATGTCCCACTTCAGCACATAGCTTCTATCAGAAGTTACACGGACTGCCTTTCCATAAGGATCAGAGCACGCATCTTCCTCTTCTCGTTCC
Organism: Gallus gallus; assembly: GCF_016699485.2. Taxonomy (NCBI): domain Eukaryota; kingdom Metazoa; phylum Chordata; class Aves; order Galliformes; family Phasianidae; genus Gallus; species Gallus gallus. The sequence goes on along the minus strand of NC_052533.1, from coordinate 128,959,069 downwards.
AAGGCCGGCAGGGGCAGAAGGCCGATCAGGCACCTTGCTGCGGTTTTCGGTGTCTCCCCATTTCGACTGCCCGTGAGTTCATTAAATCCTCTCTTCCTTCAACCTGCAAACGCAGGAAGAGACGGCGCAGGGCCATGAACAGACGTGACAACCCGACCGCGGCCGCCCCCGAAGGCCGAGCTCAGCCCCCGCGCAGAGCCCCGGAGCACCGGGCAGCTCCCTGGGGCCGCACCGTGGTCTGCTCACATCGAGAGCGTCCGCCCGACGTCCACCTGCCCCCAGGGAGAGCCGGCCGCTCCCAGCGCCGCCGTTCGGTTCCCAGCCACGCCCTGGGAAGCGGTGCCCGCGGGGCCGGGCGGGGAGGCGGCCCAGCGGTCGGCCAGCACCCGGGCCTCGCTCGCTCGGCGCCGCAGCCCGACCACGCCCGGGCCGCGCCTCCGCCGCCCCCTCACAGCGAGGCCCGCCTCCCGCCGCCCCCCTCGGCGGCCTCCCCGGGGCGAGCCGCGACCCGCCTCGTCGCGGTGCCGCCGCCGCTCCCCGCGCTCACCTCACCGGCCGCAGCCCCCTCCCGGCTCGATGGCCGCCGCTCCCCAGCGGCACCGGCAGGACGTGGCGTCGGGCAGCGGGGCCGCTCACGCGATACTTGAAAGGGCGGCGCGGGGGCCGGGGCGGTGCCGCACCTTTCCCTCCCGCCCTCCCTCTCCCTGAGGAGGCACGGCGCTGCCCGCCCCTCGGCCCGCTGCCGGGCGGCCGGTGGCTGCCTGCGCTCTGGTGAGCGGCTGTGCATCAGTTCGTGGGTCAGTCCGTCCCTCCGTCCTCAGTTCAGGGTATCTCAGCGAAGCACTCACACAAATACAGAGTAAAAAATCCCTTCTCTGTAATATCTCACAGTTGCGTTTTCCTGACAAGGCTTGTTGTCTATGAACACGTTGTGTAACCATGACTTAGAGAATTTCACGTATCAAGAAGTGGACTTGTCCCTCCTGTCAGCTCGTTGCTGGGATCTGTTTCCAAGCAGCTTGCTGAGCCACGCTGATAGCGGGTGCTCTGTGGGGTCTGACAGCCTGTCTCTGTGAGGGTGACAACGACGCGATGCTCATGCAAAGCACTGGGATCAGCCCAGGCACACGTTGGATGGGGGTAAGGCTGGACGTGAGAACTCAGTGTGGTACAGTTTCATTTAATGAAAGAAAAGGGGTTTATGGGAGGTATCTGCCAACAAACGGCACTGCTGTGATGGGGAAAAAGATAATATTCAGACAGAGGAGCACCTGGCTCTGGCATTCATGGTGGAGCTGCCTTCTGGAGGCAGAGCTCAAGGGTCTATGAACTGCGCTCCCACCACATCTTCTGTTGTGTCTGAGCCCCATCAGATCAACAGCCAGGCCTCTGCTAGGGGGAGGCAGCCATGATCCACTCACTGCATGGAGCCTCCTCAGGTCTCATCAGACAGGTGTGCAGCTGCCTGACTCGCTCTGCGCTGCAGGAACAGGAACCACCAGATGCCGAGACATGCAAACTAGCCTCAGAAATGGTCCGCAGATGTTCAGGCAGTGCTGCATCCATGCTGACATGCTGCAGGGAAGTCTGTGCAGAGTCAGGCTTGCTTACCCAGCATCAAGGTCATCCGTCTATCTGTCTGTGGGTGGTGGACAGTGTGAAGCTGCACGCTAGAGAAACTGCAAGCTTCTTCAATAGAAGACTCCAGGGTTACTTCACTGTAATCTTTCAGTACATGAAGGGGGCTTATAAGCAAGAAGGGGAGCAACTTTTTACATGGTCTAATAGTGATAGAACAAGGGGGAATGGTTTTAAACTAAAATAAGGGAAATTTAGATTAGATGTTAGAAAAAATTCTGGCACAGGCTGCCCAGAGAAGCTGTGGGTGCCCCAGCTATGAATGTTTTCAAAGACAGGTTAGATGGAACCCTGAGCAGCCTGATCTGGTGGGTGGCAGCCCTGCCCACACCTGGGGGTTGGAACTGGGTGCGTGTTAAGGTCCCTTCCAACCTAAGCCATTCTATGATGGCTTTATTCAGAGGACCACAAAGTCTCTCTCTTTGTGCAGATCTTCTGTGCATAATTTCCTATAGAAATATACACAGAACCTCACTGGATTCCTCTGTGTAAAACCATCTTGGCACTTGTATGAGTCACAAGAAGGCTTATAGTTACCTGCCTCCTATCCACATAGCTCAGTCATTTGAGCAAATGGAGTAACTTGATAGCAGTAATGGAATTCAATTTGCTATACAAACAAGGAACCGAGTGGGAAGGTGACTAACATTTCCCCAGCAGGTTTCACAGATGGCATTAATGAAATCTTGTTATGTACAGGTTTTGGAAGTTAATGTGCTCCAGCCTACAAAGACCTATGTTATCTTCTGTTGTCGTTCCAGTTCTCATCCTCCAGCTGGCGGATGTCTCTCCAGCCCTACTGTCTCTCAGTAGCTCCTTCTCATTTGAGAAACATTACATTTTTCTTTTTGTCAGTGCTGAGGCCACATAGGAAGTGAGTCTGGCAATGGGAACACTGGGAGAGTTCAGGACTTCCCACTCAGGTTCTGCAGGAGATGCCCTAAGACAGATGTTGCCCAGCTCTTGATGAAGTTACTGAGGTGCTCTGCTTGGAGAGCACATCAGTTCCTCACGTACACCAGAACTTTGCAGATAGGTTGTGCTCAGTGCAGATTCAGACTCCAGCAGGTTTCTAGTGATTTCTCCCTCCTTCTTGATTTCACTGACTAAACCTGGAGGCATTTTCCTGGAAACAAGAACAGAATGGCTTAGGGCAATCAATACCAAGTGAATGATCTTTGCTTCCCAGCACACAGAGTTGACAGCTTCTCAGAAAAGCCTGTGTTATAATCTTAATATAGGAAAAACAGCATGTATTACATAACTTTTATGATACCTTAATAAGAAATTTTGCTGACACAGGCACCCTTTCAATAAAACCTGGCCAGTCTGCCAAAGTAACCAGCACCTGGAATTAGAGTATGGTGAGGAGTTTAGCAGCCTTAGCTGTGAGCTCTGTGTGTCATACTGCGTCATATAGCATTGTGTGAAGCGATACCTTCGCTCCTTCTATCAGAATGCATTTTCATACATAAATTAAGTCTCTAAAACACACCTCTAAATATAAATGTTGTTTTCCTTCCTTAAAAACTCCACTGTTTTTGTTATATGATTGCAAAAGGCGGGGAGGAGGAAGGATGAGCCCTTTCTTCAGTCACACTGTTAATGCATTTTGCTTCCTCTCAACCTAGTAGCTGAGCAAGTTATACCAGAGACATAATCTAAATATGTTTGTTTTTGGCTATATAAAGGTCTTGTCTAACCAGAGTGAAGAATGTGGACATTCTCACTGGTACCCAGCAAAGCTCTTTTAAGTATGATTAAGGGTTTTAAGCATGTGCTCAAATATATCACCGACTAGGGATGCAGCTGCTCAGATGTGTAAGTACTCTGCTCACCTCGCTCTGGAGATATTGTTAACATTTCAGTTAATGTAATGTTAATTTTCTGACCTTTCTCTGGTGCCACTTCAAACAATTACAGTATTGCAGTTTTTTTTTAACACGAAGAGTTTAAGAGATTTAGAGCATAGTTCAAATCTCAGGTCATTTTCAGATGTTTTTCAATGGAGTTAGCAGGGAGGTTTCAGCAGTGGGAGCTGTCAGCTCCCCTCCAAGTTCTGCTGGCTGCTACCACCCACATGACAGATGCGATGGGACATGTCATGTGCTGTCCCCTCAGTGCCCATGCTCCATGCCATGGCCAGTTTAAACTCATCCATCCCAGAAATTTTCACAGCCTGCCTGGGCTATGAACTGCAATACCATTCTCTCATTCAACTTTTATCGTAGATGTCCTTCCTGGGAAGATGGAAAACACCACGACCACATTTGCTTACTGTGTGAAGATGCGCCTTGTGCTCATGCAAAAGGGAGGAAGGCTCTAAAATATTCAGCAACTGTCATGAAGAAATTTAGCTCTGAGATACAGGGGCTTTGTGGCTCTGGTGCTTGGATACTACACATGAGCAGTTTTATGCTGGCTTGAGCTCTTTCCTGCTGGTACATCTAAAAGCGTCATAACTGAATTATATTGTTGGAACATTGTACCAAAGTTTGACTTAATGTAACCTAAATATTACAGATTTGCCAATTACATAGTTTGATGTTGGCTGATTCAGTTATAAGGTTCAAGAAGCTCTTATTATTTTGCATTTAAAACACATTATTCATAATTTGGTGAAATTTAGGAGTAAATAGCCAGTAGATGGCACCAATAAATCCTGTTGTGAGACTTAAAGTTGAAATATTTTTCTGAAATGTGCTTGAAGATCAAAAAAAACCCACACAAAATCAAATTATTAAGATATTTGATTCTAATCAGTTTACAGTAATAGTCAAGAAAATGTTTCAGTTCATGGGCAGAATGTGTTTTCTAAGTCATTTAATTGAATGCATAAACTCATGAGAAAGGCTTACAAAGAGCACATAAGTGTTTTATAGTAATTTCAGAGTTCTTTGGTAAATCCAGCCTTTGATCACTTGATGCCTTCTGAGCACTTCTCCAATCACATCCAGCTCAGTCAGGTTAAACCTTCCTTTATAACACTCATTTTCCCTCATAAAGCCTTTAAACTGTGCCCCCCTGACAGCAACAGTGAAAACCAGAAAAGGAAGTGCTGTGGGAACAGCAAAAGGTTTGTGCATTGACATGTGCTAACTGCTGGGTGCTTGGAACCCAGGTCAACTTCTCCCCTAAACAAAGCATGACCTATTTAGACTTCAGTCCTTCTGAACATTATGGCTGCGTGGTTTGTGGCACCCACATAGGCACGCATAAGATGTTGATTTTCGTTATGCTAGAAGGATCTCATCCTTCATTTGTCTGTAAATGACAACACCGTGCATTCACCGTGTTGCTTTAATAAAACAGTGATTATGCTAATAATATTCCTTTCCTAACAGGTTACCTCGCCGAGCCTCAGATATTCAGCACAATGCAAAGTAAACAGGAAATACGCCCTTAAAAAGATCTTTTTTTTTTCTGAGGATGATCAAGGAGATTTCATTCCTTGTAGACTTTTAGCAGACTTCACTCCTGCTAAATCTGCGACTTGTCTTTTTGGGTGACATTAACAGTAGCAGAGATGGTGGGCGTTTTCCCCCCAGCAGCTCCTCTTATCTCATTCTGTACTCTGGAGAATGTCACAAAGGCTGAGGGAAAGGAAATCAGTGCTACCGGGCATGAGTCATTTCCAGTGGCTAACACTGATGGAAGCCAAACACTTCACTACAGTGGACCAGAAGGGTAGTGAGTCTGCTGACTACAAAATAGCAAATACTGGCTTCATTGAGTGTGCTGTAGTTTTATTCTTTGTTACTTCAAAAATATAACGGTGAAATAACTTGAATCAATCTGCCCCTGTCTATGTGATATGCAGTTATCAAAGGAGGATTGCCTTTACATTGATTTCAAATGCTGCTTTTTATGTTCATAGTTTAAGATACTTTTTAAACATGAGAATGCCAGGGATACAACAAAACAACAGCTTTTGGATTTCAGGCAGTAACTACTTCAAGGTGATTCTGAAGGTACTGATCAACGCAGTGAAAGCAAACTACGGAGCACTTATAGCACCATGCCAGGTATTGTTATTTACACCTATCCCATGCCCAGATGTGTATTGTCTTCCCATAATAACAACACAGTTCCGCAGTGACTTCCCAAATTCTTCAATTCTATGGGATAAAGTTAATGTTTAAACATGAAGTCAAAAATACCAAGATCCCTGTATCCAACTTCTTGATATATTGCTTTGTATTAAAACCTGTCATTCTAATCCTTTTTATAACAATAAAATTATTTGAGTCTTGTAGTTTTAATATCAGAATTCACAAATCGATCTTCTCCACAGGTACTCCTGAGCTATTACAAAATAGAAACAGCATGAAGAATACTAAATACATTTTCAGCTGAGACGTAGAGTTTTGTCTGAGATCAATGCAGAGCACAAAAATGAGTCACGCTTCAGATCCTAGGGTAACTGTAACCATGTGATAACTGATTTGTTGGCTTAATAAAGTCTGGTGCAATCCAGGACTGGAGTCAGCATTACTGCTTTAAACTAGGATTTGTGAAATATGCTTATGGAACCCATTATACCATGTCCTGGGAGACAGTGCTGACCACTGTTAACACTTATGAATTACAGAAACCTAATTTTCTCAGCCTCCTTCCGTGTCTTTTAATCCTTGTTATTTGGGATCATCCATTATATCACTCGTTCATATCTAGAAATGAGGCCTTTCCATCCAAGAAATTGTAGTAAAAAACATTATGGAGCCAACTTTCTAAGTGTGAAAGCATTTCAAATACAAATTAGGGCAGAAAAAGGAAATGTGCAGTGCTGTTAAATAAAGAAATAATAATAGATAAAGCTAATAATGAATGGGAAAGAAAAGACTCAAAGATGTGGCAGCAATAACCTCAGTATGGCTTAAACAACAGCAGCAAAAGCTTCATTAGTTGATTCTAAGCACAGAAATGCAGTTGTTTGAATATGCTTAATGCCCAAATTTGTCTTCCCATCTAGCATAGAAGAATTTCAGTCATTCTGATATTGTCAGCTATGACTGACAGAGAATTTGAGAGTCTGAGAAGGGGTTGGCCATATTCAGTTACACACTTTTACATTATTATTATTCTTTTTTTAACAACGGGTGCTTGTTTCCATGTATGTGCTTTTATTCTCTTTCTTGGACTTTTTGCCATGTAGCTGGGTACATTTAACTTGAAGTGGAAAGGGGAGGCCAAAAGCCAAAAAGCAAAGCGTTGAGTAGAGGGAAGACCAGAAGTAAGGGGTGAAGGGAGAGGTCAGGCTTCTCTGTGGCAGTAGGATCAGAAGCAGAGAAGGGCCAGGAAGACTGAGCAGGGCAGACACAGGAGGCTGGGCAAGAGTCTGCTTGCTGGATGGGGATGAATCATATCAAGCTTACTTTGGGGCTAAGCTAAGGATCTTGAAATGTATTCTGAATGCAAAACAAAGCAAAATGTGACATATAAACTAATAGAAAAATTAAACAGTCTTGAGACACAAGGTGGGATTTGTGTGTGACTGTGACACAGGAATCCTGATCTCCCCTTCTCAGAGTGCTGACTCATGAAGAGCTGCAATCTTGGTTTCTAAACTGAAAAAGTGGCTTGTAAGTATCCCTAAAGCTTTCTCTTTTATGAAGAAAAATGGGAGGCACTCATACTGTCACCTCTTGGATCCTGAATAGCTTCTGTGAGGCAGAGATGCTTAGGAATCATGGGGGATTTGTCTGGCCTTCCTTGCCAACAGCAGACTTATCAGTATGGTCATCTTTGTCCTGAGAGGACTCAAACTGCCTTTGAATGATAGAGATGCCCATATTTCCTTCCATGGAGATGCTCACAAACACTGATACAAAGTCCCTGACTGACAGTAGCATACTCACAGCAGCAGAGGACAATGATTTTGCAATAGCTAGGTGTTCATTGTTGATTTTAACTGTCTTACAAGTCTGCCTCAGAGACTTGGCTTTATTCTTGCAGTGCTGCAAATTCCATTTATACCTGTACTGGCCCATTTGGGCAAAAATGACTGGTGAGTCATCATTTCCACCAGTGGTCACTTCATGCACTGATTCTTTACTACAATTTTCTAGCAGGCCAATGACCACCTAAGAGGTTCAGTTGAGATCACAATATGCTAGAAGTATACGTTCTCCTAGAACATGTTTTTTTTTTATGGTTGATACATTTGGGATGAGGTTCTGTGCCTGATCCAGCTCTTTAGTGGTATCAAGCTGTAGGACTGATGATTTTCATGGTGAGAAATGAAAGTGAGCAAAACAATCTTGATGGAGAAGCTGATCTTGGCTTATAGCTGATACAGGCCCAAAGATGTCAATAGCACTCAAGGGTTTAGTCCAAGCCAAGCCGTCCAAGGGGAACAGAAACATTCATGGACTGTAATACTGTTTTTAGAGGTCAGAACGACAATGGAAGTGCCATACCAAAGGAACAGAGACAGATCCTGGGACCTTTTCAAAATGTCACTAATACAAAATGAATAGACAAGATCAAATTCAGTTTAATTCAACTCAATTTCTACTGGAAATGCAATTAGAGAAATGCACATACAGTTTTTCAGCCTGATTCTTACGTGCATAAATCCAATGTTACTGTCTTCATGCATCGAATGTCCTAACAGCTAGCACAGAGTAAGAACTGAAAAGAGGTATCTAGGAGCTTAACTCTTCATACTCAAAAGCAGGTATTTGTTCCTGTACAAACAAGTGCCACAGAGTAATTTATATTAAAAACAGGTATTGCTGTTTTTAATAGAAGACAGAGAACAATTTCTGTTACAATATAAAAAAAAATTATGTATTCATGGATTTACACTGATATAACTAGCATCAGGATTTAATCCGATGGTCTGACATTTCCATAATTCCATAATTCATGTGTTTTCCTCTTTCCATTTTCCTCTTTGTGCATGCTTTGGCAAGACGTACATGTTTCTGCATCTCTGCCAATTGCATTGTGCTATGCCTTCAGAAGCAAATCCAAGGTTTCTACATGCCTGGGAGTAAAGAAAATAATTCAGCTAAGCTTTTGTTCCAGCTCTGCATGAGTTGTGTGAGTGAAACCATCAAAAGCAAGGAAAGAATTTGCATATTTCTACTGATTTGGAAGAACCCAATGCTACTCTACATTCAGGAGCTCTAGCTACATTTAAAAAAAAAAGAGAGAGGGAGAGAGAAGAAAAATGTGCATTACTCAAGCTTTCTACTTTCATATTAATTCACAGTAAACAACATGTTTTCTTCTTGATTATAGGCTATTGTAGGAGAACAGCAGCGGCGTAATACATGTTGCTAGGATAAAGAGAGGGGCTGTTTTCACTTGTAAACCTGCACCAAAGCAATTTGATTTTATATTTTATAAAATTATGTAAACAAGAACTAAGGGAGAAAATCATGGAGTTGCAACAATTTACACCGAATTGCTCTGGTGTGTATAAGCAAGGCTTGAACTTGCCTGCCATGTGAAGAAGAAAATCATTTTTTCTTTTATTTCAGAGACAGCTGAAGTGCAAGGTGCTATTTCTTTTCCAGGAGTCTGACAAGCAGCCCAAGAGTGGTGTCAAGATATACATATTTATTGCCAAAAGATGGTCACTTGGGTTTGCTCAAGCAAACCTCTCGTAAGTTTTTGAGAGAACAGAAATGTATCTAAGAATTCAGTAGCACTGACTTAAAGTATGTGGGGTAAATGCCATTTGAATTCAAAGAGAAACAATTCAAAAAACTGAGCAAACATAGATCAGGATATCCTGGACTAATAAGAAAAAATCGTTAGTTTACCACAGGAGACTTCTATAAGATGATGATAAATGAAGTGAATAATAACCAGGAGTATCTCCTCCTAGAGAGCAGCTTTCTGCCTGCTTCAGAAGCATCTAATCTAGAAGTCTTCAAGTATTCACATTTGTGACGGTGGATTTTCAAGACATAACATAGTTGAGACAGTATGAAAAAGTTCTCAGTTAATCTAGCAAGTGGTAGCCACAAGTGATTGAGTACATCTGAAAAGTTACCACACTTCAGCTCTGCATGTCTCTTATCTGAGACAGGGTGGCTGACCACACCTGTGGTGATTTCTCCTTGCTTAAATGAAGGGTTCTCTGATGTATGAAAAAAAAAAATCAATCAATTCAAATCACTGTAGGATCTTCTATGGAGGACATGGAGACTGTGATGTGAGAGTGGATCACAGTCTTCTGCCCTGAGACATGCTTACCTCAAAGGATGTTGAGTCAGAGCGGCAGTACTGGCATGACTGAGCTGAGAGACATCTTTTAGGTAAACGCTGGTAGCTGAAAGTCTTGGAGACATTACAGGAATTAAATCCCATTGCTTGTATCATGCTATGGTCAGGACAATAGAACTTTGTATATTTTCTGTGAGTATACAGAACTACCTCAAAGTTACCTGTCTCTGTCATTGAACTCTCCTTCTAAATTAAATGATGTGAATTCTACCAGTCACTTTGATCAAAAAAGGTAATACATGGTTGTTTCTGAAAGATTAATTCATTGACTTTCTCAGATATATAATTAAAAGTAACTCAGAATTTACAAATGTATAGGAGCAGAGAGAAATGAAAAACATGGCCTTTCATGTGAGGAATATCGCATGAACTTGGCATTAGTCCCAAATTCATCCAGTTCCAAATTCAGCTATGGAGAGCTGGCAACTGTTTATGAAGACAGCAGCCCTATTGTAGCTTATCTCCAAAATGTTAGGGTTAGTCCAAGCTAGCTGCATGGACACTGTGTATTTGTGGAGCTTGGTTTGGTCTGTTTCCAGCAGGCTTTCTAGCATCTCATCCCTGCTATATCTGACTCCTACCCTTGTATGAAACCTCCCCAGAAGAGCTGAAAACACGAGAACAAACAAGCATTTGACAAATACATCAGCCATCTTTCCTAAAGAAGCCAGCATATGGGCAGGCTGTTGCCAAACATCAGTTCTGGTTTGGATAAACTTAACTGCAGGTTCACCAGCTCTATATTCTTGCCGGTTTCTCTGTAGTTCAGAAAAGATTTGTGACTCAGGACAGCAATGTATTGGGTGGGACCAAGATGGCCAAGACTGGATACCAAATTCTTATGTGTGGGTACCATCTCCAACAGTTGATGGAGGCATCTGGCAACAGCCCACGGCAGAGGAAAATGCTCTGAAACCTCATCACTTGGAAGACCACCAATTTATGTCTATGTAAGTATGGTCATGGTGGAAATTACTGAGGCCATAAACCAGATTGTTTATCCACTAGTGAACTGCATCTATAAACTGACAACTCATCAGTGATGCTGCCATAACTAGCAACTAGAAGCAGAACATTGCATCTGTGTCTGTGTGTGTCTTCTGTGTTCCTTTCGAAGGGCTGTTATTCTTCTTGTCAAGTGCCAGAATTGACTCTAAAACAAGGATGTATGGGTGACTAGGAAGTACTAAGGTAGCATTCATTAGGTTATCAGGAAACCACAGCCTTCTGGTGACTGAAGGAAAATGGTGTTAAAAAGGAGCCTCTGAAAGTGCAAGCATGTAATGACAGGAGAAGGCTTCTGGGTGAGAGTGCAGAATGATACCAGAGGTGCCATGACTGTAAACACAAATCACACATTTGTGTGGGCAGCTATTAGTCACTGAAGGAAAGGAAGCCTGTGAATTGGGTTTTTAGGGATGACAAACAAGGAGCCTCTAGCATAAGTAAAATATACTATATACAGGAAGTTCAGATATAGCATGGAATTACAAACAAATGAGGAAAGAGCAAGTAAGCACACTGTGTCAGAAACCATTTCAAATGACTCCAAACAGACATAGAGTGAAGAGAAAACCCTCCAGCATCAGTGTCATACTTCTGGAGGAGATGAGGAGAAAAAGGGTGAACACAAACATCGTATCCCTGGCAGGCTGCAACACCCTGCCTCCATCACAGTGCAGGCTGGTGCCAGTGCCCTGAGGACACAGAGTGGCAGTGCAGGAGCACAGCACCACAGATGCCTGGAGGCTGAGCAGTGTGCAGCAGGCTTAGCTGAATCCTAATTGGGAATGAGCTATAATAAGTGGGCAATTTGGACTATCCTTGTCAGTACATCACTGTATAACCAGATTGATAGAAATATTTCTATTGGACTGTTTTGTTTCTACTAGCCTAGCAATGCATTCTTGTCTGTGTATGTATGAGCTGTGTTTCTTTAGCCTCTATGAATTGTATCGGCTGCTTAGTCTGGTATGCCGTCTTTGAGGACTGGATGTTAAAAATCAAGGCAGCCACGGAGGGAGAACACAAAAAGCCCTTCTGAAAGCCCTCTGGCATGAATAACACTTTGTAGGCATAATCACACAAGACTACGTTGCACTCAGTATAGTTCTGTGGTCGTGCAGTCTTGCTGAAAGATTCACAATTGATTTTACCTAGACTACCATCTCTGATGAAGAAAGTCGCGTACTCAGGAGTTGCCAGTGAGCACATTGACTGTAGCAGAGTGGACAGCATCCATGGCAGAACATGTGTGCCTAGGTGGACAGAAGAGTGTGAGAGTGAAAAGAGTGACTGGTGTATTGCAGTGAAATATGCACGTGAACAAAGGCAAGATACCAGCAGGGCTGAGCTATGAAGGAATCAAGGGATGTGTGCAGAGGTGGAGGATAGAGACTTCAAAGATAAGGGTTTGGTCTGCTGTTGGACTGCCAGCTGTGCCCCAAGGGTAATGAGTAAGACCTTGGGCTTGAGCAAGCTACACATGATGCTGAAGCCAACAGCTGTGAGATGCTATGCACAGGAGTGTTTCATATGTGCAAATCTTTCTGCAGAGTGGTGACTGTTAGTGTTAACACCATTAGATTAGTTTTAAAAGACTGGGAACTGCTAGTGCTAACCTTTATCCATAAATAAAACATTACCAAACCAGCTGACAGCTGTATTGGAATTTTCACCGGCTGCATACATCAACACTACCCCTGAGGTGACTCTGAGACCTTTTTTTCTGAGGCCATCAATATGAGGAGCCTGAGCAAGCCCACTAAGAATGCTGGTTCCTCTTCTGCATGGTCTCTTCATGCTCCCAGGGCAACCAGAGAGTGTCCTGTGGGTTCCACATCAGCTCCTTGTAGTAGGCCAAGGTCTCAGCTTATACTAGAGCAGTGTGTACACTAGTGAACTGGACATGCTTTTTCTTTAAACTGGCTCTTCTCCAGGTTAATTATGGGACTGCTGTACAGCTCACAGGAGCTGTTTGTAATACACTGCCCATGGTCCCTGAGACATGCCCTGGGGCACAACATGAAGGCATCCATGGGCGAGTCAGGCTGGGAGGCCTGTGGGGTGGAAGAGGTTTCTGTAGGACAGAGAGAGGCAGACATAACTTAGCCCCTACAGCAGCACTGAGGACAGCCCTTCTCCTGGGTCAAAGCCCGAGTCTGCCACAGAGGAAACTGGCTGTTTTGTTCCAGTGTTCACTGGGAGTCAGCACATGTATGTGCACAGGTACAGTGCAGATGGTCTGGGATTGAGGAGCAAGTATTGGAGCTACATGACTTAGCAGTGTAGATTCACTCTGTGATAAAATGTGGTAAAATGCATTTGTAGTATGAAATTCTTACGAGAGGGAAGTGAAAAATACCTACATCTTATGAAAAACACCTACATCCATCTTACGATGGATGCAAACAATATTAATGTGTTGTAAGAAAACACAGCTCCCAGACAGATAAGCAGCAATGACAGTAACTTCAGCTGCATGCCAGCTGGAAAATGTGGCCCAGCATATATTCTGGAAGTTAATCTCTTGCTTTTATTACCATTTCAAATCGCCAAAAAAAAAAAAGGCCAAAGGACAGAAAATCGTTGTTTACTAGGTGTGGAATCCCACAGCACTAAAGCACTGCATTCCAGAGGTGGGTGTAAAATTCTTGCCTCAGCCAATGAAATTAAGCATGAAATTTCACCTGAAAGATGGTTTTGGGTCAGAAACATGGATGATTAATATCATTTGCATCAAACTCTATAGTTATCCACTTATATTTAATTCCCTACATCCGAACTGTTCCCAGAGGTTATGATACCGCTTACATGGCATTGTAGCTGGATAGTGAATCAATGAGAAGTAACTCTGCTCCCATGCTTGGCAGCTTTGATCATGTGCTTTAGCTTGCCCAGGTCCACATCTAACCTGTGTACAACTATGGTCACTATAGTATGAGAATATACAGATCCACATGCTGCAAAATTTATGTCACATTAATACCCTGTGTGAAGTTTCTGTGGGGAATTAATTGGAGAATAAGTAGATGCCACAGCATTGCAGGAAGCACTGGTTTAGAGACATGGGCAGGATTCACCTCTTGGCATTTTAGGATTAAACCACCCCTTTGCTCCTTGAGTCAGCAAAGTGAACAACCTGCTGATTACGTACCTTCTTAATCTGTTTTTGGCTGTGAGATGGTTGGTCTTTCTACCCATGCAGTAATGACGCAGACATATTTCCCTGTATCCAAGTATATAAGTGTTTTGCAAAGGTTAATGGAAATTAAATTAAAGCTGAACAATACTGATTGTAATGCAGGAGCGTGCAAGCAAGGCTAATTAATACAACTGGCAGCACAGCTTAGTCCTGATCTGTGATACCACTCTTTTTCTTTCTCCCTCCACCCTATTTTTTTCCTAAACAGCCACACTCAGCAATCTAAAATGGATTCTTCCAAACATTATAGCAAGCTTGATACAGACAGAATTGTAAAGGCATCACACAGGATGTCCAGTCCTCCATAAAGAAAAGAAATTATGTTCTCCCTTTTCCCTTCTTATGAATAACCTCATCCTACGATTAAGATTAGGGGATTTCTTACATTTAGTGTTCGTTTAGTTTTTCCATTCAAGGAGCTGTTGCAAACAAATAAACTCAGATCTTATTCTATAAAAGTGACATGTTAATAGATGTATTTTGTGGTGAATCGGCTCCCTTTTTATCCTGTGTTACCAACTCAGCTTTGGAATTAGCTTGCTCATAGGCAGGAGGATGGCTTTTGACATATGTGGAGACTGTCTAGGAAAAAAAAAAAAGAAAAAGAGGAAAACCAGATTAGAGGACTTGAAAAGTCCTGGATGATGATGGAATACAACAAGAGGTTTGCATCTCTGCCTCTTAGGCTACCAAACCTCTTTTTTTTTTTTTTTTTTTTCTGGTACCTATTCAACATTCTTCCCTGAAAAAAGGTGGAAAGAAGATGCTTCATTAGGTGTGAGTGAAACGCGGAATGCTTGGCCCGAGGACACTGAAAGTTTGATTCTGAAACACTGCAGAGTATTGAGTTCCTCAAAATGTGAGGTCAAGCTTGAGCCAATGTGGAGTACAGAAATGCAGTAAACACATTGTTTGTTAACACAGTAGTATACATCCCATAATACCTCATGAGCTTCAGTTTTAGAAATGCCCTAAAAGGCCATTTTCTGCTAAGCCTTGGCAGTTTAGGTGGCTTCTGTTGCAGTGAGGTCTCTCCCTATGTCACTCCCTGCAGCAGAAAGGGCTCCACTTCAAAGGCACTGTCTGACTCCTAAATTCATTGCATCCTGTCCTCAGGATTCCTGTGGGCTTCTACTTACCTAGCTGATGGACTACAGCTCCCTTCTGTCCCCAAACACTTTTGCTTTTTGGCGCCTCTAAAATCTATTCCTTTGTACTGTTCTTCCTTTTCAGAAGGAATCAAACAAGGTGCTGTGTCAGCATCTTCGTCAGGGTTTGTCAAAGAACACCCAGGGCATAGACAATGACAGTAAAGATGATATTTCAGCAAGAGTAACCCTTAGTTAGGGGAAAATATCTTAACAATTTAGTGCCATTGAAAAGACTAGGGGAAAATAAGTGTTACCGATAGAAGTTACGAGTTAATTTCTATGGCACGGGTTAAACAATGCTACAGCTGTTTTCTTTGATCTGTTTTCCAGCTCAGCCAGGATGTTAAAAGCACATTCTTCAGTGTAATGTGACATTGAACACAGTTGCCACAGGTTCAGGCCCAGCACTGCCAGTGGCTGAGGGAAGGGCTGTCCCGCTCTGCTCACCTCGAGCACTGGGTACAGGGCTGCATGCCACAGTACTGGAAGGACATAAAACCATTAGAGAGTGTCCAAAGAAGAGCAATAAAGATGGCCTGGAGAGCGAGATGTATGAGTAATGCTGAGGCCGCTGTGTTTGCTCAGCCCAGAGCAGAGGAGCTGAGGGGAGGCCTGATGGCGGCTGCAGCTCCTCACAGGGAGCGGAGGGGCAGCGCTGAGCTCTGCTCTGTGTGACAGCGACAGGGCCCGAGGGAACGGCATGGAGCTGCGTCAGGGGAGGGGCGGGTGGGGGTTAGGGACAGGTTGTGCACCAGAGGGCGGTGGGCACGGAACGGGCTGCCCAGGGCAGTGGGCACGGCCCGAGCTGTCAGAGTTCAGGGAGCGTTTGGACAGCGCTCTCAGACACTGGGTTTGAATTTGGGGTGGCAGGTATTGCCATCCCTTTGATACTTCATAATCCTCTCCTCACATTTGGCTACCTTGTGGCATTTGCACGTTGCTCGCTCTTTTTATCACATCCAAGAGGGTCTTAAACATGGCAGAAGATTCTTAATATCTTCTGAAGAAGAGGATACAGCTGTATCAAACATATCAGAAATGCTTTGTTTCTTCTGCAGAAGGACAACATCCCGAAGCATGAACTGTGACATGACTACGCACTGTCCTACTAAGTTTTTTAATAGCATTTCTCATAAAGCTTTTCTGATGAATATATTATGTCCTGTAGCCATTACTCTGGGTCTTAGCTGAGCACTGAACAGCTGTCCATAATTCAGAAATGAGTGCCATTTTGCATGTTTGAATACACATTTTCTTTTTTTATATTTCCTCTCCTCTCCTCTCCTCTCCTCTCCTCTCCTCTCCTCTCCTCTCCTCTCCTCTCCTCTCCTCTCCTCTCCTCTCCTCTCCTCTCCTCTCCTCTCCTCTCCTCTCCTCTCCTCTCCTCTCCTCTCCTCTCCTCTCCTCTCCTTTCTTTCCTTTTCTTTCCCTTTCTTTACTTATTTATTATCATGCTCCCTGTGGAACAGAGACACTCATTCCTTCTCCTTATACATCAGTCTTAATGAATCTTCAGAGCATGACTGGTAAAAATGACAGGAGAGGAAGAAGGACAAATAGGTTTTATTACCACCTGAGGAGAAGAGGGGCTTTAATTACGTGAGCATGTTTTTTCTCACAGTCGTTATAATTGACCAATCCCTGAATAGCACAAGATTAATGCTGTATGTCAAATGCCTTTTTTATTCATAAGTTATCTCTGGGAAGAGATTACCTGGAGAATGAAAAAAGGTAACTTCGGGGTTCTGGAAAATGTAGTAGAGCTGGTGTTATGATAGAACAATGAATGACATGAAATGGAGATTCAGTTGTCCCTACACAATAGAACAGGCACTTAACTGCTGTTATCTTACCAAACATGCCTAGATAAGCTGTCAAAAACTTGTCCGTGAAGTTTTTTGTTTTCTAACAATAGTCATTCCAGCTTCCCCATAACTCCTGCTCTTCTTGCAAGTCATAGTACAGAAAGGAAATAGGGATGCTTCTCATCAGTGTGCTCATTTCTGCACTAAGCCAGCACACTTCAATAT
The DNA here is from genome assembly GCF_016699485.2 of Gallus gallus. Taxonomy (NCBI): domain Eukaryota; kingdom Metazoa; phylum Chordata; class Aves; order Galliformes; family Phasianidae; genus Gallus; species Gallus gallus. The sequence goes on along the minus strand of NC_052533.1, from coordinate 128,941,805 downwards.
TTGCCCATAGAATGTCTTTTAGACAGCTGACTGCTCTGGCTTTTCTGGGCTTTCTTGAAGTGAGGGGCCTGGAACACAGCCGAGTGCTTTAGCAGAAGCCTTGCTGAGAATGCATAAAGTGGAAGGGTTACCTCAGTGTGCACAGCATTTCCTATTCATTGAGCAACTCAGAACTCTAATACATCTACTGAGAATGCCTCAGATTCCCAGTGTCTCCTACTTTTGCCATTACAGCAACCATAAACTCTCCCATTTATAATTACAGAGCTACAATTACACTCATTTTTGACCTTGTAAATCCTCTGTGACAAATATAGCTGTTTCTCATGTGAAAGATGACTATTTTAGATATTCTTTTTTTTTTATGTGACCGCACAGTCCATGAGCCATAGCCTGAGAACATCAGATACAAAAATATTCCATAAAGAGAGGCAGTGCAAACCATTCACTGTAACTTCTCAGTCTTAAAGATAAATCAACTAAAAACACAGGAATGGAAAATCCAGAGAGAAATGAACAGACACTTTAAAAAAATTCTTTATTTCTGTTTTCAAGTTCAAGATGAATCTTCAATAATTTGCAGTTAAAATGAGAGTATAAAAATGCTCCTTCTAGTCTGGTTTGAATTCCTACTTGGATAAGTTATTATTTTCAAATAAAACTAAACCTTCTTTTTCAAATGTCATTTCTGTGCACAAATTACAAAGCTTATTCTTCTAATAAGTCAGGTAAAACTGATTTCAATTCAAATATTAAAGCCTTTTACACTTGGGTATCAGAACTAAAAACACAACTCAAAAGCCCACAGAAATCCCATGCATGAACTGCAGAACAGAAGTACACCTTAAAGAGGTAACAGTGTGAACAGAGACGCACACAAATGGATATATATGTATATGAACACATTGGGAAGATTAGAAAAATTGGTTCTTTGTTTTATATGTGATCTTTGTCATTCAGATAACAAAAATGTACGCTCAACCCAGTACTTACGTATTGCTTAGACATTAATTGTAACTGCCCACTTTTTAGTAATAGGACATACTTCTTAATGTTGCACAGTAAAATTGTGTATCTTCCAGTTAGTGTCATGCAGTAATGGTAAAATTACAAAATAAAAGGAGGAAATGTGAAGGACAGCAAAGAGTAGTAAAAGACCAAACTATAGCAAATGCTGCTTGCTGGTAACTGCAAATTCTCTCTCTTTACCCAGCACCTACTTTCTTCTCGATGATTAAATTTCTCACATATAGGAAGAAAGTGTATTTTACATGTATGTACATCAGAAGAAAATCGTATACATATTTTATATTGGTACTGTGGAAATCTGTCAAAATAATGTTGTTTCTATTTAAAACCTGACTAAGGTAGCTTATAAAATCTCACCCAATGCTGGGACAGCAGGAATGGTTTTGTTTCAGTGTAGCTTTAGAAATCCTCCTATGCAGCCAAGGACTGTGGAACAAATTAAGTGGCATAATGTCTTTTGTGGAAAAGTTACATTTCAAAAATTCTGACATACAGGAAGAAAGAGATGTCAGCAGGTTCTTATCTGAAAGTGTATACCTCCTAACTTGGTTGTTATACTTCCTGTATTCGAGCCTTTTATATTTTAAAGATACAACATGAAGAACAGATCCTGCAAATAAGACTCTTCAGTCTTAGGAAGGTCATTGGGAGTGAAAATGTCCCGATGACTCTTTGAGCTTGTTTCTTCCTCTAAAACCAGCACAGTCATCTATTTTTAGGACTTTAAATTGTCTTGAGCACTATAGGCTAGATTCTATCGCTCTTAATTATACAGAGTGGTCTATTATTTCATGAGCAAATTGGTCATGTCTACTGGTGGTTGTCTTTAGAAGAAGCAAAGTAAGAAAAACATAAATATAACTCTATCTATGTATCTATGTATAGAGGCAGGATTCAAGTCTCCTCAATGCACTCTTAATTCCATTAAGGTTGTTGGGAACTTAAATATCAAGAGCTAACAAGCTATCTTAGACATAATCATAGAATCATAGAATCATAAAATCACCAAGTTTGGAAAAGAACTCCAAGATCATACAATCCAGCCTTCCACCTATCACCAGTATTTCCCACTAAACTGCTCAGCATGGCATCTAAGTGTTTCTTGAATACCTCCAGGGACAGTGACTCCACCACCTCTCTGGGCAACCCATTCCAGTGCCTTTCCGCTCTTTTGGAGTTTTTCTTAATGTCCAACCTGAATCTCCCCTGCCTCAACTTGAGGCCATTCCATCTACTCCTATCGCTAGTCATAGAGGAGAAGAGGCTGACCCCCACCTCACTACAACCTCCCTTCAGGCAGTTGTAGAGAGCAATAAGATCTCCCCTGAGCCTCCACTTCTCCAGACTAAATAATCCCAGCTCCCTCAGCTGCTCCCCATAAGACTTGTTCTCCAGACCTCTCACCGGCTTTGTTGCTCGTCTATATCACACTGAAGCTCCAGGGCTTTGCTGTCTTGGAGGGTGGGGCCCAAAACTGAGTATTTGTGGTGCGGCCTCACCAGTCCTGAGTACAGAGGGTTGATCACTTCCTTGCTCCTTCTGGCAACACTGTTTTTTATACAAGCCACAATGCCCTTCTTGGCATCCTCGACACACTGCTGGCTCACGCTGACCAGCACCCCCAGGTCCATTTCTTTACACAGTCTTCCAGCTACTCTGCCCCAAGCCTGTAGCATTACCTGACATTGTTGTGGCCAAAGTGAAGGATCCAGCACTCGGTCTTGTTGAACTTCATCCTATTGGCCTCATCTAAGCTATCCAGCCCACCCAGATCCCTCAGTAGGGCTTTCCTACCATCAGGCAGATCAACACTTCCTGTCAACTTGGTGTCATCTGCAGACTTACTGAGGGTGCATTCAGTGCCCACATCCAGGTCATCAGTAAAGATATTAAACAGGATAGGCTCCAATACTGACCACTGGAGATCACCACTAATGTTTGCTTGCCAGCTGGATTTAACTCCATTCACCACCATTTTCTGGGCCCGGTCCTCCAGCCAGTTCTTTACCCAGCAAGGAGTGTACCTGTCCAAGCCACGGGCTGCCAGCTTCTCCAGGAGAATACTGTGGGAGACAGCGTCAAAGGCTTTGCTGAAGTCTAGGTAGACTATGTCAAGAGCCTTTCCCTCATCCACCAGGATGGTCACTAGATAGAAGGAGATCAGATTGGTCAAGCAGGACCTGCCTTTCAGGAACCCATGCTGGCTGGGCCTGATCTCCCAGTTGTCTCACACGTGCCATATGATCTCCCTCAAGATGATCTACTCCATGACCTTTCCTGGCACTGAGGTCAGGCTGACAGCCTGTAGCTCCCTGGATCCTCTTTATGGCCCTTCTTGTAGATGGGAGTCACATCAGCAAGCCTCCAATCTTCTGGGATCTCCCTGGTTCACCAAGAACACTGATAGATGGTAGAAAGAGGCTTGGCAATTACTTCCACCAGTTTCCTCAGCACCCTAGGGTGGATCCCATCTGGCACAATGGACTTGTGGCAGTCCAGGTACAGTAGCAGGTCTCTAACTGTGTCCACCTGAATCATAGGGGGTTTATTCTGCTCCCCATCCAAGACTCCCAAGTCAGGGGGAAGAGTACCCAGAGGATAACTGGTCTGACTTTTAAAGGCAAATATGAAGAAACTTGATATGAAGGGGGAAGAGGATAAAACCAGGCCTGCTAGAGATGAGCCTGGGGGAGCAATAATGGGATTAGGGGTGAGGTGAGGGGCCCAGCTAAAGTGTGTCTATACCAATGCACGCAGCATGGGCAACAAACAAGAAGAGTTGGAAGCCACTGTGCGGCAGGCAAGCTATGACCTAGTTGCCATTACAGAAATGTGGTGGGACCACTCCCATGACTGGAGTGCTGCAGTGGATGGCTACAAACTCTTCAGGAAGGATAGGCAAGGAAGGAGGGGCGGTGGCGTGGCTCTCTATGTTAAAGAGTGCTTTGAGGTTACTGAGCTTATGACTGGGGATGATAAGGTTGAATCCTTATGGGCTAAGATTAGGGGAAGAGCTGACAAGGCAGACATCCTGGTGGGCATCTGTTATAGACCACCGAGCCAGGATGAAGAGACAGATGAGGTGTTCTATGAGCAGCTGGCGGAAGCTGTGTGATCGCCAGCCCTTGTCCTCATGGGGGACTTCAACTTCCCTGACATATGCTGGGAATACAATTTAGCGCAGAAGAAGCAGTCTAGGAGGTTTCTGGAATGTATGGAGGACAACTTCTTGATGCAGCTGGTAAGAGAACCTACGAGAGGAGCTGCCCCATTAGACCTGCTGTTCACAGAGAAGGTCTAGTGGGAGATGTGGAGGTTGGGGGCTGTCTTGTGCAGAGTGACCACGACATGGTAGAGTTCTCGATTCTTGGTGGAGTCAGGAGGGGGAACAGCAGAACTGCTACCTTGGACTTCTGGAGGGCAGACTTTGAATTGTTCAGGAGACTAGTAGGGAGAGTCCCCTGGGGTTCAGTCTTAGAGAGTGAAGGGGTACAAGATAGCTGGTTGCTCTTCGAGAAGGAAGTCTTAGAGGCGCAGGAGCAGGCTGTCCCTCTGAGCCACAAAATGAGCCGGTGCGGAAGAAGACCGGTGTGGATGAATAGGCAACTATTCTTGAGGCTCCAGGAGAAAAAGAGAATCTACTTCCTGTGGAAGAAGGGACGGGCAACCCAGAGAGAATACAAAGAAGTTGTTAAGATGTACAGGGAGAAAATCAGAAAGGCAAAAGCCCAGCTTGAACTCAACCTGGCTGCTGGGGTAAAAGGGAACAAGAAACTCTTTTACAAGTATATCAACAGCAAGAGGAGGACCAGGGAGAATCTCCATTCTTTACTGGATGAGGCTGGGAATGTGACCATTGAGGATAAGGAAAAGGCAGAGGTTCTGAATGCCTTCTTTTCATCTGTCTTTAAAAGTCAGACCAGTTATCCTCAGGTTTCTCCACTCTCTGACCTGGCAGCCTTGGCTGGGGAGCAGACTAAACCCCCCACAATTCAGGAGGAAAGTCAGAGACCTGCTACTCCAACTGGACTGCCACAAGTCCACGGGACCAGATGAGATTCACCCGAGTGCTGAAGGAACTGGCAGAGGTGATAGCCGAGCTGCTTTCCATCATCTATCAGCGCTCCTTGTTGATGGGTGAGGTCCCAGAAGACTGAAGGCTTGCCAATGTGACTCCCATCTACAAGAAGGGCTGCAGGGAGGATCCGGGGAACTACAGGCCTGTTAGCCTGACCTCGGTGCCAGGGAGGATTATGGAGCAGATTGTCTTGAGGGAGATCATGTGGCATGTGCGGGACAATTGGGAGACCAGGCCTAGCCAGCATGGGTTCACAGAGGGCAGGTCCTGATTGACCAACCTGATCTCCCTCTATGATCTAGTGACCCATCTGGTGGATGAGGGAAACGCTGTTGATGTAGTCTACCTATTCAGCAAAGCCTTTGACACTGTCTCCCACAGTATTCTCCTCCAGAAGCTGGCAATCCGTGGCTTGGACAGATACATTCTTGGCTGGGTAAGGAACTGGCTGGAGGGCTGGGCCCAGAAAGTGGTGGTGAATGGAGTTAAATCCAGCTGCCGACTGGTCACAAGTGGTGTTCCCCCAGGGGTCGGTGCTGGGGCCTGTCCTGTTTAATATCTTTATTGATGACCTGGATGTGGGCACTGAATGCACTCTCAGTAGGTTTGCAGATGACACCAAGCTGGCTGGAAGTACCGATCTGCCTGAGGGTAGCAAGGCCCTACAGAGGGATCTGGATAGGCTGGGTAGCTGGGCCGAAGCCAATGGGATGGGATTCAACAAGACCAAATGCCAGGTCCTGCACTTTGGCTACTATAACCCCAGGCAACGCTACAGGCTTGGGGCAGAGTGGCTGGAAGACTGTGTAGAGGAAATGGACCTGGGGGTGTTGATTAACGCTAGACTGAACATGAGCCAGCAGTGTGCCCGGGTGGCCAAGAAGGCCAATGGCATCCTGGCTTGTATCAGAAATAGTGTGGCCAGCAGGAACAGGGAAGTAATTGTCCCCCTGTACTCAGCACTGGTGAGGCTGCACCTCGAGTACTGTGTCCAGTTTTGGGCCCCTCACTGCAAGAAAGACATCGAGGCCCTGGAGCATGTCCAGAGGAGGGCAACAAAGCTGGTGAGGGGTCTGGAGCACAGGTCTTATGAGGAGTGGCTGAAGGAGCTGGGATTGTTCAGTCTGGAGAAGAGGAGGCTCAGGGGAGACCTTATTGCTCTCTATAACTACCTGAAGGGAGGTTGTAGTGAGCTGGGGGTCAGCCTCTTCTCTCGTGTGACTAGTGATAGAACGAGAGGGAATGGCTTCAAGCTGCACCAGGTTCAGGCTGGATGTTAGGAAATACTACCTTCTCTGAAAGGGTGGTCAGGCACTGGAATGGGCTGCCCAGAGAGGTGGTGGAGTCACTGACCCTGGAGGTGTTCAAGGAACGTTTGGATGTTGTGTTGAGGGACGTGGTTTAGCGAGAACCACTGGAGATGGGCGAATGGTTGGACTGGATGATCCTGTAGGTCTTTTCCAACCTTAGTGATTCTATGATTGTATGAAGGCATTGAGAACTTCAGCCTTGTCGTTATCCTCAGTGGGCACATTCCCTGCCACATCCAGTAAAGGATGATAAAGTAGATAATAAGGTAGTTCCTATTCAGAATGAATTAGAAGAGTAATGTGTTACAAGAAAAGAGTTTCTGAGGTTGTTTTCAGCTAGATATGGTGTGTATCATGAAGTCTTTGAATATCCTGAAGTTAGATTTCAGGATATAAACATGTTTATGTGACATTGAAATAGCTGAAGAAACTTACATGAGTAGGTAGAAGGGCAATGCAGAGCAAATGGCCTTCCCGGCTCCACAGCTGACACGCAGATGGAGAACACAGCTCTCCTGTATCATAAGGGTTTGTGCTGTACTTCCTCTGCCTGTAAATTCTTTGGATCAGGAGTGGTTAACAAGTTTGGCACAGATCTGGGCTGGTTCACAGTCTGCTCTGCACAAATCATGCAGACTCCTGAATGTGCTTTCAATCAGATTAGCACATGGCCTCAAACAATGGCTATCCGTTTCTACATGAATGTCACTGAGCTGCTCCAGCCATTGCTTATTGTTAGAGTGAGTCAAGTCCCTTCCTGTCCTGTAATGTTGCAAGCAAGTTGGCGGAGAGCCACAAGCTGGAGATACATGCACACAGCACTTGGTTTACTTGTATAACACTGTTTTCAGTACTTTTTCATTCTCTTATGTAAAAACCCAGCAAAAGATCACTTTCCAGATAGCATGATGACTGCAGGAGGTTCAGCACAGGTTTTCCCCCCATTTTTAGGACAACTAAAAATAAATATTTCTTATAAATACATCCTCTATTATATGCAAAAATCTCTTACTGGCTCCGGATTTTGCCTTGCCTTTGTGTCAGAATAATCAACAAACAATTCCCTATTGCATAGGCTTGTTTTCCAAAGAAATTAAGTAATCATAAACATTGCAGCAAGTTATTAAAGTGGTCCAAACGTGGAATAAATTAGTATTTGGTTCCACAATTCTATTTACAATAATTTTCCCAAGTGCAAATGGGTCTTACTGCAGTTTGTACACGGATTTTCTTTCCAATGTCACCTATTTGTTGTGAACAATTTGTAAATACCTGTTTCAAATGGCCCTCTAAGGAGATCCATATGTGTTCGATGGGGGAGTCAAATAAATTTACCTCTTCTATCTTCACAAAAGAACAAACTTACAGAGAATATATACCATTATTTCTATATTTAGAAATATGTTGAATTAATTCCTGGTCTTCACTACATTGAAAATTTATATTCCTTTTAGCCGCATATTTTTGATAAACATGGAGTTGTGTGATTCAGGATGCATACTGGGCAATTAAATACATTCTTCGCACCAAATCTATTACTACTGATCAAACAGGGTTAATACTTCTGAGCTGTTATTGATGGAACATTATTTTAGCAGTTAAGGTTATTTTCATGTAAAGTTGGTGATCACTATTTTCCAGTGTCTTGTGAAGTCTGCGTCTCCACATAAGTAAAGGGGTGTGTCTAAAAACCCAAAACAGACAGAACTTTATCTGTCAGCTACAACTAGGAACTTCAAGGGAGGTCAATATGAAACTTACCATTTTTAGGACCTCAAATTTGTCCACATATAAAATAAATTTAAATTAAGTAATATTAATATATAAAAAGGGTATTATGTGACTCACTATATTGAAGTGATACATATAGTTTAAAATGTATTTCATGGAAGCCACCTATCTTGCTGTCTCCAAGATATCTGGGTCTGAGCTTGGTGAGAGTGAGCTCTTTAAACATTCAAATCGACTGTAGATTCTGTAGATCTGAATGTGCACACTCAACACATCATGTCTAAAAACGCAGGTTCATTTTCTTCATTTGCTGTTTTAAATTGGGATGAGCAATACTCATTATCCTCCGGTCTCAACCTACTAACAGTGCAGAACAGAACACACGAGTAGACCACATAGCGCTTAATAAAGAACAAACGGCACAAATGTCGGTGTTTGTCTGCATGGTGCCACCGCTGCAGACAAATGCCATCTGAACACCCCGCAGTGTCTGCAGCTGTTTTCTACAAAACATGATTCTGAAGGCACTCAGCAGCTGCTGCCTGCTGTATCCAACACAGTACATCTGGAGATCTTCAAATCATCAGTGACTGACCACGTGTAAAGTGCAGCAAAGGATTCTTAGGTCCATCCTCACTCTCGCGTTCCTTTGTTAATTGACACAATTCTTTGTTATCCTTCTGTCGCTGGGTCTGATGGTTTTTGAGACATTAATGGTGACTTCTTTCGTTGACATTTTCTGTGTGTCCCATTTACTCTGCAAAAGTTTTAAACAGTACAGTGAGTACTACAATGATAGGACAGAGCCATTGACAACTGCCTCCTAATTTATGGAGATGGCTCTAATTAATGAACAGAAAGACCTCAGCATTCTCTTCATAGTACAGTGACATGGAGCAACTTTCTTATGCGACAGAGATGTAAACTTTTATAACTGCTTTAAAGGCCGTGGATATCAGTAGACTTTGGATCAACCCTTCTGGCTATCATTAGCATTTCCATATACATGTATTCCGAAAGTGGAGCAAATCTGTTTTCAGTTCAGAAGTGAAAATTAGGGCTTCCTTTGGATGTCACTTGGAAACAAGTGTAATTAGCCTAAAACTGAATTTTCTCTACTGTCTCTTAGATTTCATAAATCAAAACATGGTTTCAAAATAACACTTCTTTCTGCTTGTATTTAAGACATATATACTTGCACATAAGACCTCTATATACCTTCCAGAACTTTATCAGGTTATTTCCAAATATTCAGAAAAGTCCATGTGTCTGGGGCATGCAAAGTGCAGCCCTAATTTAAACTAACCCTTCTTCATTTCTTAGTTTGTCTGCTTGTTTCCATAAACAATGTGCAGTAAACCAGATAGGTCTAGCAAAGGACACTCATAACCAGACAGATATAAACAGAGAATGGAGATAGGTGTTTTCGATAATTGCTTTTCCAGTGTCTCATGACACAGTTTGCAAATCTAAATAATGCCAAGTAAATTGAGTGGAATTTGCTTGGTAATAATGTCAGAGGTAATAATGTCTTGTAAACTTCTACTGACATGAGTGGAAAGTATGTATTTATCTGAGGGCAAAACCTGGGACTCACATAGGCCAGTGCGTATTACTTCTCATGTATGCAAGCTGAACACACCTGCTCCTTTCCTGTCTACTCTCCCAGCGCTCATACTCACACAGTGATTCTCCAAATGCTACATATGCCATGAAATTCAAGTAGGTTATTGTCAGACAGTGACATAACCTGGACTCCACCTTTGTTTTTGAGGTTGATGGACCTTCACTGTTATTAGGACCTCTTTCATCAGCAGAATCTTTTACTTCCAAGTCCTTTTTACAGTATGGTATCACAGAATCCCAGGATGGTTGATTCTGTTCAAGCAGGGACATCCAGAGCTTTGTGCCAAGAACTATGTCCTGCCATTACCCTCATGAGAGAATACTAAGCTTTCCTAGACACAGCCCACATCATATCCCCTGTCTTTCAACATCACAGATTGAACTTGTCATGTGACCAATGGTATAGATAAAGAAGTAGGAGGCTGTAGAGCTTGATACCTAAGAAAAAGGGACAGAGCAAAAGCAATTTACCCCACAAACCAATGGGAGAACCCAAGTCTCCTGAGAGCAGAATGTGCCACATCACATTGTTTTCTACAGCATTTAGGAATAATAGGAAAAGTGCTGTCAGTGTGACTACTCAGATGAATGAAATGGGCACATTTTGAGTTGAAGGGGTAGAAATACTCACCTTTTATCCACTATACACCTAAACTTTAGGTGTCTGAATTGGAGACCTATTATCTTATGCTTCCCTAAATAGTCAAGAAATCAAGATTCAGAATGGCAATTCAGAGCTGGAGCCTGATGCAGGCAATTTGCCATGCCCACTGTAGGAACTTGCATTTCCTTTTTGGCTATAAGAAATATAGACAAATTATCTTCCTTTCTTAGATGCATATATTTACATGTGTAGAATAATGTTAATGCCCTACTAAAAGTGCTACAAGCACTATCTGATGCTAGGGTTCAATAGTACGAATACTTTACTGGGTGTATCTTAACTAGAAAAAGGTGGGAGGATGCATTCAAATCCAAAAAGTTCCAGGTCAGGAACCTACCCTGTGCTGAGAAGTCCAATTATGGCTAACATTCACACTATTTATATGTTGTGGAAGTTTGCCCGTATTTCCCAGTAAGTCTAAATTTTTCAATTGCTTGCAAAATTAGAAAAACAATCTTCCCCAACAATATGTCAGATATACACTATAATTCTCGAGTGTGGCCGAGTCTCTTTCAAAATGGATTAATAAAGATGCCAGTTGTGTTCAGCCACGTTCAGCCCGACCAATTGATTTTTACCTGTAGGCTAATATTTATGAGAGGCATTTATGCTTTTTCTTCACAGTAAACCTGTGATTCTAGGTGTCATGCTGATGTATGACATGTACCTATACTTATGGAGCTGTGGCAAACAGCAGGCTTCATGTCACTGGGAAATGCTTCTGTTCTACAGAAGTGCAGCAGGTAATACAGTGAAGGTTTAAAATAAGCACAAAGGATCCAATCTGGTGTTTGTTAAAAAATCCAAGATAGAGTTTAACATAGATTGCGTTTTCCATTTGCTTGGACTTCAAAGCCTTGTTTCTTCATGCGTGGTCATTACACCGGATGATCCTTCTACAAAGCTTACAATAGGTGAGGGGAGAAAGATGCAGGGTGTGATCCAAAACCTAGGGACATTGCTGAAAGGACTCCCATCGCCTTCTTCAGACTTTGCATCCAGCCATGAATGAACCATGCAGCGCACACAATTTCAGCAAAGCAGTAATGAAGGAAAAACACATTCCCTTTCAGATTATTAGTCCAAGCAGTTTGCACAAGACACAACACAGAGGGACTGAGCTGAAAAACAATATGCTTTTTCTTTTTTTCTTTGCCATAACTACTGCCAAATAAATCATCAATTCTGTGACCATTCAGGCATGAGACATCACCAGAGATGCTGGGCCTAATCACGCTCTGGTGTGGTGCAGTCATTATACCTTATCCCATTTTAACTCCAACCAGGAGGATTATCACAAAAGTGATGCTGACCCAGCTGAGGCCAGAGCCCAGCACCAGGCACACAGCTGCACCCTCACCTCTGCTGCTCGGAAGCTGCTCTGCCGTGGTGGCCCAGCCCCAGCGGCGTTCACACACTGGGCCCCACTGATGGTCCTCTTCTCAGTGCTCAGAATACCTGTGGTGGCTGGTGTTGCGGTTCCTCCTGTCTGAGTTGATTTGCCATCCTCTAGAATACCTAGTGGGGATATGGGAAATTGTCAATTAGTTCTGAGCAGTGATTCCTGCTGGGATACTGCGGGATCCTCCTGTTTCACAGTACAAACCAGAGAAGGTGCTTCATGGTACCATGGTGAGAGCATCCTACCTCCTTTTGTAGCTTTGTAGTTACATTTTGGATTACTTGCCCTTTCTCCTATATTTCACCATGGAACAATGGCTCAGGAAAGATGGAAGATGGGTTAACATGTAGCATATTGGTAGCAGCTCCCCATTGGTAGTAGCTCCCCATCTGCTTCAAACACTGGGACTTCCCACACACAGCAGTCTGCACTTGCATTGCATCATCATCATCATGTGCATTCTTCCATGAATCAGGTGGGAATCCAAGCACAGTATTAAGAATATTGAAAGTGAAACAAAGCAAAGCCTGAATTATTTCCCAGAGATCTGTCAGAAAAGCTGCGTTATCAATAGAAAGCAACACTGCTTTCAAAAGCAATGACTGAAATCAATGTAGCTTCACCCAAATATCCAAAGTCGTGGTTTTGAAAATACATAAAGTTGTATAAGATTTACGAAGCCTGAATCAAAACCAGCCATTGCATTTCCCTAAGCAGTCAGAAGATGGTGTTAGAGTTTTCCTAGGACAGCTCAACTTGTGGTGGTTTCTGAGAATAATGCGAAATTGTCTACTTTTTTGATAGAAAAAAAATACTGATTTGAAACTTGAAAATATTATAGTTTATTTAGGAAGTTAAAAAAAAAAAAAACTTGCATTTTGAAGCTGTATTCTGCTGCTAGATATAAAAACTAATACTGTTCTTACATGTCTACAGGTCACTTCTCAGAGACACCAGAAAGCCATGCCTTCTGCATCTCCAGAAAGTCCATCTCTACTTGGACTTTAGGTCCTATGTCTTCCCATCACTCCACAGTGCACAATGAGTGAGAAGAGTGTCACAAAGCAGTAGAGACTGATACAACACAGAAAATCAGTTTTCAGGAAGAGAGATGGAGAGACCAGTAGCTAAGCCTGAGTACGAGCTCTAAGCCAGAGGTCATGGCAGTTTGTTTACTCACCTTGCAGTGGAGCTCTGTGAACAAACTCAAGCATAGCTATGAACAGGAAAAATGCTCTGGGCATCCCCTACTAAATCCATTAATTGAATCTTGGACATTTCAAGCATACATGAGTTCTGAGATTCTATGTTATTACCTTACTAAATTACTTCCCACCATGTGTCTCTTTGGCCACCTGGCCTCTAACTAAGTTGTCTTGTGAAACAGCTGTTCACTGAACAATAGCTTTCTTATTAGGCATAGTTTTATCTGTCTTCTGGTGTCCATAGAACAACTTTTCTTACATCAGTGTGTTTTTGGAGGCAGATGGAAGATCTCAACCCTGCAAATGGTGTACGTGGTTCATTTTGTGTCCTCTGCTGGTCTGAAGCCCAATTGTCATCTTTTGCAAGGTTGAGACATCTGAGATGAATGAGGTATCAGCATCTGAGCCTTCCACTGTCACTCACTGTATCTTTATAAAGGTGACCTCATGGTCACCAATAGTGGATGATCTCACTTGTGCAGCAAGCTTTTTTATTTTATTCTGAAAGATGTTTGCTATTCTGAAGTTAAGAAACTCCTGACTGCAAACCAGAGATAATGTTAAAGAAAAAATAGGAGCAGATTGCTGCTTTTTAAATAGAAACTATTTTGCATTGCTATTTGGGGTTTGTCACAGTACACAGAAAGGGAAGAGCTGACTTTCTTCTCCTGCATAGTCTGGAATTTGTAACCTAACAGGCTGGTAATACTCAGCCTTGCCTCAGTGTCCTTTAAAGCAAGTTAACTGTCTGGTTACTGATATCAGGCCCACAGAATGGGTTCAGTAAATATTCTCCACAGACTTTCACTGTAGAACTTTAGTAGAAATATAACTGAATGGGCTCAGTAGTGTTACTTCCCTTCTCTCCTGCAATCTGTCAGGACTCAGTGGGCCTCCTGAGCTCAGGGAAAAAAGTAGATCCCATCACAATGCTCTGACAACTCTACTTTCTTTTTTAACTTCACATGAACTAGCAAGCTTAGAATACTCTTATGTCTCTGCTCCCAAAATCAGGGTTTCTGAGTGGTTACCAAACCTCCACCAAAGCAATGGTGACTTTTCCTCAGGAATGGTTGGACAGTGTATGGTCCCCTTGATGGCTGCAGGGAGAGCACACACCGAGCAGCCCCAGAAATCCAAATCTCACTTTGCAGTGAGAACTGCACTTAGAAGGATTTGTTCTCCGCCAGCAATGGGACAGTTTTGACTGGCTTTCTAGGCTGCACAGGCAAGCTAATGTTTGTATTTCTTAGCAATTCCAATGAAATCTTTTAGACTGTAGTTCAACAAACACCTCTTTCAGTAGCATCAAGGAAAAAAAAAGAGGTTATTTTTAACTGAAACCAATCCCCAGGCTTCATCATACAGTGACGCAGGCGGTAGCCTTGGCACAACTTAGAAGGTAATGAAGTAAGCAGAGAACAAGCAGCACAGAACAGCTCGAGTTGGGATGGTCACACACAGCTGAGCCCACTTGCCCAGCTATGCTCCTTCTTCTCATAGCCTTGCTGGGCTACCTGAGTCCTTCAGAGGCGTGTTCACGTTGCTTCAAACCAGCCCAGCATCAGGGGACACATATTTACTTCATCCATTCAGCATGGATTCCCCACAAACACCCGGCATGCAACAGGAGAAAGCATTCCAAGGACTCCTAAAGTTGCTGGTCCAGAGAAGGGACGTGACAGACTGCTTACACAAGTCACAATTGGTTTAGACCAAATTACCTTCAAATAATCTCTTTTTTATTATTTACGAATTCAGAATTTGAATAATTTGGGGAAAAAAAATTGCACATGTTTCTGGTTGTTGGGTTTTTTTTCCCAACTAAAATAGCGGCACTAAAATACTGTTTCAACTTTCACTAATATGACAGTTTAGGAAAATTTGGATGGAGTCAAAAATCAACTTCAGTTACTTAATGCGTCACTTAAACACTAAAAATGGTCTGTATGAATCTGTGCATGTTCCAAGTGTTCCATAGCTTAAAAGAAGGGTATTTAAGAGCAGTTTCACAACTGTATCAATATGGAGTGAACAAAGAGATACCTGAAATGAAAGGTGTCTCTATACAAGCACAAAGATCAGTGAGATAGGAAAATCTGTCTGAAATATACATCTTACATGAAGAACAGAAGGCCTATTAAAGGTAATATAAACTCGTAGAGTAGGACAAAGTAGAGAGAACACCATACTTCTCACTACTAATGTAAAAATTCAGTGGTCTTTTCAGGCAGCTCATATAAGCAATATATACATTGTTTGTACTAAATAAATAAAATTAGCCCTCCAAGAACAGCTGCTGCTAATACTTAAGTGTTTATCAAAGCTCAGAGTATTCAGACTCGTAGTAGAAAACCAAGCTTTTCCAGTCTTTCTGGGATAACTGCCTACTTTCTTCACTGTAAATAATGAAAAAATCAACGTGTATGAGCAAACAACAGAATTAGTTTTTAGAAGGGAGAGTCTGAACACTTCAATGGTTCTGTTACCTTAGTTCTATTCCAGCTCTAAATCTATCTTTACTAAATAACCATTGGTACTATGATCAAGCTCCTTACTGTTTCACACTTTTAAGTTGTGGATTAGACAGGGATAGGACGCTGCTGATGTTGCCAAGAAATTTGGAAGGGGTATGAAGCCTTGCAGAACAGAGCTAAGTTAATCTTAGCCACAAGGCTCAGACCTTTGTGGAGAAATGATTCCCCACGCGTTTCTCACACTGCTCTCCTCCCTGGGGTCAGAGCATCAGGTGGTGGCCACAGCTGGACATGAATCTGACCGCAGTGTGCTGCAGGTCTGACCCAGCACTGTGCACCCTCTGCTGTCCTGTGGCACAGTCATGAACAAAAAGCATGGGATTCTTCAAAGTATGTCACATTTATATCTTTGCAACTGACTCAGACAAACCAGTAAGGGTGCATTTTCTGGTTCAGCAGCATCTTTTTTTTGTTTGTTTATCACGGCTGTTATCTCCTGAATAATGCATAAGATACTGGTTTATAAAATGCCTGCATAATGAGATACCCAGGCACACTGCACTGTAAAGACACAGAGAAAATTTGCAGTGAAGAAGAATGAACACCACTACTACAACATGTAGTTGCTTCCAGAGAAAATCAGTATCATCACTGAGTTCCTTGCTTTTAATGACACACAGGTGGATAATAGGTATACAGAACACTGAAATACCTGTCTTCTATATCTGCTCTCCTGATTTGAATCTACTCGTGCTTGGGGAAAATATGCATCTGCATGACTGTATGTTCTATAGCATAAATGCAGTATGGAACGGATCCTATTAAAGTGGAGAGGAGGCTGTGAAGTGCTCAAGTCATTGCCTCTGAAGCCCGAGGGATGAGGGCAGAGGGCCAGAAACCTTGTAGATTTTTTTCCCACTAAGGAAGAATTTAGAAACTTTCCGACATAACGATGAATTTGTGTATAAGGATGAAGGATCCAGGAGATCTGCAGAGGGAAGGAATGTTGTGGCAGGAACACATCAGAAACAAAAATCTGTGTTTACAGAATGAGCGAATATAATAATGCAATACGTTTACTGCCCAGGCATTCAGAGAATCCAGAGTGATTTATCTGAACTCTACCGTGATGCAAATTGCAGACAGTGAAGCAAGACAAAACCAAGCCAAACAGAAATATCTGCATTTCTAGCCATGGTCCCCACACTGCCCCCAGCACACAGCCTGCCCAGCGCTACGGGGCTGTGCCCCACAGCCTGCTGCCCACAGGATGCTTCTGGAACTCAGCTTGTCCTAGGAGCAAAGGCAGATGCATTTTCCGTTTGGTATCTTTACCTTCAGTGCTAATGAAGTAGGCAGTAAGTACGAGGAATATGAGGACATCTACACTGATGTAGGACAAGAGGACTCAGATAACAGCTAATAGACAGCAGAGGGCAAATCGGACTCTGATCCTCATTTGGCCATGGTTTTGTCACATTCAGGAGCCCTCACAGAATCAGAGAACCATAGAATGGCCTGGGTTGAAAAGGACCTCAAAGATCATCTAGTTTCAACCCCCCTGCCATGGGCAGTGTCGCCAATATTACTGAGAGGCAGCAAAATGCAAGGGTTTCCACCTTGGCCTGTATTCTGTGTGTTTTATTTGTGGGTACACAACCCAAGGCCATTATCTTCTGGGGTAGTGAACTTCAGGAGGTCACTACTTAGTGGACAACACACAGTGGACCCATATAGATCCATACAGCCTTACCGAATTATGCTCTACTATAAAACAACGTCATTAATTCTGTACTAAAATAACCATCTCATGGTTTAAAAGCTTAATACTTTTAAACACATGCACACTGGGGTCCTGACAAAATGGAGAGATCCAGAACTCCATCTCAGTTTGCTGTTTTCCTCCTTCCTCTCACTTCATTTCTGAGCATCAGACAAAAAGGATCCATAGAGATCTGTACGTTTCAAAACTTCTCTTGTCATGGCTATTTTGAAAGATGCCCCTCTTTGGTAGATAAAAGAAAATTCTGAAAGATTCCAACACAGGAATTTAATGTGCACATGCATAAACAAGCATATGAAAAATAGTTCTGAATGTCTAGACAGATTTACTGCTGTAATATTAAGATTTCTGCTATAGAATATGCAGGATTCTAGCAGACAAGGGCAGCATTAAAGCTGTAAACCTTGATATTCCCTGAATGGTGTTATTTCCCAGGTACAGGCAGATGCTAACTGAGAATTGGTATGTTTTTGTTTTAAATTATCATCAGAATCATGGTACAACTACCCTGTAAACAAGCTTGACAGCTCTGCAGTGTGTATGAAATGAAAGGTGAATATAAAATTAGTATTTATACCAGATAAAAAAAGCACACTGCAACCACCTTTAACAACATGTCTCTTACTGCAAAACGTCGATCTGGGTTTCAGATTTGTTGAATTGTCACGTTGCATGGAAATGTGAACGTTTTGAAGATGCAGTGATCATTTCAAGGATCAATCCAAGGGATATGGAAAGGAAAATAGACTTCAATAGCCTTCCCCAAATAGTAAGGGGAAAATGGTTTGATCCTGAAAGGAGGATAAGGAATGCAAACTTAAAAGAATAGCAGCAGTAATCAGGGTGCTAAGAAAGAACAGAAAGGCAATGGAATATAATAGATGAAGAAACAGGTTTTAATACCTGGAACGGGAATGATGAACTGAATTTTCACTACATTGTGGAATAAGAAGTGGCAACATTTTGGAAGAGCCTTCATGAAGGAGAAGACAAAGGCATTGATGGCTGTGTATTTTTTAAGCCTGGACAAATCCGGAGATAGAACATATTAAAAAAGATACTCATGCTGCTTGACATGTCAGAAACAGATCAGTCGTGCTTCCAAAGTAAAAAGTCAACATACAAATAGCAAAACATGAAAGCACTTTTCGTACTACTGCACCTTAGAAGAATAGATACATAGCACACGGATCTGCTTCTGCATGTGCAGAGATATGTGCTATGTTTCAGTACTGTCTGTAAAAACTCACCTTAAAAATGATACACTCCATGCACAATGCCTTACTTCATGGCTGTCCGAACTAAGTCCAGTCAGCCTGTTTACCACAAATGCTTATTTTTGGCTCAGTTCTTGTCTGAACTTCTCCTTGTAAAAAGCCAAAAAAGGAAAAGTTCCCACTATAGGAGAGCACCACGTTGGATGGAAAACAAGAAGCAGTCTGTTGTCCCTCTCCCAGCCATCCCTATCACAACTGCACCCACCCTGTTTTAAGGGAGGCTGTATAGTGGCTTCGAGTTGCAGATGTTCTCATGGCCTATCCTTCTCCTTCACATAGAATCATAGAATCATAGAATTACCAAGGTTGGAAAAGACCCACAGGATAACCCAGTCCAACCATTCGCCCATCACCAATGGTTCTCACTAAACCATGTCCCTCAACACAACGTCCAAACGTTCTTTGAACACCTCCAGGGTCAGTGACTCCATCACCTCTCTGGGCAGCCCATTCCAGTGCCTGACCACCTTTTCAGAGAAGCAGTATTTCCTAACGTCCAGCTTGAACTTTCCCTGGTGGAGCTTGAAGCCATTCCCTCTAGTTCTATCACTAGTCACACAAGAGAAGAGGCCGACCCCCAGCTCACTACAACCTCCCTTCAAGTAGCTATAGAGAGCAATAAGGTCTCCCCTGAGCCTCCTCTTCTCTAGACTGAGCAATCCCAGCTCCTTCAGCCACTCCTCATAAAGCCTGTGCTCCAGGCCCTATGGTCACATGGTCATTAGGGATAGGGCAACGAAACATCACTCACTATGCTTTAGAACAATTTCCAGTTCAGAATGAGTAAGTTTTATTACCATTCTCATTGCCTAACTAATCATGTGTAGAAGCTTAAGATGAGTAGATTGTATCATTTCAATTAATCATACCCAGGAGCAGCAAAATATTTAGACAGATTAAATAGAAGTCTTAATGAGAAAAAAACATGACATTTGAGTTGAAATGACTCTCCAGTTGTGCTCTCTGAGGTTCAGCAACAGGAAATCAAAGCTGAAGGTTCCAGGTAAGACAAGAGACATATTTTAACAGTGAGTTATACTGCCATAATTTAGAATAGCTTTGGCATAATGTCAACAACAGACAAGTTGTAAATACAGCCTGAACATCCCAAAGAGAAGCCTGTCCCATATGGGAATTAATTCTGAAAAGACCAATGGCCAGATGATATTTCCAGCCTGGATATCCAATGGATATTGATGACTTAATTCTGTCATGGTATGACTGTGATCATTAAATCCTTTGGCTCAATCTATCTGTTGTGTGTGAAAAAGCAGTTGCTCACATTTTGTGTTCATCTTAAAATAAGAGCAGTAGTTGTGTTGAAACCTAGTGTCATCCATCACCTGTTAACAGTCTACTGAACAACTCCATGAAAGTTTTTTCACCTTTTCTCCCGTCAGTGACTCAGAAATCACTCAGACATAAGCGGCAGAAATTCATACTTCCAGCACAGCAAGTGTTAGCTGACAACCCTCCTGATGGCCCTCTGGGGAAATGCTGGCAGTTTACAAGAATGACAACTGCAACGTGAGAGGAAACAAGGAGAGGATAATATCCACCTGAAACATACAGAAACAAAACAGTACACATTGCCAGAAAACCGGTAAAAGTATCAGTCAATCAACTGAGAGGTTGGCTGATTATTTTGCTCTTCAGTTTCACCTAAACAGACCATCATCTTCCTGGAATGAGAGGCTGAACGAACTGCTTTCTCATCAGATGCTTAAAATTTAAGGCCCAGTCAAGCCAACAGCAACTGGAAAACCATCCGGGGGCTCTCAGTGCATTCAAGAAAACCTTACAATGGAAAATCCTGCCTTGCAGCTTATAGCTGTCAGTGCTACCAGTAAAATGTTGCTCCCCCATTTACCTGTTTGTTTTACTCTTAACCTGCATTTCTCCTAAACAGAACAGAAAAAGCAGTGTGGCAATCTGGGGAACCAATTATGCATGTGCTCATCAGATAATAAAATTGCGAGAGGACCACATAATTTGTCCCAGTACAATTAAAGAAGAAGCCATATTTTTCATGCAGGGGCACTGCTGAGCACAGTATGTAATCACATAACGCATCTTCTGAAATATTGCCCCCATCATCTAGGAAAGAGTTCTGCTTTACGGGAGCCAAACAAAAAGCCATGCAATCAAATCATGGCTTTGATCATAGAACTGATAAATCTTGCCTATTACTGTATTTCAGTTTCAGATAAAGCTCAACTTTAAATCTCAGTATTTTTAATTGCAATCAGTTGATTTCATTTTAAATTGCAAAAGTACCTGAGAAAGAAGTGGGCTGAGTGATATGCCGTGGTTCCATTCAGAAATACGTTTCTAGACTTGACCAGAGGTGTGCAGATTTCTGTCACTCAAGTGCTGGATTACTGTGCTATGTGCTCAGTGTGGAAATTTAGGAAATTTAGTCCATGGACAATGAAATAAACTGGACGCTGTGACATGTTTCCTATATGAAATACATTCTCCTGCTGCTTTGAGGCTGGCAGGAGCTGTCTCTTAAATCTTATTCCTGTTTTCAGTGTTAGTTTTGAACTATACAATCCCAGACTGGAAAATACACCATTTGAGCTGACCAGAAAACATAAATTCATCCCCTCAGAACAGAAAAAAGAGTTTTACATGTCCTGAATTGGGCTATAAAGGAGGAAAGAAAAGGAAGAGGTTTTCCAAAAGAAAGGACTTTGCGGAACCATTTCCCTCTGAGAGTCCTGCAGGCAGTAGGTCTCACTGACGAAAGCACCCGAAGGGGAAGAACCAGCCCTGGGTGTGCTGCTCAGGCACTGCTCCACTCTCACCATCCCTCTGGCAGCTCTTCTGTGGCTAACGAGAGCCCTATGGGCAAGCACTAAGAACATCCTTCTTGTCAGAGATCTCAAGGTGCAAGAAGGACTTTTTCCCTTGGAAAATCATCCAGAGAGAAGGTTCTGAATCACCTCTGCTGCAAATCCTCTCGACTGATGCTGAGCAGACTTCCTCCTTTCCATGAAATTCAAGTGTTTATGCACATCGCATTTACCACAGGTAAATGACTGTGCTGGGGTCAATGGTCAGTCCTGGCAGGTCTGCTTGAGGCTGCAGGAGGGATTTAGGAGGGGGTATTTTGAGGGGGTATTAACCAGAGGCCAAGAGACCTGCAGGAAAAGCCATCACAGTTTACTTAAAGTGGTAGTCTTTTTCTTGTCTATCAATTATCAATATCAACTATCAATACCTGATAATTTTAATGAAATTTATCTTGCTACAGACTCTCCTTTTTATATGGCAGTTGATATTTATTAATGAAGAATTCATTCAAAAATACCGTGAGAGGAGATGGAGGGAGTTTGCTTATTTTTCCCTCCAGGACACACTAAATATCACTGACATCTTTATACTGAACCAACAGAACACAACAAATAAGAGCACCCACACAGCAGATAATTACACAGAATGGCAGTGGTGCACAACAGTAGCAGCAGCCCCACCCAAATTATTTTCCCTACACAGTCCCCAGACATGCATTCCGTAGCAATCCTCCCATAACCCAGCAGTAAGTTTAAGCATGTGTGGTCTCAGAATCAAGATTTTTCCTCACGCTCAAAAATAAGGAGATGCTCCAATTCAGGAGAGAGGTGGGGAGGGGCCTGGTGACCCAGGGGCAGAGAGGAAAATGTCCCTAAGTTCTCTGACAGTACAGTGAGACATTTTGCTGCTTGCAATCTGTATCTTAGTGTTTGTTCTTAAAAAAAACATATTGCTTCAGGCCAGTGCTGGGTTTGATGCAGGGCAGAACTCAAATATATGTACTGAATGGAGCGTGGCAGCACTGAGCACTCTCAGTTCAGTGGGTTGACCACCATTGCTTAGTACACAAATTAGCTTTTTAATTCTATTATTTTCCTGTTTTGCTCTCTAAGGCTCTTTATAATTCCCTGAGTCATTGACTCATGCAAAGATGTCTTTTTTTACTGGCAAAAGTTACTGTTCTTTTCCCACTCCTGAGGCAGCAGTGCAGCTGGGCAGTGCACTGAGGCCATTCCCTTTTCTGTCACTTCAAGTGGACATGCTGTAAGAAGCTTATCTGAAGTCACGGAAGTGTTTGTGAATGATCAGTTTTTCTGAAACAGCCATTTCTTGGGACTCTTTGGCTCTGGGTTTGTGCCCCCAGCCCTGCCAATGAGGTTTGCTGCTTCCAGAGCATGGCACAGATGGCACCGCCAGCTGCAAGCTTCTGGGTGGGCTTCACTGTGCTGCAAAGAACCAGCCTTCAGTTCTCCCAACTGACTTCTCTTCTTACACCTGCCCAAACCCACTCCACAGGGGAGCTTTCCATGTATGGGAAGGCTACTGTTCCTCCATGCAAATGTTAACACACAAGAATCATAGAATCGTGGAATCACCAAAGTTGGAAAAGGCCTCCAAGATCTCCCAGTCCAACCATCCACCTACCACCAATATCTCCTCATTAAACCATGTTCCTCAGTACAACATCTAAACATTTCCTGAAGACCTCCAGGGATGGTGACTCAACCACCTCCCTGGGCAGCCCATTCTATCACCTGACCACTCTTTCAGAGGCTTTTCCTAACAGCCAACCTGAACCTCCTCTGTCTCAGCTTGAGGCCATTCCCTCTAGTCATCACTGGTTATGCTGGAGAAGAGGCTGACTCCCACCTCACCACAGCCTCCCATCAGGCAGTTGTAGAGGGTGATAAGATCTCCCCTGAGCCTCCTCTTCTCCAGACCGAACAATCCCAGTTCCCTCATCTGCTCCCCATAAGACTTGTGCTCCAGACCCCTTCCAGGGCCTCGATGGCTTTCTTGTAGTGAGGTGCCCAAAAGTGAACATAGCACTCTAAGTGTGGCCTCAGCAGTGCTGAGTACGGGGGGATGATCACCTCCCTGCTCCTGCCGGCTGCACTATTTCTGATACAAGCCAGGATGCCATTGGCCTTCTTGGCCACCTGGGCACACTGCTGGCTCACATTTAGCTGAGCATCAATCAGCATTCCCAGGCCCATTTCTTCCAAGGCGCTGGTGTGCAAAGTCAAGCAGACACGTAAGAAGCTTGCCTTCTGAAAGCTAGATGATCAACATTAGAAGCAAAAACTTTATTTCTCTGAGAAATACCCCATGTGTTGTATTTTCCCTTCTTCTCTGTTAGTTTTGTGTGTGTGTGTGTGTGTGTGTGTGTGTGTGTGTGTGTGTGACTTTGAAGGGTTTCTTTCAGTACTGTCCTCCATCCAGTGTCCAGTTACAGCTGAACATGAAAGAGACCATACCCAGAAATTACAAGTAAATGGGTTACTTTAACTAATACCATTCGACTGTATCTGAGATCAGGATTAAAGCAGAATATGGAGTTACCGTAATGTGTCTGCAGTCCGGGAAGAAGCTCTGTTCATTCTGTGCAATTCCGAGCTGCAATAAGATTATCTCCTTAAAATACTACATGCCAGAACAGCTGCTGTAATTGTTCCTTAGGCATATCAGACTCTGAACCAGCCAGCTCATAAGCAAGCAACTAACAGGCATAGGAGCACGGAGGGGCAGCGATATACCCCAACACGCTGCTACTGCTAGCAAAAGTGATCACTCTTCGGCTCTTAAGCTAAAATGGAATGTTTATATGAAATACTCCTCTGCAGTCTGAATTACAAGAAACAATCTGCTGCACAAAGCATGTCCTTCCTCTACAACCCGACGGCCGCTTACTCATTTACATTAAGATTTAACTTCATGTTTACCTGGTGGATGAAGCAGGAGACGATTGCAGCTGTGGTCAAAACTGATCCGGGCTGTGTTGTCATGGTGACAGGCATTCAACCAGCCCCAGAATTTCCCCACAACTGCAGTCAGTCTCTCCTACTGCAAAGAATGGAAACACGATTTCTAAAAACTTCTATAGGAGAGGCTGCCATTGGAGCACGGCGTCCCATGCACTGTGCCTCAGCCAGGGGATAACTGCAAAGATGGACCTGCACTGCCAAGCTCCCCGCAGCAGGCACTGAGCACCCAGCTGCAGAGCAGCAGTGCAACTCATCCCTTCACCTGACAGAACAGCACTGGAGTTGTCCATAACTGCACGGCTGTGTTAGGGCTGTTAGCAGCCAGGTCATGGGACACTAATGGCACTTCTCTGCTATGAGATATGGCTTTGCTACGAGACAGGGTTCAATAGTTTAGTGGGTAGTAATGGTGATGGGAGGATGGTTGAACGAGATGATCTTATAGGTCCTTTCCAACCTTGTGACTCAATGATTCTCTCTGATTCTTCGGATGGATTTTTTTTATGGTATTCTTTTTTTTTTTTTTTTTAATAAATGACTCTATTCTGCTCCCACCTCACTGCTGCTTTGCAAATGTCTTCATGAAGGGATAAACTGTGGAGAATGTTTTTCTTTAAGTGCCTCGGGAGAAAAGAGTTTCCTATAGAAATAGCACTGAGACAGTAAAAAACAATTGCCTTTGCTTTTAAAGCCGTGGCCGGTGCCGTGAGCCAGGCAGTGATCAAAAATACATGAGTGTTTTATTAGTTGAGGCGCTGAACAAATGAGTTCAGAGACAGTCGATAGACAGCTTCTCAGTTCTGATACACGGCATCCGTTTTCATTAGCCACTGCATCATTAAAAAATTAATTACTTGTATTTGTGTTCCAGCAGCAATCTCCAGCCGCGGCTGGGGCTCACGGTGCTGTCAATGCAGGAACACAGCAAGGACAGAGCCTGTCCCGAGGAGACCGCAGCACTTGAGCTAACCCATGGCTGCGAGCTCTTTCTGCCCACGAGGCAACACGCTGCTTTATCCAATCTGAGGTACTTCCAGCGGTAATGAAGGAAAAATAATTGCATGCAGAAGCTTAGTTGCTGGAAAAAAGAAAAAAATAAAAAAACAACCAGAAAGAAGTGATAATAGGATGGGACGGCTTAAGGCCTGCTTGAGAAAAAATATGCTATTTGTTTGTTATTGTTGCTACCCAATCATTTTATAAAACACTTCTTCAGTACTGGTAGGAAAATGGTAGACTGCCTCTTAACTTCCCAGCCTACCTCTACACACAGACCTGACTTCT